>NC_137902.1:56889943-58089943 GCF_963455335.1 Martes martes
GGCATTTTCAAAGCGAGAAAAAGTACAAGATTTGATATAATGACTGATTATGGGGGTTAAAGGAAAAGAAAACCAAAGATGATAGATAAATAACATCTAGGAATTCAAAATAAATCAGTAACAATCCAAATACTAATCTTCAATTTTACAAAAGATTTCAGCAATATACTGCTGGATGCCTGCTTTTACTAAATTTTTTAATATTACTTTTTTTTTTAAGTTATTTAAGTACTCTCTACACCTAACATGGGGCTCAAACTCATGACTCTTGAGGTCAAGAGTCCCATGCTCCTCTAACTGAGTCAGCCAGGCGCCCCTTTATATTATTTTAAATCAGTCATCTGGGGGTGCCTGGGTGGCTCAGTGTGCCTCTGCCTTCAGCTTGGGTCATGATCCCAGGGTCCTGGGATCGAGCATCAGGCTCTCTGCTCTGCAGGGAGCCTGCTTCCTCCTCCTCCATTTTCTCTCTCTCTCTCTCTCTCTCTCTGCCTACTTGTGATCTCTGTCAAATAAATAAATAAAATCTTTTTAAAAATAAATAAATAAATAAATCAGTCATCTGTGTGAAAGTAGTGAAATTTGTATCACTGTTAGCTGAGAAGTCCCAAGGTCAGTACAAATGCAAAATATCCTTGCCAGAAAATGGAAGAGCAAAGACTTTAACTGAACAAAACCATGTTATGTTATATACAAAAAGAGTAATATTTTCATACTGTTCTCAGGAGAAAATGGGTCAGAAATATAGGCAGAGAGATCAAAATATTTAATTCAAGTTGAATTACTCAGTTAACCTTTTTCTGTTCCATGATTATTTATGACAGTAGCCTCTGATAGTAATATGTCTGGAATAGTTCGAAGGGTGCATTTTTTTTTTTAAATAGAGTAAAAAACCAGCATCTACACTATTGCCCTGATTAAGTCCTTATGTGTCCTTCGCTGAAATTTTTTCTCAAATTGTACTTGAAGCTACTAGGAGAAAACTTGAGGTACTATAATTCGATTAGAATGTTCTCTATTTCACAGGCACCTAGCTGGCTCAACCAGTGGAGCATGTGACTTCTGATCTCAGGGTTGCAAGTTCAAACCCCATGTTGGGTATGGAGGTTACTTGAAAAAAAAAAAAAAATTCTCCATTTAGACGAGATGTAAATAAAATTCATTTTAATTGCCTCAGGACTGAAAATTTAACTTTTACAAAAATTTGTGTGGCTCTGAAAATCAGCTAATAAGATGAGATGATTAGTCACAAATAAGGTTTTAAGATGAAGGTAAGAAAAGAGCAAGCTTTCAGGAAGCAGCCTGAAATAGAGCACCTGGAAAATAAACATTTTAATAAAAACAGTATCACTAGAGAGTTCTCTTTAGAACCTTCTCTAGGATTTTTACAGGAAAGCTAAGAGAGACATATGCTAACAAAACACTTGGCCTACTTACTGAAGTTATGATGCATCAATAAAATTTGATTTGGAAAAACTGATTAACAGCAAGGTCTAAGAAAACCCATAAAAATTTCCTACAGCACAAATAAAAGCTCTGTTTACACAAATCCCATTATTTATGTTTGGACTCTTGCCAAAAAGGGAGATCTGTATTTACTACTGACTTTGTGTTTGATAATTTTCACGAACGTCTGGTGTCTTCTCTGCTCAGTCTTAAAATAAAAACAAAAAGAGTAACATGAATTTAAATAATTACAATAAATTTTTAAAAATATTTTATCTATTTATTTGATAGACAGAGATAGCGAAAGCAAGCATGAGCGGGGAGGAGAGGAAGAAGCAGGCTCCCTGCTGAGCAGAGAGCCCTAAAAGGGCTCTAATTCAGGACCCTGAGATCATTGAGCAGTCGCCCAACCAACTGAGCATGCCAGGCACCCCACAATACAAATGTTAAGAGCTATAGACAATAGGATTCCCCCTGAAGAGCTATTTAACTGGAACAATACAGATATCATCTTAAAACAAATTACAGAGATGCCTGGGTGGCTCAGTCGGTTAAGCATCTGCCTTTGGCTCAGGTCATGATTCTGGGATCTGGGTTCTGGGATCGAGCCCCACATCGGGTTCATCAGGCTTCCTGCTCAGTGGGGAGCCTGCTTCCCCTACCCTTGCGCCTACTCTCTTGCTCTATCAAATATATAAATAAAATCCTTCAAAAACAAATGTCACTCAGATTATTATGTTCCTGTCCTTGCTTTAAATAAACAAAGCAAATTATATGTTGAAAAAGCCAGGTAAAACATGTTTAGTTGACCAAAATACAAGTCAAAGGACTTGCATCTGGACACAAGGTAACTGTTGACAATTCCCATTTCAAAACTAAGTCAAGGGGCGCCTGGGTGGCCCAGTCGGTTAAGCGTCTGCCTTCGGCTCAGGTTATGATCCCAGGTTCTGGGATGGAGCCCCGCATCAGGCTCCCTGCCCAGAGGGGAGTCTGCATCTCCCTCTGCCTCTTCCTCTCTCTGTCTCTCATTAATAAATAAGTAAATAAAATCTTTTAAAAAAAACTAAGTCAACACCAGAGTCCCCATTATTTAACATAAAGTACCACCTGGATCTGAATTAAATATAATCTACAACTATTATTTCATAATCTCTTGTTGCCTGCAGAACTGACCATTTAAACTCGCAAATGAAAAGTAACAAAAAACCTCTGAAGTATCCATTTAAGAAGAAAGGTCCCCAGGGCGCCTGGGTGGCTCAGTGGGTTAAACCTCTGCCTTCGGCTCGGGTCATGATCTCAGGGTCCTCGGATCAAGTCCCGCATTGGGCTCTCTGCTGGGTGGGAGCCTGCTTCCTCCTCTCTCTCTGCCTGCCTCTCTGCCTGCTTGTGATCTCTGTCAAATAAATAAAAATCTTAAAAAAAAAAAAAAAAAAAAAAGGAAGAAGAAAGGTCCCCTACTTAACAAGATAATCATGTCTACCAAATTTTATAACACCCAGTCAGAAGGTAATAGGGTCTCTGTAACTGACCCTGAATTACCAAAATAGACATTTTAAGTAAAAGGCAGTAAAGAACCAGTATTAGAGATGTCATAAATAAAACATATACTCAAATTAACAGAAAAAGGTCCAACTTTTCGGGGTGCCCAAAGAAACTGAAATTCATACTGCAGAATCCTTGGGATACTTATCTAAGACTCAAACCTTAAATCAAATGGTTAAAAAAAAAAACTTCCTAAAGCAAACAAAAGCAGCTTATTGATACATTTTCAATGACGTTATCTGTTGACTTAATTTTGAAAATGTAAATATTCATTTGCTCTTTTACACCTATTTATCTTTCTCCTTTGCTTGATAAATTTTTAGAACTGGGTTTTCCACTTTAAACTCAACAACGGAAAACCAGTCATATATAATTTTTCATAAAATATAAAATTTTAATACATTTATTTTTCAGTATAGCATGTGCATACTGACATCTTAACATGCCAAATGACACAACCTCTAATCAATGAGTAGCTGCTAACCTATTTAAATCAAATAAAAGTTAATCAATATAATGTTTGAAAAACTATATAAAACTATCCAAACTGCTGTGTAAAACAGATTTGTGCTAGTTGATCCATCAATTTTTTAAAAGCTTCACAAATAAAAGATACGTCATTTAGGAACATTTTACAATATCACACACAGCCTAATTCATGTCCTCCCCCAACCCCCAAGTTTACAGTACATGTGTTCAGTGGCCTGACCTGGCTGAGATACCGCAGTGGCTGTAAATTGAGTAGCCCATGGCGGATTCTTCTGTCCTCCAAACTGAGCCATGATGAAAGAGGGAAAAACACCTTCACTTGTTTGTCTTCTATAGCAGCAATCTATTAAGAAAAATAATCCACATTTTAAAGTTCAAACTATAAATATCATAAAAGTGTTATTAAAGAAATGTTTGTCAAAGACATCTTTCTAGATTCTAGTATAAATAACGAGGTATATATAAACGTCCAATATGTAGCAAAAACATTCTACACCAAGTAGCTCACCAAAAGTCCCAAATTTCAATATATTAGGGGTGGACTCACAAGAAAGGCACTTCTTTCCGTGACTACAAACTGTCACATTTTAACAGAAAACCCATGAGCTATTATCTACCCAGTTCTTAGTAAGTACACAGTTTCAGGTTCAAAGAAAATAGAGCCTGCGTGTTTCTTTTGGCAATCAGTTGGGGACTGAAAGTGGTGGAACCAATAACGGAAATTGGGACGAGACACTGGATAAAAGTATTTAAGACTATCATTTAAATAACGAACATCTTACTTTCTCGGGTTGGGAAGGGCCGAGGAGCTCCTTTTCTTTCTCCCCTCCCTCGAGAGGAAAAACGGTTGAAAATAACGGATGTCCCCTAAAGAACAATCGCTAAGACCCCTCCCCCCAAAATCAAGCCAGGAAAGGCCAAGATCTAAGCCCGCGCACCCTCTCCCTCCCCCCGTGACTCGGAGGGGCCAGAGCTCTGCCATCCATCTTCTTCCAGCCCCAGCTCCTCGCGGGACGCAGACCAGAGAAGGCGGAATCCTCCGTCTCACGAGACTGGGCGAAGCGCCAAGAGAGGACTGGTCCCCTTCACCCCCAGGCCGGGCAAAGAGCCTCTATCCCCCAAAACCCGGGCCGCCGCCAGCCACCCGACGCCCTGGGCCGGAGGCCGGGAAGCTAAAGCTTAGCGACTCCGAAGTGAGGGATGGCGCTCGGCAGTGCCTCTAGAACCGCCAAGCCGAGGGTGAGGGGCGCTGGGAGTACCTGAAGAACCGAGGAGTGGGGAGGGGGGCCGAAAAAAACGAGGCGGTGGGGGAGGGGCTGCCGCGCGGGGCCTGCTCCGACCCGCACAAAAGGGACCATAGCCCTCCCGCCCCAGTCCCACGAGAGCCCCACCGTCGCCGACCTACGGACGCCGTGCTACCAAAACGGTCGCTCCTGGCCCTTCAGCGGATCCGACAGGACGTTAGGACCCCGGCTCCGCCGCCCGCTGCTCCAACCGCGAAGACCAGACCTTCACCTGAATCGGGTCCCGGCTAACACCGAAGCCATTTCAAACCCGTCAGAGTTAGGCGCATGCGCCAACTTCCCTCTCTTCCTCCACGCCTCTCCCCTCCTCCGCATCTCCGCGGGGAACGGCGCTTACGGGTTTACGTTCTACGTGCGCGCACCCCAGCTAGCCTTCCATACGCTCTCTACGCTCACTAAGCCGCCAGCGCTAGAGCGCGCTTGAGAAGGGTTACCTGGGCTTCCCGTAACAATGAGCCGCCAGTGTCTGCGCCAGCTCTGAAGAAAAGACTTTTCGGAGGGTGGGTAGGGAAGAATTGTAGGTCACGTGATCCGACCAGCCCGCCGCCATTTTGTGTTTTTCGCCTTTCCTGTGTTTTTTTCTAGTTCAAGTACTTAGAAGAACGAGTATACCCTGTACCATCTTCCTAAGCTTTTTTAAAAAATTGAGATAAAATTCACTTACCATATAATTCACTGTTTTAAATATTTTGTACAGTTCAGTGGCTTTTTTTTTTAATTTTCCTCCAATGGCCTTTGTACAGTCATAAGTTAGCCATCCACCTCAACCGTCAGAGGAAACCCCTACCCGTTAAGCAGTCACTCCTTAATTCCAGCTCCCGCCATCCTTTTACATCCTAATCGTCTTTGTCTCTGTGGATTCGAATGTCCTAGATACTTCATAGTAATAGAATTATATAACATACGGTCCTTTGTGTCTGGTTTCTGTGGTGTCTAAATGGGGTAACTCTGGATCTGATCGGCCCCCAGGTGTGGAGCGACCCCTTCAGGTGGAAGCCAGTGGCGCGGTTAGTGAAAGAATCCCCCTGAGGCAGAACAAAGGAGATAAAAGTTTATTGAATACACCTCAAGGGAGCCACCGACAGGAGAGCGGAGGAAAGGCTATCTGCAAGGGAGGTAGTTGGTGGGGGCTGTTTTGAAAGGGGGAAGATGAGTATGGCCACATGCGGATTTCTCCCTTTCTTGGTAACTGTGGTTAGTTGGTAGCCGGATGGCCAGTTAGGATCTATAGATATTTTGAGGTGGATCCGGGGATGGTCCCCTCTGTATTCAGTCAGGTAGGCCTTTGGGCCTTTGTATATTCCATTGCTCAAGGCTGTTTGCCTAAAAGTGTCCTCTACACCTTCTTTAACTTAACTATTGTTTCCGAGGTTCATGAAGCAAGTATCCACACTTAATTACATTTTATGGCTAAAACTAATCCTTTAAATGGTGAATACCGATTTTTTTTTATACATTTGTTCTAAAGTGATCGCTTAGGTTGTCTTCACATTGGCGTGTTATGAATAAGGGGGCTGTGAATATTCACATACAGGTTCTTTTTGAACTCTTGTTTTCAATTCTCTTAGGTACATGTATGCACAGGAGTGGAATTCTGGGTCACATGGCAGTTCCATAGTTAAATTTTGAGAAATTGCCAACCTTCTTTCCCAGTGGCTACACTAATTGGCACAGGCAATGCACCACATCCTCCTCAGCTCTTTCTTTTTAAAATGTTGTGGAGGGGGCGCCTGGGTGGCTCAGTCGTTAAGTGTGTGCCTTGGGCTGGGGTCATGGTCCCAAGGTCCTGGGATAGAGCCCTGCATCAGGCTTCCTGCTCAGCAGGAAGCATGCTTCTCCCTCTCCCACTCCTGCTGCTTGTGTTCACTTTCTCCCTGTCTCTCTCTCTCTCTCTGTGAAATAAATAAGTAAAATCTTAAAAAAAAAAAAAAAAAAAAAAAAGGTGGGGGGGTGCCTGGGTGGCTCAGTCGTTAAGCATCTGCCTTCTGCTCAGGTCATGATGCCAGGATCCTGGGATAGAGCCCCGCATCAGGATCCCTGCTTGGTGGGAAGCCTGCTTCTCCCTCTCCTGCTCCCCCTGCTTCTGTTCCCTCTCTTGCTCTGTCTCTCTCTGTCAAATAAATAAATAAATACATAAATAAATAGGCGAGATCTTCATTTAAAAAAAAAAAAAGTGGTGAGATCAGATATCCTTGTCTTGTTCCTGAATTTAGAGAGAAAGCTTCAGTCTTTATTGTTTGATTTTAGCTCTGGGTTTTTTCACAGATGGCCTGTTACCAGGTTAAGGAGGTTCTCTTCTAGTCCTAGAAGCATCTGGGTGGTTCAGTCAGTTAAACTTGATCTCAGCTCAGGTCTTCATCTCAGGGTTCAAGCCCTACTTAAAAAAAGAAAAAGAAGGTTCTCTTCTGTTCTTAGTTTACTGACAGTTTTTATTATGAAAGTATTTGGGGCTGTCAAACAGTTTTCCTCCACCAACTGAGAAGATAATGTGAATTTTTACCACACTGTATTAATATGGTGTATTAGATTGATTGGTTTTTGTATATTGATCTATCTTACATTCCTGGGATAAATCCCACTTGCTTATGGTGTGTAATATTTTTAATATGCTGGTGGGATTGATTTGCTACTGTTTTGTTTAGAATTTTTGCATATATATTGGTCAGTAGTTGTCTTCTTCTCTTCGTCTTTCTCCTCCTCCTCCTCCTTCTCCTCCTCTCCCACCTCTCCTTCTTCAAGATTGATTTATTTATTGGAGCACATGGGTGGCTCAGTGGGTTAAAGCCTCTGCCTTCAATTCAGCTCAGGTCATGATCTCAGGGTCCTAGGATCCAGCCCCGCATCAGGCTCTCTGCTCAGCAGGGAGCCTGCCTCCCCCTCTCTCTCTGCCTGCCTCTCTGCCTACTTGTGATCTCTGTCTGTCAAATAAATAAAATCTTAAAAATTATTTATTTATTTATTTATTTAAGAGAGAGTGGGTGAAGGGGCAGAAGGAGAGAATATCCAAGAAAAGTCCCACTGAGTTTGGAGCCCAACACAGGGCTCCATTTCATGAACCATGAGATCAGGACCTGAGCCAAATCCAGGGGTTGGATGCTTAACTGACTGAATCACCCAGACACCCCTGTAATGTTCTTCTTAATCTATTTTTTTAAAGTCACTCTACACCCAACATGGGGCTAGAACTTATGACCCTGAGATCAAGAGTCACATGCTCTAGTGACTGAGCCAAACAGGTACCCCTCTTGCGATGTCTTTGACTTGCTTTAATATGAGAGTAATACTTGGCTCATAGAATTAATTAGGAAGCATTCCTTTTTCCACTTTTTGGAAATGCTAGAGAAGAATTCCTTTTTAAGTATTTGATAGAATTCATCTTGTCCTGGAATTTTTTTACTTCTTGGCAGATAGTATTTTTTTTTTAAAGATTTTATTTATTTATTTGAGAGAGAGAATAAGAGAGAGAGAGCACATAAGAACAGGGAGGGTCAGAGGGAGAAGCAGACTCCCTGCCAAGCAGGGAGCCTGATGTGGGACTCCATCCTGGGACTCTAGGATCATGATGGAGCTGAAGGCTGTCGCTTAACCAACTGAGCCACCCAGGTGCCCCCCAAACATTTTTTTAATATTTTATTTATTTATTTGGCACAGAGATAGTACAAGCAAGCAGATCAGCAAACGGAGGGGGAGAGAGAAGCAGGCTCTCCACTGAGCAAAGAGCCCAATGCAGGGCTCAATCCCAGGACTGTGGGATCATGACCCAAGCTAAAGGCAGCCATTTAACTGACTAAGCCACCTAGCGCCACTCAAAACATTTTTTTAAGATTTTGGATTTTTTATTTTTTAAAAGATTTTTTTCATTCATTTGAGAGAGAGAGAGAGAGTGCACAAGCAGGGGGAGCAGCAGAGGAAGGGGGCAGAAGCAGGCTCCTGCAGAGCAGCGAGCGGATGTGGAACTCAATCCCAGGATCCTGGGATCATGATCTGAGCCGAAGGCAGACACCCAACCAACTGAGCCACCCAGGTGCCCAAAGATTTTACTTTTAAATAATCTCTACACCCAACATGGGGCTTGAACTTATAGTCCTGAGATCAGTTGCCATGTGCTCTACTGACTGATCCAGTCAGGCACCCCATCTTTTCTCCCCATTTTTACACAAATTCTGTATCTTGTATTTCAAATAATATATCTTGTAAATTTTTCTATATCAGAATATAAAATGTGTTCCCATTTTTTTGCCATCCAAATAATATTTTTTGTATGAATTACCATAGTATGTTTACTCAATCCCCTATTTATGAGTATGTAGACCATTTTTTAAAAACCTTTTTTTGGGCAACCCTTGGCTAACTCTGTTGAGTGTCCAACTCTTGGTTTGGCTCAGGTTATGATCTCATGGGTCCTGGGGGCCTGTCTTTTTTTTTTTTTTAATTAAGATTTTATTATTTTATTTATTTGACAGAGAGATCACAAGTAGGCAGAGAGGCAGGCAGAGAGAGAGGGGAAAACAGGCTCCCTGCCGAGCAGAGAGCCTGATTCGGGGCTTGATCCCAGGACCCTGAGATCATGAACTGAGCTGAAGGCAGAGGCTTAACCCACTGAGCCACCCAAATGCCCCTCTGGGAGACTGCTTAAAGATTTTCTCCGTTGGGGCACCTGGGTGGCTCAGTGGGTTAAAGTCTCTACCTTCGACTCAGGTCATGATCCCGGGGTCCTGGGATCGAGCCCTGCATCGGGCTCTCTGCTTGGCGGGGAGCCTGCTTCCTCCTCTCTCTCTCTCTGCCTGCCTCTCTGCCTACTTGTGATCTCTCTCAAATAAATAAATAAAATATTTAAAAAAAATATTCTCTCCCTTTGCTCCTGCCCCCACTGCCTTGTGTGTGTGTGCACACACTTTCTCTAAGATAAATAAATAAATCTTTTAAAAAAAACTTTTTTTTTTTAATGGGGTGTCTGGCTAGCTTAGTAGAGTGCGTAACTCTTAATCATGGAATTTTAGCTTGAGCCCCACGTTGGGTGTAGAGATTACTTAACAATAAAATCTTATTTATTTTTCACTCGGATTTTGGAGTGTTTTACTGTGCAGAAGTTTTTACTTTTATGTAGTAAAATTTATAAAATTTTTCTTTTATTGCCCCTGAATTTCGGGGGGGGGGGGATGGCCTTTCCTCCTCTGATTATAAAAAAAAATAAATTCTATAATTGTTTCTTCTAGAATTTTTATATATATATATTTTTTAAGTTTTCAATCCATTTAGAAGTTATCCTAAGGAAAGGAGTGAGGTAAGACTCTAATTTTGTTTATATAGATGGCTACCCTGTTATTCTAACTAGTCATTGAATAACCCTTTATTTCCCCTGTGATTTAAAATGCTACCCTTAAATTATAGTGAAAGTCTATAGGCATTTAGGTTTGTGATGTGAACAAAGGCAAAAGAAAAAGAATTAAACTTCTTTAGAACTTAGAGCCTATTGACAAGTACTTGAGACAAGCAGAGTGACATTTCTCAGTGCGAGTAACTGCCTTGATGTTAATACATGGCAGGAGGCAAAAGGCAACCCCAGGTTCACATTAGCCTGACATCCAAGATCCTGCAAAAATCTCTTTGGAAACTTCTTTTATCTTTACCCCATACTCTCCAAAGATATATTTTAGCAATAAGCCTCCAAGCATATGGCCTACTGAGAGACATCTGAAGGGTCTCATGATTAAGATTCTACTAGACAGTAATAAATGAACTTTTCCTGACAACAGTCAGCTCCTCAAGGTCCTAGAAACTTTGCTTCCAAATTCCTTAGAGACTTACATGATCCCTAACTCCCACTCAACTTGAAAGTATATAACCAGGGCACCTGGGTGGCTCAGTGGGTTAAAGCCTCTGCCTTCCGCTCAGGTCATGATCCCAGGGTCCTGGGTCCGAGCCCCGCATCGGGCTCTCTGCTCAGCGGGGAGCCTGCTTCCTCCTCTCTCTCTGCCTGCCTCTCTGCCTGTTTGTGATCTCTCTGTCAAATAAATAAATAAAATCTTTAAAAAAAAAAAAAAAAGAAAAGAAAGTATATAACCAGCCACTCCTCATGACCCTAGCACAGCTCTTTCTGCCAAGGGGTCCTGTCCCTGTGCCTGCTTTCATGCTTGCCTTATTTATTTATTTATTTATTTCCCTGTGCTTTAATAAAACCACCCTTTTTGCACCGAAGATGCCTCAAGGATTCTCTTTTGGGGCACCTGGGTAGCTCAGTTGGTTAAGCATCTGACTTTGGCTGAGGTCATGATCCCAGGGTCCTGGGTTCAAGCCCCACCTTTGGTTCTCTGCTCAGTGGTGAGCTTCTCCCTCTCCTTTCCCTTTCCCTCTTCCTCTGCCTGCTGCTGCCGCTGCTTGTGCTCTCTCTGATAAATAAATGAAATCTAAAAAAAAAAAAAAAAAAAAAGAATTCTTCCTTGACCAATCAGTTTGTTTAAGAATTCTGTTCTGTTCTACCAATATATAATTCATCACACTAGTGCCATATTCTTTCATGTTTCATAGCTTTATAAAATATTTCATATCTTGGGGCACCGGGTGGCTCAGTTGGTTAAGTGTCTGCCTTTGGCTCAGGTCATGATCCTGGGGTCCTGGGATCAAGCCCCACATCAGGCTCCCTGCTCAGTGGGGAGTCTGCATCTCCCTCTCCCTCTGCCTGCCATTCCCCCTGCTTGTGCTCACTTTCTCTCTCTCTGTCAAATAAACAAATAAAATCTTTAAAAATTTTTTTTCTATTTGTAAAGATTTTATTTATTTATTCATGAAAAACAGACATAGGGCTCATAATATTATTTCTCCTACCTGCAGAACTTGATCCCAGGACCCCAGGATCACCACCTGAGCTAAAGGCAGATGCTGAACCGACTGAGCCACCCAGGCACTCAGAATCAGTATCCCTTAACTACTCTCCCTTTCTCCCTGGCCCCTGTATTTTTTTGGCTATTTTTATCTAATCCATATGTACTTTATTTTTTTCTTTTTAAGATTTTATTTATTTGAGAGAGAGAGAAAGAGAGAGCACATGAGGTTGGGAGGGGCAGAGGGAGAAGGAGAAGCAGGCTCCCCGCTGAGCAGGGAGCTAGACACAGGGCTCATTCCTAGGCACCCGAGATCATGACCTGAGCTAAAAAACAACCAACTGAGCATCTCAGGCGTCCCTCCATATGAACTTTATGTTTTTGTTTTTTTGAGATTTAATGTATTTATTTGCCAGAGTGAGAGGGAGAGTGAGAGCTAGAGAGAGCACACACAAGCAGGGCGAGCCACAGGCAAAGGGAGAAACAAACAGATTCCCTGCTGAGCAGGGAGCCCATTATGGAACTTGATCCCAGGACCTTGGATCATGACTTGATCCCAACGCAGGCACTTACTTGACTGAGCCTCTCAGGTGCCTCTCCGTATGAACTTTAATGTGACCATGTCCTGTTCCCTCCAAAATATCCTGTAGGTGGTATTTTTATCAGGATTTCTCTCAACAAATAGCTTAAATTAGTGATAACTTATTGTCAGCCAGCAATGAATCCAATCGGTGATAGTATCTTATTTTTACTCCAAATTTTTAAAAATTTGATTTATTTTTAAGTAATCTCTACCCCCAATGCAGAGCTCAAATTCACTGCTCTGAAATCAGGAGTCTCATGCTCTTCCAAGTGAGCAGCCAGGAGTCCCATTACTCCAACCTTTTTACGTATTTATTTTTAAAGATTTTACTTATTTATTTGACAGAGCAAGAAAAGAGAGCACAAGCAGGAAAAGCAGCAGGCCCAGGGAGGAAAAGCAAACTCCCCACTGAGCAGGGAGCCCATCTTGGGGCTCGATCCCAGGACCCTGAAATCATGACCTGAGCCGAAGGCTGATGCTTAACCAACTGAGCCACCCAGGCGCCCCTACCCCAACATTTGTAACAAGAAATGGGACCAAATGATTGTATTTAAGTTAGCATTGTGACGTAATGTGCTATGTAGGTGAAACAGAGTGCTATCAGAGCAATGGGGACACCTTTCCAGTGAAGGGTAATCCTGAGAAGGTGGTCTTTAGCTAAACCTGAAGAATGAGGAAGAGTTGGGCAGACTAGATAGAGGGGAAGTCACTGTGACTTTAGTAAGTGCAGTTGCTAAATTTTAAGTGTCACCCTATAACATGTAAACACTTTTGTTTGTTTTAGGGTTTTTTTTTTGTTTTTAGTTATCTCTACACCCAATGTGAGGCTCGAACTCACAATCCTGAGACCAATAGTCACCCTCTCCACCAACCGAGCCAGCCAGCCAGGTATGCCTACCATGTGAACATTTTTAAATGCACTTAACTCTTCCACTATGTATATTTAATATACATTTTAAAAACATTTCTATGTTTTTCTTTTTGGAATTTTGTTGCCATAAGTAACTCTTTTATTTATAATAAACTAAGATTTTTCTTTAATATTTATGCATATGTGGAAATTCTTTTTTTAAATTTTTTTTTTCTAATTGAAGTGTAATTAACATACAATGTTGTATTAGTTTCAGGGGTACACCATATAGATCCATTGATTCTCTACATTATACAGTGCCCTCCACAATAAGTGTATACACCATCTGTCACTCTATAACCTTATGACAATATTACTATTTTCCCTATGCTCATGAATTATTTATTTTATAACTGGGAATCTGTACCTCTTATTTTTTAAGTCTATTTATTTTTTAGTAATCTCTATATTCAATTTGGGGTTTGAACTCAAGAGCCGGAGATCAAGAGGTACACTACACTGAATGAGCCAAGCAGGCACCCTGTAGTCTGTGCCTCTTAGTCCCCTTTATCTATCTCAGCCATCTCCTCACCCACCTTTCTTTTTTAAGATTTATTTACTTATTGGGATGCCTGAGTGGCTCAAGTCATGATCCCAGAGTCGGGATCACTTCCTGCATTGGGTTCCTTCCTCAGCGGGGAGCCTGCTTCTCCCTCTGCCTGCTGCTCCCACTGCTTGTGCTCTTTCTCTCTCTCTGACAAATAAATAAATTAAATCTTAAAAGAAAAAGATTCTGAGGCACCTGGGTGGCTCAGTCGGTTAAGCGACTGCTTTCAGCTAGGGTCATGATCCCAGGGTCCTGGGATGGAGCTCCCTGCTCAGCCGGAGGCCTGCTTATCCCCCTCCCCTCTGCCCATACTCTCCCTCTCACTCACTTTCTCTTTCAAATAAATAAATAAAACCTTTTTTTTTTTAAAGATTTTATTTATTTATTTGACAAAGAGAGACACAGAGAGAGAGGGAACACAAGCAAGGGCAGAGGGAAAGGAGGAAGAAGCAGGCTCCCCGCTGAGCAGGGAGCCAGATGTGGGGCTTAATGTGGGCCTCGGTCCCAGGACCCTGAGATGACCTGAGCCAAAGGCAGACACTTAATGACTGAGCCACGCAGGTACCACTGAAATAGAAGTTCTATGAATAGTGTACTGGAAAATTAATGAAGTTTTTACTTTGTTTAAGAAGTAATTCAAGTTTTGCTTTTTGCAGTGTTCCTTCCACATTATATTGAGCTAATACTTTTTAAAATAGGATTTGACATCTTTCCACAGATATTCGGAACTAAATTCTAGGTGCTTACATGTATGTAAATAATCATTTTTTGAAATGACTGTGACTGAAGAAGAAAGAAATGGTGGTGGTAGGAGAGGGATGTGGGGTGGAAGAGCAGTTTCTTGTTTGTCTTAGGAGGCCAGAGACTAGAATGTGTGTATGTATGTATGTGTTTATTTTTTTTTAAAGATTTTATTTATTTATTTGATAGACAGATCACAAGCAGGCAGAGAGGCAGGCAGAGTGGGGAGGGCAGGCTCCCCGCTGAGCAGAGAGCCTGATGTGGGGCTCAATTCCAGGACCCTGAGATCATGACCTGAGCCGAAGGCAGAGGCTTAACCCACTGAGCCACCCAGGGGCCCCTAGAATGTATTTAAATCCTGCTTGGGAGGATCCAATATTGAAATTGAAGTTACAGGGAAAGAAGAAATAACTCTCCCCCGAAGAACTAGCAGTCCCTGAGAACTGGGACAGAGGCCAGCGTGCACAGAGAGAGATTAATCTTTTTTTTTTTTTTTAAAGATTTTATTTATTTATTCGACAGGCAAAGATCACAAGTAGGCAGAGAGGCAGGCAGAGAGAGAGGGGGAAGCAGGCTCCCCGCTGAGCAGAGAGCCCGATGCGGGGCTCGATCCCAGGACCCTGGGATCATGACCTGAGCCGAAAGCAGAGGCTTTAACCCACTGAGCCACCCAGGCACCCCCGAGAGAGATTAATCTTTGACTGGAGGAAGGGCATTTCCTTCACGGTGATGGAAAGCAGAAGATGGGTGCAGGTGGAGGGAGATCGCTAGACTGCAGCTGGGAAAAGGAGAGGATTTTCCGTCTGTGGCTTCGACTTCTCTCAGGAAAAAGGCAGTCAATAATTGAGAACAAATGGGGTTCAAAGGTGGACACGGATTGGATGGTTTAGAAAAACAGTGTCATAGGCCTCATTGACGCTGGTAATTGTGACTGTGACTGGGAGAGTGGGGATTCGGACCGCCTGCCAGGGGCCCTTTGCATAATCCAGCTTCAGGAAGCAGAAAGGCCTCTTGGCCACAGGCCATATGACTCTGCTTTCTTCACCTAGGAACACATGGAATTAATAACCTGACACTAGGTAAGCAAGGCCTAGGCTGATCCATTTTCATGAAATTATTTCTATGTGGTAACTAAAGAAAGAACAAAAACGTAACATTTTCCTTGGACTTTATATTATGTACTAGGTTATGATAATTTTGGTGTGCTCACAACCTTGTATTACTCTGTTAAAGGATAAAGAAACCCCGTCTTTCAGGGTTCCAAAAAGAAAGGAACATTACATATCATTACCATTCCTGAGCATAAAGGACAAAGGCCATCGCAAAATGGAAAGATAGTGACCAAATCATCTCATAGAGGAGCTCATTTATTCTGAATCACCCGAGATGGGGCAGGGATGGTTGGAAGCAGAAGTTAAGAGTATGGACTGTGGGACCAGACTGCCTTGGTTCAAATCTGGCTCCTTCTTCTAACAGCTGCGTTAATGCTGGGCAGTCCAGTTACCTCTCCTGTGTTTATTTCTTGATTGAGGATTACAAGACTATTAGACATGCAGTGGTTTAGAGGGAAGCACTTAGAACAGTGTTGGCATATAGTAAACTACTATAATCTATTCCCTTTCTGCTCAGATACGTGAAACAGTTCAAAGAGAGCAACTTCATTACTAGAGGGCTGGGCAACTAGTGTGGATAACATCTGATTATGCTTTAAGCTTATCTCTAGTAGAAAATAGTCTTTTTTTTTTTTAAGATTTTATTTATTTTACAGAGGGAGACACAGCGACAGAGGGAGTACAAGCAGGGGGAGTGGGAGAGGGGGAAGCAGGCTTCCTGCTGAGCAGGAAGCCCAATATGGGGCTCGATCCCACCACCCTGGGATCATGACCTGAGCCAAAGGCAGACGCCTAAAGACTGAGCCACCCAGGTGCCCCAGAAAATACAGTCTTAACAAGGGTGAATCTCAAAAGCATTATGGTAAATGGTCCAAGCTAGCTATTTTATTCTCATTAACATTCTGAGAAGGGCAAAAAAACTAAGGAAAGAAATCTGACCAGTCATTGCCAGGAGCAACCATCTGGGGAGGAGGCAATCTGACCACAAAGGATACTAGGGAATTTGGGGGGCTATTGGAAATGTGTTGTCATCTGAGCCATCTGATATAGTAGGCACTAACCACAGTGGCTACTGAGTACTTGAATTGTGACTAGTGCAAGAAAGGAACAGAACTTTTAGTTGTATTTAATTTAAATTTTTTTCTTTTTAAAGTAAGCTCTACACCCGACATGGGGCTTGAACTTAGAACTCCAAAATCAAGAATGGCATGCTCTATAGACAGAGCAAACCAGGTACCCCAGTTGTATTTAATTTTAATTAACAAAAATTTAAACTTAAAAATTGATCATTGATTCAATTATTGGAAACCTTTAAAGTATGTTTAGAGGGGCACCTGGGTGGCTCAGTGGGTTAAACCTCTGCCTTCGGCTCAGGTCATGATCTCAGGGTCCTGGGATCGAGCTCCACCTTGGGCTCTCTGCTTGGCAGGGAGCCTCCTTCTCCCTCTTGTTCTGCCTGCCTCTCTGCCGGCTTGTGATCTCTTCCTCTCTGGTAAATAAATAAAATCTTAAAAAAAAAAAGTATGTTTAGAATAACTCTGGTATGCATATCTACTTTTTCAAGTAAATTTGATGAAGCAGATCAAGTATTTCATATGAAAATTTAACTTCTGAATGGAGATACACTACATATATATAAAATACACACTAAATTTCAAAGACTTAATGCAAAAAACATCATCATTACTATTAGAATGATACTATTTTGGGGAGCACCTGGGTAGGTCAGTCAGTTAGATGGCTGATTCTTGATTTTGGCTCAAGTCATGATCTCAGGGTCCTGGGATCAAGCCCCAAGTCAGGTCCTCACTCAACCGAGATTCTGCCTGAGGAGTCCCTCTCCACCCCCCTGCTCTTGCATGTGCACACTCTCTGTCTCAAAAAAATTAGTAAATCTTAAAAAAAAAAAAAAATGAGGGGAGCCTGGGTGGCTCAATCATTAAACGTCTGCCTTCGGCTCAGGTCATGATCTGGGTGTCCTGGGATTGAGTTCCACAGGAAGCCTGCTTTTTCCTCTCCCACT
Source organism: Martes martes (assembly GCF_963455335.1). Classification (NCBI taxonomy): domain Eukaryota; kingdom Metazoa; phylum Chordata; class Mammalia; order Carnivora; family Mustelidae; genus Martes; species Martes martes. Next base: position 56,907,459 of record NC_137902.1, read on the forward strand.
CCCCTGCTTTTGTTCCCTCTCTTTCTGTGTCTCTGTCAAATAAATAAAATCTTTAAAAATAAAATAAAATAAAATGATATTATTTTGGACATATTTAGTTAAAATATACAATTAAAATAATTTCTTGAGGGACGCCTGGGTGGCTCAGTTGGTTAAGCGGCTGCCTTCGGCTCAGGTCGTGATCCCAGGGTCCTGGGACTGAGTCCCGCATCGGGCTCCTTGCTCAGCAGGGAGCCTGCTTCTCCCTCTGCCTCTGCCTGCCTCTCTGCCTGCCTCTCTGTCTGCCTGTGCTCACTCTCTCTGAAAAATAAATAAATAAAATCTTAAAAAATAAAAAAAATAATTTCTTGACTCTTTTTTACTTTTTATTTTATTTTATTTATTTATTTCAGGGAGAGAGGAAGAGAGAGAACACACACAGGGAGAAGGGCACAAGAAGAGGAAGAATCAGATCTGCTGCTTCTGAGCAGGGAGCCTGATGTGGGGCTTGATCCCAGGACCTGATATCATGATCTGAGCAGAAGGCAGATGCTGAACTGATTGAGCCATCCAAGTGCCTCTCTTTTTTCCTTTTTGTTTTTATTTTTTAAGATTTTATTTATTTATTTGACAGACAGAGATCACAAGTAGGCAGAGAGGCAGGCAGAGAGAGAGGGAGAAACAGGTCCCCAGTGAGCAGAGAGCCCGATGCAGGGCTCGATCCCAGGACCTTGAGATCATGACCTGAGCCCAAGGCAGAGGCTTAACCCAACTGAGCCACCCAGGCACCCCTCCTTTTTATTGTTTTTAATTTACTTTTCTTATTTACTTTTTAAAATGTGGCTATCCTACAAAAATTTTAATTAGAAATGTAACTGTTTTCTGTTGGACAGAGCTGTTCTATGTCTTGATTATTGTGGTGGTTGCAGGACTATATATGTTTGTCAAAACTCAGAGAACTCATGTAAAGGGAGAATTCTGCTGCATGTAAATTATTTCTCAATAAACATAACTGTTAAAGGGTGCCTGACTCTTGGTCTTGGGGCCATGAGTTCTAGTCCCTCACTGGGTATAGAGATTACTAAAACAAACAAACAAACAAATCTTTAGTTTTAAAGAAAATTGAAATCTTGTTTGAAAAATGTTTTTGAACAATGTCTGTCTCTTAAAAATTCTGACCTTTTCATTCATAGTCTCATAAAATAGCCTGGTAGCAATGCCTGGCAAAGAGAAGGGCTTTTCCTTGATCTTTGGCCAAAAAAACTTTTTTTAAACTTCCAGAAAGGGCTTATTAGAAAGAGAATGTAGAGTTGGCCAGAGAATGACTGAAATCAGGAAAGAAGCCAGAGAAGGAAAGATTGCATAGGAAGAAGGTTCAACAGATGCTCCAGGGACGTAGACAAAGTGCTGTGGAAACAGCTGGTGGGACAAACAGCACAGATAGGAAGCTGAGGTCATGATATGACGTATTTGAGCTAATGATTTGGGAAGTGATGATATATTCCATTCCGTGACTGGAAGAAGGAGGCTCTGGTGAAGAGGAGAAAAGTTGCCCAGATAAGGTCAAGGAACTGAGCACTATATGTTAACTAAACCAGAATTTATTTGTTCATTCATTCATTCATTCTTTCATATCATCTTTAGAGAGAAAGAGAAAGCAGGGGGAAGGGGAAGAGGGAGCGGGAGAGAGAAACACAAGCAAATTCTGTGTGAGCACAGCACCCACATGGGGCTTGATCTCACAACCCTGAGATCACGACCCGTTCGGAAACCAAGAGTTGGATGCTTAACCAACTATGCCACTCAGGCATCCTACGAACTAGAATTTAAATAAACACTTGGAAAATAAATAGATAGATAGATAGGTCAATGTTGGTATCTCTGAGGGTATAAAAAAGAAAAAGATAAGACACTGAAGCTGATACAAGAACAATGGGAAGAAGCTAGCCATATGAGAAACTGAAGGTAGGTCCAAGCAGCAAGTGCAAAGGGTTTGAGTCAAAAGACTTTGGCCTTGGAATGGTAACTTGGGGTGGCTGGAGCATGGTGAATGAGAGCAGACAGGCTGGCAGGGGCTGGATTCCCCAGAGCTTTGCAGACTAAACAAGGAGTATGGTTTCATACTAAGTGCAATGGGAAGCCATAGAGGTCTTTCAAGCAAGGAAACATCATGATCCGAGATCTGCTTTTATTTTTATTTTCTTTTAACTTTTCTTTTATTATTTTTTAAAGGCTTATTAATTTATTTGAGAGAGAGAGAGCTCAAGGTGGGAAAAGGGGCAGAGGGAGGTGGAGAAACTCAAGCAGACCACACTGAGGGCTCAAACTCATGACTGTGAGATCAAAACCTGAGCCAAGATCAAGTGTTGGTCTCTTCAGGCACCTGGGTGGCTCGGTTGGTTGAGCATCTGTCTTTGGTTCAGCTCATGATCGTGGGGTCCTGGGATGGAGCTCTGGGCCCCTGCTCAGCAGGGAGTCTGCTTCTCCCTCTCCCTCTGACATGCCCCCTGCTTGAGCTCTCACTCACTCTCTGTCTCTCAAATGAATAGAAACAAAACAAAACAAAACAACGAAACAAAACAGTTGGTCTCTCAACCCATTGAGCCACCCAGGCCCCCCTGAGCTCTGCTTTAATTAATTAATTAATTTTTTAAAAAAGATTTTATTTATTTATTTGACAGAGATCACAAGTAGGCAGAGAGGCAGGCAGAGAGAGAGAGGAGGAAGCAGGCTCCCGCTGAGCAGAGAGCCCGATGCGGGGCTCGATTCCAGTACCCTGAGATCATGACCTGAGCTGAAGGCAGAGGCTTTAACCCACTGAGCCACCCAGGCGCCCCTGAGCTCTGCTTTTAAAAGATTACACGGGGCGCCTGGGTGGCTCAGTTGGTTAAGCATCCCACGGAGCCAACTTAATGAATAAATAAATACATACACAGGCTTTTGTCTAGAGACCATTAAGATAAAGAATCTAGAAACCATGTCACTAGAGGGAAGGAACTGTGTATTTGGCCTGAAGATAAAAAACAAAACAACACACAAAAAGTCTAGTTGTCTTTTAGGATGGATGTTTAGTTAGGATATTCATTGAGCTGTTTAGCAGGGAGCAAAATCACAGAAAAGAATACTTCTTTTTCTTTTGTGTAAAAACAAATTTGATAGGTGGGTCAGGGGAGTAAGTCATCGAGGGACCCAAGTTCCTTCCATTTTGCTGTTCTGGCATTACCTAGTGTGTTGTCCATGTCTGTATGGTCACCTAACTTGCAGATCTCCCTTTTAATCAGTCAGGAAAAAGGTGGAAAATGTAATCTCCAGCGGCCTTGCTAAACCTTAGGAGATCTGGTCAGGAGGTGGAGTTGTTTCCATTACTAGAAGGAAGAGTAATACCAGATGCTATAGCAGGAGAGTTGCGCTTCAGATTACATTAATCAATCAATCAATCAATTAACTTTTATTTTATTTTTTAAAAAGATTTTATTTATTTATTTGACAGAGACACAGCGAGAGAAGGAACACGAGTAGGGGAGTAGGAGAGGGAGAAGCAGGCCTCCAGCTGAGCAGGGAGCCCCATACTGGGCTCCATCCCAGTACCCTGGGATCATGACCTGAGCCAAAGGCAGAGGCTTAACAACTGAGCCATCCAGACACCCAATTATAAGATAAGCACTACACCCAACATGGGGCTTGAACTCACAACCTTGAGATCGGGAGTCACATGTCCTACCAACTGAAATAGCCAGGCGCCCTCAGATTAGAAGAATTTTTAAAAATATATAATTAATTAATTAATTAATTAATTAGACAGAGAGAGAGAGTGAGACAGTGAGAGAGGGAACACAAGCGGGCGAGTGGGAGAGGGAAAAGCAGGTTTCTCGCTGAGCAGGTAGCTCTACGCGGGGCTCAACCTCAGGACCCCGGAATCATGACCCAAGCCGAAGGCAGATGCTTAACGACTGAGCCACCCAGGCGCCCCTGATTAGATGAAATTTTTTTTTTTTTTTAGATTTTGTCTATCTATTTGACAGAGAGAGACACCGCGAGAGAGGGATCACAAGCAGGGGGAGTGGGAGAAGGAGAAGCAGGCTTGCCACAGAGTGGGGAGCCCGATATGGGGCTTGATCCCAGGACTCTGGGATCAAGACCTGAGCTGAAGGCAGAAGCCCAATAACTGAGCCACCCTGGCGCCCCATAGATATATTTAAAGTAACTTATTAGTTCATGATATTTGCTATAATATCAGCCTATTTTTTTTCACCTCAGGTTCTAGTAAATACATTAGGATGTCAACTTTAAAATACTGTTAACATACTGTGTTCAGGATTAAGTTTATTAAAATAATGAAAAACCCAAGGTAGGGCATGAGTCAGTCTAGATCCAAATTGATTTAAAGCTCTGCCAATTACTAGGGGTATGATCTTAGCCACTTTTAAGCTTCAGAATTAATCTGCAAAATGGGGTTGATAAGAGTCCTTACTGAATAGCGTCACTGTGGAAGTTAAATAATTTATATAAAATATAAGGGTTTGGTACACAATAAGGATCCTATAGGGGCACCTGGCTGGCTCAGTCAGTAGAACATGCGATTCTCGATCTCAGGGTCATAAGTTTAAGCCCCGTTGGGCATGGAGCCTACTTAAAAAACCAAAGCAAACAAACAAACAAAAAACCCCCCAAAACAAAACAAAACAAAAAGGATTCCATAAATGTAGTCCTCTTGACTTTATGTTAAACATAACCCACACAATTGGACATCTCCAAATATTAAATCTTACAGTCCTTTATAGTTAAAAATGCGTGATTTTTTTATTGGATATTAAAGTTTTAAAATATTCTTTTGAAGAGGAAAGAAAAATTAGACTACCAGGTGCAAAATAGAAGTATAAAATTTATTTAAAACCACCCACAAAGTTCTGTGTAATCAGGAATGATACAATTTGCAATATTTTTTTTAAAAACTCATGACAAAGATTTAAAATATAATTTCAATTACAGTATTCATTTAGCCTTATTCAGTTAGAACACTTAAAAAAAAGAAACTTTGTGCTCTAAATAAATGAGACACACAAGGAAAATATAATAGACAATTTCCACAACTATCTTTACATGTATGTTTCAATACTAGTACATTTCAATGCATTTTGCTACATAAACATGAAATCATGTACAACTGCTGTGCACCAAAATTTAGCTTAATTAGGTCTTTCAAGTAACATGCAATTCCAACTCACAAGTCTTCAAGTACTGCTAGTAAGTGTTCCCTTGTATGCAGAGCACTATATGTTGATCCTGAATTGAAATCATCATAATTAAGATTCTCGCTTTCCCTTCTGCATGGTGAAGTGCTTTTTCTTTAAACTGTTTCTCCCATATATTAAGAACCCAAACCAGATTTTGTGGAGTTTTAAAATCTTTTCCTTACTAACTTATTTCCTTATATGGGATATTTCATACAGTAGGACTGCAATAGGTAAAAATAATCCCCGAAAGCGAAAAATCAAAGGTACAAAATAAATAGTAAATATACCCTAAGGAGAGACAAAGTCACCTAGAGACAGGAATATTAACTTGTGAAATTGGTATTGTCTATGGAAAGTCAGCACTGCTCTATTTCCCCATGATGAAGATTCTGTGAATATTTTACTCCCACTATTGAAAAGCATTCAGTCTTCTTTGAGCCAAAGTATTGATATGCACATGAATACACTTGGTAGGTCACCATACAACACAAGAGAAAATGAAAAAACTAGAAGCTAATGCTTTTCTTTTTGTCGAGGAGTTTTAGGAGTTTCTCTTCAGGGAACACTTCACTTACTAAGAAAGTAACTCAAAGATGACTATCCACCCATACATCACGATGCAAAAGCTGCCCCCCCTTTTTTACTATAAAACCATTTCTGGAAAAATATTTCTCTTAAAGCACCTGTTATAGAAGTTTAAAAAAAAAGACCATACCTATTAATAAAAAATATTTAGTCTTTTTGTTTTGTTTTGTTTTTAAGAGCTGTTTTTGTAAAGTCCTATGTGGCCAGCCCATTTTATAATATCACAAAGAGGCCTTAGTGAGGATGGGCAGTTACTGAACCAAATCACCAAAAGTGGATTTATTTGACTATTTAGGGAAGTTTGGGTTTTCCGTTAGCAACCCATAACGTACTGATGGAAAGGCATAAAATATCCCACCTCTTTATTTTTATAAAGAGCTTACCAAAAACTTTACAAATACATCTCATTATTTTTCTTAACTCTCTGGGCAAAGGTATGTGTAAACAAAGTGGAACAAAAGACAAAACAAAACAAATTTAAATAAGTGGGAGACAGTACTATTTTTTTGAGATGCCAACAAGTCTACATTTTTACCATGAGCACCTGGGAACTAAAATAGTCAGCTTACCCAGCACATTCCCTTCTAGAAACCTGCATTTCAATATAACAAATACATTAAGCTTGGATTATGAGTTGGTGATCTCAGTCTTTTTAAAAATAATATTTTTAAGACAAATATCATTGAGGTTTCCCTTTGTTTTAGTAGTACAGGGATATTCTTTATTGAAAAGTTTATTTACAGGGAAAAACTAAAGCTTCATTAATCTCAATCCTAAAATGCAGAAGTCTTGGGAATTTGGGGAGACCTTCCAAAGTATGCATAAAAAATTCTACCGGCTAAATAAACAGTGGAAACAAAATACTTCAGAAGAATGTTTTGCATACAATAAGTAGGTTTTACATTATTCTTAGATTAGATCTGACAAAATTTCTACTCAATAACACTCTCTAAGTCATAGCTTATGGTGCAGAGATGCCTTCAGCAGTCTGCGGCTATGATATGGTTTGGTCTCAGATGGGTTGACCTGCTCTATGACTTGGAGCATGGCATTTGCTCTTCTTGCCAATCTGCAGGTTCCCATCACCAGTAAGATGGGAACATTTGGACATTTGTCCAACCTTCAGTGGTGGGAAGAAAAAGGGACACACAGTAAAGCAGTTTGATAAGCTACAACATTATATAAAGTACAGGGATTATAATTTTTCTTACTACCATATTTGCATTCACAATGGTTTCTCATTTTGAGCTGCTATTTTCCACATAAAACTGTCATGGGGTGGGGAGAAGAGCTATTAAAGTATGTTTTGGTGTTGGGCTGGTGGAGTGAACCTGCAGATTGCTGATAGGAACACGATTCTCCCTCCTTCTTGCCCCTGAACTTTGCCCTATTACACTCATGACTCCTGATAACTGATTTATCCCATCTTTAAGAATTCCTTAAATTACTTTCAGTTCATTCTTTTTTAACCTTTCTCATCCAGATTACAGAATAGTTCCTATTATTGCCAAAACCCAAATTCCAAAGGGGTAAATTTACACTGGGAAGTAAATACCATGCACGAAACTAGGCTGGGAGATAAAACATATGAAAAGAAAATATTGTCTACTGTATAAATCAGATCCGTCATTAATTCAAAGCCACTGGTCAGACAACTTATAATTAGTATGATGCGTCATACAGAAATTACAAAGCTATGTAGAAATAGTGCTAGAACATTTAACTTCTAATGTAAGTTTTTGCAAAACACTCAAACACTAATAAACATGTTGAGAGTCAGACATTGTTGGGATTTAAAACGCAACAAAACAAAACAAAACAAATATTGTTGGGATTGTTAAAGAGAAGTGGATGCTAACCGGGCCTTGTGACCACTATCTATCTCTTCCTAAAAACTGAATTTGCCTCTAACAGGAAATAACCATATAAAAGATCATGATCCTTTTTGGTATTATTCCACAAAGGATTTGTGAAACATGATTTTAGAAAACAGGAAAAAGACAACTTGACCAAGATCACTGCTATTCTTAATACAAACCATGTGTATTTGTGTAGGGGACACGGGAAATGAGGGGAGAACAGAGAGGGGAAGCAATAGAGTTTTAATTTAAAGAAAATCAGAGGAAAGGATCAAAAACTGTAAAAAGAAAGAAAAGTACACTTAGTGACATCATAGCTCCAGTAAAATGAAAAAAGAAAAATAATAACAAGCAGAAATTCTGGTCAAAGATGGTAAGTTTATACTTAGCTAAATGAAGAAGAAACAAAATTACTTTTCAGTACTGTTTCTCCAAAAGTGAACATGCTTCTGACAGCTGTGATATTTTTTTCTGATGAACAAGACAAGAGAGAAAGAATGCCTTTCATAACAGCTGCTAGGGACAAAATTTCTATTTTTAGGAAAACTAGGTTTAAATTCTTAAACAAGGGCTTCCCAAGTTGCATTCAAACATAGATCAGTTAAATCAGGTAATGTGTTTAACATCTGATAATAACATTCCTACCTTAGACTAAGTTTTGCTTTAATTATAGGGGACATGAAGAAACAAGAAAAACTTGTGACCCATGCAGATCATGGATATCACAGTAGGGATCGGAAAACTATAGCCAACAACGCAGAGATGAGTATTGTACTTCTAAAGCCAGAAAAATTAAATATTGTATACTATCAATAGAGAAACACATTGTGGGGCCCTTAAAGGAGAAGTGAGCATTACAAGTGGCCAAGTAAGGAAAACCTTTGCATTACTCGAAGGAATAAAATTTATGCCTTTTGAAGTAAACAATGGTATTTGATTGGGTGCCCAGAAAGAACAGGGACGGAAACAGACATCCAGATATACTGGAATGCAGAGAATTCAAGTTTCTAGAGTTCAATGTGGACAAAAAGAGCGAAGTCTTCTTGCATAAAAGCCAATTTTACCATCTCCAAAATGAACAGAGTAACTTAGACTCTATTTTATAAATGAGCAAAGGGAAAAAAGCCAATAAATCTCAATACACTCTAAGAAAATGCACAAATTTAGCTTCTGACACGCTGATTCTCTGGCTTGCATTCCAGAGCCATGAATGGCCACATTCTCTAAATCTATTAGATGAAAGCACAATGCCAAGCACAATTCGATCTGGGTAAATCCAGACTCTTTAGGTATCAGGGCACTCGTTCTATCACCTGGTTGAGGGTGCCTTACTGCTGATGTTGAAGTTACAAGTTCAATACACTTCTGGGCAAGTTTCGGAGCTGTGCACAATAAGACGGGATTCTAATACATGTAGACAATCACATCAAAGTGAATTAGACTTCATTGTGAGGCCAACTTGGCAAGAGGTGGGAATAGACTGTACAACCATAGGTAATATATACAATTGGTATTTTTCCCCAATTCTTTCAACCACTCAATTTTTTCTAACTCCTTGTATATGCCTAATACTTGTGTCAGGGGAAATAAAAGCCTGTACTATATAAGTACTTGATATTTCTTTATTGAAATTGCAAATAAGACTATTGCCACATTTTGTTGGATGAGTTAACAGGACAGCGTCATAGGTAAAAGTCAGCTAGATTTCCCACACAAGGCCCACGAAACTCTGCAGGCAGGGGAATCTTGATTCAATTTCACTTGTCTTGTTTTCCTGAATCTCTCAGAAAAAAACAACAAAACCCAACAGAAAAAATAAAAAGCCATTTTGATTTTTCACTTGTACCACAATCAGGTTATTTCCCAGTGATAATATACTCTCTGGGTGAGCAAATCAAGTTTGTTTCCTCGAGTTCTCCTAAACACAAAATGGCCTCCACTTGATAGTTTCAACTCTCAGTATAAACACAAGTACACACTGACATTAACAACTGCTCTCTGGGCCCCAGTGATTGAACTGTGTGACTTCTAAGGTGTGAGTTCTAGAGTTGTGAGAGGCCGCTACCATATTATTTCACAATTCTCATCATAAATTTTTACAGAAGACCAAAATTCACAGTTGTTCTAACTCTAGACAAAAAAGAAATTTCCATGCATCAAGAAGTTGTGAAATAGAAGGTAGCTATACATTATTAAAAAGTCATATGACAGCTACTGATTTACTAGGCACATTCGAAGGAAATCCTGTGCCCACTATTGGTGGAAGTTGTCATGCAATGTCAAAACTTTGTCCCAGATAAAAATAATCTCAATTGAATTTGTTTCAAAGAGTAAACTTAAGTAGTTTAGGGTTATTTTCATACATGCTATTGTGGAATAAATGATAATCAGCTGAGTCCACTGAAGTAGTAACATTAGAAAGTAGGTTACTTGGTATGAACTGGTATCTCATTTATACAAGGGTATGCATTCAATTAAGTATGTATTGGGGTTATGTCTTAACTAATTGCTTATGGATCTCATCTAGTTGGAGTTCTATATTTAACAAATTATTTCATCCACATGCAGATTGCATAACAAAGATGTTGGAAGGTTAAGCTGCAAACATTTTGCTAATGTTTTGCAAAAATTTACCTACAGCTATACATTTTCAGCTAGCCTCTTTCCAATAATATATTTCAATTAGGTCTATGACATGATGTATTTGGTACTTCGTGGATGAACTGGAAAGATGTAGGTGAGGCTGATAAGCAGAAGAAAAATTTTTTTCAACCACGCTCTGAGAGCCGTTAGAAATGGCATTTTGAAGGGCAGCGTGATTATTTTGTGGGTTTCTAAAATAGGCAGTTCATTGTAGTTAGGAAATCTGTAACATATTATGGACAGTTGGGTTAACTTGGGGGGTCATGTATCAACTAATTCAATTATCATACCATGAACAAAGGCAGAATATTGAAAAACTCATTTTGAGTAGTATAAAACAGGTAATACAAAAGGTGATTGTTATAGGTAAACATAATAGAAGGTGTAGAAATAATGTTAGATGACCAGTTTTCTGGTGAAAATGTCATTTCAAACAAATTTATTTTCTTGCTTCTTAAAAGCAGTGTCACTAGCATACAATCACAATGCTGGAGAACACTGAATAAGCATGAGCTTTTAAAAAGAAAAAAAAATCACAGGGCAGACAATGGGATGGCAAACTGTTAATTTATGAAGTAGAGTCCAACAAAGTGGGAATCACATGTGGTTCCCACCATGGGGTTATCAGCTGAGGCAGGACATTGATGGTGTTAATTATAATAATGGAATGGAAACATTTTAGTTGAGAAGGGACATTTTCATGTACTGGCTTTGGGCAGCTGCAGCCAACTTCACAAATCCCAGGATTCCTCTAAGTAACACTGCCACTTCAAGTTCAGTTGTTAAGAAACCTCAAAGTTAGTGACACTGACTTGAACTGCTGCAGATATATTACAACGGATGTTTTTGTTCTTTTTGTGTTTTCAGTTTTAAATAGGATCCGTGCCCAATGTGTTTCTTTGAAAAGCATGGACCAAAGCATCTTTTAGGATTTCAATTCTTCACGTGTACTGTGTCATGGGTGGCAGTTCAAAGAAAAACCAAAGCTAATATTTAAATTCTGCAGACATTCAGGAAGTGTTGAATGGAAGGAAGATGGGTGGATGGATAAAGGGTCTTAAAACTTGATTCATTAAATCTGGTGAGAGAATTTCTAGTGGGAGCTAAGGCCTAATATCTAAAACGAAATATCACAAGGGTGTATTCCTGATAGTCTAATACTAGTAGATATCTTATTAAAGCAGCTGAAATAATAAACAATCACTTATTTATATACTCATATGTATAAGAAACCTTAGGCTCACAAAAATATACATGTTTTAAAACGCAAATCTAAGGCACACAAAATACTAAAACAAGTCAATGAATCACCCTATTTTACATATTCAAGAAGCAGAAATCTACTTGTACAAGATGATGGTCTACCAATGGTATTTGTTATATACAATCCCTTCATATTCCTTTAGTTGGACTAGTCAAAAGCTTGAAACTGATACTTTGCACCATATATTATTAATATAAGTTACAATGAGTTTTTCTTTAGAGCTTGCTGGAACTGTTTGCTTTTGCACCAAAATTGTTGAGTGTTAGCAGTTGTGGGCTTCCTATGGCATTTCCAAGGGAGAAGCACCATTATTTAGGTTTTCCACACTCCCAAGGTATCTGACACTTTGAATGTTATAGCACCTCTGCATTTTAATAGAATCAAGTATTTCATTGAAATTTCTTGCTCTAAACATTTTGTTTGGGCAACTCCTTTTGTTTTGCTATAAAATAAGCCAATAAGTAATGGGAAAAAATACGGAAGGGCTAACTTAAATGGAATGCCTATTTTCCTGTTACCTAGAACACAGGCAAATATCAGAGAAGATGAGTTTTTATTTCCCTAATACTAATACGCTTAGATAAACTACTTTGGATTAGCTCTTAATGGGCAATACCATACTTCGATTACCACTCCTACTGTTTGGGATGTGTGGATGTGTGACGACAATAGGGGATTTGTTTTCACAAGATTCTATGGGAATTTTATTCTTATTCTGTACCAAAACAAATAAGGCAATTTGGAATGGGTCGGGTTCTTGCTACTTAATTTTTATATTTTATCACCTTGAAACTTTAGAAGCATTTGACTCTTCTGAATCCTACAATGTCCCATCTCCTTTTGGAAAAACCTTTCATGAGTATATTGAGAAAGCTGGGGTGAAAGTGAAATTAGGGCCACTGTTGCTTGATAAATCAGAAGAGACCACGCTTACTTAGTTCCAAATAAAATGTTAATCGATATTGGTGATATGCTTCCTAATCCCAATTTTAGAGAAAATTAACGATTTTTGCATGTTCTAACTATTTTATATAAGTAGCTAATATTTGCATGAGAAAGGACACATTAAAAAAAAACCATATACATGATTAGAATACATATTGCAGTTAACAAGATGGAACTCTACACAGCAAGAATAAATGATTTCTCTTGTATGCAAATATGCACAAACAATAGACAATAAGATTCTTATACTATACTATTTCAAGTTACTTTTAAAAATAGAAAGTGCTTTTAAAATATATATTTACAATTTATGAACAGCCTCCAACCATTATTAACAATAATGAATTATTTTATACAGGAGAGATATTTTGAGAGAGAAAACATTTCATTGGTTTATTTCAAAGGAATATGCCGATATTCTAGCAATGATTGGAAGATGTTGGAACGATGGCACCATGAAATAATAATGCAGCTTATTTTTAACTGTTGATGTGGGTAAGCACCAGGAGCTGTGTAGAGTTAACACTGTGTCTTGATTTTACATCATAGCACATGAACCTGTTAAAATCCTCTAAAAATGACTCTTGTTTCATAGTAAACAGACTTAATTTAAAGCACCAAACTGAGTGATTCTATCAAGGTTAACGCCTAACCAAAACATTTCTTTATGTATTTAAAACTATAAAACTTTTATTTTTGCTTAAAATGTGCACCTTCTACCAATTGTCAAAATATAGTCACAGTTAAGAAATACCCACCCCATTTTTGTTTTTGTTTGTTTTTTACCTCAGCCTTCAAATGGGTGAGATGAAGATACGTAAACGACAACATGACTTTCTTTTAACAGCACCTTGAAAAAATACACTGCACTAGCAAAGGCATTAAGAAGGGGAGAAAAGCCTTCAGACCCAATGGTTATAGGGTCCTGCAACATGTGTGAGAGCGTAAGGGGACACGGTGACAATATTGTCATGGGTTAATGTTAACGCTTTATGAGAAGGAATTTGGTTCAATTCATTAACTTCAGGGGACAGTTCGGGACCCTCATTAGCTGCCTGGTCTTTCTGCTCTGAGGCCTTCATTTTCTTATTCTTAGCTTCTTTAGCCTCAAATTTAATTTTGTTTAGTTCAAAACCGTGTTGGGGCTTATTCAGGTTTTTGTGCTGGTAGAAAACAAGGGAGAGGCGAGTGGGGTGATTCCGGTTCGGGTGCTCGACGGGCGTGGTGGCGTGAAGCTCCCGCCGCGCACACTCGATCAGAACGGAGCCGTGCGCAGGCGCTATCGCGACCCCACCGATGTTGGCGTCCAGGAAGATGTGCTCGCTGTCTGACCAATACTCGTCGATGTGGGGCAGTTTCTCCTCCGCGGGGGACAGGGGGTCGTCGGACAGGGGGTCGTCGGACAGAGGCTCGTCGGCATCAGAATGCTGCTCGTCTTCTTCCACTAGAGAGGACGCCAGGTCATGGGGACAGGTGGTGAAGGGGGGCTGCTGGCTTGGGAGATTGGAAGGTGGCTGTTCAGACGGACCAGTGGGCGGCTCAGAATAAACCAGGGTGTCTGCCACGGGAGCGGGCAGCGTGGGCAGAGAAACCACGTCGCCAGGCTGTGCAATTCCAGTGCATTCCCCCACAGCTGCATTAGCACCGCTGTGTCTCGCAGAAGGCACCGTGCAGTGGGGATTGCTACTTCTTTCTGAAAACCCGTAGGGAACGGACGCATCACTCTTACAAGGAGCTGTGGTGGCTGACGCCGTCTTAGGGGACCAGGAGAAACCTGGAGGTATGTTTGCCTCTTTCAATGGGTGAGGAATGGATGGGGTCAATGAGTAGGTTTTAGTGTTGTCCGAACCTTTGAAGATAAAATGGGGTTCAGTTTCACTTTTTATTTCAAGTTGCAAGGCTTCGGTTTTATTCCCTAAACAGAGAAAAGGACACCAAATGCGAAGATAAGTACAAACTACTTTTGGGAATTGTCTTTAAGGAGTATTTTAAAGAGAAATACAAAGGATAATGTAACAAAACATCGATGACGGCAATGTCGGCCAGTTTTGTTCTCTTGCCTTTAAGTCAAACACACAAGCAGGCATTAAAAATTGCATGTCGTCTGGTATGCTTTTTCACCCAACAATTTTCCTTCAAGAATTCTTCCCCTTGCAAATAACATAAATAAGCACAAAGATTTAGCCAGAAGGATGTCCATTGTTTGAAACAGTAAGAGATTAGAAATGACCTAGTTGGCGATGAAGTTAAATGTTAAAATCATACATTGGAACGCAATGCAGGGGATAACACGATGACTTAGAGCAGTATTTCTACCCGAAGAGATATTTAGATACATTTTAGATATCGCATGATCTCACTTTCAAAAAAGTAAAAATAAAGTAATAGTTATCGAGAAAACAGCGTAACTGGCAAACTCAATTATTAGGCAAAGGGAAGTCTCCAAGAAATTTTAGTGGAAATAAGTCATTTGTGGCCCTCAAGACCAGGTGCATGTAAGCCTTGTTTCTTTCTCACTGATCAGGAAGATCTTTATTACCACATCGGCCATTGTGGGTAATCTGTTCAGACATAACCACACAAACCTCACATCAAATGGAAACATTTTCTTGAGGACATTCTTCCTGTTTTGAGGTGCTAAAAAATTTCTGGACGAGCAAAAGCAGCAGATTTTAGGACCAGAAATAGAAAACGTGGCCATGTTTTAAAGTAATAAACAATATAATAGCAAACACATGTAATATATTGTACCCCTGAAACTAACATAACGCAGTACAACCTGGAGACAGGATAATTATTTCTCTCTCTCTCTCTTTAAACATGAAAAGCTTAAAAAAGTAAATAAAATTTTTAAAAAGTAAATAAAATACAACATGGAACACTTCACAAATTTGTAGGTCATCCTTGCACAGGGGCCATGCTAATCTTCTCTGTGCTGTTCCACTTTCAGTATATGTGCTGCTGAAGCCAGCACCAAGAGAATTCTCACTTTTATTTTATTTTACCTTTTTTTTAAAAAAAAGACTTTATTTATTTATGTGATAGAGAGATCACAAGTAGGCAGAGAGGCAGGCAGAGGGGGAGGGAGAAGCAGGCTCCCTGTTGAGCAGAGAGCCCGATGTGGGTTTTCAACTCTGAGATGGAGAGTCTCATGTTCCACTGACTGAGCCAGCCAAGTGTCTCAGTTCTCTCTCTCTCTCTCTCTCTCTCTCTCTCTCTTTTTTTAGGGGGTTGGAGAGAGGAGGCAAAGGGAAAAAGAATCTTAAGTAGGCTTGAGTCCCAGTGAGGAGCCCGATGCAGGGCTCGATCTCACAACGCGGAGATCATGACCTGAGCTGAAATCAAGAATCAGAAGCTTAACCGACTGCGCAACCCAGGCACCCTGCCAGTTCTCATTTTTTAAGAGAAGTTGTACATGGAACCCAAGAGGGGGCACATTAAGAAATCTGTGGTTCCATCTATTATAGAGGTTGTCAACAGAACATAAATCATGGGGAGGAAAGATCATAAGAGTAATGAGTCTTGGGGGATTTGGATTAGGGGAGGGAGAATAAAAAAAAGTAAGGAGTCTTTTATTGAAATGGATGAATCTATTTTAAGAAGCTCTTACGGGGGTACCTGGGTGGTTCAGTCAGTTAAGCGCCTGCCTTCGGCTCAGGTTGTGATCCCAGGATCCCGGGATCCAGCCCCACATTGGGTTCCCAGCTCAGCAGGGAACCTGCTTCTCCCTCTCCCTGCTGCTTGTACTCTCTCTTGTTACTTCTCTCTCTCAAATAAATCAATAAATAAAATCTTAAAAAAATAAGATAAAAAATAAAAACATTCTTATGGGTAAGATTATAAAAGGACAAGGGGCTATAAGCCAAATATTGTGCAGAGGGCTACTAACCGGATATATGTTACTGAAAACATAGCTTGTAAAGATGCTATTAGGGAATGACAAAAAGATGAAAATGATGGGAATGCTGTATACAGGCAGCAGGGAACTAGGCATGGGAATCTGTAAATAAATCAAACTAAGTATTTGTGAATGGAGCTAACAAGCAAAAAGGAATGCTAATTCTCTCTGCCTTGCCTCGTCACTATCTATTTATTGAATCTTTCTTAGCATTATATAAATGTCTGCACCATCATTTCTCTCATCTTACAAAAAGCAAAATAAGCCAACTCTCCTTGCAGCAGCAACAACAACAACAATAAAAATTAAGGTTAAGGAATACCCTGTAACTCTAATGTGGAGTTTCAGTATAAATTCAAGGTGTATTTTTTCCTTTAGACTCCCTGGAGAGATGGTTGAATTTATATACTGGGCAGGATTATATAAGATGAGCCTAGAACATCTTGTCAGAACAGAAGCTAAGGAAGCTCTCAAAAACAATTGGGGTCATGACAAAAAGTTCAGAAGCCAGCATGATGGGTTTCTACTGATCAAAGATGGGACAATTTAAGGATATTTGGTTTCAATCTGAGGTTTTTTTTATAGGGTTATTATTATTATTTTAAAAGACTTTATTGGGCGCCTGGGTGGCTCAGTGGATTAAAGCCTCTGCCTTCGGCTCAGGTCATGATCCCAGGGTCCTGGGATCGAGCCCCGCATCCGGCTCTCTGCTCAGCAGGGAGCCTGCTTCCTCCGTTCTCTCTCTCTGCCTGCCTCTCTGCCTACTTGTGATCTGTCAAATAAATAAATAAAATCTTAAAAAAAAAAAAGACTTTATTTATTTATTTGGCAGAGAGAGAGAGAGAAAGAGAGAGACAGAGAGAGAGGGAACACAAGCAGTGGATGCGGGAGAGGGAAAGGGAGGAGCAGGCTTCCCACTGAGCAGGGAGCCAGATGCGGGGCTCGATCCCAGGACCCTGGGATCATGACCTGAGCCAAAGGCAGACTCTTAACAACTGAGCGCCCAGGCGCGCCTAATTTGAGGACTTTAAAAAGCATTTTCATATTTAATTGGGGGGAAAATAACCCTATTTAATGTGCACTGAAATATAAATTATAAATAATAATGAACTATAAATACTGCCAATAAAATAACAAAAATATAAAAAACATGAGATCAAAATGATACTAAATTAAAAAGAAATTGAACACATTGGAAGATGCCTAGAAATTAACTTGTATTCTGAAAAGTGGAGAGTAAAGTCAAATTGCCAAGCACTTATTCTAATTTCTCTGTATGACCCATACCTCAGAGTTAGTAAGTTCTTGGTAAGGACAGTATTTCTTTTTAAAAGATTACTTAACAAATGGATAAAGAACGGTAGACTGTGTTACTCCTGATGGAATAAAGAATATAGAACATTATAGTAAGTGTTTCTAAAACCATCAGGTAAAAAGCTCCTAGGGAACATTACAATCAGTGAATCATGTTGACAACACCTGTGCCATGGATCTGCTTTAAAATCACAAAAAGAGATACCATCAGATACTGTGTTTCCTGATGTAAAAAAACAAGAGTGTAGAAATGAGCCAGTGTCCATGCCACAGCAATTGTTTTTTGTTTTCTGGTATGTTGTTTTTGCTTTGGTGAGCTCTACATCCAACGTGGGGTTCTTCTCGCGATCTTGCCCAAGATCGAGTCATACGCTCTACCTACTGAGCCAGCCAGGTGATCCCATAGTTTAGTGTTTTTATATTTATTTATTTATTTTAAGGAATGCTTCACGAACTTGCGTGTCATCCTTGCACAGGGGCCGTGTTAATCTTCTCTGTATCATTCCAATTTTAGTATATGTGCTGCCGAAGCGAGCACATAGTTAAGTGTTTTTAAAAACTGAAGCTGAATTTGTCTCTACAGGATAATAGTTTCTGATATATGTAAAAAAGAAAAAAGAAGGAAAAATAGGAAAAGCAAGCTTTAAAAGAAAAAAGGTATAGGAGACATATCAACTAACTGTAATGTGTGACCTTGTTTGGATACTGATTTAAACATACCAAATGTCAAAAAAGAAAAATCATTTAGGAGACAGATGGAGCAGTGTGAGCACTGATTGGTATTAAGGCATTATTTGATTTATTTGTTTTGGGTATTGTGGTTCTTAACATTCCTTATCTTTTAGTGACACATACTGATGAGGTAATTGATAATTTGATGTGACTTCTGCAATTTGTTTAAATATTTTTTTCCCTTAATTTATTTGTCGAAGAGAGCACAAGCAGGCAGAGTGGCAGACAGAGGCAGAGAGAGAAGCAGGCTCCCCGCTGAGCAAGGAGCCTGATGCAGGACTTGATCCCAGGACTCTGGGATCATGACCCGAGCCAAAGGCAGCTGCTTAACCAACTGAGTGAGCCACCAGGTGTCCCGACTTCTGCAATTTGTTATCAAAAATTTCGAAGGGGTGGCGCCTGGATAAGGATATAGATGAAGTAAGAATTATTCTGTATTAAAAATGTTGGGGCACCTGGGTGGCTCAGTGGGTTGAGCCTCTGCCTTCAGCTCAGGTCATGATCTCGGGGTCCTGGGATCGAGCCCTGCATGGGGCAGGGAGCCTGCCTCCCCCTCTCACTCTGCCTGCCTCTCTACCTACTTGTGATCTCTGTCTGTCAAATAAATAAATAAAATCTTAAAAAAAAAAAAAAGTTTTAGGGGCAGCCTGGGTGGCTCAGTCAGTCAAGTGTCCACTGTTGGTTTCAGCTCAGGTCTTGATCTCAGGGTCGTGAGTTCAAGCCCCATGTTGGACTCCATAGGCTGTTTTAAAATAAATAAATAAAATTTAAGAAATAATTTAAAAATAAAAAAACGTTTAAAATTAGGAGCATAAGAGGGAAGTGGGACTCATTAAATAAATCATCCACTTCATACCTTTAAACTTCACCGTAAACTTCACTGCATTCAACTGATTCCCTTTACTGACAACCACAAGAATTTCTCCATCTCTTTCCCATTTCCCTGTCAATCCACTTCATTCATTCTTAGTATTGAGTCTGCTCAAGTAGGACCTCTGGTAGCCTACAAAACTCGTGGTGAAATTTCAATTCTCATCTCACTTGACACAGAGCAGCACCTGACATGATTGAAACACGACCTACAGTCTTGGGGTTTCACTCCTACCTCACCAGACCTTCCAAGTCTCTCTTGCTGGTTCTTCATCTATGAAGCCTGTACGCACTGGAAATTCCTAGGATTTGTCCTTCTAGTGCCTTTAGTGTCTGTGATTTCATTCACTCTCAGGCTTTTAAACACCATCTCTATGCAGCTGACTTCCTAAATCATACCTCGAGCCAACATTTCTTCTCAGAACTATAGTTCTATTCAACTGTTTATTAACTGTTGTCTGACAGGTGTCTTGAAATTGACACGTCCAGGGCACCTGAGTGGCTAATTTGGTTAAGTGACTGCCTTCAGCTCAGGTCATAATCCTGGAGTCCTGCGAGTGAGTCCCACATCGGGCTCCCAGCTCCATGGGGAGTCTGCTTCTCCCTCTGACCTTCTCCCCTCTCATGCTCTCTCTCAGTCTCTCTCTCTCTAATAAATAAATAAAATCTTAAAAAAAAAAAAAAAGAAAGAAAGAAAGAAATTGACATGTCCAAAAGTGAGCTTCTGATTTCCCTCTGTATCTTTCCAAATCTATCCCTTTCTCCCCTTTTCTCATGACCTTTGGTGATTTCCCCATCTTTCCAAGTCCTTCAGACCAACATCAGGATAAACACTCACACTTCTTTTTTTGTCTACATTCCAGATTTATGAGACATCTTGTTGACTCTACCTTGAAAACATCCAGGACTAGACATTTCTCATGTTCTTCTCATTAGCCAATCTGGTCCAAGCTCCATCACCTCTCTCCTGAGCTGTTAAGATGGCCTCTATACCATCACCCTATTGTTTGTTCTTTGCCCACTGTTTTCTGGTTTCAACCCAGTAAGCAGAATGTTAGGTTTCAATCAGGTTATAGTCCTTCTGTGTTTTTTTGTTTTTGTTTTTTTTTAGTTTCATTTTCATGTAATCTCTATACCCAATGTGGGCTTGAACTGAAAACCCTGAGATCAAGAGTCACACGCTCCACCAAATGAACCAGCCAGGTGCCCCAGTCCTTCCAGATTCTGAAATATCCAATAACATTCCTTTCCCTCAACAGCAGTCAACGAAGCCTGAGATGAGCCGCTCAGACACCCCTCTTCCCCCTCTGATCTATTTCCTGTTCTTCCCATTTCCTGCTCCGTGTCAGCCACACTGGCCTCCTTGCTTGCCTCGAGTGTTCCCGGCAAATTCTTCCCTCCTGACCTTTACATCTGCCATTTAGTCTGCCTGGAATGCTATTTCTCCAAATAGCATCTCATGATGAACGTGGAGTTGCTCATCCTGAGGGATAACCCCCAAGGAGCGGTTATCTTCTCTTGTTAAAGTACAAACTTGACAGAAAGAAAACATGAAATAGGTCCTGCACATTCATCATAGTCATTTCTACCTTCTAACTTGCCATTGTCAAAAGGGTCTGTATTCCCAATGAACATCTTATGTTCATTGCTTTGAGGCCTTGACTCTAATTCTCATTCTCAGCAAATGACTCTCTAACAACCATATCCAACTGGTTTGCTTGCACAGCACTCCCTCTAATCTTTCACTGCTACATTCCCAACACCCACAACCACACAAAGGGGTGCTCGGTAATACCTGCTGACTGCCTTACTTAAATTGATGCTAAACTTGACTGAGGAAGACTTCAAGGAAGCGATCACATATGCCAAGGAGGAGGAGTACGGCTTCAAAACAGATGGGGAACAAATAATAAAAACATGTTTTTTAAAACAAAACAAAACAAACACCAAGAAATACGGAGGGGCCACTTTCTTGTTGAGTTTTGCCAAGTACAGAGAAATTGCGTATGTGAAAGTAGTCAGTATCTTATTTTGAACTCTAAACCAACCTGTATTAAAAACCAAGGAGATTTAAGAATAATTATCTAACTGAATTGATATCTGATCTCAGGTTGGGTTCTTTTTTTTTTCTTTTTTCCCCAGATTGCCTCATGCCTAGGAGATGAGCAAAGATAAGAGAGGGGAAATAAAGTGCAAAGGCAAGTCCCAACCCTTTGGACAGTGGGAGTTGTGCACAGAAACTCAGGAGCGTCCACAGGCCTCACCTAAAAGTGGCAGCGATGAAGCCTTGCTACTGTTTGTTGTCCCATGATTCTTGCGCTTGATCCGAGGAATGAATTTCTTCTCCACAGCTCTTATCTTATGTGCGAGAACTTCTGTCATCATTGCTGCCCTCTTCTTCCCAGAACGAGGAACTGGCTGGGTAAAACGTGTTCTTTTTTTACGGCGGGGTGCGAGCACCTCAATGGCCCCAGACTGGATCTTGGCTTCCATTCCTTCGCTAGAGCCAAACTCATCTGTGTCCGAGAGTTTGTAGAGCGGTAGAACATGGAGTTGCTCATCCTGAGGGATAACCCCCAAGGAGCGGTTATCTTCTCTTGTTAAAGTACAAACCTGACAGAAAGAAAACATGAAATAGGTCCTGCACATTCATCACAGTCATTTCTACCTTCTAAGTGTTGCCATTGTCAAATGGGTCTGTATTCCCATTCTGTTTTCCAGTGGGTTACTGCTGGTATAGTGATTTTGGATAAAGAATACATATTAAGGCACTCAACACGCATTAGCTCTAGGAATTTATCAACTGTTCGTTAGCAGACCAGTATAATTATGAGTTGATCTTATAAGTCAATGGTATTATATACATTTATGTATTTTATAGTACTTTTTAAGTAAACTCTAGCCCCAGTGTGGGGCTCAAACTCACAACACCAAGGTCAAGTCACATGCTGTTCCAACTGGCCAGTCATGCAGCCCCAAACTCCTATATTTTAAACATTAGGCCTTTTGTTACATTCCACTTTACTTCATTACCTAAGTTAGGGAATATCTACTGGACTGTCCACAGCGTTCATATAAAATATTAAGTATTAAGAAGACATCATTTTAGGGGCACCTGGGTGGTTCAGTGGGTTAAGCTGCTGCCTTCAGCTCAGGTCATGATCCCAGAGTCTTGGGATCGAGCCCCGCATCTGGCTTTCTGCTCAGCAGGGAGCCTGCTTTCCTTCCTCTCTCTGCCTGCCTCTCTGCGTACTTGTGATCTCTGTCTGTCAGATAAATAAATAAAATCTTTAAAAAAAAAAAAAAAAGACATCATTTTAGCCTGTGTATTTCCCTATTTCTTAAATAATGTCTCATTCTTTGTGTAGAGGGGGATTAATTATGAAGAATTTTCTAATTTGCTGTTTTCCTTTAGGATTTCTTCACTTCCGCTTCTAAGTGGAATTTACCTATAGATATATAGATTTTTTTTTTCTGCATTTCCCCCCATGTCAGGGTGATTTTTCTCTTCACTAAATGAATGGAAGAGATATTAATGAAATAAAAGGAGCACAAGAGATTTCTCTCTCCAGCAGGACTTATATTCTAATAGCTTTATTTTTTAAATTTGATTTTTTATTATTTTTAAAAATTACTTATTTTAAAAAATTCAAATAGTTTTAAAAAATTCAACATTTCATTTTAATAAATTTTCTCTTTCTGCTTCATGTTGCTTCTATTCTGGCTAGGAACGTACCAGTAAGTTACCCACCTTTCTTTTGCATATGAATAAGACATCTGAAGAAAATTCTGTCTTGAAATATAACCTATCTCAGTCCTCCTGACTTTAAAAGTTATTTTTATTCATTGTAGAGAATTAAACTACAGAACTACATACAGAAAATTCCTGACTTGATACCTAATATTCATATTTTTCTTCATAGATTAGTATCTTAGTGGTAATTAATTTTCAAGGGTCATTAAAGAGCCAACAAAAATATATCCAATGGTTTCATTATTTTTATTAAAAACATTTCTCCTAGAGCTAAGGGCTCTTTCTAAGATGCTAGAAGAAATAAACTGCCTGATTGTAAGGTCGATGGACTTGATGAATACAGATGGGAAAGTAAGATAAAGTTTTAAAAATCACAATTATTTTCTCAATATTTATAATCACGTTTACCAGCAAGACTTGAAATACTGAATTATCTTGGGTATTATCAGTAATTTTAAAGTAACTGTGTTAAAAAGTAGACTCTTCCACCAGTAAATGTTTATTTTAATCAGTTTACTTGTTCGCAGGGGGACTAAGAAGGTGACAAGGAGTAGATATGAGGAGCGTAATTAGAAGGACGGAGGCAGCAGGCAGGGTGAAAAGGGAACTGCAGCTGCATTTGAAGAACTCAGGGGTTCAGAGACGGGGAAATCTGGAGTTCTGTCACGTTCTGGGAACGAGTCTCCCGGCATGAACAAAAGCAGTGGAGAAGAGGCAGCAGAGTAATGCACAAGGAGAAGCACGAGAGAAGTGGAACCAAAATTTAGTTTGATTCTGAACCTAATTCAGCCTGAGCTGAATTACAGGTAGTCTGTAAGGAAGCAAATCAGGTAAAATGTACTAGCCAAGCAATGACAATGAACCACACTCTGGCGAAGATTCACCCGGACCCATTATAATATTTCAGCATCTGAAAATAACACTGATGGGTCAAATGCTATAGTCAACAAGAGTGGAGAAGAAAGATTAAGAAAAATGAAAAAAAAGGGGGGGGGGCTCCTTAATCTATCACTCCTAGACTTTATTGGCCAGACAACAAAGGAAGGCTACCTTTTGATGGATTAGATGGATTACTTTCTCGGGAGCCTGTGGCTATCTTCCTTGTATAGGGCCAACCAAACAGACTGGTGTAGTGCAAAAACAGAGTGGTATGTTTTACCAGGGGAGAAGAAAATTACTGGAAGCAAATCTATTCCACTTACAAAAGGACTATTGCATGATTCTCCCCAGGGTCTTTTAACTAACTGAAACATCTCTTGATTGACTTCATGCTATGGACATGTCATTCTTTTCATGTCTGTAAGCCTAACTCTGCACAGCTCAATGCAAGTATTTCTGACAATGCTGGCATATTAAAATAACTTTACACATATATACTGGCACTAAGAACAAACACACACTAAAAAGATGACATATTTGGCATAGTTCCTTCACAACAACCCTGAAGTGCACAGAAGGCAAAAAACAAAAACAAAAAATGGTAAGTTGCTTAACTTCCTACCTACCAGTTTGATGGCACAGAATTGTACTCCTACCTCCTAGCAATCACACCACAATGATCCAAGACTTTCAACAAAATATCTAAGGCCAGTTCTGTAACTTTGTGCAAGTATATCAACAATAACTTAACAGCACTGATATTACACACTATGTGGTGCAGAATATAAAACGGGATTTTTAACAATCATCCCATTTCAGGAGCTCAGCCTAAGCACACAGCTATGGACCTTCTAGGATCAAAAGCCACCCAGGTACATACCACAGTGCTTCCATTATTCATGTTGTGAATGTCCCTATGAGGATGGGCACAAAAGTCGAGGCAAGCGGTGACTCCAGAGAAAGGACGCCCTTCTTTGCTGCCAAGCCGACATTCTCGGGCCACATGTTCGTATTCTACCTAAAAAGAGAAATGTATGACACACAGTTTTAAGAGCCAGAAAGAATCACCTTTAGTAAAGAGTAAAAATCACTTCCTGACCACGTATCTAAACTAATTCTATGTTTTAAGTCAGAGATTTCTGACTCTAGTGTGGTAAAAGAGGATGGGCAGTTCAGTAACATTCAGGAGGAAGAGTATGGGAGGACATCAGGTAAAATGACAATGACTGGCTGTGACTGATGGCAGGCTGACGACAGCACCTGTTAGAGATGAATACATGAGCAGAGTAAGCTAAATTATTCCAGGAGGAACAGAGACTACTACAGTGCATGAAGCACGTGTGATGTTTTAATGTCTATGAAAAGTAGGTAAACTTATATATGTATGTTCATGAGTCAATATAGAAATTGAATTTATAACTCTCTTTAAAACCAAAGGTTAGCAATTAACAGAGAGCATGTTATTCATGATAACAGAAAGAAAGATCTAAGAAATCTAGATTTCTGGTTATGTTTAAAATAAAAAGATCATTAACACTAATTTTCTATTTGTGATGACTGCATACATATATGTCTTGCAAAACGACTGCCACAATGAGGTAAGGTAACATTTCAATCTGTTTACAAAGTAAGGATTATGTTGTGTATGTCGTGGTAACACTTAAGATCTCTTAAAAATTTCTAAGTTTATGATATGGTACTGTAAATCATAGTCCCCATGCTGTGCAACAGATGCCCAAATAGTATTTATCTTATGGCTGGGAGATTGTAACCCCTGACCATCATCTCCTCATTCCCACACCCCTCATTTATTTTCTTGATGATGTCCTTTGAAGCACAAAAATTTAGAAATTTTGACAACCTAGTTTTTCCTTATTTTTATTTTTGGATGGCTTAGTGCTAGTATATAGAAAAAACAATGACTTTGCATATTGATCTTATATCCTGAAACCCTGCTAAACTCATTTATTAGTAGTAACAGTGAGTGTGTGTGTATGTGTATCCCTCAGTAGTTTCCACATATAGGACCATTGGCTAGTAGAGATCATTTTATCTCCTTTTTGACTCTGAATTTGTTCAACTTGTTCTTATTTATTTATTTGACACGGGGGGGGGGGGATATAAGCAGGGGAGTGGGAGAGGGAGAAGTAGGCTTCCTGCAGGGCAGGGAGCCCCATGTGAGGCTCGATCCTGCATTGTTATGTGGGATCCTGCAGGGATCATGACCTGAGCTGAAGGCAGATGCTCAACGGCAGACGCTCAATGACTGAGCCCCCCAGACACCCCTCTTCAACTTAACAGAATCTCTTGCAAAATATTAAAGGAAATGGCGAATAGATACTGTCTTGTTCCAGATATTAAGCAAAAAAATTTTTAGTTCTTTTTTGGTAATTACAGTATTATCTGTGGGTTTTTGTAGATATCCTTTATTAGGCCGAGGCAATTCCTTCCTATTGCTATTTTGTTAAGTACTTTTATCATGAAGGTGTTGGATTTTGTCAAATGTGTTCTATCTCTAGGGAGAACATGTGGTTTTTGTCATCTGTTCTATTAATGTAGATAGTATACTACACTGATTTTCTTGCATTGAACCAATCATGCATTCCTGTTTTAGAAATTATTATTTCTAGAATTAATCACAATTCTGTTACTCTGCAGTTTTAATTCAATTGTCATAACAGGAAGTCTTTTAAAAACAGGCTAGATAATTTGTTTACTCTTTAAAAAAAATTTTTTTAAAGTAATATCAACACCTAACATTGGCCTCAAAGTCATGACTCTGAGGTCAAGAGTCACATGCTCTACCCACTAGCCAGCCAGGCACATCCAGGCTGGATCATTTTTAAGCTATTCTGTAAAAATAGATATACACTCAAGTTCAAATCCGAAGCTTTCCTATGAACAATGATGTGGCTTATATAGAAATTTCAACCATATTTAAGAGCACTGCATACACGGTCCCCAAACGTACCTGGTTTTGATAAGCAACGGGAGCATACTGCTTATAAATTGGAGCTAATCGTGTAGCCAAACTCTGTAAATTATCTTCAAGGTTTTTCTCCTACAGGAAAAGACAGTCCATGAAAGTTGTTTCATAATGACACGAGTCTTAGGTATGAAAACGAATCATCAATCATTGCCGATGTGCAGTTGATGCAAGACTCAGACTTACCCTAGTAAAAGAGCTATCACAGAAAATCACATGGGTTGTTTCTTAAAAAACCTGAACTACTGGTCATTGTTATGCTTTAACTTAGTTTTTAAAATTCAAGTTCTATGTTGTAAGTAGTTAGAAATCTAAATGGTGTTAGAGGAAAAGTGCTCATGTTGCTAAAGAAAAGAACCCACCCCACATTGTATTTATTCAGTTGTACTGGGCACTTGGAATAAATCAAGACAGGGTTCCTAGTGGCAAGAGGAGACGTTGAAAAACTCTGACACAGTGCAACAAGTCTGTATAACGGAGCTTTCTATAACAACAAACATAAGGTGCAAACTATGAATCAGGTCCTGTGCTGACAGCTTCAAATATCGGTAAGTGGGCAACTGGTTGTCTAAAACTAATGGCTTCTTTTTCACATTATAATGGTCACAAACTGAGGAAGACATAGTGGGACACCATGAAAAGAGTCTGGATTGCTACTGATAGTAGAAACATGTAAGACCTTTTTTCCCAAGGAGAACAGTCATGACAAATGTCTCTATTCAAAATGTCACTGAAGTTTCAGGTCAGGTCATGATCTCAAGGTTGTGAGTTTGAGCCCCAAGTTGGGCTCCAATCTCAGAGCTAAGAAAGTTTGATACTCTCCCCTACCCTGCTCATGCTCTGTTTCCTTCTCTAAACTAGATAAATAAAATCTTAAAAAAAAAAAAATCATTGAAGATAGTATAACATATGCAGCAGATAAGGTAGACTTTGGAAACAATAGTTGAAAGACCACTGTGATAATTTTTGAGAGAGGACTGTATCCTAAATCAAATTGAGAAATGATCAGTCACATCTAAAGGAAGACTATCAAAGGGGATTGAGAGTAAGGATGAAGGAGACTTAAGAAAGTTCCACACTTCTGCTTTATTTGAGATTTAGTGGATGTCAAGAACATAAGTAAGACCTTGATGTGGATGAGTTCACTTCTGATATGCATCAGATTATTAAGAAAACCAAAGCCACACACAGTGTAGACATAGGAAGTTAATCCTTGAGTGCACTTAACAAACCCCAATTTGGGCAACTGTAAAGGATCAGTGATAACCCTATTGGTTTCTTAATAATTTAGGTTGATGCTTGCTTTGAGAAAGAAAATTTATGTATATCAGGTCTATATACAGATTACTGGGTTCCTTTTATCTGTCTTACTTATGTATTTCCTTAATACAGTTTCATATAGTCAAGAAACACTTCCTGGCTATACTCACCCATTAATTATTTCATTTATTTAAGGAAAACTTACCATTGTGATTTAAGTACCTACTGAAAAGATTTTGATTATGTTTTCTAATACCTGAAATATTTAGGTGAGTAGGTAATTGTGTTTCACTGCTAGGAGATTATGAACCATCTGGTATCAGAAGTCAGACTGAGTAATTGGTCATCATGAAATATCTCATTTAAGGTATAGAAATGTTGAAATACAGTAGGCACATAGAAAAAAAATCAAATAAAGCTTGTATAGTTGAGCACTGGTATTATCTTACAAATTTAAGTCTCATTAAACAATGAAAAAATTTTTATTTTTTATTTTTTATTTTTTTTTAAGATTTTATTTATTTATCTGACAGAGAGAGAGATCACAAGTAGGCAGAGAGGCAGGCAGAGAGAGAGGGGGAAGCAGGCTCCCCGCTGAGCAGAGAGCCCGACGCGGGGCTCGATCCCAGGACCCCGGGATCATGACCTGAGCCGAAGGCAGAGGCTTTAACCCACTGAGCCACCCAGGTGCCCCCCAAAATTTTAAAAATCTTTAAGAAAAAGTTATCCCCTATAGTTTATGAAGTTTCATTTGCTTGAACCATAGTGGCACAAATCAATTTTTTTTTGAGATTTTATTTATTTGACAGAGAGAGATGCAGCGAGAGAGGGAACACAAGCAGGGGGAGTGGGAGAGGGAGAAGCAGGCTTTCCGCTGAGCAGCGAGCAGGGAGCCCAATGCGGGGCTCGATCCCAGGCGCCCCAAATTTTGATTTTTTAATTGTTTCATTAGAACAAATGTGTGTGTCAGATATAGAGGTTTCTTCTTATCAGATATCAACCTACTGGGGCTCAAGCCTACATTCCTCTGCTTTTCTCCTCCTATACCTGATGCCTAGGACTGTCATATATCCACATCTGGACCACAACTCACACAAGTATTAGATTCTTCTCCTTTTTCTTATTTAAGACTTATTTATTTGAGAGAGATAGAGAACGTGAATGGGGGGGCGGGAAGAGGCAGAGGAGAGACTTTTCCAGCAGACTCCCCACTGAGTGTGGAGCCCAACATGGGGTTCAATCTTGAGACCCATGAGATCAGGACCTGAGCCGAAACTAAGAGTCCAACACTCTAGCTACTGAGCCACCCAAGTGTCCCCAGATTCTTATTACTGACCTGACATTACCACTTGGATTTTATAGGAATCTCTCATCTAGTGGCTCCAGAACGAACCTATAATCTGTCCTTTCAAAACTGGGTTCTATTTCCATGTACCTTACCTTGAGCAATGTCACTACCATCTAGTAATTAAAACCTGTCGAGACTAACCACTGCTCACACTTTCCTCTGTCACAACCATATTCCAAGTCACAATTATCCCTTCACTCAACTATTCTTAAGGCTAGCTCATCTTGCTAAACACACTTTTCACCACCTCCAAACCATTATTCAAAGAGCAACCAGAGAGATCTCTTTCAAAGACAAGTATAATTGTATCACTTTCATTAAAACCCTTCAATGATCTTCCAAAATGTTTGACATCCCATACAAGGCCAGTGTTTTCACCTTACTCTCCCTTGCCTGCTCTGAGCTTCATACTGGCCTTCTGTCAGTTTCTGTAATGAGAAATGCTTCTTTTTATTATGTTATAAGCACTAAATAGATGTTATTCAATATTTAAAATGATCATCAACAAAAACTGATCTAATACCTACTAATTATGTAACATTCTGTTGTAGAATAAAAATTTAACAGTCACGTCAATATTACTAATATATTTATATACTGGTAGTTTTATCATATAATATATGGAAAGAAAACTTAACTGATTAATTTTAATTTTAAGGGAGAAGGACATCACATTATTAGGCGTTCTTATGGTTGAACATAGTAGCACCTTTCCATGATTAGGTGGTTTATGTGTCCTTTACTAAATTTTTAAAGTCTTCTTCCTAAAGGTCTCACATACTTTTTTTTTTTTTTTTTTTAATGTAAGCTCCATGCCCAATGTGGGGCTTGAACTCACGGCCCCGAGATCAAGAGTCACACAATCTACTGACTGAGACAGTCAGGCGCCCCTAACATACTTATTAGATTTCTTCTAAGGCCCTTGATCAGCAAATGATAGTTCTCTCTGGAATCATTTCCAGTAGATGGGAACTCAAGAAAATGCTAAATAATTCTGATTATCTCTGTAAAGGGATCATTATTAATTCTGAGTTTCTTGAGAGATGTTATATTCATTGTATTATAGATATAGTTGGATTCATTCCTGTTTTATTTGTGTTTCCTATTTATCTTGCAGTCTAACGATTTTTAAAAATCCTCTCAGATTGTCTTCTTTTTAAAGATTTTTTCCCCCACAACTACATCAAAATATAAAAATTCTATTCTATTAATCTAAAAAATCTTAAAAATACACTTTCAAATATATGTTTTCCTGATGATACCTAGAGCAGTGTTTTCCAAGCTGTGGGTCATGACTCATTCATGGGCCAAGAAATCAGTTTGGTAGGTAACAACTAACATTTAAAAAAAGAAAAATGAAATTTTATAAAAAATATTACAGTGAATCATAATGAACCTAAGCAATAACTAGATTGGATATTAATTTTTAAATATTTTAATGTCTTCTCTTGCATAGAAGATGAAGTATTATTTTTGATATTTTATTTGAACTATTTGCTTGCATATACCTATTGTACAGCAGTTTGTAATATATAATGTTTTTTATTCTTGGTCACAGCTCAAAGTTTGAAAAACACTGATCTTAGTATCTAAATTCTCCCCACTCCAAACAAAGAATAAAACATTACCACACTTAGTTCCTATAGGTGCCCCACCCCCTCCCAGTGCCTACCCACCCTTGAGTTGATAAGAGTATGGAATTATACTTATCGGTTGTTATTTTAATTAAAAAAATGTAAGTACTCAACTTATTTAAACTTAACAGTAAGGTTGACTAATTTCTTTGCTCACCATGGCCTCGTGTCCCGGACAGATTGGTTCCGGTTTCATATATCTTCTTTCTGGATTACGTCCTTTAGTAATTCTTTCATAGTAGTTCTGTGGGTAGTAAACTTTCTGAGTCTTTGAAATGTTGGCAAATGGCTTTATTTATTCTTCCTACTTTGGCTGGGTATAAAATTCTAGGTTCTTTTAACAATGACCTTCTTGGGGGTTAGGGGAGAGGAGGAGGGAACCAGGGACAGTTGGAATTTGGGTTGGCAGTTAAAGACTTTACCTAATTTATTGAGAATTTTAAACTATTTACTTATATACAGAGTCAGGTTTTTTATGCTATTTTAAAATATCTCATTGTTTTACTATTTAGAAAATATTTTAAGGAATGTACTTATAAATTCATTGTGTAATTGAAAAGTAAAAAAAGGACACTTACGTGCAAGGGAGAGCTTGGATCAATTCTAAATCTTCTAGGGCTTGGGCTTCTACCAAATTTACATCCATTGAAATACATACTCCATGAACAGCCAAAAGAGAATGAAGCTCCACAGGTCTCTGGATCAATTCCTTGACATGTACAGGTACGACTGTAGGATGAGAATTGCAAGGGGATGAACTGACAAAGCGAGGCCAATACCTTGGACAGAACATTTCCGATTCTTGTAACTTTAGAAGTATAGATGACGAATGAACTGATTTTAACATTATCTATTTTGTTACTTATTTTATCGTAAGTAGTGTCAGCAACACAAAGCCAACTGCCCTTGATATAAGCAAGTTTTTAACTAAAATGTTCGTTCAAGATTGTAAATCCAAAGAAACAGCAATAAACTATACAGAAATAACCACAGCCCTATTTGACTTGGATATGCCTGAGAGGAAATAAACAGTCTGCATTTTACGTTATCTTATTAAGAGAGAATCTTAAAAAAAAAAAAAAAAAAAAAAGCAATGTGAGAATCTTAAAATAGGCTCCATGCTCACTGTAGAGCCCGACCCCCGGGGCTTGATCTCAAGACCCTGAGGTCATGATCAGAGCTGAAAACGAAAACAAGAGTCGGCAGCTTAACCAACTGAGCCACCCAGGTGCCCCAAAGTGTCTGCGTTTTATATCCTGGATGTGTGTCCCTATTAGAAATGAAAATGAGATTATCTTGTTATGTCTTTGGACTTTAACTCCATCACCTAAAAACTGATACTGATATAATCCCGAGGACTGATAATAGATAATATGTATTATAAGTAAAATCACTGTTAATTTGAAAGAAAACCTTTATTAAAATTACAAAAGGAGGGGCGCCTGGGTGGCTCAGAAGGTTAAAGCCTCTGCCTTCGACTCAGGTCATGATCACAGGGTCCTGGGATGTGGGATGGAGCCCCCCATCGCGCTCTCTGCTCAGCAGGGAGCCTGCTTCCTCCTCTCTCTCTGCCTGCCTCTCTGCCAAATAAATAAGTAAAATCTTAAAAAAAAAAATTACAAAAGGAAAAATGGAACTGAAAGCTTGTTTCATTCAGTAACTTGGTTATTTTAGTACATTGGGGGCATTTCTGAGGCCCTAACGTGCACCCGATAGTAAAAATGACAATGATAAGAATATTCATACAAAGATAAGAAAACAAGGAAGTAACATACACTCTTGTGATTTCCAACTGCATAATACTTGAAACTTCTAATAGTATGAATGTGATACTTAATGTAGTGATTAAAAACAAGGAAAAAAAGATAGTTAAAAAAATCAGTAAATGAAAAGTATATAGAAATTTTGAGATCAAAACTAGCAGTATTTTTTAATTATAAAAGTCAAGAAAATAGGGGTGCCTGGGTGGCTGGGTGGGTTAAGCCTCTGCCTTCAGCTCAGGTCATAATCTCAGGGTCCTGGGATCGAGCCCCTCCTCGGGCTCTCTGCTCAGCAGGGAGCCTGCTTCCCCCACCCCTCTGCTTGCCTCTCTGCCTACTTGTGATATCTCTGTCAAATGGATGAATAAAATCTTAAAAAAAAAAAAGTCAAGAAAATACCTGATATTAAGATAACATTGACTATGAAAAGAATAATAAATAATACATTTATGTCATTAAAATGATACATGGGCTGGGGCCCCTGGGTGGCTCAGTGGGTTAAGCCTCTGCCTTCAGCTCAGGTCATGATCTCAGGGTCCTGGGATAGAGGCCTGCATCGGGCTCTCTGCTCAGCAGAGAGCCTGCTTCCCCCTCTCTCTCCACCAGCCTCTCTGCCTACTTGTGATCTCTCTGTCAAAAAAATAAATGAAATCTTAAAAATAAAAAGTTTAAAAAAAAATGATACATGGGAAGGAAAGAAAAATGTAGTTTACATAATAGCTGACAGTTATTTAAACAATGAAATATAAAGGAAATGTACAGAATTGTGAGACCTAAAAGTGCTTTTGCAGAATATCTGAAATAGTCAACATCACTGATAATAGGACAAATGAACTGAAAATAGGTCTTAATATTATGGACAAAATGCAGTCTACCAGTAATTCCTCAATTGAATTTAATTAGAAAGAAACAATCAGACAAACAAAAACTGAGCAATGGTCCATAAAATTAGGCCTTCAAAAAAGTCAATGCTTGTCAAAGCCCAGGCGCCTGGGTGGCTCATTTAGTTAAACATCTGACTCTCGATTTCTGCTCCGTCGGGATCTCAGCGCTCAGTGGGGAGTTGAGATTCTCTCCCTGTGCCCCTCCCCACACTCTCTCAAATAAATAAAAACACCTTAAAACACCTTAAAAAAAATGAGTGCCAAAAAAGACAAGGCAAGAGATAAGAAACAATCAAAAGACCATCCAAGCAGGGGGAGCGCATAGGGAGAGAGAAGCAGACTCCCCACTAACCAGGGAGCCCAACGCAGGGCTTGTTCCCAGGACCCTAGGACCATGACCTGAGCAGAAGGCAGACATTTAACTGACTAAGCCACCAGGTGCCCCTGTAAGGTACACAAAGTACACAACTGGAAAATATTCAGATAGATTAGATAATAGCATTTTAACGAATTTAAATTTACTGATTTTGATGATTTGACTGGTGTTATGTAAATGAATGTCCTCCTTGTTAGAATATACCCTCTGAAGTATTATTTACAGGAAAAAGGCATAAAGCCTGCAACTACCTAACAATCCAGAGTGAAAAAAACTTTTAAAAATTGACAATAATATATATGTTTGTGTGTATGTGTGGCTTTGTATATATGCAAATGTTATGTATATATGCTTTGTATAA
Organism: Martes martes; assembly: GCF_963455335.1. NCBI lineage: Eukaryota > Metazoa > Chordata > Mammalia > Carnivora > Mustelidae > Martes > Martes martes. Next base: position 56,942,024 of record NC_137902.1, read on the forward strand.
ATGCAAATGTTACAAACTTAGTGATGATGAAATCGCTGAGAGGTATAAAAGTGTTCACTGAAGGATTCTTGCATATATTCTGTCAGTAAGAATATTTATTTATTTTATTTATTTCTTAACTAGGCTCCACACCCAGTATGGGACGACTTGAACTCACAACCCTGAGATCAGGAGTCATGCTCTACTGATTGATGAGCCAGTCTGGAACCCTTGCAAGAACCTTAAAAAAACAAAAACAAAAACAAAAAGATATGCTGGAGGCATGCCTGACTGGTTCAGTCAGTAGAGCATAAGACTTTATTTTGGGGTCATGAGACTGAACCCCACATTGGGTATAGAGATTACTTAAAAATTAAAAAGGTATGGGGGCGCCTGGGTGGCTCAGTGGGTTAAGCCTCTGCCTTCAGCTCAGGTCATGATCTCAGGGTCCTGGGATCGAGCCCCACATCCGGCTCTCTGGTCAGCAGGGAGCCTGCTTCCCCCCACCCCCACCCCTGCCTGCCTCTCTGCCTACTTGTGATCTCTGTCTGTCAAATAAATAAAATCTTAAAAAAAAGAAAAGTCACTGGATCCATCTTAAACTAGACATATTCATTTTAAAGATTATATGGAAGCACAAACAGAAAAGAATACTAGAAAGCTTTGAAAAAGAGTGAGTAAGGTGAACTATTCCTAACAAATGAAAATATATTATAAAACCTCTATAATTTAAAAAAATGTGGTACTAGTACATGAAAAGCAAGGACAATGATATGAATTTCAAATACAAGAGAGGACTCCATCTAATTTCTAATTTTCCATATAATTTTGGTTTACATTAAAGTAGCATTTCAAAACAAGGGGAAAGAAATGCTCTCTTGTTAAGTGGTGTTTTCTTAAATGGAAAAAAGGACAGAAATAGATCTCCTCCTCCCACTATTAACTAGCATAAATTTTAAATTCATCATAGATTCATGTTTTAAAAATTAACAATTTCAACAAGGACTAAAAGAAAACATGGGCGAATTACTGTATAAATTTAGAGAGGGAAAAATGTTCTTAAATACCAGTTAAAATTCAGACACAAAAGAAAAAACAGATTATGATTAATTTCACTAAAAAGGAAAAGGGATGGGGCACCTGGCTGGCTCAGTTGCTGGAGAATGTGCCTCTTGGTCTTGGGATTGTAAATCTGAGCCCCATGGGTGTGGAGATTACTTAAAAAATAAAAAATAATAAAAATGGAAAACTTCTGCAAAAGGTAACATAGCAGAAGTAAAAAGACAAATACCAAACTGGCAAAAATGTTTAGACATTATATAGCAAAGTGTGAAGAACTCCAATACATAAAAGCAGCAGCAATCCTTTAGAAACAAGGGCTAGAACAATTAACAGGCAACTGAGCTATAAGTACCCCCACCTAGAAAGGCAATCTTAACCACTCATTCCTAACATGAAAAATGCCACTTATCACCTACTAAAAAGGCAAAACCTCAAGTTTGACATCATATTCCCAGCAAGATGGTAGGAAAACAGACATGCTCTTACACTGCTGAGAATATGGTACAATTCTCTATGGAGGAGCTTTTCCTTTCTGGAAAAATTCCTCTCTTCCAGACCCTGGGTGAGTGGGATCAGGCATCAAAGAGGGAAGCAGAAAACGAATACTCTCTAAGGGTACCTGGTTGACTCAGAGGAGCACATGACTCTTGATCTGGGGCTGGTGAGCTTGAGTCCCATGCTGGGTGTAGAGATTACAAGTAGATAGATAGACAGATAGACCGACCCTACGATGGTCTCAACTCGCTATGCACCCAAATCTTGCTTTTTAAAATATATGCTCATTCTTCAGTTTCAGAATGCCTGAAATTCTGTAATATGCATAATTGGTAAAAAAATGAATATTTTTAAAAAAGATTTTATTTATTTATTTACTTGTCAGAGAGAGAGAGAGAGAGAGCGCGCACAAGCAGGCAGAGGCGGAGAAGCAGGCTCCCTGCCGAGCACAGAGCCCCATGTGGGACTCTGGGATCCCAGGACCTGGGATCATGACCTGAGCCAAAGGCAGCGGCTTAACCGACTGCCATCCAGGCATCCCGGTAGTTCATGAACAATTTCATATTGTATGGCAGAGGTCTGAATGGGAAAGCAGTACAAAACAGATTTGATTACTTTTCATTGAGCGTGCATCTTCGGTCTGTGGGATGACCATTGTATGACTTTAGGTTTTCCGTAAGCTCCGTGTACAATCTGTCGGCCATGGGCAGAGGAATGCCGTCCCATACCATAATGAGCACCACCATCACAGCTGTTGGACAGTGATGGCCCGTACGTTGCCGGACCAAACAAAGAACTTTCTCTTCATCGCTGCCTCTTCTTAAAACCTGGAAAAGCAGAATGCATTTATTTATAGAAAACAAGAAACCTACAGTTGAGTGCAATGGATATCGTTTTGGAAGCTCTGTGTCATTGCATTTTAGGTCTTTAACACGACTATTTCTGAAAGGGTTGAAGCCTCTTAGGACATTCAGTTTTCTGACTAGCTGCGTCCACACAACTCATCCGAGTATCCCAGCTTACTTGACTAAACAAACAACAGGCAGAACAGAAGTCTGTGGTATGGTAGTTATTTGTAAAATTAGAACAAAGCTGTTTGTGTTTTATTTCACTGTTGATACAGTATTGCAAAACAGACAACACAGGATCTCCTAGAAAAGAGCCTAACTGTTCTGCTCTTCCACAAATGCCACAATGGGACAAATCCAGCTACGTGCAAATAACCAAGGACTCCCAATTTAAAAAATCAACTTCAGCCTGAAATTTAGCATTTGCACAAAGTTATCGATCTTTGCCTTGGGTGAATGGCTTTATTATACAGAATAATTAATATACAGAGCAATGTTCCTGCAATTTCTGTGATTTTTTCCCATGCTACCACAAGGATTTAACATACCCGTATTATCATAAGATTAAGGTGGTTCAGTTGACATGGTAAATGCAAAATACAACAATTAATTTTGAATAGTGATTGATTTATCTTACACCACATCATACCCACGGGGTGCTAAAAAGGCCTCAAAAGTACTTAATATTGCCCGGTGGTCCCAGTGCGTACAAAAAGAATTACATAAAAATGTTGACAAGACATAAAACCAACCAATTCTGGCAAAAACTCCCTCCATAGATCACAAATTTACAGAGCAAAGATACTGACCACATTAATCAGTACATAATCAGTAAATGATAAAGGTGCCCACCCCTATGACCAAAATGGAGCAACCAACAGCATAATTAAGATTCCATTTTTGTTGCTATAATAATATTACACAAACTTGAGATGAAACTTCTTAAGATGTTAGTTACCCAATATCACTTTCTTCTGTCACTCCAGATGGTTAACAATCATTGCTACCAAGGCATCCCTTGAGTAGAGTTGGCTTTAGGACCTTCCCCCTAAACACAATTATTTATATTAAAATTTTTTTCTATATTTATATGTCCTTTTACAGCCAAATAAGAATACATTTGCTTTCAAATAAGCTCAAATACAAAATGATATATATTGTACCAAACAAAATTTTTCTAGATACTTTACAAGTTATTGAACAAAGAACAAAGTTACACTGATTGGGTTTTTGTATGGGAAATGCTGAAATGCTGTTTATTAGGTATCTGTGCTTTCCCCAGATTTTCCAAATATCCTTTAGTGAACATCAGAGAATTAAGCATAATGGGTCTCTAAATTCAGATCAAAGTTCGATAAGCATCTTGGGTATTGCCTTGGTATGGATATTTGTGACCACCCAAAATTGATATAATAAATCTTGAATCCCAATTGTGATGGTATTAGGAAGTAAGGCCTTTGGGAGATAATTAAGTCATAAGGGGGAAGCTCTCATTAGTGAGGTTAGTGTTCATATCAAATAGACACCACAGAACTCCCTAATGCCTTTAAACATGTGAAAACACAAAGAGAAGAGGGCCCTCACCCAACCATGCTGGCACCCTGATCTGAGACTTCCAAACTCCAGAACTGTGAGAAATAAATTTCTGTTGTATAGAAGCCATTCAGTCTGGTATTTTCTCATAGCAGTCTAAATGGAGGAAGACAAGTGTTAAACCTGTGTAAGACCTATGAAAACTATAAAAACATTAAAAGAAATTAAAGATGACCTAAATAAATGGAGAGAAGTACCATGTTCATGGAATAGACACTATTATCATGTCAATTTTCCCCAAATGGATTCTTAGATTTGACATAAGCCCAATCAAAATCCTATCAAAGTTTATTTTGCTGTGGGTGGAAGTTGACAAACTTGTGCCCAAGTGTATATGGAAATGAAGATGAAAAGCCAAGAAAATGAACAAAGGCAAAGTAATTTATGAGATCATCACTATCTATTGTAAAGCTATAGTAATTATAGTTTAGTATTGGTGCAATGACAGAAAAACAGATCAATAGAATAAAGAGTGCAGGAGATGCATATATATAGCCATCAAACTTATGACAAAGTTGACATTGCAATAAAAGTAGTCTTTTCAATGAATGATACTAGGTAGATTTCCATATGGGAAAAACACGAATGGTCACCCCTACTTCACATAAGTAGCTTGAGTTATATTGTTGATCTAAATATGAAAGTTAAAACAATAAGTTTTTGGAAAGGAACATCTTCGTGACCTTGAGGCAGGTAAAACCATTTTAGAATAAATTATCAAGTTTAATAATTAAAAAGGAAAAAGTTAAGAAGTTGGATTATAGGGGTAACTAGCTGGCTCAGTTGGTAGAGATGAGACTCTTTGTCTCAGGTAGAAGTTTGAGCCTCATGTTAGTTGAAGAGATTACTTAAAACTAAAATATTAAAAAAAAAACACAAAACCCTCGATTACATTATGATTAAGAACCTCTGCCCATCAAAAACATTAAATACCAACAGATTAAAAAGCTATAAAGGCAAGCAATACAGTGGGAGAAATATTGGCAATACACATAATTGGCAAAATATTTTTACCCAAAATACATAAAGAGGGGCGCCTGGGTGGCTCAGTGGGTTAAAGCCTCTGCTTTCGGCTCAGGTCATGATCCCAGGGTCCTGGGATCGAGCCCCACATCAGGCTTTCCGCTCCGCGGAGAGCCTGCTTCCTCCTCTCTCTCCCTGCCTGCCTCTCTTGCCTACTTGTAATCTCTGTCTGTCAAATAAATAAATAAAAAAAAAACCTTTAAAAAAAAAATACATAAAGAAATTTCTGCAAGTGAGTAATAAAACACAAAGGAAAACTGGCCAAAAAAATCGAATAGGCTCAACACAAGAGAATATCAAACAGATGATGAACATGTGAAATATGTTCCACATTTCTAGTCATGTAACAAAGTAAAAAAATTTTCAAGCACTACATATGCTGGTGGGATTCTAAATTGGTGCAACTGCTATAGAAAACAGTTTGGAAGTTCCTCAAAAAATGAAAAACAGAACTGCCATGTGATCCAACAATTCCACTTCTGAGTATACATCCAAAAGAGTTGGAAGCAAGGGCTCAAACAGGGATTTGCACATGCATGTTCATAGCAGCACTATTCACAGTAGCCAAGAGCTGGAAATAACTCAAACATCCATTGACAGATGAATGGATAAACAAAATGTGGCATATATGTATAATGGAATATTACTCACACTTAAAAAGGAAGGAAATCCTGTTACATCCTACAACATGGGTCAACCATAAAAAGAAAAGGTTATGTGAAGTAAGCCAGTCACACCCAAAAAAGGGAAAATCTGTGTGATTCTAGTTACAGAACTACTCAAAAGTAGTCAAATTCATAAAACATAAAAGTGGAATGGTGGTTACCAGTGGCTGTGGTGATGGGGAAATGGTGAGTTATTTAATGGGTATAAAGTTTCAGATTTGCAAGATGAAGAAGCTCTGGGGTTCTATTTCACAGCAATGTGAACATATATAACACTACAGACCTGAACACTTTATATTAAAAAAAGATGAAAGATGTCTTTAAAAAAAAAGGAGGCACAACACTACACACCACGCAGAATGTCTAAAATGACAAGGAAAATGTGGAGCACTCCTAAGAATGTGGAGCAGCTGGGAACACTTCTACGTGACTCCTGGGAATGTAAGAAGAGATAAGCACTTTGGAAAGCTGTGTGTTCCTATCAACCAAAGCTATGCAGAGGCACACCTGCCCTCCCCCGTAATCCGGCAATTCCACTTCTAGGTATACATCATACCAAAAAATGTATTCTTCTATTTCCCAAAGACGACAACAATATTCATAATTATCTCAAATTGGAAACAATTCCAATGTCAATCACCAGAAGAATAAATCCATACATTTTAACTATTTATGATAACAGAACATTAAGAGTGAGAATGAGCTACAACGACACACAACGTGAATTAATCTTACAATTCTAATGCTTGATGAAAGAAGACAAGACAAAAGTGGGGCGCCTGGGTGGCTCAGTGGGTTAAAGCCTCTGCCTTCGCCTCAGGTCATGATCCCAGGGTCCTGGGATCGAGCCCCGCATCGGGCTCTCTGCTCAGCAGGTAGCCTGCTTCCTCCTCTCTCTCTCTGTCTGCCTCTCTGCCTACTTGTAATCTCTGTTTGTCAAATAAATAAATAAAATCTTAAAAAAAAAAAGAAGACAAGACAAAAGAATAATTACTTTAAGGCTATTTATATAAAGTCAGGCAAGATTAATCCATAATATCAGAAGACAGGAGAGTGGTTACTTTTTGGGGGTAGCAAGTCAGGGGGGAAAGAACGCTTCTGAACTGCTAGTAGTATCAGATGTTGGTCACACAACGGTGCTCAATTTAGAAAAACTCTGTGACTTAAGGTTTCTACAGTCTTCTGCTTATTATATATATAAATATATACATATGTAAATTTATGTAAGTATAAATTTATAAATTTGTAATTTATAAATAAATTATAAGTGCTATAATTTATTTTTAAAGGTGTATCTTGGAAAAAAGAAAGTCTATCTTGGAGGGCCTGGGACGCTCAGTCCTTAGGCGTTTGCCTTCAGCTCGGGTCATGGTCCCAGGGTCGTGGGATCAAGCCTCTGCTCTGTGCGGAACCTGCTTCTCCCTCTCCCACTCCCCCCGTTTGTATTCCCTATCTCCCTGTCTCTTTCTCTGTCAAATAAATAAAATCTTTAAAAAATAAAAAAAAATAATAAACAAGTGTATCTTACCCTAAATTAAGAAAAAAAGGCTGAAACCGCTTAGTCAATTTACTGCCTCAGGACATAGCAAGTCTCTTAACCTTTCTATAGCAGCCCTACAGAGCTAGGATCTAACAGATACTAGCCACTATTTTATGTCTTTTTGCTTTATTTCTGCATACATGGCTCCTGAGCCCAGAACTCAGCTCATCAAATATTTGTTGAACAGATGGTTAAAAACCACAAAAGCCTAATGTGGGTGCATTTTATGAAAATTTCAAAAAGTGTAAGTTACACTAGTAATAAGATGAAAACTCTCATTTCAAAAAAAGATTTCAAATGGTACAAATGTCCCAAATTTTAAAACTTTTCTTGAGAATCACATTTCATAACTGGAGGGTGTATTAATCTGTAAACTGTTGAATTTGTGGTCACATGGCAGCCACTGTAGATGGTAAATGTTGCATACAAACTTATTTGAGTAATGCCTGTGACTATTTTTCTGTTATTTAAAAATATCTATTTGTATAATTTCCATTATATATTATGAAATTGTTATACCCTATGCAACATCATACATTCATTTGGTAATTGTGTTAACTAAAGACATATAGCAAATTGATTATGTTGGAATGAAAAATGTCTTAAATAGCTTTCATAAATATATTTTTCATAAATATATTCCAATATACCATTTGTTATCAGAGCAAATGAAATATAATATATATATCCTTTTGAAGTACGAATTCAGGGACCCCTGGGTGGCTCAGTTGATTAAGCAGCTGCCTTCGGCTCAGGTCATGATTCCAGGGTCCTGGGATCAAACTCTACATTAGGCTCCCTGCTCAGCAGAAAGCCTGCTTCTCTCTCTCCTTCTACCTGCCACTCTGCTTACTTGTGATCTCCCCCTAACTCTCTGTCAAATAAATAAATAAACTCTTAAAAAAAAAAAATGTCCCGACTCTTGATTTTGACCTAGGTCATGATCTCAGGTTCCTAAGACTGAGCCCGCCTTGGCCCCCAGTTGGGCTCTGCACTGGGTGTGGAGCCTACTTAGGATTCTCTCTCCCACTCCTCTGCCTCTGCCCACCACCCTCCTCGGGTACTCACTCTATCTCTAAAGATAAATAAAGAAATAAAAATAAATCAGTAAATAAATTATGGAATTCAATGTATACTCAGAGTTGACCAACTGCTACCACTATATAATTTTAGAACATTTTCATCCTCTCCACCATCCTTAGAAATCACATCATTTTTCCCCCTTTTCTCAGCCCATAACAATTTTCTATTTCTATGGATTTTACAAATTTGGGACATTTTATATAAACGGAAGCCTCTAACTTGTGGACTTTTGTGTCTGGCTTCTTTCATTTTGCATATGTTTCATTCAACTTTGTAGCCCTTATCAGTACTTCATTTCTTTTTACTGCCAAGTAACATTCCACTGCATGGATATGGCATTTATACTTATTCATTAATTGGCTGATTGCCACTTATACTGTTTCTACAATTTACAATTATGACTGTTGCTGCTAAGAACATTCATATAACTTTTTATTCTGTAGATACATGTTTTCGTTTCTCTTGGGTACATACCCAGGTGTGGAAGTGCTTGGTTATATAGTAACTATGTTTATTCTTTTACGTAACCATCAGACTGTTTTCCAAACTGGAACGACTATTTGACAATCATATTAGGAATGTACAAAAGGTTCCCATCTCTCTAGGCCCTCCTCAACACTTGTTATTGTATGTCCTTTATTTATAACGGACAGTTATAAATTGTAGTGTAGTGTAGTGTAAAGAGGCATCTCATTTTGAGTGTGATTCCCATTTCTCTGATGAGTAACAATGTTGAGTATATTTCTATGTGCTTATTGGTCATCTGTATATCTTCTTTGAAAAAGGACTATTCAAACACATTGTTTATTTATAGTTTAGACTGTCCATTTTTTATTGAGATATGAGGGTTTGTTTTTTTTTTTTAAAGATTTTATTTATTTATTTGACACAGAGAGAGAGCCAGAGAGCATAAGCAGCATGTACGACAGAGGGAAAGGAGAAGTAGACTCCAGACTGAGCAGGAAGCCTGACTTAAGGGCTTGATCCCAGGACCCTGGGATCAGGACTTGAGCCAAAGTCAGACACTTAATAGACTGAGCCACTCAGGCACCCCAGGAGGTTTTATAAAAAGTTGCCATACAAGCTCCTATTTTTTTCTTTTTTAAGATTTTTTTTCTTTTAACTTTCACATAATCTATACACCTAACATGGGCTTGAACTCACAACGGCGAGATCAAAAGTCACATGCTTCCCTGACTGAACCAGCCAGGAGCCCCTACAAGCTCTCTATTACACATATGATTAGCGAATATTTTCTCCCATTCTTAGTTTTCTCTGACTTTTTTTTTCCTTAAGATTTTATCCATTTATTTGACACAGAGAGAGAGAGAGAGAGAGGAAATACAAGCAGGGGAAGCAGCAGAGGGAGAGGGAGAAGCAGGCTCCCCACTGAGCAGGGAGCCCCATGCAGGACTTTATGCCAGGACCTGGGGATCATGACCAGAGCTGAAGGAAGATGCTTAACCAACTGAGCCACCCAGGTGCCTCCTATGTGTTTATTTTTTCAAAAAGATGTATTTATTTGGGAGAGAGTGAGAGCAAGTATGTGTGTGTGTGTTTATACATGTGCACACAGAGCACATGAGAGGAAAAGGTAGAAAGAGAGGGAGAAGGAGAGAGAGAATCCCAAGCTGATTCCCACTTACCCTGGAAGGGTGAAAGAGGGCATGATCCCACAACTCTGAGACCATGACCTAAGCCAAAATCAAGAGTCCAATGCTCAATCCACTGAGCCACTCAGGTGCCCCTCTATATGTTTATTTCATTTTACGTTAATAATACCTCAATAGTTAAAGGGAAAAAGAAAACATGATTGACCATCTCCAGCCTGTTTACTGAATAAGTCTTTAAGTCACTTAAGTATGTCATGACAATTTACTGTACAGTTTCAATTTTAAGAAATGTGGTATGTAACAACTAAACATAAACAAGTGATCCTAGATTGAATATAGATACAAGACAAAATGTTCTCTTTTTCCATAAAGGAAATTATTAGTTACAAGACCTAAAGATTAGACAATAATATTATAATAGCATCAATAATAATCCCGTTGCTTTGTAAAAGTTTCGTAATTGTTCTGTGGTTATAAGGCAATACCCTGGCTTTTTTTTTTAAAGACTGCTTTCTTTTTAATTAAAAAAAAAAATAATTTCTATGCCCAATGTGGGGTTTTAACTCATGACCCAGAGATCAAGAGTTTCATGTTCCCCCAACTGAGCCAGCCTAGGTGCCCTGAAATGTCCTGGTTTTATGAAAACACACACCAATGTATTTAGGAGTAAAGGCATCATGTTTACAAATTACTATTAATGCGTAAAGGAAAAAAAAAGAAGAGGGAGGGGGCGCCTGGGTGGCTCAGTGGGTTAAAGCCTCTGCCTTCGGCTCAGGTCATGATCCCAGGGTCCTGGGATCGAGCCCCGCATCAGGCTCTCTGCTCAGCGGGGAGCCTGCTTTCTCCTCCCTCTTTCTCTCTCTCTCTCTGCCTGCCTCTCTACCTACTTGTGCTCTCTGTCTGTTAAATAAATAAAAAAAAAAAAAAAAAAAAAAAAAAAAAAAAAAGAAGAGGGAGGAGCAAAGGAGAAAGAAGGAACGAGTGTGAAAAATAAAGAAAAGCTAATTTAGTAAAAAGCTGCATTTGGGAAATGTCAGGGAAGAGCATATACAAAGTCTACATAATTCCTGCAATTTTTTTAGTAAGTCTGAAATTATTTATTTAAAAATATTTCTATGGTGCTGGCCAAAGTTTCATATTGTATATTTTACTCTCAGTACAAGCTTGGGATTCAAGTGCTGGTGACCCGCAGAAATGGAAGACAAGTTTCAAAACAGAGCTACTGGATGTGTGGGGTCATAGGTCAACGGATAAGCCACCAGCAGATCTCTAGATGGAAAGTACTAAACCCGGGTGATTTAAAAAAACAGGCCACTGTCAAACACCAAGGAAAAAAGGCAAAGAGCACGTTCAAACATAAACCGATGAATTAACAATGGACACATTTTTGCAAAATAAAAGATCTCTCTATTTTGAGTTAAAGTCAATCTATGGGGCAATGAATATTCAGTGTTTATTAAGTTTTAGATAACATCTGAAGTAAATTAAGCTAAAAAGTTTGTGAATTTAGGGGCGCCTGGGTGGCTCAGTGGGTTAAAGCCTCTGCATTCTGCTCAGGTCATGATCCCGGGGTCCTGGGATCGAGTCCTGCATCGGGCTCTCTGCTCAGCAGACTCGGTCTGCTCCCCCCTCTCTCTCTGTCTGCCTCTCTGCCTACTTGCGATCTCTGTCAAATAAATAAATAAAATCTTAAAAAAAAAATTCGTGAATTTAGATAAACAATTAGTAGCAAGTCCAAAATACTGTCAGGTGAGCAAGATACCATTTTGTTTAATTATGATATGCTACAAATTGTAATCATCTGGGAAGCCAATTAAATAAGACTGTAAGTGAAACAATTCAAATGCAAAATTGAATGTACAGCATCATTTCAACTAATAGGGATAATATTAGCAATGTATTTTTATATTGTAATACAGTTAGGGGTATAACAGAAGACGTCTGTATGAATTAAGTTCTGCGAAGTAGGACTAAGTCTTTCTGTTTAGAGTGGGAAGGCTTCATGGAGGAGACTCCTCTTAAAGGAGTACAGGAGTTTGCCACTAGACAGAAGACATTACAGAGGCAATGCTAAGATTCTGGAAAGCAAGCTCCAAGAGGCAAGAACGTTATTTGAGGAAGAATTCTGCTAACTGTATTGATACCAGATGTCGTCTGTGATTTATAAAACCTCCTTCATTAAATTATTATACATAGTTGATTCTATTTCCGGGATCTCTGTCATTAACATGACGCATGCTGTGTGTACAAGATGTAGCTCAAGGGCCAGTATTTCCCCAAAGTCCTTCCTGGACCCTCACCTCCAAGCATTACACTTGGTCTCCTCCTTGTTGCCTCTATATGCTATTCTCAAGCAAGCAAGCAGTAGGATTTCGCAGTAAATAGCACGCTGGTGACTGCTTGAGGTAGGGTCATGAATAAGCTCACCCAAGAGGACAGATAACAGACCGGCCGACTGAAGCGCTGAGGAGTGATGGGGGAAAGCAGTGTTACAGAAGCCCAGCAACACATGAACATCTCAGAAGAGCGAAGTGTAACCAATAGTTTGAGCTGTTGAAGAAAGGCTATGAGGACCTAGAATTTTCTTTGACAGTTAAGGAACTAGTTGATCATTGGGCTAGCACTTTCAGAGACAGGGTAAAGAAAGAAGATAGATCAGTCTGATGATCATTAGGAAAAGATTTCCTAGCAAATCTATGACAGAATTCTTTTACCTCTGGTTATAAATTATTCTGCCGCAACAGCCTATTTATGAGTAGCTCTGAAAAGTACATATTAAACTTATTTTCTGAAAATCTGGTCCAGATGAGAGAACCTATTGAAATTCCCCATGGGATGCTCTTAAGGCAGGTTAGGCCAGGATCAAGAGCAATCACCTAGGATATTCTATATAACCTTTGGTCTAGGGGAGTTTAGGGCAACTCATTACCATGTGTCTAAAAATTGGTGGAGAGAGGGTCACCTGGGTGGCTCAGTCAGTTGAATGTCTGGCATCGGCTCAGGTCATAACCCCAGGGTCCTGGGATGGAGCCCCTGAGTTGGGCCCCCAAGCTCGGCTGGGAGTCTGTTTGTCCCTCTACTCCTCTCCCTGTTCATGCTCTCTCTCTCTCACTCGCTCAAATAAATAAAATCTTAAAACAAAACCAGCTTAAAACAAAACTGGTGGAGAGAGAAGACTATCCTGAAAAACAAAATTACTGTTATGATTTCTCAAGAGGCAAACATAAGATAACAGTGTTTTCACAGCTTTAGGGCACAGAAAGAAGGAATTCAAAGACCAAGAGAGGTTTCTACGAGGGGAGGCAAATTTAGATTCAGATTTAGATGGGTAAATGAGCAATGTCAACAAAAATTACATGTAGAGGGACGCCTGGGTGGCTCAGTTGGTTAAGCGGCTGCCTTCGGCTCAGGTCATGATCCCAGCGTCCTGGGATCGAGTCCCACATCGGGCTCCTTGCTCCACAGGGAGCCTGCTTCTCCCTCTGCCACTCTGTCTGCCTGTGCTCTCTCTCTCTCTCTGACAAATAAATAAATAAAATATTAAAAAAAATATTAAAAAATTACATGTAGAAAATGAAGTGGAATTTTAAATCAATAAAAAAATGTCATATTAACTACTGGATCCATACATAAAATTACGAAGGCACAGGAGACACTATTTTTTATAATAGTTAGGATGAGGATAGGCTTCTGTACCAACAAGAAAGACTGAAGGTATATAGTGACATAGATTTGACCTGCTAAGAATTTCAAACGCCTGTACAAAGATAACAATCAAGCACTAAGACTATAAGAAAATCTAGAATTAAACAATGGCAAACGTTGCTATAATAGAAGTTCTATTTACAAAAAAGGTAACATAAAACAAAAAATGGTAATGAAGAGTGACTTCACGGAAGAAACACAAATGGCTAATAAATACTTTTTTAAAGATTTTATTTATTTATTTATTTGTCAGAGAGAAGGAGAGAGAGAGCAGGCAGGGAGGCAGAGAGAGAAGCAGGCTCCCTGCTGAGCAAGGAGCCCGATGCGGGACTCGATCCCAGGACCCTGGGATCATGATCTGAGCTGAAGGCAGCGGCTTAACCCACTGAGCCACCCAGGCGTCCCTAAATATTTTTTTTAAAACCTAAACTTTAGGGACGCCTGGGTGGCTCAGTGGGTCTTAAGCCTCTGCCTTCGGCTCGGGTCGTGATCTCCGGGTCCTGGGATGGAGTCCCGCATTGGGTTCTCTGCTCAGCGGGGAGCCTGCTTCCTCCTCTCTCTCTCTCTGCCTGCCTCTCTGCCTACTTGTGATCTCTCTCGTCAAATAAATAAATAAAATCTTTGAAAGAAAAAAAACAAAAAACCTAAACTTTACTAGTTACAATGCAAGCTCATTCACGGTATCAATTTTTACTTACTACGTGGACAATGATGAAACAGATTACACTATGAGATAAACATGTACATATATATATATAAATCTGATTTTGAAGAACTAACATTAACTAAAAGTTTATAGTTAACCTAAGTATCATAAGCAAAGAATCTGAGTCCATTTTTGGTTAGCCTTTTTTTTTTTTTTTTGAAGATTTTATTTATTTATTTGACAGACAGAGATCACAAGCAGGCAGAGAGAGAGAGGGGGAAGCAGGCTCCCTGCTTCCCTGCTTCTCTGCTGAGCAGAGAGCCCGATGAAGGGCTCGATCCCAGGACCCTGAGATCATGACCTGAGCCAAAGGCAGAGGCTTAACCCACTGAGCCACCCAGGCACCCCTGGTTAGCCTTTTTTAAGAGTTAAGGGAGTTCTCAGATGCCTTCTTTATAATTTCTAATGCTGCATCTAAACCACACATGATTTCCATTTTAGTGTGTAAGGAGGAGGAAATGATCTTGAGTAGATTCTGCTCCCAAACCCCATGCTTATTTAATCAAATAAGCTTCTACTGAAATTAATAAAGTTGTAGAATAAACAGATTTCCTAGTAAGTAGTATTGACCCTGTCACTTCTTTGCTCAACATCCTTCAGCAGTTGTCTTATCACTTGTCATTGGAAGTTTTAACACCAAAACTTAGTTTGTATATACTGGAAGTTGTTAAACATCATTATCTCAGGGGGTAAATTTAAGATGGATTTTAAAATTTCAAAGTAATAAATTTTTATTTCTTTATCTATTTATTGAGGGGTGGAGCAGTGGGGATCAATCTTCCAACCCTGATATCATGAGCTTAGCCCAAATCAAAACTTGAGACACTTAACCAACTAAGCCACCCAGGTGGCCCCGAAAGTAATAGATTTTTATTTAATTTTTTTTTTTATTTGACAGAAAGACACAGCAAGAGAGGGGACACAAGCAGGGGGAGTGGGAGAGCGAGAAGCAGGCTTCCCACTGAGCAAGGAGCCTGATGCCGGGCTCGATCCCAGGACCCCAGAATCATGAACCAAGCCCAAGGCAGACACTCAAGGACTGAGCCACCCAGGCACCCCAAAAGTAACAGATTTTTATGCAAAGGAAAGAATCAACAAAACTAAAAGACAGCCTACTGAATGAGAAAGGATCCTTGCAAATGACATATCCGATGAAGGGTTATTATCCAAAACATATAAAGAGCTGATATAACAACATGCAAAAACCAAATAATCCAATTAAAAAATGGACAGAAGACATGAAGAGACATTTCTCCAAAGAAGACATACAATGGCCAACAGACACATGAAAAGATTCTCAACACCACTCATCAACAGGGAGATGCAAATCAAAACCACAATGAGATATCACCTCACAACCGTCTATGACTAAAATTAAAAAACACAAGAAACAAGTGGAGGCAAGGATGTGGCGAAAAAGGAACCCTTGTGCACTGTTGGTGGAAACGTAAACGCCTGCGGCTAGTGTGTACAAACAGTATGGAGGTTGCTCAAAATATTAAAAATAGAAATACCGTCTGATGCAGTAATTCCACTACTGGGTATTTATCCAAAGAATATGAAAACACTAATTCAAAAAGTTATATGCACCTCTATGTTTACTGCATTATTTATAACAGCCAAATTATGGAAGCAGCCCAAGTGTCTGTTGATAGATGAATGGATAAAGATGTGTGGGGCGCCTGGGTGGCTCAGTGGGTTAAAGCCTCTGCCTTCAGCTCAGGTCATGATCCCAGGGTCATGGGATCGAGCCCCGTGTTGGGCTTTCTGCTCAGCGGGGAGCCTGCTTCCTCCTCTCTCTCTGCCTAACTCTCTCTCTGCTTGTGATCTCTCTCTCTCTGCCAAATAAATAAATAAAATATTTTTTTTAAAATGTGTGTATACAAACACCAGAATATTATTCAGCCATAAAACAGAATGAAATCTGGCCATTTGCAACAACACGAAATGAGCTAGAGAGCATAATGCTAAGCGAAATTAGAGAAAGACAAATATCATGTGATTTCATTCATATGTGGAATTTAAGAAATAAAACCAGTGAACAAAGAAAAAAAAAAGGCAACCCCCAAAACAGACTCTGACTATAGAGAACAAACTGATGGTTACCAGAGGGGAGGTGAGTGGAGGGATGGGTAAACTAGGTGAGGGGGATTAAGAGTCCATTTGTCTTGATGGTCACTGGGTAATATATAGAGTATTTCAATCACTGTATGGTTGGTACACCTGAAACTAATTTAGCACTGTAGGTTAAGTATACCGGAATGCATTTTTGAGTATATCAAATAATCATGTGGGAGACAAAGCAGAGCCATACTTTCAACAGAAAATGATGGTGGCCAGCCAAAAAACCCATTGATTATTTATCATTTAAACCCACACACACACACCTATATTTCATCACACACACACACACACACACACACACACACGTATATTCATTTCATCACATAAAACAAAACAAAAATGCAGCCCAAAAACATTTAAAGCAGAATCTTGGAACAAAGGAACCACAAAGGGAAAGATCATATACATGTATAAATCCAGGCAAGACTGTTCGAAAGCTTTTGGACACCTGGTTACTCCTTTTCCAAAACTCTGATCACCTCAGACCAAAGGAGGCAACAAAACATTCACTTGTATCAATTGTAGATGTTCAGTGCCACACCTGTTCTACTGACCAATATACAATTCTCCAGAGGAGAACCTACGAACTAATTCCTGGTGGGAACTGATCAGGCATGGGAGCCATCCGGGGAGCCTACTGCTTCAATCTTCTCCCTACTCCTGCCACCACCCCAGAGGCTCAATTGTAGTGCGTGCGTGCGTGCATGCGTGTGTGTGTGAGAGAGAGAGAGCGCGAGAGCGAGAGAGAGAGAGAGAGAGAGAGGTGGGAGTTAGTAGTATAGGGAGTTAATAGAGCCTGCTGAATTCAAGAAACTATATCATTCCGTCCAAAGTACAACCTTTCCCCCCAAAATCTACTGAGTAACAGGATAACTAGTCCCTGACAAGACCCACAGTGACAGCAAAGAGTCACATCTACAAAGGCTAACAATTATGGGGGAGTGTTAATGACTACCTGGCGAAGAAAACAGTGTTAAGAGCAAGGGCAGGACAGGGTGAGCCTGGCTCAGAAAGTTGTGCTGCCTAGTTCGAATTTGCTGTTAGGCTTTTTGTGTGTGACCGTTAAAAAAAGAAGCAATAAGCCTCTCCTTGAAGAAAAGAAGCCAAGTGCAGCACAATAAAAATAGGATAGAAATCAACCACTGTGAACAAATGTTAAGCCTGCACACAGAGCGAAAGAAATTTACACAAAATTTTAGGCTAATGCTTAATATCAAATACACAACAAATAGATACTGTGCGAGACGCAAAATAAATCTCGAACAATGCAACCCACTAGTTAATTATTTACTGGATTCCTCAGTTTACTTCCTCTACCCCTTCCCCTTACTTTATTCCTGCATAAAATATCCATATATATAGGAATTATTCTAGTGTTATTCAAAATAATCTGTTATAAAATCCTAAAAAGCATATAGACCATGGAGACCTAATCCTCTCTCCATCAAAAGTTCAAATTTTTGATGAACGACCTTAACAATTTTAATACTCCAAGTTCTACCTTCCTCAGAAAAGAGCTAACAGTGAAAACCACAGCGAAACTATTCCAAGATACCAACTCAAATTCAAAACATTCAAATTCTATGTTTGTTTTTTTTTAAGATTTTATTTATTTATTTGAGAGAGAGAGAGAATGAGAATGAGAGGGAGAGGTCAGAGGGAGAAGCAGACTCCCTGCTGAGCAGGGAGCCCGATGTGGGACTGGATCCTGGGACTCCAGGATCATGACCTGAGCCGAAGGCAGTCGCCCAACCAACTGAGCCACCCAGGTGCCCCAAAACAATCAATATTCTAAAGTAGTTTTATTTAGGCTCTATATTCCTTCACTCACCAAAAACTCATTCAGTGTTGACGATGTGCTGGGCAGTGCTTCGGGCACTAGCAACAAACATATGAATATTTTAAATAACTTGGAAAGTTTGCAAAAAATAAAGTTTGATGAATATTTTTATTTTTCTAGCATATAATCATTTAGGACACCTAGCTTTTTCACAGATAAAGGAAATAAATTCTTGGTTTTTTTAAAATCAAGATTATACTTCTGACTTGTCACTAGCAGATATCAAAATTTTCATTAAGTTGCTTAGCAACTGTGCTTTACATCATTCCTTGTCTCTGGATTATTTCTGTGTTTGTGAAAAGTGCCAGATATGTATCACAACATATTGAAATGTTCTATTTATTCTGAAAGAAATATTGCAAGGGGGAAAATAAGAAAGTAATTCTGCTACTGCTGCTTCATGGAAAATGCTAAATACTTTTTTCTGCCTAAGAAACCTTGAAGACTGGGAGCGCCTGGGTAGCTCAGTGGGTTAAAGCCTCTGCCTTCGGCTCAGGTCATGATCCTGGCATCCTGGGATCCAGCCCCGCATCAGGGAGCCTGTTTCCCCCCCTCTCTCTCTGTCTGCCTCTCTGCCTACTTGTGATCTCTCTTTGTCAAATTAGAAACAAAAAACAAAAAACAAACCTTGAAGACGTAATAATAGCAGCAGAAAGTTGCTACCAAAATCTTTGAACTATAGATTTCATATTGTCTTCATAAAAAAAAAAAAAAGAGGTATACACTAAATTCTACTGGTGTAATTATTACTACATAAGAGAAGGTCTGAAAGGCAGGAAGGAAGAATCCTCCAAAATCCCACTGCTTATCCCAAGCTACCTTACTCTCTTTTGGATCACTTACTCTAGGGAGAGCAAGCTGCCACACTGTAAGGAAATTTTTACCCTTTGATACTTAATGGACAAGAAAGTAAAGGATTCAGAATTAACAGATACAGAATAATCAACCTATGTCAACTATCAATGCCAGATATTGAGAACCAATCTCTGCTATTTTTTTCAGCAAATGTTCAAGGTACTATATAAGGGCAAGATACAAAAGAATGAAGCACAACAAAATACTATACTGTTGAGAAGCATGTAAGTGGAGGGAAAAAGCAAGAAAAACACTTTTTTAAGGTTATTCATTTATTTGAGAGAAAGAGAGAGAGAACATGGGCAAATGTGAGCAGGGGGAGGAGTAGAGGGACAGGAGAGAGAGAAAATCCCAAGCAGACTAAGCATAGAGCCCAATACAGGGCTGCATCCAACAACCCACGAGATTGTGACTTGGGCCAAAACCAAGAGTCAGAACCTTAACTGACTGAGCTACCCAGGTGCTACCCAAACCAAGAAAATTACCACGAAAGTCAGGATGGGAAGTTCTCAGGGCTTCTGGGAATCTAAGAATACTCCATTTTTGACCTGGGTAGCTGCTTTATGAGTATTTTCTTTATAATTATAGGTAAGCTGCACATTTATTTATTTATTTATTTATTTATTTTACAAGATTTTATTTATTTATTTGACAGACAGAGATCACAAGTAGGCAGAGAGGCAGGCAGGGGGAGGGGGGAAGCAGGCTCCCTGCTGAGCAGAGAGCCCGATGCGGGGCTCGATCCCAGGACCCTGGGATCATGACCCGAGCCTAAAGCAGAGGCTTTAACCCACTGAGCCACCCAGGTGCCCCGGGTAAGCTGTACATTTATATTGTATGAACTTTTCTGTTGATTATGTCTGTTGACATAATGGAAAATGTTAATACTATAATAGCATTATTTTGTGAATAAAGATCCACAAAGGACTTACTCTTTAGAAAAAAACAGGACTAAGTCAGATAGATTAGATATATGTTAAATATTATATATACTGATTTTTATGAAGATTTTATTTATTTATTTGAGAGCCAGAGAGAATGAGACAGAGAGCTGAGCAGAAAGCCTGATGGTGGGCCTAATTCCAGGATCCCAGGATCACGTGGGACCGGAGCTGAAGGCAGACAGACCCTCAACCAACTGCACCAAGCAGGCGCCCCAAATATCAGATACATTGGCAAGGCTGAGATAGGTGTGTTGTATGATGCTAACGCAGTGTCCTTAACATATTGATATTTTTAGTGAAGAAGAGAGATGGAATTGTGTTAGGCATCTCTAAGATGTCCCCAGTGACCGCCACCGCCTCGTATTTACACCCTTGCATGGAACTTCCTACACTGGGGGCGACTGGGTGGCTCAGTCATTAAGCGTCTGCCTTCCGCTCGAGTCATGATCCCAGCTTCCCGGGATCGAGCCCCTCATCCGGCTCCCTGCCCAGCGGGAAGCCTGCTTCTCCCTCTCCCACTCCCCCTGCTTGGGCCCCTCTCTCGTTGTGTCTCTCTCTGTCAAATAATAAAAACAAGTAAAAAATAAGCATCATATACGCAGGGGTGCCTGGGTGGCTCAGATGGTTAAGCAACAGACTCTGAGTTTGTCTTGATTCTTGCTCAGGTTGTGAGATTAAGCCAAATCTAAATAAATCTTTAAAAAAAAAAAAAAAGTCACATACCCTACTGAATGAGCCAGCAAGGTGCCTAGCTTTCAGATTCTTGACCACAAAAACTCTGAGATGTTTATCGTTCAAAGCTACTGAATTTGAGTACTGGGTAAGCAGCAACAGATAACAGATTGTCAGTTAATTCCTTAGAAGTCTCTTTATAAACCCTAAACCAGAGAGAGAACATCTCCCCTAACTAAAGTGCTTCAAGGCTTCATGTTCATGGACTAAAACCTAAACTCCTTGTATTACTGCACTCATGCTCTGGCTTCTGCCTACACCTTTTTACCCTCACCTGGTTCTACTCTCCACCTACTCAAAATCACAGGACTCCTCTGAAATTATTAAAGAATATCAGCTCTTTTTTACTTTTGTATTTGCTGTTTTCTCTGCTTAGGAATGCTCTTCCTTTCCTTCTGGAGAGTTTTCTGGCATTCTTGGCTCCTTTTTGTCCCTCAGTTCTCAGCTTAAATGTTCCCTCCCCAGAGAGGCCTTCCCTGATGACCTGATCATGAGAATGCCCCAGAAAGTTCCCATTAAACAGAGGAACAAGATAAGGAGGCCATATTCAAAGCCATATAAAGCTGGAGTTAGTCTGTTTGACTAACTGCATAAAATGAAAGAAAGAAATTAATAATACAAAATTTGGAAATGAGAATATAAACTTGTCACTATAGATTACATGATTGTACTCTTTTCTCTTTTTTTTTAGATTTTTATTTATTTGTTAGAGAGAGAAAGAGACAGAGAGCACAAGCAGGGAAAGAGGTCGAGGGAGAGGGAGAAGCAAGCTCCCAGCTGAGCAAGGAGCCCAACACAGGGAGGAGGACTCTGGGATCCTGACCAGAGCCGAAAGCAGACACTTAACCGACTGAGCCAGACAGGCAAGCCCGACTGTACTTCTAATACACAAGAAAAATAAACTGAAAAACAAGAAACATGTAAATTCTAGGAACAAAACTTCAAGACACCTCTGAAGGAGGGGCATGGGGCTGGCTCATTTGATGGAACATGTGACTATCGATCTCGGGTTTTGGAGTTCTCTACATATTGAGTGTAGAAATTCCTTAAAAAATGAAACAAAAAACCCCCGACAACGACAACAAAAATACCTCTGAAGGACAAAAGAAGGCATTAGCCAAAAGAAAGGTATACTATCTAGGATAGAAAGACCAAACATCAAAGAGAAGTAAATTCCCCAAATTTTCTGTGGAATATGGTTCCACTAACAATACCAATAGGGCTTTTTTCTTGCAATTAGACAAGATGATTATTAACTTACAGAAAAATAAGTCAAGAAAAGTCAAGAAATTTCTGAAAATTAAAAGGAGGAATTACCTCTATCAGATGTGAAAAGATAAAACCTAAATAATTAGAGTTATTTGATGCTTATACAGGAGACACATAACACTGGGATAACAGAACTAAAAATCTACTAACATAAACAAATACAAATCAGTGGAGAAAAGATGGACAATTAAGTAAGTGGTGTTGGATGGCTGGGTAGTCATCTGAAAAAACGTAAGTTGTTACCAATATTCTACACACACAAAGTGAATAAAAGTTAAATGCAGAAAAATGAAATTAAAATACAACAAAAAGAAAATGGAAGATTTATAAGCTAGAACTGGTAGATTTTTGTAATTAAGACACGATATACTAAAATCATAAAAGAGCAGGTGAAAAATGTTTTTCATCTTTAAAATTTTTTTCTCAAATTAAAAAAAGTTTTTTAATGTAAAATTTAATTTTAAAAACCTGGATGTTAAAAACAATGGCAAATTGGAAATCCATCACGATTTATCACGAATGTCAATTTTCTAAAGGGGCTCCCATAAAATCAATAGAAGACTAAAAATCCAATAGGAAAATGGGCAATGTGTACATTATTTCCTACTTTAAAATGCTCTGAGTAAACCATATTATTTTTTCAAAAGAGTGAATGAAACAAAAAATAAACACTCTGGCCATTGGTTAGATATCTCTTCATCCAAACTATTACATATAGAGTCTGACTGGTAGGAGTGTTTTGTGGGGACTGAGTAAAGGATGTATCTTCATAGCCGAGTTAACACAGAATGAAAATCAGTGCATGATAGGACAAGAGACTGATCCATGAAATGAGGAAACAATAGTTCAAAACTAGTTGCGAAGCATTTTAAGGAAATTTTATTTAGTTCTTGAGAGGCAAGGTGACCCCAGCAAACATTATGTGTCCTTGGAGGGTAAAGCAAACTGTTCTCAGCAAACCTCTGGGCCAATTTCTTTCCGTCTATAAAATGAAATGTCCGGTAGGTTTTAATTCATGTTTGCATCCCCAATACCTAGCCTAAGTCCTGGCAATCAATAAAAAGTATTCAATAAGCACGAGTTTCTTCACTTATTTTTCTCATTCCAAAATGGTTTTTTTTCCTTCTAAAAGTCACCCACATTGTAACAAATTGAAGGCAGTTTATCTTAGTTGGTAATTAATTTTATTTCATGAAACAGAAAACCCGCAAATCACAGGTTTTAAATAAGTAAAAAAAATAACTAAGTAGAAAAAAAAATTTTTTTTCTCTCATGTTAAAGAAATTCAGATTTAAGAAGGGCTGTGGTTGGTACTTGGCATCACCAAGAATTCGGGCTCCTATATTTCTTCCCACTATTTTAGTACGTATCTTCCACTATCAAGTTTATTTAGGCTTCCAGGTGGCTGTTGGAGCTCCAGCCATTAAATCCAAGTTCTATAAATGTTGAGTGAAAGGAGACAGACACAAGAGGGCATATGCTATATGATTCTAGTTATATGAAGTTCATTCGAACAAAAACAAATGTTATGGAGATAAATGTCAAAATAGTAGTTATCATTATGTGGACTCATGGGTTGGGAAGGACCATGAGGGAGCGTTCTGGGTGGCTGAAATGATTATATCCTTCTCCGTATAGTGTTATACACATGAAGAATAACCCTGATACATACATTTATGTGCACTTTACTCTATGTAAGATAGCTAAACGAGGTAAGATCCAGATCTTTGAGCTCATGTGTATTTTGACAAGACTAGACTTAGATCTAGATTGAATAAACGAAGCATTCTAAAGTATTTAGTGCTCATTGTGTAGCTCTTGTGCTTGTAAGTGTGGTCACCTCCCAAAGCTGGAGAAGTAACTAAGATGAATGGTCTGGTACTAGAGTAGCTATGGGTGTGGCAATTGTCTTGCTTTAGGAATGAATACACGAATTTAAATCCTACCTCTGTTTTGCATTTACTGTTTTGCTCCAGAAGAGGTATGAAAATAATGATCTTTCCCTTATTCAAAATCCTAATGGAGTCCTTATAGAAGGATTTATGAAGCAATGTATGTCAAGTTCTTAACACAGTGTCTGATATGTAATAAAATGTTGCTATTATTTTATTACCATCATCACTACTAAAAAAAACTTTTTTTTACATCATCATCATTATTAAGAAATGATGGATAGGGATCTCTCTGGGTCAAATATTCCAAATATTCCAAATACTCCAAATCAACTGGGTAATATCCTTGTGGATATGAATATCCTATTGAAAATATACATTTGGCTATGAACTTGTTTTCCACTTGAGAACTTCCTAAAGAAGCAGAATCCAGTTCTTCTTATGGTTCTCTATGTTTAGAAAACTCAAAGTACTTATGGGAACCGTTTGGGAGCATGTCATAAAAAATTTAGTTTTGCTTTCAGAATCGTATGACCCTCATTAAGGTGCTCCTGTGGATCATGATTTGGAAATAATCACAAAATACAGAAACAGATAAAAGTTAGGAAACAGTATGTTCAGTTTAGTACCATTTACTTATGCTATCCAATTATAACCGCATTAAAAGATCCTGGAAAGTACACAAGATACTGGTAAAAGTGGTGACCTTAGGGAGATGAAGATCACTTGGTAAAAACTGTGAACTTCTGTTCATAGAAAACCCAGGCCAAGACAGTGAGCTGCCTTATTATCTCCCAGGGAATAATGAGAGTGGATACTTCTCTAGTCCACATTTTCAGGGAAAATAAACTGATCGATTTTATATGTGGAATAAACTCATTTCTGAAAAACACGTAAGTACAAAATACTTACCCACTTAGCAATTGGACACCCATGAGAGCTTTTTCCTTCTTTTCCCGTATACACTACAATTTCTATCCTTACTGCATTTCCTTTTTGACCATACCTGAGTACAAAACACAGCGAAGGGAAGATAACTGCAATTAATTGCAATATACCCTTTTGATATCTTAAGGTACAGAAGATACAGGCTTACAGAAGTACACGAAACCCAACACCCTGTTTGTTAAAATTTACATTTGTTCAAAATTTACTTTTGTGTGGCAGATATTTTTATTTGTGAGCCCATTCTCTTTACTTATCCTTAGAGATCACTCTTTTAAAAAAGGACTGGCTCCAAGATAAGCATTAAGGAATGTGAATGTAGTGTGGTTGGAGATAATTTTAACTACTTCTACCATTATACAAGGATATAAAAATAAGTATTTCTGGATTTAACAAAGACAGCCTTGCTTTGTGACTGGGGACACCAGGACACTGTTGTCTTCCTGGGCCCTGAGAAACATCCGACTTATACTCCTAAAGGCTTTCCATTCACTTCTCATTTGTTCCCAGAGATAGTCTCTGCATTGAGTCAGGTGCACAATAATGAATGATTTTTAACAGGGAAGGGAATTTCCTCACCTATTCTCCATGATTTCCCTGACAGCAGCAACACTTGGTCCTGCCCCAAGGTGTGTATAATATGGGCCTTTGTCTTTTTGTATAACTCGATCTGTGGAAGGAATAAGATTATTAGACCCAAAGCTTACAGAATTGCACAGGGGCAAGGAGGAGCTATTTTTATTAATTTTTTTTTCTCTCCAATTCAGAACAATTTATCTTGACAAGGTTTTGGTAAACTTTAATAATTAAAGTCTAGGACAAAAGGCCCTAGAATTTAACTTGTTTCTTTCTTACAGCCCCTAACTATTTCATTTGTCCTCTAAGCATCAGAGGAGGAAAACAAAAAATATTAAGATGTGGGTCATATTTATTCTCCTATCTCCTGCTTTAAAAGAAATCTATTAATAACTAAGGTGCAAAATTAAAAGTTTTCTAAAAGCAATACATCTCTAAAAGCTTGGCCTCAGAATCCTAATAAAATTGAGCCCAGGAACTGCACTGCTAAGAGTTTATTCTACTATACACTCACATAATTATATATTTGTAAAGCAAATGTACAGAGGAACGTTACTGTCACAATTATCTGTAATATCAAAAAAGAAAGAGAGAGAAACACACTTGGCACCTGTCACTAAATGATAAGTTGACTAAATTAAGGGATGTTCATATAGTGGAAAACAATACAGCTATTAAACAAGTTATTTACAAACTTTGGGATGCCTGGGTGGTTCAGTCAGTTAAGTGTCTGCCTGCAGCTCAGGTCATGATCCAAGGATCCTGGGGTCAAGCCCCGCTGCGGGCTCCTTGTTCAGCAGGAAGCCTGCTTCTCTCTCTGCCTGCTGCTCCCTCAGCTTATGCGCTTGCTCTCTCTCTTTCTCTCTCTCTGACAAATAAATAAGATCTTTAAAAAATAATAAAAATAAAATAAAATAAAATGTTAACATTAATTCATATAAAAAAACTAACAGCTTTTATCTTTAGAGAATGGTACTGCAAGACATTTGCATCATATTTCTCTATTAATTAAAATTTTATTTTTTGAATTTATCATTATTATCATTTAAAGATTTTAATTTTAAGCAATCTCTATGCCCAATGTGGAGCTTGAAATTATAAGCGGTGATCAAGAGTCACACGCTCGGTGGCACCTGGGTGGCTCAGTGGGTTAAAGCCTCTGCCTTCGGCTCAGGTCATGATTCCAGGGTCCTGGGATGGGGGCCCGCATCGGGCTCTCTGCTCAGCAGGGAGCCTGCTTCCCCCTCTTTCTCTGCCTGCATCTCTGCCTACTTGTGATCTCAGTCTGTCAAATAAATAAATAAAATCTTTAAAAAAATAAAATAAAAAATAATAAAATGCCAGCAGTGCTCAAATTGAGGAACCATGATCCAGAGGTTAATCACACTCAGTCTGCTATAACACAATACTTCCATGGACATCTTTTTTTAAAATTAAAGACTGTTATTTATTTATTTCATTTTAGAGAGACAGAGTGAGTGTGCAGGGGGAGGGGCAGAAGGAGAGAATCTCAAGCGGACTTCAGATCAAGACCTGAGCCGGACACTTAACCAACTGGGCGACCAAGGTGCTCCTCCAGGGAATCTTTTATGCTTAGATATGATCATTCCACTTGGGATGATTTCTGAGTGGCTTTTTCAGCTTTGTTGTTGTTGTTTTAAAGAAGGCTCCATTCCCAGCATGGAACCCAATGTGGGGCTTGAACTCATGACTACAATTCAAGACCTAAGCTGAAATAATCAGGTGCTTAATTGACTACGCCAGCCAGTCAACCCTGCTTTTTTGTTTTTCTTAAGTTCCCATTTCTACATAATGAGCACAAGTACCTCACTTGTAATGATTATAGGAAAACATTGACAATGTATAAAACAATCACAGGTCCACTGCAGATGCTCAATAAATTTTCAATGCCTAGGTGTCTCAACTCCTACAAGGTGACTAGTTATAATGTAATACATAAAGAAAGAAACTAGATTGTCCTGAAACTAGACAATCATTCTACTGACATTATGCACAGGGTAAAATCAGACTAGCTCGGGTGTATACATTCTTTTTTTTTTTTTTTTTTGTAAAGATTTTATTTATTTATTTGACAGAGAGAGATCACAAGTAGGCAGAGAGGCAGGCAGAGAGGAAAGGAAGCAGCAGGCTCCCTGCTGAGCAGAGAGCCCCATGTGGGGCGCTCTATCCCAGGACCCTGGAATCATGACCCGAGCCAAAGGCAGAGGCTTTAACCCAGAGTCACCCAGGTGTATATATTCTAATGGCATTTTGTTTTGAGGGGTTTTTTTCCATTTGTAATGATATTCAGAAAAATTCTGTCCCTTTCTTAATTCAGATTTTCAAAACAAGAGGAAGGAGGCTAAAAACATAGGCTCTGAAGTTGAGACTGTCTTTGAATTCCAGTTTAACCATTTACTAGCTGTGACCCTTCCAGTGACTTAGTTTCCTCACTTGTAAAATGAAGATAACACACGTTCCTTTTGCAGGCATGTTATGAATATAACAAGTCAAGGCCATGGCACAGTATCAGACTTGCAGTAACAGATGTGGAATAGCAGTCATCATTACTGTACTCTTCTGTCCTTGCTTGAAGAACCTCTCATTCTCCCAATTCAACCCCACTCAGCATTGTCACCCTTTTCAGATTATGAGATCCTTCTAAAAAGAGCCTATCCCTGTGGCCTGGCACACGGTAGGCTGTCAAAACTGTGTTGAATGATGAGTGGCAAAATGGAAGGCTTGATTTCAGAGTATCAAATGTACTTTAGATAATCGACAGCAAAAAGTCATTGTTGCACTTCACTATTTTTTCTACTGTTGTTAAAAAAAAAATCAAAATGATATAGTCTATCCTTCTAAACAATCATTTACCCATTCTGGAATGTACTAATGATCCACCGACTTCAGGCAAAAAATTTTCCTTTATGATTTGTGGCTATATTTTAAGACTTTTTAAAAATAAGACTGTTTTACTTTATTTTAAAGGTTTTTGGTTTTTGTTTTTGTTGTTCTGTTTTTTTGACAGAGACAGCCAGCCAGAGAGGGAACACAAGCAGGGGGACTGGGAGAGGGAAAAGCAGGCTTCCCACAGAGCAGGGAGCCCGAAGTGGAACTTGATCCCAGCCCTGAGATCATGACCGGAGCCAAAGGCAGGTACTTAACAACTGAGCCACCCAGGTGCCCCTATAAGACTGTTTTAATAATTAAACCTATTTGAGTTCAAAATAGGATATTTCATAAATTCTCTCCTCATAAGTTGTATAAAACCTGAAATAATGAGGACATCAAGCAGCCTAACAAACTTTAATGACAAATCTATTTAATCTCCTAATTATAGCTGCGTTAGAGTAAATTAATTCTTCTTTTATTTGAGCACTTACATGAAATTTGACCACAGACAGTGACTAATCACTACAAGGTTCAAATTTAGCTTTCATGTATTTCAAATACTGAGCAAATTTCTTGTAAGGACTGCCCAAGAATCATTAGTCCGGTTAGTTTTCTCAGGGCTTTTAACACATTGATTAAAAACTTCAGTAATTAGTTCCTGGCTGTTCTCTTTCAATGACTCCTAAGGCACAAAATATGTATCAGTTATAAACTGCTCCATAAATCAGCTACTCCCATATCTGTTTTTTTTTATAGGCAATCAGTATTATACAATGATTTCGTATTTTAAAATTCCAAAAGGTTTACAAATTCTTCAATGGCCAAGACTGGAATTTCATTTATAGGGACAGTCTTTGTATCACAGAGTGGAAAAGCACCAGGCATTGAAAAAGAAACAATCCCATTCTGGTTCTTGAATGGGGTGGTAATTACAGACACTTTTTATAGCTATTTGTTAAGTTGCACATATGTTTTACATTCTGTGTATGTATATCATATCTCACAATAAAACACATTTTTTAAACAAAACGCTTATAGGCTGAAATTCTTTTAAATATAGGAAGAATAAACTCTAATAGAATATTGAAGGAATTCAATCTTATGATACGCACAATAAATAATTTAGGAGACATTTCGTCAAGAGAAATCAGGAAATCTTCCACTTGAGAAAGTTTCCAAATTATGAGTTAAAAATTTCCCAATTAATTGAGCAAAATCAATAAGGATGCAACAGAAAAACGGGTATAGAATTCAGTCCATTTTTGCCAGAATACGAATGGGTTAAAAATTCCATATATAAAAGAAACCCAAAATTGGATATGATCACGACAATTAATGGAGGTAAACAAAGAATTCACATGCACACGCGCGCGTGCACACACACACACACACACACTCAGGCACATGTACACACACTTACCGAGACAGTTGCAGGTTGGCAATTCAGAATCTTTCGTGGTGGACACCAGGTTTTTTGTAGGATTGGTAAAGAAGTTCATGGCATAATCATTAAAACTTTTCTGTGCACTGTCTACTGGGGAAAATTCTGATGCTCCAACACTAGATGAACAGACGTCCTCTTCGCTCTTCGTCGAAACCACCGTAATCCCACCTGAACATACTACATTGACATTCCTGAGAATTTGTGCTGGGTCTGGTAAGGGAGTTTCATGGGAGATACCAGGCAATGTTGGCAGTTTCTGATGCATGAGTTGGTCTTGAACATCCCCCTGGATCTGTGTTTGGTCATCGCCAGCCATTACGTTAGCACACTGGTTAGCAGGAGAGGAGGGCTGGAGTAAAGGGTGAGCTTTCTGATTGACATTCACTGTTGGCTGTACCTGAGAATTATAAACTTTTTCTGTAAACGCCTGCCCACTGGATTCTGTTTTTAACTGGCATAATGGGAGAGAATCCAACGGTTCAACCTTCATGTTTCTTTCCTGTGCTAATTCGGGATAATAACGCTCAAATTTTATCTGAGTGAGTGGAGGAAATAATTTTTTGTGTTCTAATGCTGAACTCCTTCGAGTCAGTGGTTTCCATACTTTGGTTAGGGGAGGAATTTTCCCCAACAGAATGGGAAAATCATGTGGACCAAATTGACCGAATCTTTGAAACTTAGATGCTATCCAAATGTCATGTAACTTACTATACTCATATGACAACTGTTCCTGTTTTTTCTGGTCATTTTCTTGACAACTTATGACTACAGGCTTCTTTTTCCGCCGATCTCTTGATGGGGTAGCTCTTGTCTTTTTCTGTGTTGTGTTCTTTTGCTTTGTCAATGATGAGTTATGGTTATTTTGTAAACTGGAAGGTTGTTTCTGTTGTATTGTGACCTTCTCCTGACTACACTTTTGCTGTACGTTATATGCAACAAGGCTTGTTGGTGTACTTTCAACCTTTTTGTCTTCTTGTTTTATGTAATTGAATTTAATTATTGATGCAAGTTGTGTTAACTGAGTTGCAACATCCTCCTCTATTTTGCTGTGTATTGTATTCAGACATGATGGATCGTCTTTTAGGTCTATCTTTTTACTGCTGGCCAGTGACTGGTTACAATGCCCCAATTTATCACCTGTTGGTGGCAACTGATGCAAATTCTTAGAACTATCAAGAGTAATTCTACCTTGAGCAACATTTTTACTGGTGTCAATTTTAGATGAATTTGAATTTGGTATGAAATGAGGGACTGAATTTGTGACTTTTGAATATTCCTGCGATTTTGAAGGTATCTGGTTAGCAGCTGAGCTGTTGTGTGACTTGGAAATGTTTTGGCCATTGAATACCACCGTGTTGCATGAACTCTGCTTTTCCAAAGATGGATAGTGATGAAGGGTTTCTGGCACCCCTTGTAAGTTTGGGTCTTGGAGGTCTTTTCGTACAGAATAGAGGATAGCTTTACAGCTATTAAGCAAACTCGCCGTTCTGTGTTCTGTTTCTTCATCCTTCTCTGATTTTGATGGTGAGGAATTTTCTGATGGGGCTTCTGACAGTTGGGTGAGAGCTTCTATGGCCACGACTTGCTCCAGCGTTAGTCTCCTATCTTTCATTAGGGATAGAAGACTTGGCTGAACTGGAGATCCATCTTTTGGTTCTTTACTTGGTATATTTTCTAGAGATTTGGGTTGATCACTTTCATTGTGTGTACTAGTATGACTATTTAAGTTGAAAGTTGCAGGATCTGGAAAAGACTTGCAGTTAAAGCCAGATTTCTGGAAGACTGAAACATTACTTCTTCCTTTGAGATGATCACAGCTCGCACTAGTGGCAATAGAACTCATGGCATTATGGTTGGCAGTGTCTTTCAGGAATTTACAGGAGTTGTTTTCAAATGCCTTGCCAAATTCTTCAATACTGAATTTTTTAAAAGACACATTTGTTTCGGTCGGTAAATAGTGTACATTTTTAATGCCATTTCTTACGGTTTGTACAAACAATTTCTGAGGCTCAATTAAGTCAGTAAGTAGGACTTTTTTCCTGTCATCTTCAGAATTTTTTAATTTTTCAGCTTCTGTCACAATTGCCTTAAATTCACCTTTGACATGATCGGTTAAATGTGATTTCTTGTTTTGCGTCCACTTCTCCACTTCAATACCTGTCATACTTTCTTCATTTTTAGTCACATTTTCGAGGGGAGGTGGGTTTAATTCCAATCTCTGTTCCCCCCCATAGCTCCTCCTGTATTCCATGGATTCTGACTTGGGGCCATTTACTAGTTTGTTGACAAAATCTGCCTACAAAATAAACACAGAAATATCTCATATTATCTATGCAAATATTGGAGTAAGAGCCACAGGAACGTTTTGATTTAACCCGAATGAAATGTAATGCCCCTGAAAAAAATATTAATTTTTCTTTTTATATTTTCAATAAAATACCAAAGGGGTGTATAGGGAAAAAGAAAAAAAATCGAAGTAAAATTTCATTAACTCATACCTGTAAAGATTTTGGTAGACTCATTTGTTTTTCAAAATAATGTGTGTTTTTTGTTTTTTGTTTTTAAGAGAAAGAGAGTGAGGAAGTGTTGGGCAGGGGGTGGGGGTTGATGGGGTTGTGAGGGGCAGAAGGAGAGAATCTTTTTTTTTTTTAATAGAGCTGAAAGAAATTACAGAAGACTTATATCAATGGAGAAACATTTCCTAGTCAGTGATTGGAAGAGTTAATATTGTTATGATGTCAATTCTACTCAAAGGCATATGCAGATTTTTTAAAGATCTTATTTATCTGTTATTTGAGAGAGAGAGAATGAGAGAGATCAGCAGGAGACACAGACTCCCGGTCAAGCAGGGAGACCGATGTGGGACTCGATCCCAGGACTCCAGGATCATGACCTGAGCAGAAGGCAGTCGCTTAACCAACTGAGCCACCGAGGCACCCAGAAGGAGAGAATCTTAAGCAGGCTCCTTGCTCAGGGCAGAGCCCAATGCAGGTCCAACCTCATGACCTTGAGGATCATGACCTAAGCTGAAATCAAGAGTCTGGATGCTTAACTGACTAAGTCACCCAGGTGCCCCGCAAATAAATCTTTAATATTTTTACATTGGTACCATTTGATGGCCAATATCTATTATCTTAATGCAAACTGTACTAAAATACAAAATAAACACAGAAAGGTGAACAAATCCCAAGTATATAGCTTACTGAATTTTCACAAATGAACCCCCAAGTGCCCAGATTCCAGCCAAGAAACTCCCATCTAGTCATCATCCCACTGCCAAAGGGTAACCATTATTTTGACATCTATCACAGATTTCTATCGCTTATTTCCAAACTTGACATAACTGACTTCTTTTTATTCAAATTATACTTGTGATTCATACATGCCTCAGTCCATTGATTCTTACTATTTTTTTTTTAAGATTTTATTCATTTATTTGACAGGCAGAGATGACAAGCAGGCAGAGAGGCAGGCAGAGAGAGCGGTGGAAGCAGGCTTCCCGCTGAGCAAAGAGCCCGATGCGGGGCTCGATCCCAGGACCCTGGGATCATGACCTGAGCCGAAGGCAGAGGCCTTAACCCACTGAGCCACCGAGGAGCCCCTGATTCTTACTATTGTATGGTAAATTCACTGAGTGAAAATACTACAATGTATTTACTGACTGTACTGTGTATGGACATTGGAGTTATTTTTGGTTGTATACCACTATAAATGCTACTGTAATCTTTTGGTGAACACATAGTACATACACATTGGGTGGAGTGGAAGTGCTGGGTCATCAAGTGTGTGTGTGTTAATTTCAGCTTTAGTAGACAGGCCAAAGAATTTTCTAAAGTGGTTATCAACATGCACTCCCAACAGTAATTATGATCGCTCTGACTGTTGCACATTCTTGCTATCAGTTAGTATTTTCTGTCTTTTCACTTAAGCCATTGTGTTTAGTGGGAATGATATAATTCCTTAAAAAAATTTTTTTAGATGAAATGCCTACAAAATAAGATTAATCAGTTTACCTTTTAAAACTGTACAATTAAGGGTGGTTTTTAAACATATTTACAACGTTATGCAATAACCACCTCTATCTAATTCCAGAACATTTTCATCAACCCTAAAAGAAACCTTGTACCCATTAAGCAATCACTCTCTATTCCCCCTACAAATCCTTATTTTTAAAACCCAACAGCTCATCTAAAATTACAACATAGGAATTTGAGACAGTAGGGGCATTTCCAACTGCTGTCAGGAGCGAATGTAAAGTTAACCTACACCTCCTCATCTCTAGTGTGGCTCTGGACATTCTATGCAATGCCTCAGGGAGAGAAAAATAGAAGATCAGGAGACTTCTTATTGAATGAAGGTGATATACCTGAGTCCAGTACTGACTGAAAAACTAAACCAAAGTTCATAATAGCCATAAAATATGTAAGCATTACCCAATTTTATAATTAAACATTAAACAATCTTTTCTTCACATTAAAAAATCTTAGTAGAAAAAAACTATATTTAACTTTTTTTTTTTTTAAGATTTTATTTATTTGACAGACAGAGATCACAAGTAGGCAGAGAGGCAGGCAGAGAAGAGTGAAGCAAGCAGGCTCCCTGCTGTGCAGAGAGCCCGATGCAGGACTCGATCCCAGGGATGACCTGAGCCGAAGGCAGAGGCTTTAACCCACTGGGCCACCCAGACGCCCCTATATTTAACTTCTTGATCAAGGTACACAGGTTACACAGTTTATGTTCAGCTTATCAAACTTCATCAAAATATACAATTATCACACATACATATTCTGTATGTATATTACATTTCAATAATAACTTTAAAATAAGAAAAAGTAGAAAGCAGAAAAAATAGTCCAAGCAAGAGTAAGAAATGAGAAGCCAGAAAGGAAAAAAGTATTTTCACTACATATAATATGAACAATTACTTTAAAAAGATTTATTTATTTGACAGAGAGCAAGAGAGGGAACACAAGCAGGGTGAGTGGAAGAGGGAGAAGCAGGCTTTCTGCTGAGCACAGAGCTCCATCCCGGGACCCTGAAGGCAGATGCTTAACGACTGAGCCACCCAGGCGCCCCTATATGAACAAATTTTAAAGCATCAGAATGTAGTTCTTTGTAAACTGCTGATCAAAATGTACAAGTTCCCATATCAATTTAGTGATTTGTAACAAGAGCTTTTTCTTAATGGCATAGTACAGAAAAATATAAATGCATTACATTTAGTAAAAATAACGATTACAGTGTCATTCCTTTTTTTTTTTTTAATTATTTAAGTAATCTCTACACCCAATGTGAGGCTTGACCTCACAACCCTGAGATCGAGTTGGATGCTCTTCCAGCTGAGCCCGCAAGGCTACCCTACAATGTAAATCTTTTATGTAATGCGTTTGTATGTGTCTGTGCATTGAATCAGGATGTAAAATGTATTTATTTCTTCATATATATAGTTGTAAAAAAGGCAGGAGAAATATTACCATTAAAAAACCAAAAAGTCAAAAGATAGTCTGGGAAAATATTCCTACTACATGTAAATAGTTACTATTGATTTTTTTAAAAAATATTTTATTTATTTATTTGACAGATGGAGATCACAAGTAGACAGAGAAGCAGGCAGAGAGAGAGGAGAAAGCAGGCTCCCTGCTGAGCAGAGAGCCCGACGCCGGGCTCGATCCCAACCCGAGCCCAAGGCAGAGGCCTTAACCCACTGAGCCACCCAGGCGCCCCAATAGTTACTATTCTTAATGTAAAAGAGCTTCCATAATCAACAAGAAAGGTAAATGACTCAATAGAAGAGTGAGAAAAAGAGAGGAATATGTCCTTTGCTTAAGTGGAAATCCACAAGATCAAAAGTTGTTTGACTTTCCTAGAAGACAAGCAAATGAAAATAAATGCAACTTTTTAATCCACCCAAACGCCAAAACTAAAAATGCAGAAATGTAGGTAAGCAAATTATAATGCAATATGGCATTTATACTAGAAAATGTATGAAATAAAGAAACTCATACTCATACTGTGAAATAATGTGCAGCCATTACTTGTATTTATCAGTCTAGTGATTGCATGGCAAGAGATCCTAAATAAACAAGAGGCTGAAAGCCAGTAGGTAAAACGTTAATACCAGTTACCACAGGGAAACAGAAGTGAAGAGAAGTTTTTTGTTTTTGTTTTTTTTTTTAAAGATTTTTATTTATTTATTTGACAGACAGAGATCACAAGTAGGCAGAGAGGCAGGCAGAGGGGGTGGGGGGGGGGAGCAGTATCCCTGCTGATCAGAGAGCCCGATATGGGGCTTGATCCCAGGACCCTGGGATCACGACCTGAGCCAAAGGCAGAGGCTTTAACCCACTGAGCCACCCAGGTGCCCCAGTTTTGTTTGTTTTACTTGATGCTTTTAATTTTACGAATATGCATATCTAAGATACTGGGACTGGGCGCCTGGGTGGCTCAGTGGGTTAAGCCGATGCCTTCGGCTCGGGTCATGATCTCAGAGTCCTGGGATCAAGTCCCGTATCAGGCTCTCTGCTCGGCAGGGAGCCTGCTTCCCTCTCTCTCTCTCTCTGCCTCTGTCTGCTGGGATCTCTCTCTGTCAAATAAATAATAAATAAAATCTTAAAAAAAAAAAAAAAGATACTGGGACTTCAACGTACACATCACTCTAAAGAGAAGATCCTGAGTTCCTTTTAAGATTTATGTACTATAGGGGCGCCTGGGTGGCTCAGTGGATTAAAGCCTCTGCCTTTGGCTCCAGTCATGATTCCAGGGTCCTGGAATCGAGCCCCACATTGGACTCGCTGCTCAGCAGGGAGCTTGCTTCTCCTCCTCTCTCTCCGCCTGCCTCTCTGCCTACTTGTGATCTCTGTCAAATAAATAAATAAAATATTTTAAAAAAAGATTTATGTACTATAAACATAGAACATTCTCATTAAGTAATGAGCTTAATTAAAACTGACCTTTATCATTCAGTTATATCTCATGTAACTTTTTTTTTAGAGAGGAAGTGAGACGGCGAGGGAGCAGAGGGAACCCTCGGCAGGCTCCACAGCCAGCACAAGGCATGATGTAGGGCTCTATTTCACCACCCTGAGATCATGACCTGAGCGGAAGTGAGAGCCAGACGCTTAACTGACAGAACCACCCAGGCACCCCTAATCTCATGACTGCTTAAAATCACGCCGTTTGAAAACATGGGGTCTATAGGTACATGAGAACATGCTCTACACAATGCCAACTACCAAACGTAACCTTTAAGAAAACAACTTGACAGATGACATTTCAGCAGGGGCTAGTAATATTTTCTCTGTTCTCAGAAATCAACCAGAACTCTTACAAGCAGATACTATTAAATGTAATTGTCCCTGTATGTGTGTATGTGCACTAAGAAAACAGTTACTCAGTTTCGCTTGCTCTTCATAGTGAAACTGAACAAACATTTACTGTTACTCGGGAAAAACCAAAAATTCAAGTTCCTGTTGTTAAAAGTGAATCAGCAAAACAAATTATATCTTACATGTAGTTTTCAATAAAGCTGTTAAAAAAAAAAAAAAAAAGAGGGGCGCCTGGGTGGCTCAGTGGGTTAAGCCTCTGCCTTCGGCTCAGGTCATGATCCCAGGGTCGTCGGATCGAGCCCCATATGGGGCTCTCTGCTCAAAAGGGAGCCTGCTTCTCCCTCTCTCTCTGCCTGCCTCTCTGCCTATTGTGATCTCTGTCTGTCAAATAAATAAGCAAAATCTTAAAAAAAAAAAAAAAAAAGCATGGATGAGTGAAAATGCAACTTGAAAAATATCCAACACTGCCTTATGTTTAAAAAGGACATCTAAATAATGTATAAACATGCTTATTTTTAAACAGAAGTGTGGAAAAGAAAATAAACCAATCTAATTTCTATTACTGATTAATCTTTTTTTTTAAGACTTTTTTTTTTTTAGATTTTATTTATTCATTTGACAGAGAGAGAGATCACAAAGAGGCAGAGAGGCAGGCAGGGGGATGGGGGAAGCAGGCTCCCTGCTGAGCAGAGAGCCCCATGCAGAGCTCGATCCCAGGACCCTGAGACCACGACCTGAGCTGAAGGCAAAGGCTTAACCCACTGAGCCACACCGGCGTCCCTTATTTACTTATTTGACAGAGAGAGGGAGGAGCACAAGCAAAGGGAGTGAGTGGCAGGCAGAGGGAGGTGGAATTAGGCTCCCTGCAGAGCAGGGAGCCCAATGCAGGGCTGGATCCCAGGACCCCGGGATCATGGCCTGAGCTGAAGGCAGACGCTTAACCGAATGAGCCACCCAGGCGCTCCTATTACTGGTTAACCTTGAACACTAAGAAAGGGAAAGAGCAATTCTTCGGAGTTGTCTGGTCCAGGAGATGCCATGTAGCCTGAACTTTCCTGCCCTCCTTTTTTAAGAGGTCAGGTAGATTGTGATGGGGATTCAATGAGACCATATAACCAAAGCTGTTAGCACAGTAAGGACGAGGTATCACTATGAGAGAACACTAACAATTTCATTATAATAGTTACAATCTAAAGAATGCTACCTATATTATAATATACACTCCTTACTGCAATAACTCATTTGACCTTCACTTCAATCCCGAGGTGGACACTATAAAAAGGTGCTCAATTCTAAGAAAAGTGTAAATTAAAAATGGCACAGATAACATTTTTCACTGATCAGAACAGCAAACATCAAAATGTTTGAACACCTAGCTAGGCCCCTTGGGAAGTTGTGGGGATATATACTCTCATATAATGCTGGTGGAGTGCAAAATCTTATCATCCCTCTGGAGAGCAATTTGGCAATAACTATCAAAATTACAAATTCAACCTCTCCTTTGCTACAGCATTTTCACTTCTGAGAATTTATTCTAAAAGTAACACTTGCACTTAATGATATGTTTTGACAGCTTTATATAGTTTAACAAGTAACTGATAATACCCAAATGTCCACCTGTATTACACTAATTCAATTATGGCATATCTACATATTACCTTGCAGCTATAAAACAGAATGAAAAGAGATTCCATTCCAAATAGGCAGATGTCCAGGATTTAAAAAAAAAAAAAAAAGGATCCAGAACCTATATATATGTGTTTTTTTATGTTGATAAAAAGTATGGGGAACTAATACATATATTCCTATTTGCATAAAGAAACTCCGGAAGAATACAAAAGAGACTTAATACAAGTGATGAGGAGGAAGAAGTCCAAAACAATACAGGAGCTTGGGAACCGTTAAACCCAGACCTGATTAAATACTGTTTTGATTTTTAAAATATACTTCCTTTAAATTTAAACCAAAATTGAAGTGGTCTATGGGAAGATTTCTAGCATACAGTAAGTGAAAAAAGCTAAAAGTTTGTGTAGTACCAACTCACAAACATATCAGAGCATAAAGAAAGGGTGTGGAGTACATACACATTTGTTAATACTCAGGAAGGCTACATCTGTCCTACAGAAACTTTACTGGTAAATAATTTAACAACCGGGCTGGGAATTGCGAGGGGAGGGAACCCTATTTTGCCCTGTAGGCCAATTTTTGTGGTATAAATACATCAACCACAGTGTACTGTAAATTATCAGTGAGACACCTGTGCCAGCGTTAGGAAGAAATGCAAGTAATTACTGACCTGGAAGAAGCTGACTCCTTCCTACCACTGAAGGCACAATCCCAAGGTACTTCGTCAAACAGGCTCCATTAACTACATTACACGAATGTTTACTTTTTAATGAAGATTTCCTTGACATTTAATCTGCTTAGGTGTACTGCATCCCCAAATATCTATTCTGAATCTCAAAATATTTGTTAACATCTACCTCTCTAAAGAGATGCCAAGTCTCAGGGGCGCCTGGGTGGCTCAGTGGGTTAAGCCTCTGCCTTGGGCTCAGGTCATGATCTCAGGGTCCTGGCATTGGGCTCCACATCGGGCTCTCTGCTCAGCAGGGAGCCTGCTTATCCCTCTCTGCCTGCCTCTCTGCCTACTTGTGACTTCTCTCTCTGTCGAATAAATAAGAAATCTTAAAAAGAAAAAAGGAGAGAGATCTTAAAAAAAGAGAGAGAGACGTGTCAATTTTCTGAAGGAAGTATTTCACAAAAAACTGGCTGTTTTACTCTCTCAAGTGCCTTATATACTCTGGGGACCTAAGCTTATGGTCACCAGTGTCTCTTCTTTTCCTCCTCTACCACCCCAAAAGTGCCCAAGTGCACTGTTTTAAGGACAGTAATTCAAATTCTCCCAGTTTCTGTGTTGCACTCTATGCTAGTCACAGGACTATATGTTGCTCTGGGCTCCTCTTACCCCTTCTAAACCGACAGGAATGTTGATCACCTTAGATCAGATCTGGGTTCAATAGCTGCCAAGCACACTGTTTTCTCATTTCTCCACATTCCTATCGTAGTGCTACTCACACCCACTCTTGAATGAATGAGCTCAAACGGCATTGAGCAGAGTGGTATTTTATTCTGAAATGACTATGCCCTTTGGACAGAATCTGTCGCCTCTCCCAACACGCACATTCCATACATGCTGTATTTCCTGTATCTAGAAACAGCTGCTCAGATCACATGGAAAGTCTTTCAAAGCGTGTACAGAGGCATGATCCATAAGACTATGACCTTTACTGCAAGCAGATCAGTGTTTCTCAACCTGCCTTTACGGTTTTTGTGTTTTGTTTTGCTTTCTTTTTTCAGCCCCCACCCAGTAGTCTTTTAAAACGTTTTTTTCCCCAATAGCCCTCCTCAGGAAATTTTAATTCCACAGATATAGGGTGTATCTGCTTATGTACTGTGGTCCCATCATAATATCTAAGATTTTTTTTTTTACCCTCTCTGAGCAACCAAGAACTGATCTTAATCCCCTTTGAGGAATTCAAAAAACTAACATGTAGAAGGGGTGCCTGGGTGGCTCAGTGGTGAAGGGTATGCCACTTCTTGATTTCGGCTCAGGTCATCTCAGGGTGGTGAGGTGGACAGAGCCCCATGAGAGCCCCACATTGGGCTCCGTGTTAAAAGAGCCAAGCTTCTCTCTCTCCTGCCCCTCCGCACCCCCCCCCAAATAAACAAAAAAGCCTAAAAAAAGAAAACTAACACGTAGAAGACAAGGAGCAACCCACAGAGTATTTATACCTGATTAGAAGGGACACCCTCAGGACCTATGTCCTCAACCAGAAAAATTAAGTGTTTGGACAAAAACTTCAGGAGCATCACTAGCAGCTCCATTAATGTTGACTTGAATATGATGCAATCATGCCTGATGCGGTATTTGTTCTCCCACATTCCCACAGAAGCATGGAGGTCAGACTCTGCCCTCACAACTGCTTTCGAACAAACCCAAACTGAAATCAAAAGAAAGATAAACCAGACATTCACCAAAGCTAAAATAAACATTGAACACACACACACACACACACACCCCCAAACCCTTCTTCAAAGGGGACCTGCAAAACAGTTGCCTTATTTCCCTACAGCAGTACAATGGTCTCGCTCTTTTCCTTTTTGAGGCATAAAAAGAGCACACCTACCCCACCACATTTTGTAGCCCTAATATTTGAGCTTTGCCTCTGTTCTGTTTTCTCCACTTTGCCTACAGGCACCCTGTTAGATGTTCAAAGTTCATAGAAAGGCAGGAGGGTGGGGTCAAAGGGACCAAATCGGTCCTTATCCCCACTTGTCCTACCTTGGTGCCGTAAAGCCTAATGGCTCTTCCTTGCCTGGGCTGAACAGAAGCCATCCCAGAGACTCTGAAAGTTCCTTGCCCACTTCAATCCACCACATCCAGAGTTCTTTCCTATTCCAACTTTTTTTATCCTTTCCCCAACAAAAACTCCACCCTCATTTGGCCACAGGGTCTCAGAATCCAAAGTAAATCCTTTACCTGGGGGGGGGGGGAAGGGGAGGGGAGGGCAGAGAAGGGGAAGCGTATTATTAGGGGGAGGGACAACTTCTATTTAATCCAAAAACATGTAAATTGTAGAATGGTTCTGAATGTATACAAAACTGACCTAGGAACCAACCTCTCTAGTCCCAGGCGTCCTCATTCCTGCCTTCTTCCTCGGGAGCTTTGAGCCAGTACAATTCATTAAGAGTCAAAAAGACAAAAAACCTTTTCAGACCCCAAATTCGCCTCAAGCTATCATCCTATCAAATTCCCTCCTCATTCAAGTATCTTAAATGGCTACCCAAGGTTCTAGGCGAGCCCTCGACTGCCAAATTCCATCATTCCTTAACCTGCTCTTTTGTAGACCTCCAAGGACAGCCTCAACTGAAACTCTGAAATCCAGGTGTCCCTGGGAGCTCCCCACTTCCGTGCCTCTATCCCCAGGCTGTAGGTGTGTCCCCCTGAGCCTACAACTTAGAGGATTCCAAAGCCAGACGCAATGCCCGTTCCTTCTTCACCCTTTCTCGAACGGCCTTCCCTATGCTTAAAGTTCACAACTCTTAGTGCCCAGTGTAGTTAATATTTAGTCTTTTTGTGTACCTTGCTTCATATAGTTTTCAGAATTGGGGCTTTACTGGAATCAGACAAATTTCGGCCACTTTCCCTGCTCCATCACTTACCAACCATGGGGCTGAGAGGGAGCCATTGCTCTACAAAGCCTCATTGAGCCTCAGTTTCCCTAAGATAAATCAGGATGAGTAAGAGCATTCACTTAACCAGTTTATTGTGAAGATTAAATGAAATAATGCATTTACACATACTGTTGAACCTTACTGTGTGTAGAAGTGAACTATTTAGGGGAAAAACACCTAATAGGTAGTTCTTTTTTTGTTGTATCTCCTTCAACAGAGAGCAAAAACCTACTAACTCCAGTCTCAAATCCACAACTAAGGAAAAAAAAAAATTTATCAGTAGCTATTACTCATGTATTGACCACTGACTCCTTGCCAGGCATCATCACTGACGTTTTATAGGAATTACCTCCTTTGCTTTTCCTACTTAGTATCAGTATCTCCATTCTCCTGATAAGATTTAGAAAGGTTGAGTAACCAGGCAAAGTAATTTCAATACTCTCAGAGCCAAAATTAAACCAGAGGTCTCTCCCAAGGCACTGCTCTTTAAGTAATAATTAACATTTATGATGTATTCCATTAGTTACTAATATTTAGTACTGTTTACTGACCTAACATTACCGTCAATGCTTAAAACTTAAGAGAACAACTCAATTCCTGTGGTTGTTTCTTTTCCTAGATTGTGTGAATTATTGTTTTTCTGAACCCAGTGGCCTACTTTCATTCACCTGTTTTTGAGTTGTAACAGTATAGCATTGCTATTCAAAATATTTTCACCTTTTGTGCAAATTTTGTATATGTACACTGGGTTCACACTAAGTTATGAAGGAGAGATGGGTGAAATTAAAATTCAATTTACATTCCAACTCTTCGGGATATGATCAGAGGTCATTGTCTATTTTCTCTCCAAATATTCCCTAGACCATAACTCTCCTTACTTCCAGATAAATCTGATTTGCGTTACCTTTTTCCTAACTTTTTACTCAAAATTTTCAGGTTCA
Source organism: Martes martes (assembly GCF_963455335.1). NCBI lineage: Eukaryota > Metazoa > Chordata > Mammalia > Carnivora > Mustelidae > Martes > Martes martes. The sequence continues at coordinate 56,985,350 of NC_137902.1, forward strand.
TATAGCATTAGAAGGCTCAATGAAAATGTATTGGGTTGAGGTTTTTCGTTTGTTTGTTTTTTTAAATTTTAAGTATGCTCCATACCCGAAAACATATGGTTATTAAATAATACCGCAACATGAAGTACTACATTAATTCTTTAAAAAACAATGAAAAGAATACAAATATTGCCGATTATCTAAATAAATCAGACTAAAATCAATCAGACTATCTGACAAATGTAATTTATATGCACTCATACTGTAAAGGTTCATGATAGAAGGCAATCTCCAAATATATATATATTTTTAAAGGGCATTTAAATGCTCCTCAAGATTTCAGGAAAATTGGTCTTAGGACAAATCCTGTTTTCCACTAGGATTTAGCCTCTATCAAGTCATTTTTGCCTGGAATGCTCCATCAAGATGAAAGATATATCCAAGGACCTTGCCTCACCAACTCCGTCCAGAAGGCCATCAGATAACTACTTAATTCATGATCCTACAAGACACCAATAAAGATTTCAACTTTTAGTTCTTTCCAATATTGCTCATGTGGCCTTAGGTCTCCTTCCTCAATGTTTTTCCTTAGAAGAAAAAAAGAAGTATCTATTTCTGTTTAGGTTTTCTAAGAACATAAACTCCAAGAATACTGAGTATTTATTTAGCACTTAGCGGGTGATGCTATGCACAGGGGTATTTACACATTCCTAACAGAAAAATCAGAGAGCATTCTGGAGCCAAACTATCAAGATCTGTAAATCTTTCCCTTCTAGCTGCTTCCCCACAGGCTATAACAAACTTAAGGCTTTTCTATCTAAAGAAAACAAAACCCTTGAGAAATATTTAGCTCTCTCCCTATCTCACGGCACCATTTTACCAAAAAAAAAAAAAAAAAAAAAGTCTTCAAATAATTGTCTGCAATCACTATCACACACTCTTCTGCCCAGTGTAATTAGCATTCTGTGGCCACCACCTCACTGAAACTGCCCAAGACTCACCAATGTAGTCCTAATCGTCAAATTCAAAGGACTGCCAGAGTATCTTTTAATACTGTTGCTCACATCTTTAAGGTTCTCCCTTTAATTCTCCACCTGTCATTTCAGTCTCCTTCACTGGCTTTTCCGCACACTTAAAAATGACGGTGTTCCCCTCTGCCTTCTCCCCAGGCTCCCCATTTATCTAGATAGAGGCCTCCAGTCTACACCTATTTGCTGATGACTCACTCCCACAGCAAGACAAGATCTTTCCTCTAAACTTCAAACTCACTCATCCCCCAACTGGGCATCTTCATCAGGCAATTAAAACTCAATCACATCTAAAATTTGAGTCACCTCTACTCCAACCCTGCTTTAACCCCAAAACTCAATACAATAACTCATGAGTTTCCTCGGAAGCCTCCTCCATTCAACACCCCAATTCAGCCAAGAAGGTTGGTGGTCTTACTTAAAACCTCTTCCTTTCATTGTGAGTTCTTCATCTCTACTGCTTTTGCCTCAGTGTGTTCATTCTACTAATATTTATAAGAGTACCCATAACATGCTGCAGGCATGATTAATGGGAGAGTTAACATGAGAGGTACCAGTCCTGACGGATACTACATTCTTTTTTTTTTAAGATTGTATAAATTAATTTGAAAGAAAGAGAGAGAATTGGGGTGGGGGTGGGAAGCAATGGGGCAGAGAGAGAAGCAGACTCCCCGTTGAGCCAACTCAAAGGACCCTGGGATCATGACCTGAGCCAAAGGCAGAGGCTTAACCTACTGAGCCACCCAGGTGACCCTGGATATTCCATTCCAGTGAATGTTAGGTAACAAGCATTTTCAGAACCTAACCTATCACCTACTACCCTTAGCGCATTAACCTCAGAACTGGGATTGGTTTCCAGTCTTCAGGGTTCCCAAATCTTCAGTTGCTGTAATTCTAAGGAAGCACTGTCCAATGGAGATATAATGTGGGCTACAGAAATAATTGTAAAGGTTTTAGGAGGTTTGTTTCTTAAAAGTAAAAAGATACAGGTGAAATTTTAGTATTTCTTTTTAAGCCACCATATAAAAAATATTATTTTAACTTGTAATATAAAAATTAATGAAGAAAGGCCTGAGTGGCTCGGTCGGTTCAGTGTCTGCCTTTGGGTTGGGTCAGGATTCCAGGGTCCTATGATCACGTCTCACATCAGGCTCCCTGCTCAGCGGGGAGTCTGCTTCTCCTGCCTGTGCTATGGGCTCTCTCTCTGTCAACTAAATAAACAAAATCTTAAAAAAACAGAAAAAGGAAAAAAAATGAACGAAGATATTTTATTTTGTATATTAAGTCCAAGAAATTCAGTGTGTATTTTATACATACTGCAAATTAATTCAATGCTAAACTTTCAATGGTTTAAGTAAAATGTAGTGGTACTAAAACAAAGTTGTATTTAATTTAAAAATTTTCACTTTAATTCCGTTTTAAATTTTAAATCAATTAAAATTAAATAAAATCACAAAGTCAGTTTCTTCGATATACCACCCAAATTTCAATGATCAGCTATGCAGTTATTTACAGAGATCATTTTAAATGCAAATCTCATTGCTTTAGGCTGCATTCCACAAGCACCTGGCTAAACATCAACATCACCCTAGGGGTTTTTAGAAAAAGAAATGCTAAACTAGCCCCAGCAAGGTTCTCTTAGTCTGAAGGTAGAAACTCTATAAAGACTCAAAAAGCAGCAAGGTAAGGGAACCCAGGAAAGCAGGAACCACCAGAGCAAAACTCACATTTTCCAGTACTGCGGGCAAGGCCTCCAAAATCCCAGCCTTGGCCAAATTTTATAGAATGTGTCCTGCAACAGCGGTATCCTCACACCAGCCCCACCCCAGCCTGGTTTCCCCTGGGGCTATGTTAAGCTGCCCAGTCCTTTCTGGAGTAGCAGTTTTAAGGTAGAAAGACCTTTCCTGATTCAACCCTCCCCCATCAATTTTGCCCCCAAAACACCTAAAACTAGAAGAAAGGTATCTGTAGAAATCAACTTTTTTTCTTTTGAAATCAACTATTTTTAACACTCCCCCAGCTCCGCTCAGATAAAACTGAACACTCCTTCCTTTACTATCTAGGCACAGATCTTTATCGTATCAATTAATTGTACCTACTTACTTGTTTGCACTGTGGTCATCCTGGACTTTAGACCCCAGACAAGAGATCTTGGTGATTGTCCTCTAGGCTCACAAATGTGTTTTATTTTGGGAACAAATGGGAAAACCTGTGATTGTATGGTAGAACTCTTAAAGACGATAATCTGCAATTTTCCAGTGGTTCATACACATACAAAGAGTCAAATACTGAATTGCTTTAATGGAAATAGTGGAGTTCATTGCATTATTCTCCTAACTTGTTTTCTGCTTAAAATGCTTATTTAAGAAGCTGGATGATTATCATAAGAATAAATGAGTGAGTACACAAATGAATTTAGAAAAAAAACCACAGGGTGGTTTAATCTGGAGAGATTTTCCAATTTAGTTTTATTGATTTGTAAATATTATTTTAGAGTAAAGGAATAGTCCTTCCTTTCTAAATGTCAACTTTATTTTGTTTTAATTTTTTAAAAGATTTTATTTATTTTTTAAAGCAATTACTTATTAGGGACGCCTGGGGTGCTCAGTGGGTTGGGTTGATCTCAGAGTCCTGGCATTGAGCCCCGCATGGGGCTCTCTGCTCAGCGAGGAGCCTGCTTCCCCCTCTCTCTCTGCCTGCCTCTCTGCCTAGTTGTGATCTCTCTCTCTCTCGTCAAATAAGTAAATAAGATCTTCAAAAAAAAAAAAAGATATTACTTATTAGAGAGAGAGAGAAAAAGAGCACGAGCAGGGTGGAGGGGCAGAGGGTGAGGACAAGGCAGACTACCTGCTGAGCAGGGAGCTGGACACAGGACGCAATCCCAGGACCCTGGGATCATGACCAGAGCCGAAAGCAGCCGCTTAACCGACTGAGCCACCCAGGCACCCTAAATGTCGATTTAAAAAAATACTTGTTTTCAGGGACGCCTGGGTGGTGCAGTCGGTTAAGTGTCGGCCTTCAGATCCAGTCATGATCCCAGGGTCCTGGGATTGAGTCCCACATCGGGCTCCCCCTGCTTATGCGTGCACTCTCTCTCTCTCTCAAATAAATAAAATCTTAAAACAAACAAACAAAGAAACACACACAAAAAACCAAACTTGTTTTCACAAGGTGGCTCTTCCAGAACCAGATACCTCATGTGGCAGGATTGGTTAGGAAAAAGGAAAAGTTAATTTAGACAAACTTGTCTAGTCTTTCCTTGCCTTCTGCAAAACAGTCTCCAGCACCTTCCATGACTAAACTGTTCCTTTCTCATCCACCACCACTCAGTCTGTATATAACACCTTTCTCCTTCACCAGAGCTCTGGTCTTCTTCTACCTAATTCACCTTTTAATGCATGACTCAGTCTTGGCAAGTCAAGAAGAGAAACCCAGACAAGGACTTAGAGGCAAAGCCATGAAGCTAAGAGGTACCCACCAATACAAATTCCCATCATGAGTACACTCCTTTTTTACCCCCTTTTATTTCCGTAAAATAAGTACAATGATGGTAATTTTGCCTTACTTTTCTCCTATGAGAAGTAACAATTTTAAAATAGTTCCAGATTTAAATATTTCCTTAATAAGGAAACGAATTTTTTAAAAAGTATACAGAAATGTTTATAGGAGACTTGTTTGAGCTGCACTGTAACAGCATATATTTCAAAAACAATACAGGACTAGGTGAATAAAGTATGATATGATATGTCTATAAATGGAATTCTTGGTAGCCAATGAAATACCATGTACTGAAATGGCCAAAGATCCAAAACATTTCATGAAAAGACCAACTGACGAGGAACATACGATACAGTCTTCTGTTTGTGTACGTGGGTACAGCAGAGGGGAGAAAGTTCCACCAAAGCACAGATTTTAAAACATCTGAAGAGGGGCCCGTCGGTAGCTAAGCCACTAGAGCTCGTAACCCTTGATCTCAGGGTTGTGAGTTCCAACCCCATGTTGGGTGAAGAGGTTACTTAAAAATAAAATCTTTAAAAAATAAATTAAAAATAAAAAAATAGGGGCGCCTGGGTGGCTCAGTGGGTTGAGGCCTCTGCCTTCTGCTCGGGTCATGATCCCGGGGTCCTGGGATCGAGCCCCGCATTGGGCTCTCTGCTCGGCGGGGAGCCTGCTTCCTCCTCTCTCTCTCTGCCTGCCTCTCTGCCTACTTGTGATCTCTGTCTGTCAAATAAATAAATAAAATCTTTAAAAAAAAAAAAATAAAATAAATAAAAAAAAAAAATAAAAAAATAAAATAAAACAGCTGAAGAGATAGACAACAAAGTAGTCCTGAGTTTATTGCTGTGAAATAAAAGAGATGGAGAGGAATGGAGAAAGAAAACGGGAATTGTAATTTTTATCACTTTGGTATTTTAACTTTTTTCAACTTGTACCTGTTCCTTTTATAATAAAGTTGGTTGTTTTTTGTTTTGTTTTGTTTTGTTTTAATTATAAAGGCATGGGGCACCTGGGTGGCTCAATCAACTGAGCATCTGATCTTCATTTCTGTTCATGTCATGACCCCAGAGTCCTGGTAAGAGCCTCACGTCAGGGCTCTGTCCCTCTCCTCTGCTCCTTCCTGCCACTCTCTCTCTCTCTAATAAATAAAATAAACAAATAAATTATGAATAGAAAACTGAAATAAAATCGAGAAAGCTACATATGCCAAATTCCAATATTAAATTGATTTTCTACAAAAAATATATTTCACTTCATTAATAATAAATAAGATTAGGGTGCTTGGGTGGCTCAATGGGTAGGAGCCTCTGCTTTCAGCTCAGGTCATGATCCCAGCGTCCTGGGATCGAGCCCCACATCGGGCTCTCTGCTCCATGGGGAGCCTGCTTCCTCCTCTCTCTCTGTCTGCCTCTCTGCCTACCTGTGATCTGTCAAATAGATGAATAAAATCTTTAAAAAAATTAATAAATAAGATTAAGGACCTAAATAGATATTTTTTTCTAACAACTAAAATACAAATGGCCAAATGGTACTGAAAAAGGTGTTGATCATATTTTTGTTTTTAAAGATTTTATTTATTTGACAGAGATCACAAGTAGGCAGAGAGGCAGGCAGAGAGAGAGAGGAAGGGAAGCAGGCTCCCCGCTGAGCAGAGAGCCTGATGCGGGGATCCATCCCAGGACCCTGAGATCATGACCTGAGCCGAAGGCAGAGGCTTTAACCCACTGAGCCACCCAGGTGCCCCTTGTTTTTAAATAGGCTCCATCACTAGTGTAAAGCTTAAACTCCTGACCCTGAGGACCCTGAGATCAAGAGTCGATGCTCTACCAACTGGGCCAGCCAGGTGTCCTGATGCCAATCATAATTAATCCTCACATAAATGCAAATGAAAACCAAAAGGAGAGATCATCTCTATAAGGTAGCAGCATTATTCACAATAGCCAAGACAAGGCAACAACCTAGTGTGTCTGACAGATGAACGGGTCAAGTATATGTGCATGTATGTATATATGTGTACACACACACACACACACACACACACACACACACAGAGGTATATTTATTCAGCCTTACAAAAGAAGGAAATCCTTTCATTGGAAACATGGATGATCTGTATGAGTATTATGCTAAGTGAAATATGGCAGACAGAGAACACCAAATACTGCATGGAAACATTTATATTTGGAATCTAATATCTTAACAAGTCAAACTCACAGAAACAGTACAAAAGTGACTGCCAGGGACTGAGGGGCTGGAAGAAATAGGGAGAGGTTGGTAAAAAGGGTACAAACATTCAGTTATAAGGTGAAAAAGGTCTGAGGATCTAATGTACAATATGCGGTGACTATAGCTGATAACACTGAATTGTATAATTAAATCTGCTAAAGGAGTAGACTTCAAATGTTCTCACTAAAAAGAAAAAAAAAGATAAATCTGTGAGGTAATGAATGTGTTACTACGATGGAGAGAATCCTACCAAAGTGTATATGTGTACCAAATCACCACACTACACACTTTAAATATCATACAAATCTGTCAATTATACCTCATAAAGGTGAAAAACAAACCCTCAATAACAATTTTTTTTTAATTAAAAAGAAATGTAATCCAGGGGTGCCTGGCTGGCTCAGTTGGTTAAACATCTGCATTAGGCTCAGGTCATGATTCCAGGGCTCTGGGATCGAGCCCCGAATCAGGCTCCCTGCTCAGCGGGAAGCCTGCTTCTCCCTTTCCCACTTCCCCTGCTGTGTTTCCTCTCTCACTGTGTCTCTCTCTATTAAATAAATAAATAAAATCTTTTAAAAAAAGTAATCCATTTAAAAATGTCAGATTGACAAAGAATAATCAATAATATCTAGATGTGATAAACTTGTTGCTCTTGGATCAATTTTTAAATTTATAGATGGCAATAATTATCAGAAATTTAAATTTAAAATAGAAGCATATTCTATTTTTGTTTATATTTCTCTGGAATATTTTTGTTTATATTTCTCTGGAATATTTTTGCCCACCCTTTGAGTTTCAAATCTCTTTCCTTTAGGCATGTCCCTTGTGGACAATAAATCATTTAATTTATAGACTTTGTTTTATTTACATAATCTGAGGCATTTCTTCTTCTTCTTTTTTAAGAATTTATTTATTTATTTAACAGAGAGAGACACAGCGAGAGAGGAAACACAAGCAGGGAGAGTGGGAGAGGGAGAGGGAGAAGCAGGCTTCCCTGATGAGCAGGGAGCCCGAGTGGGTCCATGTGGGTGTGCTGGGGGAAGTAAACTGTCCACTACAAATAAATTTACAGTTAATGAAAAAGATAATCTTACCTATGACTTGAACTTATGAGTTAAGACTTGCATGCTCCTCTGATTAAGCCAGCCAGATGCCCCAAGAAAGAGACACTTTTAAAGAATGTCTAGAATGTCATATGCTTAGGGGTGCCTAAGCTTAGGCTCACTCGATTAAGCGCTGGACTCTTGATTTTGGCTCAGGTCATGATCTCGGGGTTTTGAGATAGACCCCGCATTGGGTTCCTCACTCAGCCAGGAGTCTGCTTGAGATTCTTCCTCTCTCTCTTCCTCTGCCTCTCCCTGGTACACACCGGCACATGCTCTCTTGCTCGCTTTCTCAAATAAATAAATAAATCTTAAAAACATTAATAAAGAATGTGATCTGCCTGGGCTCACATTATGTGGAATGGAACACCAGCACATGTGTTATCATCATTTTTTATGTATTTCATAGCACAAACAAAATGGAGGAGAAAATGAAGGCATTACAAAAACTTCACTGAACTTAGAAGTCATTACTACATTAAGTAAGAGAGCACTGCATTTCCCTCCACCCTCTATGTATTTCTTTGACAGGTATCACAGACAAATTCAAATCTGGGACTATATTACCTTTTAATTCTTCATAAACATCTTAAACATCACGGAATATAAATCCAATTAAGAAACACAAGCATAAAAACATAAATCAGAAAGGGACACGATTCTGAATTCCACAGTTCCCAAAAGACTGGTGTCATAAAATAGAAAAACATCACATTTTACTATCATACAACTGAGGATGATTGTAAAGACAGACAGAGCCGAGTGTAGGGCTTTTAATAAAAATAAACAAAAATAACACCAGAAAAAAAGTCTCCTAGTCTATGAACACTGAAGGCTTTCTGTTACTGCTGAATTTTTCTCACCTCTTTTTTTTTTTTTTTTTAAGATTTTATTTATTTCTTTGACAGACAGAGATCACAAGCAGGCAGAGAGGCAGGCAGAGAGAGAGGGGGGAAGCAGGCTCCCTGCTGAGCAAAGAGCCCGATGCAGGGCTCGATCCCAGTACCCTGAGATCATGACCTGAGCCAAGGCAGAGGCTTAACTCACTGAGCCACCCAGGCGCCCCTCTCACCTCTCTTTTATGAATTCCAAAGTTACAGTCTGACCCTAAAATACCTCTCTTCTGTACCTGCCTGGAAAGTTGCCAGGGAAACTTTTGTGGCCTGTTCTTAGAACCATTTGGATGCTTTAGGAACAAATGAGATGACAGCCTTGTGAACTAAGAGGACTTTGGAGAACACGGGGCTCCAGGCATGAAGAAGCCTCGCCAGATGTTGTTACACATTTGGACATTAATAATGAGGCAACTCCTACCAGGCCTCTTAGTATTATATTTGCAAAACTGATTCAAACAAATGAGCTTGGGAAGAGCAATCAGTGGGACTAAAAGCTGGATTAAATATGGTAAACAGAGGATCCCCGCCAGGGGTGAGCAGTACTTGGCTAGTAGAGATTAAAATAACATCTAAGACCTGCTAACTCTAACAACTAATTTAAAAACACAGAAAACAGTAAAGTTTGGGCCACTAGTAAATTTATGACCAATGCTACTAGTTACTACAAGGGAAGAAAATTTCAATAACATTCTAAATGAACACCAAAATGTGGTAATCATTTTACAATACATATGTCTTATCAAATAAGCATGTTGTAGGGGTGCCTGGGTGATTCAGTGGGTTAAAGCCTCTGCCTTCAGCTCAGGTCATGATCCCAGGGTCCTGGGATCGAGCCCTGCATTAGACTCTCTTCTTAGCAGGGAGCCTGCTTCCCACCCCCATCTCTGCCTGCCTCTCTGCCTACTTGGGATCTCTGTCAAATAAATAAATAAAATCTTAAAAAAAAAAAAAAAAGCATGTTGTACACCTTGAACTTACATCTCTACTAGCCAAGTACTGCTCACCCCTGGCAAGGATCCTTTGTTTAAAGGATCCTTTGTTTAAACTTATATGTCAAGTATATCTCAATAAAAGTGGGGAAAAAATAAAAATTTTTAAATAAAATTCAGTATTTTTTTAGTGTTAAATAAATGTAAGAACAAAAAATAAAATAAGTTTGTTAAAACAATTTTATTATTTCATGGAAATATTTCAGAAACCATGGAAACAAAGACAAGTCTAAAACTCATATGAAAAAATGAAAATGGCTGGGGATATAAACCAAAGCTAAGATTCTAAGGAAGAAGAGTTGAAACGATATGAAGAACAACAGGCAGCAAATCATAAAACAACACAATGACACCAGCAAATAAATTCAATTATTTCCTTTACACATCCAAGAAAAAGCCACCTGGAGAAAAACTTACACATCATTATGTTTAGTTCTAAGAAGTAAGAACCCGCCACATGAAAGTGATGGAAACTGTCAGGTCTGGCATTTTTAGAGTATATACACTTAGGTTCCACACACCTTACCCTCTGCCAGGGGTGCTGGCTGGGTTTCACAATTTACACAACAGATATACCAGAAGCTAAACACGCTCTGATATAAAACCCTTACTACACAAGCTTAGTAGTTAAGTAAGCTATGAAGTGACCATCTGTGTTTTCTGCTTAAGCAGATGAGAGGATCTCAAGGTTAGAACAGACCTTCAAGGACATGGAATCCACCTCCTTATGCCAGGTCCAATCTCTGCATTACCTTTATTAAGTGATTCATCAACCTTTGCTTAAGTACCCAAAGTAGTAACAAACTGCCTCTACTTTTTTTTTTTTTTAAACAAACTACCTCTAAACAGTTAAATATGCTGTTTCTTTCTATCCCACACTTATCAGTCTTATTTTTATACTTGGAACCTGACATGGCATGTCTTCCTTAACCCTTCACTGAATGATTAGTGATTGATTATAGCCCATAGAATCAAATAAATAGCTCTGAGTCCATACTGATAGAATAAATAATTGAATGAATACATAAGTGGGAGAAAAGGGAAAAAAGATAAGGGAGATAAGCGAGAAAAGAGAAAAGTGTTTTCTTACAGCACAATTCCTATTAATAGATGGAGAGGAACGGTAGAACATAACCATTTGGTAAGCACTATATTAATCATTGTTGGAAACAAGAATTATATATGAATACTAAAATTAGCAGGTATGTAGGGGCACCTGGGTGGCTCAGTCGGTTAAGTGTCCAACTCTTGATTTTGGCTCAGGTCATGATCTCAGGGTTGTGAGACTGAGCCTCATATCAGCTTCAAACTGGGCATGAGCCTACTTCTCTCCCTCTGCCCCTCACCCACCTCTAGAAATATAAATAAAATAAAATTAGTGGGTAAAAATGTGATGGGAGACAGGATACTTACATGGTGTCCAAGTATCTCCCCATAAGCTACCTTTTAACTACAAAACGAAACAGTAATTTTATAGAGAAGAATCCAGGCAGACACATAAGCCAAGAGATCAAAGTTAATTCAGACATGAGACCTGATATTATACACTGAGAAAGGCACATTGCTTCTGTGGATTCTTGCCAAAAATGCATATCCTAAATTTAATTATGAGAGAGCATCACACAACCTAACATGAGGGTCATTCTACAAAATAACCAAACAGAATTCTTCAAAAGTCCCAGTTCCATGAAAGACTTAAACACTGAGAACTACTACAGTTTGGAGACTAAGGAAACATGACTATTAAATGTGGTAAGAGATCTTAGATTGAACCCTGAGCCCCCTCCCCTCCCACAAGGACATTAGTGGAGAAACTGAACAAATTTGAATTAGGTCTTTAGAATAGTAAACAAAATTGTGTCAATGTTAATGTCTTAATTTCAGTCCATAGTATGTTAAGACATTAACTTTTGGGGATGGTCATCATCAGGGAAATGCAAATCAAAACTTCAATGAGATACCAACTCACCTCCCTCAGAATGGTTAAAATCAACAATACAAGAAACAACAGGTGTTGGTGAGGATGTGGAGAAAAGGAACCCTGTTGGCAGGGTTGGTGGAAACGCAAACTGGTACTTTGGAGAACAGTGAGTTAAAAATACAACTACCTTATAACCCAGCATTTGCACTTGTGGGTATTTACCCAAAAAATACAAAAACACTAATTCAAAGGGATACATGCATCCCTATGTTTGTAGCAGCATTATTTACAAAAGCCAAATTATGGAAGCAGCACAAGTGTCCATCTATTGATGAAGGGGTAAAGAGAATGTTATAAACTTATATACAATGGAATATTACTCAGCCATATAAAAGTATGAAATCTTGCCATTTGCAGCATGGATGGAGCTAGAGAGTATAACGCTACGTGAAGTCAGTCAGAGAAAGACAAATACCATACAATTTCACTCGTATGTGGAATTTAAGAAAACAAATAAAGGGGGGAAGAGATAAAGAGACAAACAAGAAACTCTCTTAATTATAGAGAACAAACTGATGGTAACCAGAAGGGAGGTGAGTGGAGGCAGCGGGGTGGGAATAAGTGATGGGGATTAAAAAGAACATATAATGTCATAAGGACTTGGTCATGAATAGATCTGTAGAATCACTATCATTATATTGTACACCTGAATCTACGATAACACTGTATATTAACTATAATGGAATTAAAATAAAAACTTAAACACTTGGGAATGTTGGGTAAAGACGTTGTACTATTTTGTAATATTCTTATGAATTAATATAATATTCAAATAAAAAGTCAAAAAATATATATATCTGTCATAGCCTAGAGCCCAAACTCCTCTCCCCAAGACTTTTCTGCCCTCATGGCTTTACAGAATGTTTACATAGAAGGAATGGTTTTCACAATGTTCAGAGTGGTAGTTGGTGCTCTTTAATCAGAATGATAAGGTTTGCATTTTTTATTTTAATTAAAATTTCTTTGATTTTATTACATTCTCATATAGGGACAAAACAAACCGAAAACTGGCAGACAAGGAAAACTATAAGAAGGACTACAAGTCATTTGCTCAGGGGAAACTAATATGTAGTCTCCCAGATTCCGTCTCACGTATATTATATTTGATGCACTGTATTTTTAAAACAAAAGTGAAATCTATACCATGTCATATTGTAACCTATTTTATTCAATTAAAAAATACAGATACAGGGGTGCCTGGGTAGCTCAATGTCTGCCTTTGGAACAGGTCATGATGCTGGGGTACTGGGACTGAGTTCCGCCATCAGGCTCCCTGCTCAGCGGGGAGCCTGCTTCTCCCTCTGTCTCCTCCCCTGCTCTTGCTCTCTCTCTATCTCAAATAAGTAAATAAAATCATTAAAAAATATATAGATACATCTCTCATTTTTAAAACTGATATAGGCATACATACTTTTTTTAAAAAAGATTTTATTTATTCATTTGACAGCGAGAGAGTGAGAGAGCACAAGCAGGGGCGAGCGGCAGAGGGCAGGGAGAAGCAGGCTCCCCACTGAGTAGGGTGCCCGATATAGGGCTCTATCCCAGGACCCTGGGACGGACACTTAACCGACTGAGCCAGCCAGGCGCCCCAGCATGCATACTTTCAAGACTCTAAGCCAGACTGCTCTCCAGAAAGATAGTACCAATTTATTTTTTCCAGAGTTGTTTAAGTATCCCATTTTAACTTTAATTCTCATATTTGCTAATCTCATCCTTTTCCCTTTCCAAATTCACATATAGAGAAAAGCAAAAACAGAATCTTAATGCACATTTTCTTTCTTTCTTTTTTTTTTTTAAGGATTTTGTACTTATTTATTTGAGAGAGAGAACACAAGCAAGGAGAGCAGCAAGCAGAGGGAGAAGCAGACTCCCCCCTGGGGAGCCCGATGCGGGGCTTGATCCCAGGATCCTGGGATCATGACCTGAGCCGAAGGCAGACACCTAACTAACTGAGCCACCCAGGCGCCCCTTAATGCACCTTTTCAAATGATTTTAGAGACTGATCATTGAGAAACTATTTTTCGGATGTTTATATTTCTTTTGTGATGTTGACCACTTAGGAAGTTTTTTTGTTTATTTTAAACTTCTAGACAACTCCTTCATTCTCCATGCCACCATGAACATCACTGATGTTATTTAGGTGCTCTTATTTCCAAGTACTGTCATTATTATGGGATGCCATCTATCTTAAGTAGAATTGTGAACTCTTTTGGACCAACTATGAGCAAAATTTTGTATACTATCATCAAACATCCTGAATTTCAATTCCTCTTGTGGATGTTCTATCTATGCTTTAATCCAAAGATTAAAAGCAAATGGCAAAAATGCAATATAAGTCCTGCTTCCTCTATAGAAGAATTACCAAAGTTCACCACCAGTGCTTAGAATAGTAATAATTTTTAAAAACCCACTGCAGGGGCGCCTGGGTGGCTCAGTGGATTAAGCCGCTGCCTTCGGCTCAGGTCATGATCTCAGGGTCCTGGGATCGAGCCCCGCGTCGGGCTCTCTGCTCAGCGGGGAGCCTGCTTCCCCTTCTCTCTCTGCCTGCCTCTCTGCCTACTTGTGATCTCTCTATCTGTCAAATAAATAAATAAAATCTTTAAAAAAATAAAAAAAAAATAAAAAAATAAAAAAAAATAAAAACCCACTGCACTGCGCTTTTTTTTTTTTACTGCATTTTTACTCTATTTTCCTTCATACTGTTATAACATCTTCAATATTATATGATGGTGCATCATGGATCATATACCTTTATATTTTTTTTAAGATTTTATTTATTTATTTGACAGAGAGAGAGAGAGAGAGAGCGCACAAGTATGCAGAGCAGCAGGCAGAGGGAGAGAGAGGGGCAGGCTCGCCACTGAGCAGAGAGCCCGATACGGGGCTCGATCCCAGGACCCTGGGATCATGACCTGAGCTGAAGGCAGCTGCTTAAGCGACTGAGCCACCCAAGCGCACTGGATCATATACCTTTAAAAATCTGTGTTTAGCCAAGTATGCTTATTTTAATAATAACTACAATGATGAAAAACTAGGAGTGAATTAATTCTCCTAGATGACAGGTTTTTTCCAAAATATTAATGTAATTTAATAATGTTACTATTTTTAGGTAACGTACAGAATAGTGTTCAAAAATATAGTTATTATAGAGCCTTATGATGGGTAACATAAGAATGCAGCTATCATTAGTATGACTAAATTTTAAAGGTGCCAAACCAAATGTTGGATAAGATGTGAAGCAACTAAGAATTCTCATAATCTCAGTGTGAGTATAAAATGACACATTCACTTCAGAAAATCATTTGGCGGATTTTTAAAATACTAAACATACACCTGCCCTATGACTCAGTAATTCAACTCCCTTAGAGAAATGAAAACACAAGTTCACCAAAAAAAATCTTATGTAAGAACGTTCATAACAGCGTTACTCGTTAAAGCCCCAAACTGGAAATAATCAAAATGTCCATCAATGAGAGAATAAATAAAGTGTGGTATATTCCTACAAAGGAATACTATTCAGCAATAAAAAGGAACAAAGACTGATACACACAACAGCATGAATGAAACTAACAAATGTGATGACTTCCAAGACAATTCAATGGGAAAATAATCTTTTCAATAAATGGTGTTGGGACAACTGGACATCCATTTACAAAGGAATTAAGTGGGACCCTGCATCACAACATATATAAAAATTAACTTAAAATGAATCAAAGAGGGGCACCTGGGTGGCTCAATGGGTTAAAGCCTCTGTCTTCAGCTCAGGTCATGATCCCAGGGTCCTGGGACCGAGCCCCACATTGGGCTCTCTGCTCCGCGGGGAGCCTGCTTCCTCCTCTCTCTCTGCCTGCCTCCCTGCCTACTTGTGATCTCTGTCTGTCAAATAAATAAATAAATAAAAATTTAAAAAATAAAATAGGGGCGCCTGGGTGGCTCAGTGGGTTAAAGCCTCTGCCTTCAGCTCAGGTCATGATTCCCAGGGTCCTGGGATTGAGCCCCGCATCCGGCTCTCTGCTCCGAAGGGAGCCTGCTTCCCCCTCTCTCTCTGCCTGCCTCTCTGCCTACTTGTGATCTCTGTCTGTCAAATAAATAAAATCTTTAAAACAAAAAATAAAATAAAATGAATCAAAGATTTTAAAGTAAAAGCTAAACTAAGGATCTCTTTGATGAAAACTTGTGTATATTTATAAACTTGGATTAGGCAATGGTTCCTTAGATATGACAACAAAAGCACAAGCAACAACAACAACAAAAAACAGATAAACTGAACATTGTCAAAATTAAGAACTGTTGTGCTTCGGGATACCTGGGTGGCTCAGTTGGTTAGACCACTACCTTCGGCTCAAGTCATGATCCCAGGGTCTGGGATTAAGCCCAGCACTGGGCTCCCCGCTCCATGAGGAAGTCTCCTTCTCCCTTTCCATCTGCCCCTCCCACCATTTGTGCGCTCGCTCTCTCTCTTTCTCTCTCAAATAAATAGATAAAATCTTTAAAAAATAAATTTACTATTGTGCATCAAAAGACACATCAAGAAAAGATAACCTATTGATTGAGGTAAAATATTTTCAAATCATACAACTTGATAAGGTTTTTGAATATAGAATACACACATACAATTATAAGTGAAATAACTCACTAGAAAATGAAGAGATAGTTCTCCAAGGAAGACACACAAATCCCTAATAAGCACATAAAGAGATGCTTACTATCATTAACCATGTGAGACACCACTTCGCCTACCCACTGAGAGGGCTAAAATAAAAAAGACGTAGAATAATGAGTGTCAGCCAAAATGTGGAAAAATTGGATCTCTCATACAATTCTAGTGAGAACGTAAAATGGGGCAGCTGTTTTAGCAATGTTTGGGAATTTTTCCAAAAGTTAATCATAATGTTAACATACAACTCAGCAGTTCTACCTGTAGGTCTATCCCCGAGAGAAATGAAAACATATGCCCCACATGAAAACTTACATATGAATGACCATAGCACCGTTACTCATAATAGCCAAAACGTGGAAACATCCCAAATGGCCACCAAATAGTGACTGGATAAATAAAGTGTGCCGTGTACAGACAATGGAATATTATTCAGGAAGGAAGGAAGGAAGGAATTAAGTACTGATACATGCTACAAGGATAAACCTTGAAAATATTATGCCAAATGAAAAAAAACAATCACAGAGTACTGTGTATTGCATGATTATATTTATACGAAATGTTTAGAATAGGCAAACCCACTGAGATAGAGGGTAAGTTACCGGTTGCTCACAGCTGGAGAGGATGGAAAGGTGGGGAGGTGTCAGCTAAGGGGAACCGGGTTACTCTCTGGGATAATGAAAATCTTCTAAAACTGACTATGGTAATCCTTGTACAACTGTAAATATACTAAAACCCACTGAACTGTACGCTTTCAATGAGTGAATTGTGTGGTGTATGAATTTTATCTCAATGAAGCTGTTTTAAAAATAAAAAACAGGGGCGCCTGGGTGGCTCAGTGGGTTAAAACCTCTGCCTTCAGCTCGGGTCATGGTCTCAGGGTCCTGGGATCGAGCCCCGCATCAGGCTCTCTGCTCAGCAGGGAGCCTGCTTCCTCCTCTCTCTCTGCCTGCCTCTCTGCCTACTTGTAAACTCTGTCTGTCAAATAAGTAAATAAAATCTTTTAAAAATAAATAAATAAAAATAAAAATAAAAAACAAAAAACTAAGGATGTTCAAATCTACCTACCAAGTACTGAGTGAAAGAAGCCAATTTATTCTATATAATTTCATATGTAAAAGAAACTAACCTATGATGACAGAAAACAGATCAGTAGTTGCTGGGGTGAGGGAGGGTAATATAAGGAAGAATCATAGGAGAACTTGCTGTGGTGACAGATAAGATTGGTGTCTATGTACTCATCATAACTGGTTCAATAGCATATATAAAATTTGAGTATTTCAATGTATATCAAATATATTTCATAAAATAATAACAGTATTAAAAAATGAGCTGATACATCTGTATATATACATGACCTATATGGACCTGTAAATACATATATCTGGAAAATACCCACAAAACTATTAAAAGTATGCACCTCTCGACATGACAGTAAAGAAGCTAAAAAGAAGGGCTGGACAATGAGTATAGGACAAGTGCTTTTTCACATTTCTGTTTGAATTTCGTTCCAGTTTGTTCTTTTTTTGGGAATTTCAAACTATTTTTAAATGAGTTTACTGGATTTTAAAAATCATACTGGTCTTTGCATTTTATTTTTTAACATAATTTTGACTACACTTTGATGTTTCCATCAGATCACTAACTGTATATAGGATTATGGCATACTTTTTTGATTCTTATAACTTATTAACTCCATCAGAGGCGATTTTGTGAGTGTTGTTTCTTGTATATATTCTGAAGAAATCTTTAATGTAATTGGTTTCTTATCTGGTTCATAAACAATTCTTTTTTCTTTAAAGCTATTGGGTCCTTGATTGAGGCAGTAGGTTATCACTGGTTGATTATCTCCTATTTTCCTTTGTCTCTGTGAGTTTCTGAGTTGGGCTTCTTTCTTTTGTATTAAGTTCTTGGTAAGATTGTGTGTTTGTGCGGAAGATAAGACATGGAAAGGGCAAGATAAAGAAGGAATGAGGTCTACGTCACATTGCCTCGGAATTCTTTGCCTAGTTAGCCTCATCATCCTGATATCTGCTTTTTCTCAACATCCCAGATACTATACCCACATTTTTACCATACAGCAGCCTGAATCCAACATTCTTAACCAAAATTAACCATTTGCCTACAATATGCATTAAATACAGCCAAAGGCATTTTTCATTACTACTAAAATGTTTTATTCATTTAATCTTTAGAACTTTAAAGTTTTTAAGATCAACTTTTTTATGCCCCGCTCCAAAAGTCAAGGAGCTTTAAAGGTAATAAAATAAAAAACAGACTGTTTAGGTTAAAAACTGAGTACATTATATTTCATTCAGACAAGAACCATGAATGGATTCTAAAGATCAATGAGAAGAAACAGAATACTTACACAGTCCTAGAGTACCTCACTATAATAAATTACAAAAGGTAAGAATAAATTATAACCTGGCAGATACCACCTTAATCAAGTGATCAATGTTAAGATCATAGTAATGGAACAAACTGGTATCATGTGTCTCGAGGTAAGATCCACTGAGAAGAACACAAACTCACTTCTGCGGCATTCTTGTTAAAAATACATAACCTGAATCTAATCATGAGTAAACATTGAATAAACCCAAATTAAGTGACATTCTACAAAAATAACTGACCTGCATTCTTTGAAAACATTAGACTGGCAAGATTAAAGACAGAACTCAGAGAAAGACAATTATATGATCTCACTCTTATGTGGAATTTAAGAAACAAAACAAAGGATCATATAGAGGGAGAGAGGAAAATTATGAAATCAGAGAGGGAGACAAACCATAAGAGAGTCTTCTTAATCACAGGAAACAAACTGAGGGTTGCCGGAGGGCAGGGGGTAGGCGGATGGAGTAACTGGGTGATGGACATTAAAGAGGACACGCAATGTAATGAGCACTGGGTGTTATATAAGACCAATGAATCACTGTGCTCTACCTCTGAAACTAATACATCATATGTTAATTAATAAAATTTTTCGGGGTGCCTGGGTGGCTCAGTGGGTTAAAGCCTCTCGCCTTCGGCTCAAGTCACAATCTCAGGGTCCTGGGATCGAGCCCTACATCGAGCTCTCTGCTCAGCAGTGAGCCTGCTTCCTCCTCTCTCTCTCTCTGCCTGCTTCTGCCTACTTGTGATCTCTGTCAAATAAATAAATAAAATCTTAAAAAAAAGAGAGAGAGAGAACTACTGAATGCAAAGCAGGATCTGAGATTATCTTTTGATATCACATTACTAAGAACAATGGTGAAGGGGTGCCTGGGTGGCTCAGTGGGTTAAAGCCTCTGCCTTCGGCTCAGGTCATGATCCCAGGGTCCTGGGATCGAGCCCCGCATCGGGCTCTCTGCTCAGCGGGGAGCCTGCTTCCTCCTCCCTCTCTCTCTTCCTGCCTCTCTGACTACTTGTGATCTCTGTCTGTCAAATAAATAAATAAAATCTTAAAAAAAAAAAAACAGGGGCACCTGGGTGGCTCAGTGGGTTAAGCCGCTGCCTTCAGCTCGGGTCATGATCTCAGGGTCCTGGGATCGAGCCCCGCATCGGGCTCCCTGCTCAGCAGGGAGCCTGCTTCCCTCTCTCTCTCTGTCTGCCTCTCTGTCTACTTGTGATCTCTCTCTCTGTCAAATAAATAAATAAATAAATAAATCTTTAAAAAAAAAAAAAAAAACAATGGTGAAATCTGATCAGTAGATTAGTTAATGCTAGTTATTATATCAATGTTAAATTTACTGACTTTGACCTTTATAACATAACTATGTGAGAAGAGGTCCCTGTTTGAAGGAAATGCATATTTTAGTATTTAGGATAAAGAGACATCACATTTGAAAGTTACACTAAAGAATTCACGGGGATCTATCTTTGTGGAGAGAGAAAGCAAACAAGATAAAATGTTAACATTTGGGAAAACTTGCTGAGGGGTATACAGGACTACTCTGTACTACTCATAGCTTTTCTGTTGTTCAAAAATATATCAAAAAACTTTTTTTTAAATTTTAATGAAGTTCACAAAAAAGTAGGGGGGTAGACCAGATGCTTTCTTTTTCAAAGTTGAGCACCTTACACTGCTTGCCCTACAAATCTGAGTATTCTGAATGAAAAGTCAAATTGGAAAACATTATTTATATTGTCTTTTTCTTTCTGACCACGGGCAGCCTGTAAATTAATCCTCACAGTCCATTTTTGTTAGAAATTATACTGAGCAGACGTTAGCCTGTCAGGCCCCCTATAACTGTATCATGTGTCCTAATGCATATGGGATCTTAAGCAATGTGGCCCAGGTAACTCAGCTTTCTGATGGTCCTAACTTGTTTTAGTGAAGAGATCAAATATCAGAGGCTTTAAATAAACCCCAGACAGCTGGATTACATTTCTGATGAAATGTTCTAAACTGCGGTGCTGCGGTGATTTTACACCAGCCATTAAGTAAACTAGATTTCATGGGTGGAGCGATAAAATTAACATTCTGAAATACCTTCTATTTATCTGAGTCAAATAAACTTCAGATTTTTATAAGATTCATCAAAACCTTTACTTCGAGCCAATAATACATTTGTAAGCCCTTCCCCATGGCCCTATAAATACCCCTACTTCACTTTTTTGTTTCTTTATTTTAGTGAACCAATAACTAAGCTATCCCTTTCTCGTCTGTTCCCTGCTACCACCAGGTGTAGATGCAAAAGAACAATTTAATCTCTGAATTTACACTAATTTTTTTTTCAATCTGCTTACCTCCTCTAATTAGAAATTTAGGATCCAATCCAGGAATCATTGGACAGTCTCCAACAGCTAAATGTGAACTGGACAATCTACCCAAAATCTGAAATTTACTGCCAGTTACCCAGACTTCTTGACCATCAAACTGAAAGATTTTATAAGAATGTAAGTAAAGAGGGGCGCCTGGGTGGCTCAGTCTGTTAAGCGTCTGCCTTCAGCTCTTGTCATGATCCAGGGTCCTGGGACTGAGCCCAATGCTGGGGTTCCCTACTCAGTGGAGAGCCTGCTTCTCCTCCCTCTGCGGCTCTGCCTCCTTGTGCTTGCTTGCTCTCTCCCTCTCCCTCTCTCTGTCAAACAATAAACAAATAAATAAAATCTTAAAAAAAAAAAAAAAAGAAGAATGTCAGAAAAGACAAGCAGTATTCAAACTCATCAGTCAAGAAAAAAACACACACACACACAAAATGGTAGAAAAGCCAGGTAATCAGAGAGACAGAACCCAATGCAAGATGTGATCTAAGACTGGATGCTGAGTCAGGAGGAAAACAGCTGCAAAGGATTTTTAGGGGGTTGGGAGGACAACTGAAAAGATTTTCCAAAGCACAGTATTTTAGGTTAGACTGAGTCAATATTAAACTTCGTTAGTGTAATAATTGTATCATGGTTACACAGAATAATCTTTTCTTAGAAGAGGCATGCTGAAGTATTTACAGGTAAAATGTCACATCGTCCAGAAAAAAAAAAAGTATATAAAGGAATACAAAAGTTTAATGTATTATTCTTTCAATGTCTCTGTAAATTTAGCTTTTTCAAGTAAAAATTAGAGAAAAATCAATCCAACTAGTTTAAAATTATTAGATATATATCCTGATTTCCATAGCAATTCATTTCACAGACTACTCAGGCCTGGCCAGATGCTTTCAGAAAACAGTTTCTCTTATACACCAACATGTCAGCATAGTAATTTCTATAGTTCCGACCCAACTAACTGATATCAAGCCATGATATGCATTAATTTAATCATTCACTTAACTAACATTTATTGAATTATAAGCCCAGGACACTATGCAGAACACAAAGTGACTGCTGCTCTGAACTAAAAGGTTTACAATCTAGTTTAAAGAATGAGGGGGTCCCTGGGTGGCTCAGTCGGTTAAGCACCTGCCTCGGGCTCAGGTCATGATCTCGGGGTCCTGGGATAGAGCCCTGCTTCGGGCTCCCTGCTCAGTAGGGAGCCTGCTTCTCCCTCTGCCTGCAGCTGCCCCTGCTTGTGTGCTCTTTCTCTTCTCTCAAATAAATAAATAAATAAAAATCTTAAAAAAAAAAAAAAAGAAGAAAAAGAAGAATGAGAACTTGGGACACCTGGGTGGCTCAGACAGTTAAGCCTTCAGCTCAAGTCAAGATCCCAGGGTCCTGGAACTAAGCCCCCCATGTGCTCCCCACTCAGTGGGGAGCCTGCCTCTCCCTCTCCCTGCTGTTCCTACTCTCTTACTCTCTCTCAAATAATAAATAAAATCTTCTAAAAGAAGTGAGAACTCAAAATCTAAACACATTAATATTCTAAAAAAGGATTTTACAGTAACAATCACAACAAAAACAATAATGATGGTGTAAGCTATCATTTATTAAATATACACTATATATGAGATAAATTAAGTAAATTAAAAACTATCCAAGTATTCAAACAACACTGTAGATTAGTTACTGTTCCCCTTTTACAGATATGGAAAATAGGTCTCAGACTTTACTTAAACTTCCTTAGGTAATACAGTAAATAGATGAAACACAGCTTAACCCAGGACTATGTGACATTAAGGGTCATCCACCTTCCTTTGGGTACTGCTGATACAACAGGAGATATAAAGTTCAAAATAAAAAAATGAAAAGTAATTAACAACATCAGATATTTATGGTATCATAATTTAAATGCTCAGAAAATTTCAGATATACTTTCCCTATTTTTTTTTCAGTAGGAAGTTTTGTCTAAACTTTAAGCTTATTTCAAAAATTGAAATAAAGTTATCAGATAATTTTTTAAAAGATTTATTTATTTATTTATTTGACAGAGAGAGAGAGAGATGGATCACAAGTAGGCAGAGAGGCAGGTGGGGGGTGGGGGGGGGCGAGCAGGCTCCCTGCTAATCAGAGAGCCCAATGTGGGGCTTGATCCCAGGACCCCGGGATCATGACCTGAGCTGAAGGCAGAGGCTTAATCGTTCCACTGAACCACTCAGGCGCCCCCAGATAATTCTTTTTTTTCTAAAGTGAAATGAATATGTAAGATATTAAGTGAAAACATTTCTAAGATAGAAAAAATGCCTTCAGATATTTAAGATAATTTTTTAAAAGATGTTATTTATTTATTTGACAGAGAGAGAGGGACAGCAAGAGAGGGAACACAAGCGGCAGGTGGGAGGGGCGGGGAGTAGAAGAGTCTAGCAGGCTTCCCGCTGAGCAGGGAGCCGGATTCGGGGCTTGATCCCAAGACCCTGGGACCATGATCAGAGATGAAGGCAGACGCTTAATGACTGAGCCACCCAGGCCCCCTTAAGATAACTTTTTTGATAATTTAGTGAGAACTTTATTAAGTGATTCTTATCTGGAAGAAAACAAGCTTAAGATACATAACTTGAAAACATCCCTAAAACTTGTATTCTGTTTTGGATGGGTGTGTTCATGTCCATCTTACCTTTGTCTTTGTATCTCAGTTCTACAATTCAAACCAACCATTAATTGTGAGTCATACATAGAGAGAGAGAGGCAGACAGACAGAGAATCTTAAGCAGACTCTATGCCCACCACAGAGCTCGATTTGGGCTTTTCTCACAACCTTGAGATCATGACCCCAGTCGAAATCAAGAGTCAGGCGCCCAACCAACTGGGCAACCCAAGCATCCCTATAAAATATTTAAAAATAAAAGGGGAAAGAGAAATTTAGGACTTTCACGGTTTGAAGTCTTATTTCTGATATTCCTCATTACAAAAAGCTAAGTGGAATTTTTAAAGGAAAGAAAAGGCTTTCTGGAATATAAGTTTATAGCTTTCAAATAAAGTAATTAAGTGAATGTACTGCTAAGAATATACACATTTTCTGAAAGGTTCACTTAATATTTTTAGTAACACGTATGAGACATTTAGATATAATAATAGAAATTATTACATACCAAACTGTCCTAACCACTTTACATGTATTAAATAATTAATTTAACTCTATAGCAATCCTGTCTTATGTAGGTATGTTTATGTGTGTACTTTAAAATTAAGCACATACTCCACATAATACTTAAAATAAATGATTTAGTACTTTAAAATAAGTAAGTTCCTATAATAAGTTTACTGTTTAACATCTGGTTCTTTAGAACCATAAAAAGAACATGTAGTTTAATCAAACTCATATGACATCAGTAAATTTTAAACATACATGATAAAACTATAGCATCTCCTCTCTTAAAACCTGTCACATGCAGAAAGTCCTGCTATTAGTTCAAAAAGGACTCAAAACGTTAGTATTTAAAATAACAGAGCATCACAACAGGTTAAAAAAAGATTCCATAATCTTCATTCTTTTGCATCAGCTCTGTGGTGGGTAAATTTTGTGATCAGATCTTTAAAAATATTATTTTTATAACATTTTGGACACTGAAAGACATTCAATTATTACATTAATTAAACCTGAAAATGAATTAAAATACTAGTAAGGTTTCAACAAAAATTTATTAACATTTATTTTGAGCATTTTTTCTGGCTCTTAAAAATACATTCTAGGGACGCCTGGGTGGCTCAGTGGGTTAAAGCCTCTGCCTTCGGCTCAGGTCATGATCCCAGGGCACTGGGATCGAGCCCCGCATCGGGCTCTCTGCTCCGTGGAGAGCCTCCTTTCTCCTCTCTCTCTGCCTGCCTCTCTGCCTACTTGTGATCTCTCTCTGTCAAATAAATGAACAAAATCTTAAAAAAAAAATACATTCTAAAAAAAATACATTCTAGTTCAGCACTATGAAAACACAAACAAGTTTTAAATGAGCATAAGTATTCAAGACACAAGGTATATATTCTTTTCTTAGCTAGGAAGAATTCAACAGATTTTTTTTTTTTTTTTTTTTTTTTTTTTGGGTAGCTTGAATGAAATTTTCCTCACGCCCATTCACCCCAGTTGGCTTTTATTCACTGATTCTCTGGGATCATTCCTAGAAATTACAGAATGAACATGGGTCTTGAGTCACTGGAAATGTACGTGCTCCAATAATAAATGAATGATTTGACTGTGTGTGAGCTGGCTTAGTGAGAACCTAGCCCTGAAATCAGTCTGATCATCTCTGGGCAAAGTGCTATATTACAGTTTCTGGGTATGCAAACCAGAAACCCCACGCGTGCCTTTGATCATGTGACTAAACACTGATGCATGAGCACACATCTTTGACAATTTTTGCCAGTTTATGACATAATGAGGAAAATAAGAACCATGTGTTGAATCATAAAACTAAATAACTAAATTTATATAACTGGCCTATATTCTGAGATTATCTTTGAATGTATATGCCTTTTGTTTTGGGGTTTTGTTTATTTTTTAAAAGCTGGTCTTGCTTTCTGGATACTCTCACCACCCACTCTGAATTTTTCCCTATGAGCCCATTATACTCAGAAGTCTGGGATTCACTGCATTTGACTGTGAAGGACTCTAAAAATGGCATGCTTTTTGGCCTGAACAATGGTCAAGCTCAGTATTTGATCAAGCCCTTAAATTTGCAACATGTTACTATGTCATAGAATGCTACATTATAACTACAGTTAAGAAAAGTTTATCATTTACCAATGATTTTTTAACTGAAACAATGTTGTAGATAAGTGTGCAGAGAAAAATGTTTAGTAACTGTTCAAATTTCCACTTCTCCTAGCTTAATGGGTTTTAAAAATAAACAAGATAACTCAATTGTATCTAATTTGGTACTTTTAAATCAGCGCCAGTATGCATAAGAATTTAAAAATGAAGGGAACAGCTCACAAATATATGAGGTAAACTTCCCCAGCTTGGGAACTTTTTTTGTTTCCTTCAAAGCATATGCCACAATTTGTAATTTACTCATTTGTCTTTAATTTTTGCCTGCCTTTCCTAAGCAAAGTTCATCTCCATGAGGGCAGAAATCATTTTGGTCTTATACACCATTGAAGCCCCAGCATTTAGCATGTGGCTAAAAAAAAGAGAAATGATTCAATGCAAATGTTGTTGTTCAGGAAACTGAGCTTACTCAACATTTACTATGTGCCAGGCAATGATGGTACTAAATATTTTGAATGTCACTATGTCATGCAAATCAAGACCATATACGAATATGATTTATTTATGATTTGATTCTCCTTTTAAAACAGTTTTCAAAAAATATTTAAGTAGGGATGGCTCAGTTGGTTAAGCAACTGCCTTCGGCTTTTCATAATCCCAGGGTTCTAGGATCAAACTCCTCAGCAGGGAGCCTGCTTCTCCCTCTGCCTGCCACTCCCCCCACTTGTGCTATCTTTCTTCCTCTGAAAAATAAATAAATAAAATATTTTAAAAATCTATTTAGGTATGTCTATGTCCCCCATCAGCCCCCAGCAGTACTTGTTCTCTCCTTTATCAGCATCATCAAGGAAGGAAGGAAACAGTGAAGAGCTGGGCTGCCAGTGTAGAAGCTAGCAGGAAGATCACTTAGCTTTCATTTTTTCTTTTCTAAATCATCTGTAGACCGTTTCCTGGTTTAATATCCACTGCCATTTCTTTATATTTGTTCACTCAGTTCTTGCAATTGTGACTCTGATTATATTTTATAACCTAATAGCTAGAAAATATTCCCTACTGCCCTCGAAAGAGTCTCTCTAATTATAGAATGTATAAATATGGTTCCCGCTCACAGATGCCCACACTTTTTATTTTGAAATGATTTTAGGGGCGCCTGGATGGCTCAGATGGTTAAGCGTCTGCTTTCAGCTTGGTGCTGATCCCAGGATCCTGGGATCGACTCCCTCATTGGGTTCTCTGCTGGGCGGGGAGCCTGCTTCTCCCTTTTCCTCTAATTCCCCTGCTTATGCTCTCTTGCTCTCTGTTAAATAAATGAATAAAATCGTTTTTTTAAAGACTTTATTTTGTTCATTTGACAGAGAGAGACACAGTGAGAGAGGGAACACAAGCAGAGGGAGTGGGAGAGGGAGAAGCAGACTTTCCGCTTAGCTGGGTGCCCGATTCGGGGCTCGATCCCAGGACCCTGGGATCATGACCTGAGCCGAAGGAAGATGCCCAATGACTGAGCCACCCAGGTGCCCTAATAAATAAAATCTTTAAAAAAAAAATGATTTTAGATTTACAGATAAGTTGCAAACACCGTGCAGGGTTTCTTACATACACTTCACCCAGGCTCGTCTAATGTTACCATATTGTAATAATGGTTCTGGTACCATTTTTGAACCCATCACCCTATCCTGTCCCTGTAGTCGCTAGTGATGCTGACTATGTTCTGTCTGCCCCTCTTGGTCCACACTCAACCGACTGGCCGACTGGTCCCTTTTGGCTTCTGATCAGATCCATGAATGAAAGCAGCAGAAAACTGGAGGGCAGGGTATTTATTTGCATCCCCCAGCCCCCAAAACCTTCTCTCTGCAGAAACATCCTAGTATCAAAGGCTGCAATAAAAACCCCTCCTCCATTTCTTCAGTTCCAACTATTGTTTCTATCTGGGTTTCCGCTCCCACTCCTTGGCCCCTTCAGGTCTAAGAACGGTGAGAAAGCTCTGCGGTCACTAGTCTTGGGATGCTTTGCCATCCCTCATTTCGCCCTTACCCCTGCCCACATCTTTTAAACAATTCCTTTATTAAATTCCCCTCGATACCCCCAAATGACCATGCAATCTGATTTTTTCCAGGGACAATGACTAATGACCTAACGAAAGTGTATTACCTTAAAATCAACATTCTCTTAAGGGAATATATCCTCTTACCCTGACACACCAAGTAGAGATTATATTTACATAAATGTTTCTGCCAAGTGGAGTTCCAAAATCATGCCACTCACAAGTCCAATTTTATGAATCAAAACCTGAAATTATTTCCACTTTTACCTTACTCAAGAGTCAAAGAGACAATTACAGCCCAGCCAATAAGCTGCCACGTATATATAAAATAACTCTAGTTGATAATCAATAGGGCTTGAGCAGGAACCTGGTCCTTCAGACCAGTGGGAACAGGAATTTGTGCTTTGCTTATCTCCTACCCCCATCATTTGATACCCATTCTGGCAGTTTGAGCACTTTGAACAGAAACTGTCATTTCAGCTAGAGGAGAATTCTCTCTCTAGTCAGGGATTTGAAGGCACTATCCACACTTTTACATTTTGAACTATAATAAAATGAATACAGGTTATTGATATAGATAATAGAGTGCTTAAAAGTGAGAGGTATGAGACATACCAGGCAATTTCAGCCCCGCAACTGGATTCAATATTTAGTTAGCAGGTTCAGAGTAGAATGGGACAGGCTTCTGCACCCCATTTCCCTCATCAGACTCTTCACCTGTCCAACTACTTCTTCACAGAAAATGCACATCAAATCTCTGCTTAGGATACCTGCAGCATCCACCCTGACAAAGAGCAAGGGACCCAGATCTGAAGATCTAAGAGGCCAGAGTCAAAGGAAGTGGACTACATCTCTGGCACAATGCCTAAGGCAAAGAGAGAATTATGAAAGGAGACCAAGCTGTAACCTGTAGCCTCCCATCACTGCTCCCCCAGGTAGCACCCAGCAGAACACTAAGTCCTCACCCATGAAACCTTAAGCTGAAAGTTGTACTCTTCCCCCGCCCTCCCTCCCAAAATATGAATTTAGTTTTCATAACATCTCCTTCAGGGTTGTACAATATTCTATCTATTTTACACATATCAAACTAAAATCTGAAAGTATTTTAGCATTTCTACTGTGGAACAAAGAAACAAAGCTTTCTCTGGTGAACGAAATATATTATAGCCAGTAGAAGATAAAAGAAAACACTTTAAAATACCAACATCAGAGGGAAAAATTATTATTTTTCCTTTTAGGGCATTTCCCTATTCCTGTACAACAATTGATAACTATAGAGGAAAGTGAGCAACAGTTCAGTTTCATTGCTGTGGCACATGAAATTCAGCCACTCACAGGCACTTTATTTTAAAATAAGTCAGAGTCCACTGCCATAATTCAAAAAAGCAACACACGGTATATTTACTTCTGAAATTTATTTCAGGTGACAGGACACCCACAGACTAACAAAATAAACATAGAATTAAGTAGTATCCCCCCAAACCCAATTTCACTTCCTAGCAAAGGCAGATGATGATTTAGCTACCAAGCTTCTTCTAGATCAGTCTGTCCATGCAACTGAACCCTTTCTCTATGCCCCCACCCTAACCCCTGCAAATTTGAGAGCCATTTTAACAGCAGCACTAAAATGATTTCTCACTTGAAAATCTGAAGAAAAAAACACCTGAAATGGATACACTCAACACGGAAAGTGTGAGAAGAGATTAAGAAATACAAGCAGAGCTTTTAATGATACAGTTCTATAGTTGGAGGAGGGGAAGGAAGCAAAAGGGGGCGGGTGGATCAATATCCTGAAGAAAAACAGGAGGGGTTAATTTACCTTGAAAATAACCAGTATTCTATTTGTCCAGGCCCAATAAGAATTTGTGCCAAGCAATTTCATTCATTTCACAGTGCCTAGAACACTGATGGCTGTGTGGTAAATATTAAACAAATACTTGTTGGTTGATGAAAATGTACATGGCAACGGCCGCGTACACACAGGAAACAGAAACTCAAGGTGGTCAGACAAATTTGAAAGCAATGCAAGGTTTGGTTCTCCATGTCAATAACATTTTCAAGGTACACAACGGGGGAAGCAAATGACATAAAAATGTGCCACATCCATAGTTCAACATGTTGTTCCTCTTTGAGTGCTAAAACTTTATTTGCAAAAGAAAAGCTAAGATTAGGTGAAAATGTTGTTAATTATATATACATGATATAATTTTAAAGATCAGTTTTACTGCTTAAGGTCTTTTTTGAATTAAAAAGGTTACTTGCTCAGGTTGCTTACATTTATAACAGCAATATGCCACTTGAAACCTTTAACACATAAGCACCCATTTGCTAAACTAAAGCTAGCCTTGAACTTTGAGTAGTGCCATATGCTTTTAAATTAACCCTTCTAAATACTGTACAAAGCTCATATCACAGACTGTTAGCTTACAACCGAATTAGGTTACTGCTAAATACTCATTAGGCAAACTACTGAAAATAAAGAAAACATGCATATTTCTACAGCTCTATGAATGCCAAAATTAAAAATGATACAATGAGAATCTGGGATCAGGCAATGATAATTTGGCTGATCTCGATGGCTTACATATTTTAAGTTGAACTAAAACCTCTAAGGACCTTTCTCTTTGGAAAGCAAAACCACACATTTTAAAATAGTATCTAATGGAAGGTCTATTAAAATCACAATGGATCATAGCTGTCAACTTCAAATAGTGTCTCCTTAAGAGCTTAAGTTTACACACTGGTGCAACATCACAAAGGCAGATGCTACAAAAGGATCTACAAAGAAAAACAAATTTTATTCACAACACTTTGCATATAAACTTTTCCTTTTGCAGACTTGTGGGGAGTTGAAAATAAAGGATGCTAATATGTACACCATACAGCACATCAAAAAAAGAGAGAGAGGGAGAGACAGAAACACTTCAGTTGAGTGAAAATTCATTTATCTACTGAAAATCTGGGAGAATTCACATCCACTGTACTCCAAATTTACTCCTAAGTGACAGAAAAATACTATATAAAATGGCAAAAAATTAAATATGATTTAATCAATAACTGATTACCTTTAAAACTTTGGGCTTCTTTTCCCTCTGGGGCCTCTTGTTTTCTTTTATAACCTAAAAAAAATCAAATTGCAAAATGAGCCTCCGTTTAAGAAAAAAATATTAGCTCCCACCCCCCCCCCGAAATTTTTGGCTATTTCTCTATAAAACTACTTAGACCATTTAAAATCATCAACATGTTTGCTAGGCAGAACCTAAAGAGCTTATGTAAAATGTATACTTTAAAAGTCACTGAAAAAAAGCCTTGCATAAAGATGAAGTAGGGAAATACCCTTTTTTCCCCTTAAAGTCTGTCTTAATTAGCCTCTGCATTCTTCACAGCGAAGCCCACGAGGTAGCCATCTTGCTTGCTTCTGCAGAGGAAGCCTCTACAGTGGAACAGTTCTGCAAACTGCTTTTTGGTATTATTATCATGGTGTTTAAAGGCAGCCCTGGCCTGCCAGCACTGTAGACGTGCTGGGCATGCCTTTTGCAAAAACAGCCCCACAAAGAGTGCAGCCAATGGCAATGCAGAGCTTAGCAACTCCAAAGTGATCTTCTCTGCTAGCCTTCCTAGACAAAGGATCTCCTGTGCGGCTCCGCTCTCACCACAGGACACAGGCAGCCACAAGCTGCGACATGGAGTGCGCTGCAGAGGATCTGGTCGCGCCGAAATCACAGGAGGCTTCAGCAAAAACAATGCACACAAATCCCCCAGGTCTCCACCATCGGATCGATGGCGGAGGCTCCCTGATTAGTAACCTCTTGGCGGCTCCGAGGGCAGGTCTGCGCGGGGGGAGGGGTGCGCGGCTCTGCCTCCAACGTACAGGAGATATAACTGAGCCGAGGGGGGCATTTGGGCTTGCTGAAACTCTGGAAGGTATTGTGCATTTTTACTTTATAAGGCAAGGCTAAATATTGGCGATATTTAAGGCAGGGAGGTTATGTGAGGACAGTGTAGGCTCAGCTGTTGGGCTGCGTGTCTCATTCCCCGGGAACCACACCTCTTTGCAGCAGGCGCTTTGCCCAGAAACACAGCAATTTGATTTCTGTCAATAAATGTCCAATGACAAAGGCGGATTAAAAAATACTAATGAAGCCACTTGAAAGGAAAAGGACAGGATGAGGACAAGGAGAGGGGGAGGAGTTTTCAAAATACACTTGCCACTCTCAGTGGCTGGAGAGAAAAGATTTCTCTCTCGCTCTAGACATCTCTGGTGACCTTCATTTCCTAAAGATACCCCTCCGGTCCAGAAGATGGGCTCATACCTTTGGGACAAAAGGGGCACCTTTGGCTCCTCAGTCTCGGGAGATCATCAACTGTCACTGAGCATCTCTCCCCGGAGCTGCCAAGCAGGTTCCTGCTCCCCCCCCCCACCCCCAGAGCCTGTCTGCTCACCAGGCTGATGGTCAGACAGGACCACCAGGGCCACTAGGGCCACCCACTTCCCAGAGACTGGGAGCTGAGCCAGAGGTGGCACTAGCAGCCACCCACACTCACGCACCTGGACTGCCACCGCGCCCAGTAGGTGGTAGGCACTGAGAGAGCTGGGCACTAAAGTTGGAACTTGCCAGTCCCCAGAGAATGCTAGAGCCAGAGGAGTTTAGCTCCCTCCCCTCAGTCCCCTGGCCAGGCAACTGTGGCAGGAGAGAAAGAACCAGGACAGCTGCTGTGAGCTGGCAGGTCTCAAGGTCACTGCCAAAATGTAGTGTAGAGGCCGGTCACAGTCCCATCACGGCCACCTTGACAGCTGCACAGATCTTGGGAAGACAGCCTCAGCTCCATCCTCCCAGGGCCAAAGTTTCAACAACACATTTAGGGGATTGGCAGGAGGGCCGCCCTGGCTGCCCAGCCAAAGATGGGTTTTCCACTTGCAGTTGGATTCAGAACAGATTCCCACAACCAGAAATCAGGAACAGAGTGAGGGCCGGAAGGCCTGTGTTTCATCACTCGGGATTCCTAGCCTTTCGGTTTGCCACAAAGGCACGCTTTCCTTGTTAGCATGGTTAAGTCCAACATGCACTGTTTTCCCACATTAAACTACGTCTCCCTCACCTACCCACCCTCAAAATTTTCAACAAATATAAAAAGCAAGCTTCCTTGTACCAAAACCAGTGGATTCTGACCTAAACACGTCCATCAGGCCAACATCAAGGATACTGAGCCCACACTAAGAAGCTCTCTGTGGCGAATGAAGCAAAGCCATGAAAAAGGTAGAAAAATAGGACTTAATACAGCAAGACTTAGAAATGGCCCTACGCTTCTTTTTCTTTGAGGTCCGTGTGTGCACATGTGTGTGCACATGTGTGTGTCCGTGTGTGCACATGCGATAAAATATACATAACATAAAATCTGCCATTTTAACCATTTTTAAGTGTACAGTTTAACAGCATTAAGTACATTCGTAATGTTTTTCTTTTTTCCAGATTTTTATTTATTTACTTGACAGAGAGAGACACAATGAGAGAGGGAACACAAGCTAGGGGAGAGGGAGAGGGAGAAGGAGGCTTCCCACTGAGCAGAGAGCCCGAAGGGGGGTTTGATCCTGGGACCCCGGGATCATGACCTGAGCTAAAGGCAGACACTTAGCGACTGAGCCACCCAGGCCTCCCCATTCACAATGTTGTCAAACTATTTCCACTCGCCATTTCCAGCATCTTTTCATTATCCCAAACATACACTCTATCCATTCAACCGTAACTCGTCCGCCTTCTCTCAGTCCCTGCTACTTTTTATTTTGCTTTTTGTCGCTATAAATTCACCTATTCTAGCATCTAAGTGGTATCACATGATATCTGTCCTTCCGTGTCTGGCTTATTTCACTTTGCATAATGTTTTCAAGCTTCATCCATGTTGTAGGATGTATTAGAATTTCATCCTATTGAAGGCTCAATAGTATTTCACTATGTGTATATACACCAAACCTGTTTATCTCTTCTTCTGTTGATGTACATTTGGGTTGTTCCCACCTTCTGTCTATTGTGAGCAATACTGCCGTGAACATAGGTAGAAGTAGCTATTGGAGTCCCTGCTTTCAATTCTTCTGAATATAGACCTAGGAGAAGAATTGCTGGACCGTATGATAATTCTGTTTAAATATTTAAGGAAGACAGAAAAGCAGTCACCCACCAGGGAGGGCCTTGCTGCTGGATCCTGGGCCAGGAGCTGCTCTGAACCGGCCAGCATCAGTGGCCAGGGCTTCTTGGAGCCGCTGGTTCCAGGATGCTTGTTACACAGCCTCGGTGCTAACCACCAAACTTTCTGGAGTGGCTATACCATTCTACATTCCTGTCAGCAGGGCACCCAAGGGTAGTCTACATTTCTTAAAGTTCCTTGCATGTCAATTACAAATTACACCTCTCCCCCTTGAATACCCTGAATATAACTTTCAAAAAGCATCAACATTTTCCCCGCTCGACTGCTCAATATTTAGTAAAGTGGTCCATGATATATAGTGCATAGAATTCTAAAATTAAAAACAATCTATTACCAGTGAGATCCATGTGTGTCTCAATAAAAGAAAATAAAATCAGGCTCTGAGTGTTAGGTGTACTGAATATCCACATCAGTGAGAAGTTCACTTTTTAAAGCCCCACTGACAAGCACTTTCACTGCATGGAACACTCGTGAAGCCATACAACACTGCCCTTGGCAAACTAAGCAAACATTGGAGGTCTGTGTGCAGTGTTCTGTAAAATGAATTAATAAATAAAGCCACAGCTCATCTCAGCTAAATATGAGGGTTAATTAAAGTGACCAGAGCTAAGATTAACTCAAAATATCCAACTGATACTACGCTATGAAGGTCTGTACTTGTTTGAACATAGAATACATCGGTAACCTATATTGGTTGTGACCATCTGCTCTAAATCCTATACTTAGTGATTTGACGGTCTCTCAGCTTAGGGCTTAGGTGATGGTGAGCTTTGATGGAGAAAATAATCAGACATTATTAGCAGAGAAACTGGGAGGCAGGGCAAAGTACATACAACTAGATTCTATTTAAAGAACGGCAGGTCAGAAACTAAGAAACCCTGGGTTATAGTCCTACTTCTTCAGAACTTGTTTTTGTCTCTTAAATCTATTTGTTTTTCTCACAAAGAATCATGATTATTAAGCTGCATGAGATGTATTTAATTTTGTGATAACTCAAGTATTAGGTTCTTTTGAATATTACAAAACAAGATCTCTTTTCTCTTAAAAAATCACAATTATAGAACTAAAAAAGAACATCAGAGAAAACTTGAGTCTAACTACATTATTTCATTGAAAAACTAAGGCTTAAAGAGATAAAATTACTTAATTCACATTACACAGCATGTAAGAACTTAACTTGAGCTGAGGTATAACCAACTGTCTACACTGCTTTCTCTAACTCCTAATAACCTTTAAGACTGAAATATCTTCAAAACCACACGCTAAAGTTCTTTGTTGTTGTTGTTTCTTTTTTTCTTTTCTTTCTTTTCTTTTTGAGAGAGAGAGAGAGAAAGAGTGCCTGTGCAGGTAAGCTGGGGAGAGGCGGGGATAGGGGGAGGTAGAGGAAGAAGCAGACTCCCTGCTGAGCAGGGAGCTGAAGCTGGGCTCCATCCCAGGACCCTGATCAGGACCTGAGCTGAAGGCAGATGCTTAACCTATTGAGCCACCCAGGCGGTCCCACATACTTAGGATACAGGAGTAGCAGCTCAGATTTCTAGAAGACTGGTATTTAAATGAATCTTACATTAGGTATGCTTTTAAAAAATTAATTTTGTGCCCTCAGAGATAAATTAGTGAGTAATTTCAAAAGTCTACTTCTCTTTCTAAGCATAAACCATTCCACATCCCAAAGAAACTACATATACAAACATTGCCCAGGAGGAGTTTTCTTCTAAGGTAATCTCAAGTGATCACGGTTCCTCAAACTTGACACCTCTCCAGCAAAAAATTCTTCCAGTATTAGCCACACTCTCCTCTTCCATGAAATCCTTCTATATTTCTCTTCTCCCATATTGGGGGGCGGGGGGGGGGGAGTTGGTCACAGCTTTTGCTGTGACACCTGGGTAAAGATATTTCAAGAACCATATTTTATAAATTTCCAATCATTAAGAAAAAGACGGCTCATTCTTTTCACAATTCTAACGGAGATCTCCAACTTAGCTTGGTTTTATTTCCTGTGAGACATGGAAACTTCAGATTAACAGGAGATCTTCCTGGGTGACTGGGCAAACAATAATAGTCTGGGTATAAGGGGCTGATCTCCTCACAACAGCCTTTCCTTGGCTTCCCTCCCCCACTTCCTTCCCTGAGGCTTATCTGCAGTAGCCCTTTTTCCTTCTAAGGGGCCAGGTCTACCTAGTGACTACCCCATACCCTCCAGCAATCAAGCTTATTGCTGGTAAAAATATCTGCTTTTCAATAACAAGAATTAAGGAACAAGTGAGAGATGGTCTTCAGTAGATGCCAAATGAAAACCATTGACAATGAGGTGAACCAGAGATAATGCCAGAGACTAATGGAGCTGAAATACCACCTCTCCTCCATTTCTCAGCCATTCTCAGCACTACCTTGAAATGGACAAGCCTACTCCATAACAGTCTAGATCCATAATGTGGACAGATAAATCCAATAAGAGTATCTATGGGTTTTTGTCAAAAACAAAGAAATCACAAAGGATGATACTATTTAGAAAAATGTCCCCTTTTATGAATGATATATTGAAGTCTGCTTCTTATTATTTACTAGTCTGTCCTGTGTATCTTGGAATCGGTAATATCTTTTTTTTTTTTTTAAAGGAAGTTCTGTATCTTTGGGCTCCTTCTCCCAGTCATTCCTGCTAGAGAGCTGACACTAGATAGCATTGTATGCTCCGTTTTTAGATAATCCCATTGTCTCATCAACTCTAATGGCAAAATCATAAAAATTTATTGTTTCACTGAGAAACTCAAATCATTTTACACCCACACAACTTCCTTTTGAGAAAGTTAGATCTAGTTATCCCTAAACTTTAACTAAATCAAAATTGTTGAACCTTAAAAGACCCACACCCAAAAACATTGTCTTCAAAATTTGTTAGTTCATTTTTTTACAATGAACTTCCCCCATTTAAACCTTTAACAACTTAATAATAAAAAGTAGTAATTAAAAACCCATACAACGGACTTAATAAATGTTGGTGAACTTCTAATATGCAGAATGGTGCCTGGCCATGGGGCGTCTGGGGGGCTCAGTCCATATGTGCCTGCCTTCAGCTCAGGTCATGATCTCAGGGTCCTGGGATCGAGCCCCACATCGGGCTCTGCTCAGCAGAGAGTCTGCTTACCCTTCCCCCTCTGCTGCTCTCCCCAGCTCTCTTTCAAATGAATAAATAAAATCTTAAAAAAAAAAAATGGTGCTGAGCCTACATCAACTCAGAAGAGACACAAACTGACAGTCATGATACAGTACAGCATCTGGGATGTATCCAGAAAGCTATGAAAGGCAGAGAAGACTTCCCCCCGCAAGTGACTTTTCTACCAAAACCTAAAGAGGTAAGCAGGAGTTGGTGAAATTTAGGGGAGTGAAGGAAGGGAGGTGCCCCCGATGAAGGTAATGGCATGTGCAAGGACACTGGTGCATTGTGGCTACAGAAAAGTCACACTAGAGGATGGCTGTGAAGAGGCAAAGGGGACAAGGCATATAAAAAGGCTGGTCACTGTGCTTGCACAAGAAGAGATATAATTAGCTTTCAATTCTCCATCATTCCAATGTGAAATGTGGCTTTTTTTTTTGTTCCATCCTTCAATTTTCAAATAATTAGTCCTTTCAAAAGCCAACAAGGATGCTCCTGTTAAATCATCACAAATATCAGCTACTTTTTCAAGGGAAGAACTAAGGAGAGGTGATTGGTTTGGCTTCGATCTCAAAAACCCTGGTTTTTAAGGTAAGAAGCACTCCTGTGGGGCGCCTGGGTGGCTCAGTGGGTTGGGGCCTCTGCCTTCGGCTCAGGTCATGATCCCAGGGTCCTGGGATGGAGCCCCACATCTGGCTCTCTGCTCAGCAGGGAGCCTGCTTCCTCCTCTCTCTCTGCCTGCCTCTCTGCCTACTTGTGATCTCTGTCTGTCAAATAAATAAATAAAATCTTAAAAAAAAAAAAAAAAGAAGCACTCCTGTATAAGTAAGTCTCCTAATCAGAGAAAAGCATGTTTTGGAAATGAATGTATGTAAAATTTCTGTTAGGATTAGTTATTTGAGAAGGGCCAACTCCTTAAAAAAAAAAAATTTTTTTTTTTAAATTTATCTATTTGAAAGAATGAGAGCGAGCGAGAGAGAGAGTTTGTTATGAGCTGGGGAGAGGGGCAGAGAAGCAGGCTCCCCACTGAGCAAGGATACCAGGACCCTGAGATCATGACCTGGGCCGAAGGCAACCCACTGAGCTAGCCAGGCGCCCCAGGAAGGGTTAACGCCTTTAATTTTGAGGCTATATGTCAGAATTTCACACAATCTATAGAGAAGCAAACTTGTCTGCCAG
Organism: Martes martes; assembly: GCF_963455335.1. NCBI lineage: Eukaryota > Metazoa > Chordata > Mammalia > Carnivora > Mustelidae > Martes > Martes martes. The sequence continues at coordinate 57,023,766 of NC_137902.1, forward strand.
GAGGTAAGTTATTCTTTCAGCTGAGTAACTGTATTGGACAGATGTGTTTGATGTTTGGAGTAAGGGGTACTCTTTGTTCATGCCTGGAATAGAAAAGAGATTACCCCCTATATTGGAGGCACTTTTTAATACCTTTGGGATCTCTGATTTAATGAGTAATTCTTTTCCACGGAGCTTAACTCAGCTAGAGAGAAGACAGGAACTACCATTTTTTTCCAGGAAGAACCAGAAAAACAAAACCCAAAAAACTTGCCATTGAGCCTATAATATTTATAATAGAATGCCTAAAAATCAAAATTTTTTCTGAAGTCTGCTTGATTTTTTCTGACAGCCAAACACTTATTCAATGCACACATTATCTCTTATTTAAGGTAAAATAAAGAAATGGTTCTCAAAGTTCTTACTAGAGACAGTTCTAACATGCTACCACTTCTGTGTTTGAAGGGGATCTTTTTAAACTTTTGCAATGTAAAGCCCTTTAGAAATTCCTTGTGAAGTCAAGAGATGTACGTGCCATAACAAAAGACCAGAAATGTTATTTTCATCACACTTCACCTTAGAAATCAACAAGTGTAGGAGTGACTGGGTGGCTCAGTCGTCTGAGACACGGACTCTTGATTTCGCTCAGGTCATGATCCTGGGGTGCTGAGATACAGCCCCGAGTCTGACTCTGTGCTCAGCATGGAGTCTGCTTGAGATTCTCTCTTCCTCTCCCCCTGCCTTTCCCCACCCCCTACCTCCCCCACACACACTCTCTCTCTCTCAAATAAATAAATAAAATCTTTTTGAAAAAAATAAACAGGTATAGAGCTCAGGGTTGTAACTGTGCTAACTGCAGAGTCAAATGAAAAACTTGCCTATCTTTATTAGGAATGTTTTAGCATAAATTATTCTAAGGGAGTTCCCATAGATTTTTCTTTTTAAAGATTTTATTTATTTGTTTTGAGAGAAGGAGAGAAAAGATGAGGTGGGGGGGGCAGAGGAAGAGGGAGAAGCAGACTCCCCACTGCATGGGAAACTTAACACGGGGCTCGAACCCAGGACCCAGGGATCATGACCAAAGCCTAAAGCTGACCTTAACCAACTGAGCTACCCAGGTGCCCCTAAAGATTTTATTTATTTTTTTTTAAAAGATTTGTTTATTTATTTATTTATTTATTTGACAGACAGAGATTACAAGTAGGCAGAGAGGCAGGCAGAGAGGGAGAGGAGGAAGCAGGCTCCTTGCTGAGCAGAGAGCCCAATGCGGGGCTCGATCCCAGGACCCTGGGATCATGACCTGAGCTGAAGGCAGAGGCTTTAACCCACTGAGCCACCCAGGCGCCCCAAGATTTTATTTTTAAGCAATTTCTACAGTCAACATGAGGCTCCAACTCACAACCCCAAGATCAAGAGTGCAATGCTCTAACAACTGAGCCAGCCAGGTGCCCCCATAGATAGTTACCCTTAATACTAGTTAAGAAAATGCAATTTTCCCAAAACAATGTTTTATTTCTCTGACTTCCAAATATTTATTCAATAGACACATTAGCTCTTGTTGTTTAAAATAAATAAATGGGGGCGCCTGGGTGGCTCAGTCATTGGACGGCTGCCTTTGGCTCAGGTCATGATCCCGGGGTCCTGGGATCGAGCCCCGTATGGGGCTGCCTGCTCAGCAGGGAGCCTGCTTCTCCCTCTCCCACTCCCTCTGCTTGTATTCCCTCTCTTGCTGTATCTCTCTATGTCAAATAAATAAATAGAATCTTAAAAAATAAAATAAATAAATGGTTTTTATGTATTTCTAAAAGATTTATTTATTCATTTGAGAAAGTTAGCATGAGAGCAAGAGGTAGGGAGGAGAAGAGGAAGGGGGAGAGAATCTCGAGCAGACACTGAGCCTAAAGCCTGATGTGAAGCTCGATCTCAGGTCTCTGAGCTCCTGACCTGACCTGAAATCAACAGCTGATGCTTAAAAGACTGAGCAACCCAGGTACCCCTGATTCTGAATGTTTTACTACTGTTCATAAACTGAACCCTGACGCTCCTCAAAATATTATTTTAAACAAGATCCATATGTCCCTGGTGAGTCCAAATCCCAATGATGCTATTAAATATGGGACCTTGAGCAAGTCAACCTCCCCAAGACTGAGTGAAGGAAAATGCTGACTTAGGGTTAAATGACTATAAAGAGTATGTGATAATGGCACTTGGCTTACAGGTGGTTCCACTGCAGCAACAGAGAACCATGACTGTCACCAATAAGGAAAACTGTATACAAGAAACACTGTAATAAAGAAAAAAATGTGGGGGGGCCTAGGTGGCTCACTCAGTTGAAGATCTGCCTTCAACTCATATCATGAACTCAGGTCCTGGGATCAAACCCCACGTTGGGCTCCCTGCTCAGCGGGGAATCTGCTTCTCTTTTCCCTCTCCCTCTGATCTGCTCCCCGGCGCCTCCCCCCCACCCCACTTATGCTCTCTCTCTCTCTCTCTCTCTATCAAAGATGCAGAGAAAAACAAACACTCATGGACCGCTGGTGGGAATGCAAATCAGCACAGTCACCACAGACACAGTACGGAGGTTCCTCAAAAAATTTAAACTAGAGCCACCCTATAATCCAGTAATTCCACTACTGTGTATTTACCCAAAGAATATGAAAAGAATATGAAAACACTAATTTGAAAGGATATATGCACCCCAATGTTTATTGCAGCATTATTTATAATAGCCGAATTATGGTAGCAGCCCAAGTGCCCATTAATAGATGAATGGATAAAGACATTAGTCAGCCATAAAAAAGAATGAAATCTTGCCATCTGAAACAACATGGATGGATCTACAGAGTATAATTCTAAGTGAAATTAGAAGTCAGAGAAAGACAAACACTATATGATTTCACTCATATGTGGAATTTAAGAAACAAAGGGGGGGATAAAAGAGACAAACCAAAAAAGAGACTCTTAACTACAGAGAACAAAATGATGGTTACCAGAGGGGAGGTGAGTGGGGGATGGGTGAAATAGGTGAAGGGGATTAGGAGTCCACTTATCATGATAAGCACTGAGTGATATACAGAATTGTGAATCACTATATTGTACATCTGAAACTAATTTAGCACTGTATGTTAACTATACTGGAATTTTTAAAAATGTAATGAGAAATTAAAACTCATTTACTATAAAAACTGAAGATATTCAAGCACACACTATTTGGGGACATTAGAACCTCTCCCAGATAAATCTAGTATTAACAAGATTTCTGCTAGAGTTGGGCATTCTTTTTTTTTTTTTTTAAAGATTTTATTTATTCATCTGACAGAGAGAGATCACAAGTAGGCAGAGAGGCAGGCAGAGAGAGAGGAGGAAGCAGGCCCTCTGCTGAGCAGAGAGCCCGATGCGGGACTCGATCCCAGGACCCTGAGATCATGACCTGAGCCGAAGGCAGAGGCCTAACCCACTGAGCCACCCAGGTGCCCCTAGAGTTGGGCATTCTAATTCCACCATTTCATTATAACACAATCTTACATGCATTAGTTAAAAAGAATATGAGGGGCACCTGGGTGGCTCAGTGGGTTAAAGCTTCTGCCTTCGGCCCAGGTCATGATCCCAGCGTCCTAGGATCAAACCCCACATCGGGCTCTCTGCTCTGCGGGGAGCCTGCTTCCCCCTCTCTCTGCCTGCTTCTCTGCCTACTTGTGATCTGTCTGTCAAATAAATAAATAAAATCTTTAAAAAAAAAAAGAATATGAAACTTTCACTTCCATTGCTAATAGAATTGGTGATTTGGATCAACCACCCTGCTAAAGACAATTAGAAAAGCTACACAAAATATAAAAACATCTCCTTAGGGGCGCCTGGGTGGCTCAGTGGGTTAATCCTCTGCCTTTGGCTCAGGTCATGGTCTCAGGGTCCTGGGATCGAGCCCCACATTGGGCTCTCTGCTCAGCGGGGAGCCTGCTTCCCCCTTTCTCTCTGCCGGCCTCTCTGCCTACTTGTGATCTTTCTCTCTCTTTCAAATAAATAAAATAAAATCTTAAAAAAAAAACACACATCTCCTTAGAGAGAAAAACTACCATGATAGTGTAGAATTATCATACCAAGATTCAGAGGGGTATGAGGTCCAGGGAGGGTCAAAATATTTTAAAGCAAAAATATAAAATGGGGGGAAAGAACTAAAAAGTTGGTTAAAAAGAAATGCAACCTTGAAAGTAAAATATACAAACAGTGAAACTGGCAAACTCAGAGAGTTTCAAGATTTGATTCAGGTCAAAAAAGACTGACACTTTTGCAAAATGAACCTCTACGACTCTTACACAACCTCTCTTTCAAAGTTTCACAAGTCTGAACGATAGCATGAATACCCTTAACGTGACTATTCACAAATCCGGCTCTTGGTCCCACTGCATTGGAAAGCATCATCCTCTGGGTTCTTCACATTCTGATTGTTGCCCTAGCTCAAGAACACGGTGGTGAAAATGAGCACATACCATCCAAGCCATGGGTTCTAATCCTAGATCAACTGTTTGGTCTTAGGCAAGTTACTTGGCCTCTCTAAGCTTCAGTGGCTGACTTTATACCTTGGGGGAAGAATATAGATTTCAATAGGATTGTTGAAAGGATTAAATGAGACAATGAGTGTGTCAGTGTTTAAAACAGTATCGGGCACGTTGTAAGTACTCAAAACCTGATAGTTGTTACTAACCCCTAAAGATATCAAGTTGATTGCATACCACTTCCACATCTATGATGAGTATCGTTCAATTCGACCAAGATCTGTTTGGTGGCAACTAAATGCCAGGCACTGCATAGGGAGGGAAATGAAGGGCAAGAAAAAAAAATCCTCTTCAGTCAAGTCCGTGACATTTCTACAAAGCAAAAAGTGAAGTTCACTTGGAACTGAATAATAAAATAAGAGATTAAGCACAGCAACCAAAGGAAAAAAATAAAATAGAGTTCATCAAAATGGAAACTTTGTGTTTCAAAGGACCTATGACAAGAGTGAAAAGATAACTCTCAGAAAAATATTTGTGGATGACCTATCTGATTGGGGTCTAGTATACAGAACATATAAAGAACACTTGCACTTCAACAGAAAACAAATAAGCCAATTTAACGATGAACAAAGGGGCGCCTGGATGGCTCAGTTGGTTAAGCCACTGCCTTTGATTCAGGTCATGATCCTGGGGTTCTGGGATTGAGCCCCACATCAGGCTCCCTGGTCAGCGGGGAGTCTGTTTCTCCCTCTGATCCCACCCCCTCTCATGCACTCTCTCTCTCTCTCTCAAATAAATAAATAAAATCTTTAAAAAAATAAAAATAAAGATGGACAAAATAAAGATGGACCAAAAAAATCAATTAAAAAATAAATAAGGGGGGTGCCTTGGTGGCTCAGTGGGTTAAAGCCTCTGCCTTCCACTTGGGTCATGGTCCCGGGGTCCTGGGATGGAGCCCCGCATGGGGAAATCTCTGCTCAGCAGGGAGCCTGCTTCCCTTCCTTTCTCTCTACCTACTTGTGATCTCTGTCTGTTAAATAAATAAGTAAAATATTTTAAAAATAAATAAATAAGGATGGGGCACCTGGGTGGCTCAGTGGCTTAAGTCTCTGCCTTCGGCTCAGGTCATGATCTCAGGGTCCTGGGATCGAGCCCCACATTGGGCTCTCTGCTCAGTGGGGAGCCTGCTTTCCCCCTCTCTCTCTCTGCCTGCCTCTCTGCCTATTTGTGATCTCTCTCTCTGTCAAATAAATAAACAAAATCTTTTCAAAAATAAAATAAATAAATAAGGATGGACAAAGGACTTTGCTATGGTCTGAACGTTTCTGTCCCCCCCAAAATCTATGTTGAAATCCCAGTGCCCGATGTGATATTAGAAGATGGGTTCTTTGGGAAGCGTTTAAGTCGTAAGAGTGGAACCCTCATGAATGGGGTTAGTGCCTTATAACAGAAGCTCCAGAGAGATCCTTCACTTATTTCACTAAGTAAGGAAGTATCGAGAGGGCTCCAACTGTGAACTATGAAGAGGGCCTTCACCAGAATTGGTCTAGGCTGGCACCTTGATCTTGGACTTCCCAGCCTCCAGAACTTTGAGCAATATTTTCCTGTTATTCACAAGATACCTGCCTGTAGTATTTTGTTACAGCAGCCCAAAAAGACTAAAACAGAATTGCAAAGTATTCCTAGAAGATATACACGTAGTCCAGAAACACATGAAAAGATGCTTGACCTCCTTAATCATTAGAAAAATGTAAATCAAAACCACCACCAGATACCACCTCATACTCACTAGGATGGCAATAATCAAAAAGTCAGATAATAACAAGTGTTGGTGAGAATGTGGAAAAATTAGAACCCTCGTACATTGCCGGTTGGAATCCAAAACGGTACAGCTACTTTGGAGCGCAGTCTGGTAATTCTTTAAATTTAAAGTTACCATTTGACCCAGCAATTCCACTTCTAGGAATATATACAACGTAACAGAAAACACATGTCTACACAAAAACCTGTACACAGATGTTCATGACAGCATTACTCATAATAGGCAAAAACTGGAAACAACCTAAAAGTCCATCAACTGATGAATGTTTATACAAACTATGGTTTATTCATACAAAGGAAATATTATTCAGCCACAAAAGGGAACAAAGTACTGATATATGGTACAACATGGATGGACCTTGAAAGCATTATGCTAAGTGAAAGAAGCCAGACACAAAAGACCAAATACTGTATGATTCCATTTACATGAAATGTCCAGAACAGGCAAATCCACAGAGACAAAAAGCAGATTAGTGGTTGCCAGGAGCTGGGGGAGGGGAGAATGGAGTGACTGCTGAGTGGCACAGGATTTCTGTTGGAATAATGAAAACGTTCCAGAATTAGATTGTGGTGATGGTTGCACAACCCTGTAAATATATTAAAGATCACTGACTTGTGCACTATTAAAAGAGTGAATTTTATTATGTGAACTCTATTTCAATTTTTTAAAAAATAGAGGTTGTTTAATTCTCCTTTAACACAGTTCCTCTACTACTTGCTAGCCATGGGAATTAAACACAATTTTTAAAGTGTGTTTCTATTTCCCACTCTGCAAAATGAGAGTGCTAATACTTCTACTTCAATCACTGTCAGGATCAAATATGGTAATATTAAGAGGATTACCTATTGAGCACAGTGTGTGGCTCATAGTAGACCCTCAATAAATGTTCATTTCTTTCTTCTTTCTTCCCTTTGCCAGTTTCCTATTTCAAGTCAAAGAAGTTTAATTTTTTTCAAAATCTTATGTATATAATGAGCAGTGAAGACAGAGTTCCCTAAGTTATTAGTTCTTTGAAAAAAGAGAAAAACGTTATTATTTTGTCTTCCTTGTTTTATTGATTTTTGTTTGTTTGAACATCTCATAATGCACTAGAAAATGGAATTAGGTTAATAAAGTAGGCATTTTAATTTCTATGTTGCCTAGTACACCAATCTCCCTACAATTTTGAATTATCTCCTAAACAAGTTACTTACTCCTACAGGTATAGAACATACATACACACACACACACACACAAGCACACTTTTTTTTTTAAAGATTTTTTATTTATTTCTTTGAGATACAGTGAGAGAGAGGAAGAGAGAGAAAGGGTGCTCAGGGAGGGCAGAGGGGCAGAGGGAGAGGGAGAAGCAGACTCCCCACTGAGCAGGGAGCCAGATGCGGGGCTCGATCCCAGGACCCAGAGACTAAGACCCGAGCTGAAGGCAGATCCCCAACCTACTGAGCCACCCAGGCACACCCCCCCACACCCATGTACACACTTTTCTTCTAATCTAAACTGTATTGACTCCATCCAAAACTTCATGCCTCACATAAACTGTGGACTTCCACTGCCTTGTCGTCCCACTTCCTTTCCCTTGATCCTACTTTTGCTCTTTAACAGAAAACTCACCACAGACTGGTGTTGCATACGAAATCTGATATGAAAACAAGCTGTGTAGTATAAATGTCTAGAATACAGCAGAAACACCAAACCCTCTCATTATACAAAGGCAAGAAAATAACTGTACCAGCGTTGTCTCAGTGGAAACCACAATTATAATTCTATATCGCATGGGAACAGTGAAACCAATTCATTCATAAGGCATCTTAATCCTCCAGCAGGAAAAATGCTTTTGCAGATGTTGCAAAATGGTGTGTACTGGCTACTTCTGAGGACTTCAATTACTTTTCTCTAAATAACATGAATCAAGTGGCAAGAGGGAAATGGCTGAGAGTAGTGAAATGAATATACAAATCTCTTCAAGGATATAACAACTACTACCCTAGTGAGCACCTGGTATGTAGCAGGTACACTGCCAGGGCTTTTAAAGACATCACTTCTGCTCCTTAGAGCATCCCTCCTTCCCAGGTCTGTCACAATGTTACAAATAGATCCATTCTCACACGGATGATCATACAGGGGAATATCAAAACTCGGTACAACCATTTTTTCCTTAACCATAGGAACACTTGTCAGTTTCATTCCTTCAATGGCTTAAAGGAGTAGTGTGATTCTCATACTTGTTTTTCTTTTGGGGAGTGGGAGACATGACTTACATTTCTACAAAATCTAATAAAAACTATGGACCATCTCTCCAGAAAAATGCATATAAAAATAATATGTTGCAAACTAATATACCATTTTGTTAACCATACTGGAATTAAATATATATGTGTGTGTGTGTGTGTGTGTGTGTGTGTGTGTGTGTGTGTGTTGCATAAAATTTTGAGAGAATGGGATCACAGAATACTAAAGGCCATCCACATTAAAAAACTTCCAGCGTAGGGGTACCTGGGTGGCTCATTCAGTTGAGTGGCTGGCTCTTGATTTTGGCTCAGATTATGATCTCAGGGTTGTGAGCTAGAGTTCCCCATGGGGCTCCCCACTCAGTCAGAGTCTACTTGAGTCTCTCCCTCTGCCCCTCACCCTCACTCTCTCTCAAAAATAAGTAAGTAAATCTTTAAAAAAAACTCTCATGTCGGGGCACCTGGGTGGCTCAGTGGGTTAAAGCCTCTGCCTTCGGCTCAGGTCATGATCCCAGGGTCCTGGGATCGAGCCCCGCATTGGGCTCTCTGCTCAGCAGGGAGCCTGCTTCCTCCTCTCTCTCTACCTGCTTCTCTGCCTACTTGTGATCTCTGTCTGTCAAATAAATAAATAAATAAATAAAATCTTTAAAAAAAAAAAACTCTAATGTAAATGTTCTATTTTTATGATTACTGAAATATTGTATGAGTGTTGAGATCATACAAACCAGGATCAAATTCATCTTAGGGATTCTTCTCTAGCAACCAAAAAAGCATGTGGCAAGTTTAGCAGGACTTAAAAAACTAATCCAATACAATAACAGTAATTTTAAAATTCTGGTTTTTCCATGGTAGCTAAAAATTCACCAAGTACCTAATCTAATCTGGCTAGTATCCAGTCATTAATTAGAATATAGAGCTACCTCAATCACCACCTTTGAGAAGGCAACTAAGATGTGTTAACCAAAAAAAATGTAATAGAAATTTTAGTTTCTCATTTTCGGAGAAGGAAATAAACCTGACTTTCCAAAAGATACTTGTACTAGAAATACAAACTTTGGGTTTCTAAAAGTGGTAAAGATTTAGAAACCATTAGGCAATAACTCATTAGAAAAACACTAGAGGGACGCCTGGGTGGCTCAGTTGGTTAGGCGGCTGCCTTCGGCTCAGGTCATGATCCCAGCGTCCTGGGATCGAGTCCCACATCGGGCTCCTTGCTCGGCAGGGAGCCTGCTTCTCCGTCTGCCTCTGCCTACAATTCTGTCTGCCTGTGCTCGCTCGCTCTCTCTCTCTAACAAATAAATAAATTAAAAAAAAAAAAAAGAAAAACACTAGATATTTTGGTTATGCTAATACTTTTAGCTGGAAATAAGGGACTAATGATTCCAGTGTCAAGAAAATAATCTGAAATGTAAACGAAGATTTATCCTGAAAGAAGTTCACTATCATACAAAAAACTGTAAGAAACTGAAGCATCCAGCAATGAAAATTAATTTAGTAGGGTTGTGTTCATTTACCGAAGAGAGTATTTTGCACATAGTTTTCAAATCTTTATAAAATGTTAAATACAAGGGAAAATGTGAAAAAAGGAGAAGAAACACATTTACCCCATTTGACTTCAACTATGTTATTTTTCAAATGCAGAAAAAATACTGAAAGCAAATATGCTAATATAACCATGATGGTTGCCTCTAAGTAGCAGAATTATGGTTTATTTTTTCTCCTGCTCCTAAACTTTCTAAACGGAAATTATATAACTTTGACTTAGTATGCTGTATTACTTTTTCAAGTAACATAAGCTCATAATAAATTCAAACCATGTAAAAAAATTTTAAGTAAAAATTTTAAATCATGTTATTACCTAATACGCCCTTTCTCCTCCAAAAAAAAAAAAACCTATCCTTAGAGGTAAACACTTCCAACAGTTTTGTTTGGTAGGTATCCTTCTAGAATTGTTTTTCCATTTACAATTAGAAAAATACATGATTGTGAGCTGTCCAAACTTCACATCATGGTATCAGTCACAATCTCAAGTGCATATGCCAGTAACTTTAACTAAGATAGGTAGCAGCTTTTTAACACATATTTTAAAAAGCACTGTCTTCATTCCCAAAAACCTTTTTTTTTTTCAAGTCCTCTACTTGAATTTCTGTTATGGATATCCCATGATCCTAACCTTTGGTACTTGAAAATGACATTCATAGAAAAAAAAATTGCTCTGGGGTACTAGCTGTGGAGATGATATATTAAGTACATACAGGATATAATGATGATTTGCAGTATGCTTTTTGAAAAGCTACACTGAGCGCACCTGATTGGCTGGGTTGATAGAGCCTGGGACTCTTGATCTCGGGGTTTTAAGACCTAGCCCCACATTGGGTACAGAGATTACTTAAAAATAAAATCTTTAAGGGACTTCTGGGTGGCTCAGTTGTTAAGCGTCTGCCTTTGGTTCAGTCATGACCCGGGGTCCTGGGATCGAGCCCCAGTATGGGGCTGCCTGCTCAGCAGGGAACCTTCTTCTCACTCTCCAACTCCCCCTGCTTGTGTTCCCTCTCTCGCTGTGTCTCTCTCTGTCAAATAAGTAAATAAAATCTTTTAAAAAAAATCTTAAAAAAGGGGCGCCTGAGTGGCTCAGTGGGTTGGGGCTTCTGACTTCAGCTTGGGTCATGATCCCAGGGTCCTGGGGTCGAGCCCCGCATCGGGCTCTCTGCTCCATGGAGAGCCTGCTTTCTCCTCTCTCTCTGCCTGCCTCTCTGCCTACTTGTGATCTCTGTCTGTCGGATGGGTAAATAAAATCTTTAAAAAAAAAAAAATCTTAAAAAAATAAAATCAAGGGCACCCAGGTGACTCAGTCGGTTAAGTGTCTGCCTTTAGCTCACGTTGCTTCCTGCTTAGCAGGGAGCCTGTTTTCTTGCAATGACTCTCTCCCTCCCCCTGCTCATGCTCTCTCTCTCGCCCTTTCTCTCTCTCAAATAAAAATAAAGTATTTAGGGGGCTCCTGGGTGGCTCAGTGGGTTAAAGCCTCTGTCTTTGGCTCAGGTCATGATCCCAGGATCCTGGAATCAAGCCCCATATCGGGCTCTCTGATCAGCAGGGAGCCTGCTTCCTCCTCTCTCTCTGCCTGCCTCTCTGCCTACTTGTGATCTCTGTCTGTCAAATAAATAAATAAATAATCTTTTTAAAAGTATTTTTAAAAATTAAAATAAATGAATAAATAAAACAAAATAAAAAAATAAAAAATACATTGGCATGTGAGAAATGTGTGGAAATCTTATATTTTTTATAAGATTTTTGTTTTTTCATTCATTCATTCATTGAATCATTTGTTCACCAAACATTTACTGAGCACCTATTAAGTGCCGGTACCTCCTAAATCCCAGGCTTGGGCTTTAAAGTAATTTAAACATCTCATTTCTAAAAAATAATAAATAAATAAACAAACAAATAAACAAACATCTCACTTCTAATCACTATTCTTTCTCTAGGAGAACACTATGACTTTCTTTTGAAAACTGTGACTCAGGAGCACCTGGGTCGTTCAACTGGGTAAGTGTCCAATCTGATTTTGGCTTAGGTCAGGATCTCAGGGTTGAGATAGAGCACGTTGAGCTCCACCCTGGGTGTGGAGGATTCCCTCTCTCTAGGGCGCCTGATGTGGTTCAGTAGGTTGAGCACAGGGCTCTCAGTTCAGGTAACCATCTCGGTCGGGGTCATGAGACTGAACCCCAGGTCAGGCTCTGCGCTCAGCTGGAAGTCTACTTGTTGATTCTCTTTCTCCTTCCCAACCTCAGGCAGCTTGTGTGCTACTGCTCTCCCTCTCTAAGATAAATAAATAAAATCTTTTTTTTTTTTTTTTAATAAAAGGACTCTCTCTTCTTCTCCCTCTGCCTCTTCCCCCCCAAAAATAAAACTAAAAACTGTGACTCGGTACCTTTTTTTAATACTTTTCTTTTTAAGTAATCTGTACATCAAACATAGGGCTTGAACTCACAATCCTAAGATCAAGAGTCGCCTGCTCTTCCGACTGAGCCAGCCAGGTGGTGACTCAGTATTAATGAAAAATAATTAAATCAGAAAACAGCAAGATTTTATTTTGTTTCTTTCATAGCAGATGTGAAGAACTAAAGACAATTAGCCAAGACTTTCTGGATACGCATGACTCGAGCACTGAGTCTCATTATCAAAGTAATGACCTGAATTGGTTTGATTAGTTTGATTCATTTGCTAGCTGTATCTTATTTTAGTATGATAATAACGCAAAAGGTAAGATCTTGCCTTCTCTCCTTCCCAGTACATCCATCACAGTGCAACAATGACTGGCTACTTTAATTTTTTTTTTAAATTTATTTATTTGTTAGAGAGAGAGAGCGAGCGAGCACAGGCAGACAGAGTGGTAGGCAGAGGCAGAGGGAGAAGCAGGCTCCCCGCCGAGCAAGGAGCCCGATGTGGGACTCGATCCCAGGAAGCTGAGATCATGACCTGAGCCGAAGGCAGCTGCTTAACCAACTGAGCCACCCAGGCGTCCCGACTGGCTACTTTATAAAGAGAATGAATATTGCAGCTTTGAAACCACCAGCTCTTAAAATACTACACTGTAATAAAAAACAAAAACAATAACAAACAAACAAACGAAAAACCCCACAGAGTAGGACCAACAAAAGAGATGTGAAGTTCAGATCTATGGCAAAGTAAACAAGTACCATACTACGGTGTTCACTATTATATAACAGTATAATCTGGATTACGCTGACACTAGATGAAGGTGTTAAACAGTTTTCACACATTTTCCTTTTTGGGTAAGATGATGTACACAAAGTGTCAAGATAAGATTTGAAGCATATTGACAAGATTCCAGAAATTAACACCCACAGGTCAGAACCAATCAAAGTCAGCAAAGTTTTGTTGACATACTTGGGGTTTACACATGCCAGGATCCCAGACACCATAGAGTTTTTTCCCCTATGTTCAGCTGTGTGGTGAGGTATACTACTGAAGCCTCAGTACTGATTCAAAGAGATTCCTTAAAGGCATATTTGAGGACATAGAACATCTGCCCTCAATTGAAAGAGTTGGTAGCAAAAATTTGTTCCATATGACATATACAACATAAACCACAATGAGATCTGACTGTTTAAAAACACTAAAAAAGCAGTGGTCAGGGGTGCTTGGGTGACTCAGTCGGTTAATGTCTGACTACTGATTTCAGTTCAGGTGATGATCTTGGGGTCATGGGACTGAGCCTCGAGTTGGTTCCATGCTCCGTGTGGAGTCCGCTTGTCCCTATCCTTTCCTCTCTGTCCCCACCTGTGCACGCACAAGCGCTCTCACATGCACTCTTTCTGTAAATAAAAATCTTAAAAATAAATGAAAAAATTAAAATTTTGTAAAAAAAGCAGTCTCCAGAAGAGGCTTATCCCACCCAACTCCCACTAAAATGGACTAAATAGGGGCGCATGGGTGGCTCCATGGGTTAAGCCTCTGCCTTTGGCCCAGGTCCTGATCTCAGGGTCCTGGGATAGAACCCCACATCGGGCTCTCTGCTCAGCAGAGAGCCTGCTTCCCTCTCTCTCTCTCTGCCTGCCTCTCTGCCTACTTGTGATCTCTCTATCTCTCTGTGTCAAATAAATAAATAAATAAATCTTTAAAAATATTTTTAAAAATAAAATAAAATGGATTAAATAAAATAAAAAGTATGTCAACCAATTGTGAAATGATATCTCCTAAACTAGGCTGTTACCACACTATTCATAAACCAGTGAAGAGTCAGTGGTTCAGTTTGATTCATACACTACTACTCAACTTTTAGTTTTTCAAGCACAACCTTTGGAGATACTGTTTTCCCAGGTAGAATTTGCATTAGCCCAGAAGACAGCATGGTAACAAATAGCACATTTTACAGTGTTTTCTACTGCACTGCTATTTACTCTAACCAAACAGGAGTGTCCTGGCTGGCTCGGTCTGTAAAGCCTGTGACTCTTGATCTCAGGGTTGTAAGCTTGAGCCCCACATTGGGTATAGAGATTACCTAAAAACACAATCTTGAAAGAAATAGGGCGCCTCAGTGGCTCGGTTGGTTAAGTGTCCGACTCTCGGCTTGGACTCAGGTCATGATCTCAGGGTCATGAGATTAAGCCCGGGGTCAGGCTCATGCACTGGGCAAGGAGACTGCTTTGGATTCTCTCTCTCCTTCTTCCTGGGCCCCTCCCCTCACCCCATCATTTTCACCTCCCCCAACCCCCACAGGCAGTCACATGCACAAGCTCTCTCTCTAATAAATAAATACATTTTTAAGGGGCGCCTGGGTGGCTCAGTGGGTTAAAGCCTCTGCCTTTGGCTTGGGTAGTGATCCCAGGGTTCTGGGATCAAGCCCCACATCAGGCTCTCTGCTCAGCAGGGAGCCTGCTTCCCTTCCTCTCTCTCTGCCTGCCTCTCTGCCTACTTGTGATATCTGTCTGTCAAATAAATAAATAAAATCTTTAAAAATAAATAAATAAATACATACATACATTTTTAAAAGACAAAATAATAATGATATAATCAAACATATAATATCTTCCATATTTTGGGAAAAGCTTATTAACTAGAGTAAATATAAGAGATTTTTTCACTTTAGCAACCAACTCACCAACTGCTCATTTACTCATTTGATTTATTAAATGTGTGATGTAGGGGCGCCTGGGTGGCTCAGTGGGTTAAGCCTCTGACTTCGGCTCAGGTCATGATCTCAGGGTCCTGGGATCGAGGCCCACATCGGGCTCTCTGCTCAGCAGGGAGCCTGCCTCCCCCTCCCCCTCTGCCTGCCTCTCTGCCTACTTATGATCTCGCTCTCTGTTAAATACATAAATAAAATCTTAAAAAAAAAATAAATGTGTGATGTACTATACCCAAATCATCAAGCTACAGATATATAATTCAATACCTTGCCTTCAGAAACATCTACAAACTGTGTTTTATTTACTTTTTACACACACTAAAAATTACTAGCCAGTGTAGCTTGATCACATACCTGTTCTGTCTCTAAAAGGCACCCCTTCTAAATAAATAAATAAATAAATGGCACCCCTTCCTTTTTCCCCCCACTTTTAACATTATACAGTAAATAGAAAAACAATCCTATATGACTTAAAATATGTCTTACAATGCTAAATTACAAATACATTTGAAGTATACCTAGCCAAGAGCAAATTCCTAGATGCCTATGAGTTATAAAGTTAGTGGCTTTAATTATCTATATTTTAGAATATAGAGAAAGTAAGCTGAACTAAACTTGGCAGAAAAATACCATTTTATCTCTTGGCTGAAAGATATCTCTGGGAAGACTATCTAACCACCTTTTTGTACAAATAAAAAGATTATGGTTTTGTGGGAGATGAAAATGTAATCTATAACCAAAAAAGGTAAGTAAAAAATTGTTGTTACTTATCTCAGACATCAGTAGTTAACCTCGTGAGAAGTGGCATATGCTAAGTATATTCTAGAAAAAGAATTCTAACTATTCTGTTTTTATTATTTTTATTGAAGATTTTTATTTATTTGTTAGAAAGAGAGATCACAAGTAGGCAGAACAGCAGAGAGAGAGGGAGAGGCAGGCTCCCTCCTGAGCAGAGAGCCCAATGTGATGGCGGGGGGGATCCATCCCAGGACCCTGAGATCATGACCTGAGCTGAAGGCAGAGGCTTAACCCATTGAGCCACCCAGGCGCCCCTTACAATTCTGTTTTTGTTTTTTGTTTTTTTAAAGATTTTATTTATGTATTTGACAGACAGAGATCACAAGTAGGCAGAGAGGCAGGCAGAGAAAGAGGGGGAAGCAGGCTCCCTGCTGAACAGAGAGCCCGACGCGTGGCTCGATCCCAGGACTCTGAGACCACGACCCGAGCCGAAGGCAGAGGCCCAACCCACTGAGCCACCCAGGAGCCCCTACAATTCTGTTTTTAAAGTGTACACTTGTTTAACATAAGCAATAACAAAAATATTAATATTTTTAAATTATAAATGTATTTTCTATTTCTCACTCCAACTCTCAATAAGTAAAATAATTCTTATGTAAGGAACATAAAAATACATGAAATATACTTGCTTAGCAGTACTCTTAGTCATCAAAGTGTATGGACTTCAATCATTAGTACTAACATCAAAAAAATATTTTTAAAAACTATCAGGGCCGCCTGAGTGGCTCAGTGGGTTAAAGCCTCTGCCTTCGGCTTAGGTCATGATCCCAGGGTCCTGGGATGGAGCCCCACATCGGGCTCTCTGCTCAGCAGGGAGCCTGCTTCCCCCCCTCTCTCTGCTCGCCTCTCTACCTACTTATGATTTCCGTCTGTCAAATAAATTTTAAAAATCTTAAAAAAAAAAAAAGATATAAATCTCTCTCTGCTTGCCTCTCTGCCTACTTGTGATCTCTCTCTCTCAAATAAATAAATAAAATCTTTAAAAAAAAAGATATAAAGATGAACTACAAGATTCAATATTGTAAAAATGTCAGTCTTTCCAAATTGATGTATAGGTTCAACATAATCACAATAAAATCCCAGCAGAGTTTCTGGTGGAAATTTACAAGCTGATTCAAAATGTTAATGAAAATGCAAAGAACAATAGAAATAGCCCAAATCAGTACTGAAGAACAAAGCTGAAGGACTTACACTACCAGCATAATTGTTACAATTATAAAGCCTACTGATGAGGAGTTTAGACATAAGGATAGACAAAAAGACCAATGAAACAAGAGTCTAGAAATAGACTCAGAACTAATCAATCACCTGATTTATGACAAAAACGAGACTGTAGTAACAGGGAAAGGATGGTCATTTCACTAATGGTGCCAGTCAATTAGAGATCCATACGAAAAAGAATCACTCTTGACTCCTTACACTATACACAGAAGTCAATTCCAGATATAGTTTACACCTAAATGTGAAAGGCTTAAAAAAGTAACTTTTTCGGGGCGGCTGGGTGGCCCAGTGGGTTAAGCCCCTGCCTTCAGCTCAGATCATAATCTTAAGGTCCTGAGATTGAGCCCCGCATCAGGCTCTCTGCTCAGGAGGGAGCCTGCTTCCTCCTCTCTCTCTCTCTCTCTCTCTCTCTCTCGCCTGCCTCTCTGCCCATTTGTGATCTCTGTCAAATAAATAAATAAAATCCTTTAAAAAAATAAAATTTTTTTTAAAAAGTAACTTTTTAAGAAGAAAGCAACTCCCCCACTCTCTCTGCCTACCTGTGATCTCTCTCTCTATGTCAAATAAATAAATAAAATCTTTAAAAAAAAATTGGGGCGCCTGGGTGGCTCAGTGGGTTAAAGCCTCTGCCTTCGGCTCAGGTCATGATCCCAGGGTCCTGGGATCAAATCCCACATCAGGCTCTCTGCTCAGCGGGGAGCCTGCTTCCTCCTCTCTCTCTCTCTCTCTGCCTGCCTCTCTGCCTATTTGTGATCTCTGTCAAATAAATAAATAAAATCTTTAAAAAAAAATAAAAATTTTTTAAAAAGGTAACTTTTTAAGAAGGAAGCAAAAAACATCTTCATGACTTTGGAATAGACAAAAAATAGACAAAATTTCCTTAACCAGGACATAAAGGAAAGCACTGGTAAACTGGACATTAAAGTTAAAATCTTCTGTTCATTAAAAAGCAGGATAAAGTGAGTGAAAAGTTGTCACGGCAAAAGTAAAGATCTATGCAATCATATATTCAACAAAGAATTTGTATCAATAAAATGTAATGAACTCTTATAAAGCAATAATGAAAAGGTAGAAAAACCCATTTAAAAATAGACAAAGACAATATCTAAATGACTAAGAAGCAAAGTAGCTCAATTTCATGAGTCCAATGTAGTGATGACGCTACACACCCAACAAAACAATTCAAGTAAAACAAGACAGAAAATACCAAGTGTGGACAAGGATGTGGAGCTAGTGAAACTCTCATACATACTGATGAAGAATCTTAACAGGAACAACCACAGTTGCTGAATAATATCCATGAAAGCTACACATTCGTATTCTGTGACCCAGAAATTGCACTCCCAGAAATCTATTCACTAGAATGCACACATATATTCACCAAAAGACATTTATGACAATGTGCACATTAACAGTAGAATGGATTGGGGATGCCTAGGTGGCTCAGTCGGTTAAGTGTCTGCCTTTGGCTCAGGTCATGATCTCAAGGTCCTAGGATCAAGTCCTGCATCAGGCTCCTTGCTCAGCAGCAAGCATGCTTCTCCCTCTGTCTGCCACTCTCCCTGATTATGGGCTCTCTCTCTCCCTCTCTGATAAATGGATAAATAAAATCTTTTAAAAATTAAAAAAAAAACCAAAACGAAACAGTAGAATGGATTAATGCATTGTGATATAAACATACAATGGAACACCATAATGCAATAAAAACAAATAAACAATATTATTGATGAATATTAAGCAAAGAAACCAGTAACAAGAGTATACAACTGTTCTTTGGTCTCTCAGAACAAACTTCCCTCAGAGAAGTGTTCCCTGTATTCTCCTCTGCCTCTCCATGAACTTTTGGTCTATCTGGGGCCAGGGTTCAGTATAAGGACAACCAAATACATTCTTCAGAATCAGCTTTGTAAGTGATAAAAGTAAATCTTTTGGGGGGCACCTGGGTGGCTCAGCGGGTTAAGTATCTCACTTTTTTTTTTTTTAAGATTTTATTTATTTATTTGAGAGAGAGAGAGTGAGAGAGATCATGAGAGGAGAGAAGGTCAGAGGGAGAAGCAGACTCTCCATGGAGCTGGGAGCCGGATGCAGGACTCAATCCCAGGACTCTGGGATCACAACCTAAGCAGAAGGCAGCTGCTCAACCAACTGAGCCACCCAGTGCCCCGGTATCTCACTCTTGATTTTGGCTCAAATCATGATCTCCGGGTCACGGGATCTCAAGCCCCACATCGGGCTTCATGCTCAGCGGAGAGTCTGCTTGAGATTCTCTCTCTCCCTCTCCCTCTAGCCTCCCTCACCCCCTCTCATCTTTCTCCCTCTGACTGTCTCTCTTAAAAAAAAAAAAAAAAAAAAGCAGCAGCTAGGCTTCATCTATACTTGGAAGGCACAAAGAGCTCTTCTCTATTTCCGTTTTGTTTTGTTTTGAGTGAGATACATCACACAGAGTAGAGCACTAAATGTATTTAAGTAGGAGAATCATCAGGGTTTTAGAAAGAAAACTTGAACTGCACTTAAGGGGTTCAACATCCTGACTTCTCTTCTAGCTGGGAAACTCACGACTATATCCCCAGTGCACAACCTGGAATAGAAGTGCAGTAAATACTTGCTGATCATAGAGAGAACACTAAAATTATCCCAATAAAAGACAAAGGCATCAACTACAGAAGTAGCCAAGAAAATAGAAAGGTAGGAGTACTCCGATCTCATAGAACAAGAAATCTAGAAAAGTGAGAGGAAGGCCTCAAAGATGACTGAATTTTCCATTTTGGGTGACCATGCAGATGGTCAGTCATTAAGTCAAATACATAACGCAAAAAGAGGAGCAGGTTTAGAAAAAAGAAAACAAACTGGACTACACACCTATTAGAGATCAACTGAGTACTTTCAGCAATGATGCCATTTGGCAATGTTACAAACATGGAACTGTAAGATATTGCTGCTAGTGGTTTAGATGTATGTTTGTAAACCATTTGCTGGCCACTCCCACATATGTGAAGTGACTTGAATAAAAATTATCCATTGCAGTTAAGGTTTATAATGACAGAATATTTTAGAAATACCTCAAATGCCCATTAATACATGATCAGTTAAATGTCCGACCTTGTTTGCAAAGGGTCCAGTAGAAAGTCAGCATTTGGGGACAGATAATTTAAGAGTGAAATAGAAAAGAATTACTACGTTTAAGTTCACAATACTTTTAAATCAATCTATTCTACTGTATCTGTATTTATAGAAGACACAAAATAAGCATAATTTCAAATGAGTGATCTAAAAATCATTAAACCATAGTTGGCATGTGTTTTAAAGGTCTGAAAACCAAGTATTAACCAAGTTCCATAAATCCTTTAAATAAAGTCTAAGCCAACCAGTATTTTCAGTACCTTAGGCTCATAAACTGTAATAAAGAGAACCAATGTATCACTTTGGAGTTTACAAACCATTTTGAACTTCCTAACAACCACATGGGATATGTGAATCAGGCAGAAATCATCTGCCAAAAGTTAAGATGAAAGCTTTATTATTGTTATACCTTCAAATGCAAAGTTTCAAAATGAAGGATACAGACAGTTTTATTCTTTCAAAAGAGTAGAAGTTTAATTCCACCAGTTCCTCAAGCTGCAAGGGAGTTAATTAATTTGTTCCACTCTTAATTTAAATTTAAGTTAAATCTGTGACTTCCATAAAAGACACACAACTAGCCAAAATAAGGCATAGTGGAAATCTTTGCAAAACCACATTTCATGTCATTTCCCTGTCTCCATCAAATCCCATAATGGAAAAACTTTACGTTCTAGTTTTCTGAGACAAATTCTAAAAATAAGCTAAGGTATTGCTCACTGGACAAGACATACTTCGGGTAGATCCACAAATTCTTAAAGATAATACAAAATGTTACCAAAGGCAAAGGACATAATACTGAATCACCTAGTCTCTGCACAGATCACTCTACGGAGCCCCACAGGCATCTCCCAGCCTGTGGGGATTTACTCACCTCCAAAGGCACTATGATGGATGGTTTCTTTTTCAGCTCCTCACATTTCCTTTTCTTACAGATCTGATGGCTGTTCTTTCTATTCTTGCAGTAGGTACATTCACCACAATTGGTCTTCTGCTGGCAGGGCTCACAGACCCCACATCGCTTTCGTTTCTTCTTTTCCAAAGTAGGTAGCAATGTTGTATAGGAAGGAGAAGAGGTACTGGCGAGTGACACTGGCCTGGACACCACTGTGGTGTTGATGTCAGCCACACTGGTCATGCCGATCTGGGAGCTCCCACCTTCCAATGGGCTGGGACCAACCTGGGAGAGTTGGGTAATGCCCTGGGAAGCATGGAAGAGTCTTCGCTCAGGGGCTAACGGGACCCCCTGAGTGTTAGCTGGCAGAAAGCTTATATGAACCTGCTTCTCATTTTCTATATTGCTAATAGTCATTATTGGAGGTACCAAACTTATCTCTGAGTTTGATGACGCCTGAGGAGTGTGACCAGAGCCCAAGGGCAAAATCTGCACAGAGCCCTGGACCTCAAGCCCATATGAAACAGTGCTCTGGGGCTCAGGCCATTCTGGGAGAGCATTATAGGTAGCAATTGGGTTTAGAGGAGCAGGAAGAAAAATAGGTGGGTCGGAGGCAGTACCACCACCCATTCCAAGGATTTGTTGGTCTAGGATAGCACCAAAGACCTCTCCTTGGACTGGAATAGCACCAGGCATCTCTGGTGGGTCTGGGGTCTCATCCAGAGCCTCTCCATGAATTATGTTAGCACCAGGAACTTCCCATTGACGTGGGACAGCACTGAAAGCCTGTCCTATGACAGGGGTGGTATCAGGAATTTCTGGTTGATCCGGGGTAGCTTTGAGTACCTCTTGATGATCTCGTTTAGCACCAAGGGTTTCTTGTTCTGAGCTCGCCAAGAGGAGTTTTATTAATGAGGTAGGATATATGGACCCACCAATGGACAAACAGTTTCTAAGGTCCAATTCAGGTACAACCTTATTAAAGCTTGAGGTGGGGTAGCAATCACGTTCACTTTTGATGGGATCCAGGTAAGAATCAGACAGCTTAAGAGATTCTACTCGTGAACCCAAATCTTCTAACTGAATGCTGGAGTTTCCTTCGTAAGTAACCTTGAGGGCTGCTCTTTGGAGCAAAGGAGCACACAGAGTGTCCTGAGCGAACATTCTAGGGGAATCGTTGATATCATTCAGAGTCTCTTTAGAGAATAGTCCTTCACCACCACGTGTCTCTTCTGATGACCCAGAAACGATCTCTACTACAGGATCACTCTGAGTGGAGACATTTACTTTGGAACCCTCCACCCTCTGGGACCAAGACTGGGTTGCCTCTTGGCTCTCACCTTTAAATAAAGATGCATTTTGTACACCAATTAGATTCTCTATATTGGAAGAAATTAGGGGGACTTGCGTTGAAACAGAATCATTTTCTGGGTGTTTTACGCCCATGTCAGTAACTACATTATAATCACATTCATGTTGCTTTTCTAAATTCTTTGGAGGTGGAACTTTCTTGGGTTTGGCTATGATCACTGGAGGTTGGGAGAGTCGTCTGCTAAGAGAGGTGCTTCGGAGAGCCATTGTAAACCCATTGCAAGTTAAGGATTCTGGGTTCTGAAAAAGAACCTCAGTCCTATCCAAATTCATTCGTGCTGCTCCAGCCCTTGTCAGTAGGCTTCTGACTGGCATAGGTGGTTTGGACTCTATTTTTTTCTTAACATCTCTTTCTTGAATTAATTGCTTTAATTTTCCAGGGCTCACAGTCTTGACTGATGCCACATTTTTATTGGTTGCCTTAGATGGCTTCTTAAGTTGGCTGCTTTTCTTTCTGTTTAGATCTTCTCTCCTGACTAATCTGGAAGGCCTTCCATGGCGGGATCGAGACATAGCTACAGAGTAGGAAAAAATGAAAGGGCACAGGGAACAGAGTCATTGGTCCTTTGGAAAGTCTCACTTCTGAGGAGAATCTGGACGCAACATGGCTGAGCTCACTGGCACAAGATTTTGGTCTGAAATAACAAAAAAAAAAAAAAAAGGGAGTGAGTCTTCTTCCTATGTATTCTCCCATTTGAAATCTACTAACAATTATTAATCAAAATTAGGCACTAAGAAGGTTTACTGCAAAAGAAAATATAAACACAAAAGATATTAAAGCATCCTTTAAACCCTGGATTCACAAATAAAGTCCCTTTAATTACTGTGACAACTGACTTAGTTGATGAAGTTCTACGCACAGGGTAAGCAAGGGAGGGTTATTCCATATTAGAAACCACAACTGTTGTAGTTACATGTAGTTGAAAGATCAAATCCCAATCTTTACAATTTTGGGTCCTTAAAAAATTATCTCTTAATGTCTTTCCTCAGCACATTACCACACAGGCAGAGATGTCATGTGTTGGACAGTAAAACTGGTAAAACCATAAGAAGAAGAGCCTTATTATAATCCAAGAAACTCTATTTGGAGATCCAATAATATTAATTCCACATTCCAATGGACAGTCTACAAATTCTGAGCTTTACACGTGCACACAAAAATAGCATAAAATCTGAGGAGTTAGTATTGACAGATTAGGTTACAAAAAAGACTCACGGGTCCAACAATTATCTGTTGAGTACCTACTATGTATAAGGAAGGCACTGTGGTGAGCACTGCCCACACCCAGAAATGATGTCCCTCTTTTCTCTTTCACCCGACTTAATCCAAAGACTGCTGGTTCTAAAATCCCTTCTACCAAGGGTCTCAAAAGTCTCATGATGAATGCCTAGGCAAGGAAATTGGAAATAAAGAGAAAATGAGATCATTAGAACAGTAAATCATACTAGGCAAGCAACTATTATTTGGAAGGTAAGCAGGAAAAAGGAAGAAAATGAAAGGGGACTAAGAGCCATTATAATTGTCTTTGGTCTCCTCAGACTGCTTACCCTAATGCAGAATAAAACCAAACTATGAACAAGAATAAAGCTCACCATACCAGATGTATCAATATACTCCCTAAAGATCACAGAATCAAGAGTGTTACCATGGGTGAGGATTCTTTAACAGTTGACAAGTTGTTGGATTTGTAAGAAAGCATGGTATCCGATAGTTACCAAAAACTGGTCTGCAACCAAGTGAGCAACAGTCTGTGGCAAAATCAGAACAAAACAGGCAGTATCAAGTTTTTCATAAAGTTGAATTTATTCATTTTAAACAACTCTTCTTGGGGTGCCTGGGTGGCTTAGTCGGTTGAGCAACCCACACTCTTGGGTTTCCACTGGGGTCATCTCGGGCCATGATCTTAGATCAGGGGATGGAGCCCCACGACTGGCTCCAAGTTGAGGGAGAGTCTGACTGGGATTCTCTCACTCTTCTCCCTCTGCCCCTCCCCCCACTCACACTCAGGCTCACTTGCTCTCTCTCAAATAAATAGGGGTGCCTGGATGGCTCAGTCAGTTTAGCCTCTGATTTCAGCTCAGGTCATGATCCAGGGTCCTAGGATGAAGGCCCGCCCCTGTCCCCCACCCCCATCCCCACCCGGGGCTGGCCTGCCAGGACACCACACTCAGCGGGGGAGTTGGCTTCTTCCTCTCCCTCTGCCCCTCCCCCATTCGTGCTCATACGCACGTACGCGCGCGCGCGCTCTCTCTCTCTCAAATAAATTTTTTACAATAATAAATAAATACATAAAACCTTTTAACGAACTATAGAAATGATCCCTGAAAGTATAGTCTTTACATAAAACCTTTAAAAAATGTCCTTTCTTTAAAAAATAAAAGTCCTTTCTTTTGCGAAATGGTAGCGATAGGTTTATTTTATACTGTTATTACTTGAGGAAGTAAAAATTTGACAGCCCTCTAACATTCTCAAATTGTGTGTTTTTGTTGTACTGATTTGATCCAGGTAATCCTGGGATGCACTGGTTGGTTTAGTAGCTAGAAATGTGTCCATCAGAAAGCTTTGAGTTTGAATCTGTGATCACCAGCTATGTCCTCCCAGAACCTATTTAACTGAGTCAAAGCTTCTACATCGAAACGAGGTTGTTTTGAGGTATCACTGGGGTCCTACAGGGAAAGCCTAGTGGCTTCCTAGTGGTATCTGAGGTTGAGGAGAGACGGGGGAGCGGTGGGGGGGGGGGGGAGGTAAGGTAAGAAGGACTTTGGAAATAGGCAGACTTGGGTTCAGTTTCCAGCTCAGAAACATTACTAGTCATAGGATTCTGATATATTCCTCATTCTCTCTATCCTTATGTATAATAGAATAGGAAGCATAATAGTACTGACCTCATTGGGTTACCATGAGAATAAAATGAGATGACCTGTGTAAACACTTAGCACAGGGCTGGCATACAATAGATGTTTAATAATAAATAGGAGCTAAAAAAATGAAAGGGTCCTTATACTTTCAAAACACAAAAAAAGGGGCACCTGGGTGGCTCAGTGGGTTAAGCCTCTGCCTTTGGCTCAGGTCATGATCTCAGGGTCCTGGGATGGAGTCTCCCATCGGGCTCTCTGCTTGGCAGGGAGCCTGCTTCCTCCGCTCTCTCTGCCTGCCTCTCTGCCTACTTGTGATCTCCCTGTCAAATAAATAAATAAAATCTTAAAAAAAAAACCCACCAAAAAAAAAAAAAAGAAAACAAGCTAAAGGATGGTTATCATTATTAGAGGCACTTTAACCCACAGTCCACTGTATTCTGCAAAACAAGATACAGTTCTTTTGTTTCTGTTATCACTTAACACATTGTAAGCCAGGTACTATAATAAAAGATCCCAGAGCACAACATTGAAAAGTCAAAGCATTGTGCCTTTAAGACAGACTTTTTAAATAGACATTAGTGATAACATTAACCACAAGAAAAATAAGTCTGATAAATCTGTACTAAATACAAACACTAGACCAGACAATACTTCACTTGAGTTCTTGGCATCTAAGCTTACTGCTTTCCCCCTTTTCTTAAAAAAGGGAAAAAAAAAGTTTTTGGCTTGCACTAACTTTTTGACTGTGAAAAACTGTAGGATATTTTCTCCAAAGACCACTGCTTTTTGTACCAGTGTTTTTAGAAAACAAAAGACATTCCAGTTCTAATCTCCAGAAAGTCAGCAGTCTTTATAAGAATGTTTTTTTCAGATAGCAAAAAGCAATCCTTTCCATTCTTCAGAAATTCAACAATATCAGTATAAGCTCGCTTTATCTCTTGTATCAAGATTACATTGCTAAAAAATTATTAGGAGCATATAATCTTGGTATTGCAATCAGCCACGAAAATTAAAATTCACATATGTAGGCAAGTAATCTGGATATGCCAGAAGGTGTCATGGGATCTGCTTTTGAAAGTAGTTTATAAATTGATCTCGTTCTCATATATTCTTTTATATTTTTAAATTAAAGTGCTTTAGAAATTCAGGCTTGTAATTAAGATAATGTTTACCATTCAAACCTTATCTCCTGAAAAAGAGCCTGCCAAGGAAATGGAAAAGGTATGAGCAACATGGATTGGGAAGATGTGGCCTCTTTAAATGGTAACAGCCTTTTTATGAGATCGTGAAAGAGGCCAATGACCCCTGAAAAACCCAACTGCAGGGGAGAAACCACTGGGTACCACCCAGCCAAAGAAACAGACAATCAGAAACAAAATAAGGGCTCCCACAAGATCCTAATTTTATCACCCTTGGCTCCACTGATGAAATGTGACCTTCTTTTGTGATAAACTAAGTTATCCCCAGGGCTGAACTCTGGGAGGAGAGGCAATAAGCTTTTTTTTTTTTTTAATTTGTGGGGAAAAAACCAGTGTAGTCCATTCTTTTAACAGGTCCATATTTAAATATGGAATTATCCCCACAGATCTCCTGATATTTATTTTCCTTATTAATCTGTAAACATTAGTAGAGGCTCCATTTCCTCCTTTTTGGGTGCTTTTGTTTATTGTAGAGTACTTAAGTCATACAAAAAGATATTTACAATTGAAAATTAATTCTACTTCCAGTTTTCATTTCTTTTTTTCCCCATTTTTCATCTCTGATGAATACTGACATTATAATATTTCTCAAAATCAGTTTTATTCTACTCGAGAATATATCCAAGAGTCTGAGTGCTATAGAGAGATAGCTGCAGGATAATATTATCAGAGCAGAAAATAAGAAAATAGTGTTCCCGTTATTAAACAGATACCATAGGCCCTAATTATTTGCAATTCATTGATATGATTCTGTGGCTTCTTATTTTCCTGGAAGAGAAAACAAAATGAAACAAACAAAAAGCCCCAACCACTATGGGATGCAAAACATTAGTTAGCAAGTCTTTTCACCAGAGGGCACAAAAATAAAAATTCTTTTTCCTAAAATGTCCTTGTGATATAGGGGACTAGAGCATATGAGATCCAAACATCTTAAGCCAGGAGATAAGAGGCCAACATATAATTTGAAACAGGAAAGACATGATGCCAGCCTAAAGTAGAGAGCTAAAAGACAGAGGGCAGAAGTGGCAGGAGCAGGCCCCAGGGCGAATATGACAAACATCCCAGTGTAAGGATCTGCTAATTATTCACAAGTAACGTAAACCTTCCTAACCAGATTGGTCAACAAATGGGATCAGGTATTTTCATCACTATTATTTGAGCTTACTAAGTATTCAACTTTTCCCTACAGAGGGCCTTTTTTGTAATTATGGAAGTAATCCCCTTACTTAAAAAATAAAAAGCTGACTTCCTAAACTGTATCAGTTTTCTGTAAAAGACAATGTTGACAGCACCACCTCAGAAAATCCTCTCCCACCTACATCCCTCCTCCTGGATCTCCCAAAGTTCCCTGGGCAGGAAGTGGCTGAAATGATGGAGCCATACAGCCTGCATGTCAATTTAAAATTATATTGCAACCCTTCCCACTACCAGCGGTGGCCAAAAAGAGTGGTGAGTATTTTCATCATAGCTAGAGGCAAAAGAGGCTCTGATTTCATAGTCACTCCATTCAGCGCGTTAGAATTTAAAGCCTACTGCACTTGGCTGAGAGAAAGAAGATGTTAAACTTTTCTTTTAAAAGGCACCACCCGATTTAGCTTCGTCCAGCAACTAAGTTCTACATCTAAAGGAAGACGAGGCGGGCAGGCTGCTTGCAGTTCCTAGATAGTCTTCTACCACAGGAAGTGTGAGAGCCCTCCGCGCAAGGAAAGGCTGTTCAAGGAAACTCACTAGAATACTAGCAGATTTAGTCAAAGGCTCCTTCCATATGTAAAATACCCCCGCTGCCCTGCAGAGAGCAAGAAAAAAAAAAAAAGGCCTTAAGAGGGCCACAGAAAAGGGAAGGGAGAAGTTAAAATGGAGATAGCATGACTCTTCCAAAAACAAGGAAAACATAAAATACAGGGGGAATAGTAAAAAGCCTAAGGAAGAAAAAGTCTCTTTAAAGGGGAGAGGGGGAGCAAAAGACAAGAGGAAGAGGAACAGATTTATGGTAATAAAGGCAGAATATAAAAAAAATAACTGGGATCAAAATGCTGAAGACTAAAGGTAAAAGACCTAGGGGGAAAAAAGAAATTTAAGTGTGCAGGGAAAGAAGGATAGCTGCAAAGAGAGTGGGGGAGGGGATGGACAAACCAGATAAAGAAGATTGGAGAGGGAAGAGAAACAAAGGGCAGAACCATGTCTGATTCAAACCTCTGACCTATCAATTCTGGAAAACCAGAGCTGAGTTCGATAGTTAACTCTCATTAAAATGGTAAGGGGTGGTTGAAGAGATTTAAATCGCCGCTACTAATCTTTGCAGAGAAAAAGGGACATTATGTGCCAATAACTCCCCTATATCTTGATTCTGAAGTTTAGCCGATTTCATAACATGGCTTTAAACACTGTCAGAGGCTAGCAACCAACCTATTTAGGATCTCTAAATAGGGGAGGGAAGGGAAGGCAGGGTAACCTAAAACTGATTAAAATCAGAAAACACACCCAAAATCACAGTATGGAAGTCTTTCAGTTCTTGGAAACTATACGGACTAACCTCCAAACATTTCCTTATCTAGGCACCTACCTGCGTGTACCACCCTTGTTTAACCGTCGTCATAAATTCCTGATATGCCCTCAATTACTCTTGCCCTAACTGGTTAACAAGCAAATATAGATATATTTGCCTACATGCATGCCTACATAATGCCTACATACATACATACGTGTGTGTTTGACATCCTGAGGCCTAAAGAAGCCATCGTCTTTACTTCACTAAATTTATTTTATTAAATACTGTTGGGAGGGGGGAGAAAGGCAAGTGAGCACTTTTGGGTTCAGGGCCGACCTGAGGCTGCTGCCCTACAGCGCCGCCCTTCAACCCATCCCGGTGCGGCGGGCAGCGCACCCCGCGGACGCTAGACTGTGCACCTTATCTTCCACTCGCTTCTCGTCTCGAAGCACTTAAGACTTTATTTCTTCATAAACTGTCCATTACCATGTACTGTGCAGCTCATGTGGTACTGGAGACTGGAACTGGGGAGGAGTGGCAAACGAGTGACCGAGGCAAAATGGTTAATTTGGGAAGAGGACGAGATGGGGGCGGGGGAAACACTCCTAGTTCAAACAATGTTTGTTTTCTTGGTAATACATTCATTTTATTGGGTCCGAAATGCGCAATTTGGGTTCCCCATTCATGTGGAAAGCCTACTGGGGACGGTCGGCAACTTCCTGACCACTTTTTGTGGAACCGTGTGGACTGCAAACAGCCCTTCCAGAAGCTGAATCAGTTGGGGGTCTGGGTGGAGGGAGGAAGAGAGGAGCGAGGGAGCGGGAGAGAGATCTACCCCTTCCCTCCCCGACACGTGAAGGGCTGGCGGCCCTGGCAGCAGGCTCCGGCCGGAATCCGGCCCCTCCCCGGCTCCACGGCCCCCGGCTCCGCGCACCTCCCCGCTCCTGGATCCCGCCAGTGCGACTGACGCGACGGCAACGCCAGCGCGCTCGGCGACCTGGTGGCGCTCAGAAGAAGTTTCAAAAAGCCATTTTGACAGAACACCAATTCTATCCTCTACTCCCTTCCTCCTCGATCGGTGTAACTCCGGGTCACCTCGGGTCAGACTCCCCTGCTACCTCCACTCTAAAGTTTCATCCTTGGAGTCCCCTCCCCGGAATGCTCAGGGAGGGAAGTGCCAAATGTTCCCCAACGAACCTATGCCCGACACGAGCGTGGGGGAGGGAGAAAATCTGTTTGGGGGGTACGCTTGATTATGCGACAGGACGGGTTCCTCACCCGCAACTTGCCCTAACTCCTCTAATCTTGAGGCGCCGGACTTTCAAGTCTTCCTAAGAGGCGCATGGGTCGCCGGCACCTTCAGGGATCCCCGAAGGTACACTTGCCCTCCCCCTTGCAGCCCAGCTGCAGCGGCGCCCGAGGTCCGAGCCCAAGGAGCCCCGGGCCCCGCTCCCCCCCACACCCCCCAACCCCGCGCCGCAGCTGGGCCTCGGGGGCAGGCGGCCGAGTCCTCCGGCCGGGGGCATTGTTTACCACCCGCAACAAAAGCTCCCCCAGCGGCTCAGGGCAGGGGGTCTCCGCGGGGAGTGGGCCCACCCCTGCGGACCCGGAGGAGCCGCGGACGCCCAGCTCTGGCCCTCATCCCAGCTCCAGCCGAGTACCGCCCCTCGCACCCCCTTCCGGCCTCGGCGTGGGGGTCCCCGCACCCCTGCCCTCTGCCCCGGCCCCAGCTCACCACTGGCCGGCTCAGGCTCGGAGGGCAGCACGCGTGCCCCCGGCTCCAAGCCCGCACCAGCCCTCAGGCAAACTTTCCAACTCGCGCGGGTCCCCACAACTTGGGAGCCCAGGGCCCCCGCGGGCGCGAGGAGCTCGAGCGGGCCCAGGGCGGACACCTACCGGCTGCCTGGCAGGGTCAGGGCCCGAGCCCCCGGGGTGGGCGGCAGCTTCCCAAAGGTCCACAGGCGAGAGGCAGGTAGAGTTGCATGACTGGGGCGGGGCAGGGGGTTGTCCCAGGGGGCAGACCCGGGAGCCGAGGGACCGGCGGCTGCGCGCACAAAGCGGTGCGGGAGCGGATTGCGCTGCCACTCCCCGCCAGGTCAGCCCCCCGGAGCAGCACTGTCTCCCCAGGACAGACCTCAGGGAGTGAAGCAGGGGCTCTGCCTTTGCTGGACCCTGCACCACTGAGCTACAGTCAAAATGCGAGCTGGATTTCCCCAAACCGGAGCTGGACTCCCCTCTCGACCCTTACCCCTCCCCTTGGCCCTCCTCTCTCATAATACCTTCCCCCCCCCCCCCTTTAAGGTCAAAAGAGAGTATTGGACCGGAAGAGAGGTGTCAAGTTTTTCTTGTCATTATCTTTTTTTCCAAGGGGCCCTTGGGCTGAGAGACAAATTTTAGGGTTTCTAAATTGAATGTTTATAGATAGATCAAGGGAATGGCTGATCAGAGATGATACAACTGAGCCATATCTGGGGTGCAGATGATGGTAAACTGCCCTCAACATCAAAGAGAGGCCCGAAGAGAGCTGTGTTCCCTTGACTCTACACTTGATGTCTGAAAAGGTCATCATTACATTTTTGTTAGCCATTTGGCCCTTGTACACTGAGGGTGGTCATATTCACTTCATGGATGAAACAATGAAGGCTCCAGAAGAAGTTAAGTTATCAGCATTGGAAGGAATAACCAGGTACATTATGCCAAATTAAGACTGAGTGATGCATGGGGTGCCTGGGTTGCTCAGTGGGTTAAGCCTCTGCCTTCAGCTTGGGTCATGATCACATTGGGCTCTCTGCTCAGCAGGGAGGGGGCTTACCCCTCTCTCTCTGCCTGCTGTTCTGCCTACTTGTGATCTCTCTCTCTCTCTTTCTCTCTCTCTCTGTGTCAAATAAATAAATAATTGCTTTTTAAAAAAAAGACTGAGTGGTACATTGGAATTTCTCCCTAAATGTTGGATGGCTATTGCTTCTTCCAGCGGTCAGTCAGTCATGACACAGACAAGGGAATCCAGGTCTTTCATGGGCTCACAGTGGTAATGAAAATGGTGTTCATGGAACTATCATTCCTCCCACGCCAAAACTTCAGCTGGAGAGAAAGACTTACCCTATCATTACTTTCAACACCGTTCTACTCCCATTCTCCACCTAATTTTTATTCTTTGGTATACTTGCTTTAATAAGCATAACCAGATTGTTCCTTTGAGAAAGATTCCTAAACTTTCAACCTTTCTCACAGACTGATTCATTCAAATTTATTCTTGAGCTGGGATATAGGTATACAGAGATGAATAAAATTTACCTCTTAAACAGGAGGAACCTGGATCCTGGGTGGCAAGCAGAACAAACTAATGACTGCTCCACAGTGTTTTCAGAGCTACAGTCAGATAAATACCTTAGCTGGAGAAAGTAAAAACACGTGGCCTTTGAAATAAATTTTATCTGCAATAATGGACTTTTCTCAATATTTCCAGGAGCCTAATTATTAATACATGTCAGAAACAACCTAGGACCTAGATGAAAAGAGTGTTGGGAGAGCCTGACTCATAACTTGATCTCCATAAGAAACAAAAAAGAAAGAACATTAAAAACAAAGAACAGGGGCACCTGGGTGGCTCAGTGGTTAAGCGTCTACCCTGGGCTCAGGTTATGATCCCAGGATCCTGGGATCAAGCCCAGCAATTGGGCTCCTTGCTCAACTGGGAGCCTGCTT
This sequence comes from Martes martes, assembly GCF_963455335.1. Lineage (NCBI taxonomy): Eukaryota > Metazoa > Chordata > Mammalia > Carnivora > Mustelidae > Martes > Martes martes. Next base: position 57,056,593 of record NC_137902.1, read on the forward strand.
CTCCCTCTGCCTGCTGCTACCCTTGCTTGTGCTCTCTTTCTTTGACAAATAAATAAATAAAATCTTTTTTTAAAAATGTCTATGATTTTTTAAAAATGTCTATGATAACAACTCATTCTCTTCATTCCATAATGTTAGTTGAATCCATACCTATGTGTGAGGCACAGTTCTAAACTCTGGGAAAACAGCAGTAGCAGAATGAAACCTCTGCCCTTGTGGAGCTTGCATTCCATCATGGAGTGGAGGTGGGAACAAAAATAAAGAAGGCAGGGGCACCTGGGTGGCTCAGTGGGTTGGGGGCCTCTGCTTTCGGCTCGGGTCATGATCCCAGGGTCCTAGGATCAAGCCCCACATCGGGCTCTCTGCTCAGCAGGGAGCCTGTTTCCCCCTCTCTCTCTGCCTGCCTCTCTGCCTACCAGCAGGGAGCCTGTTTCCCCCTCTCTCTCTGCCTGCCTCTCTGCCTACTCGGGATCTCTGTCTGTCAAATAAATAAATAAAATCTTAAAAAAAAAAAAAGAAGGCAAAGAAGCAGAATCCATATAGTGTGTCAGATGGTGATGGTTAGAGGGAGGAGGAGGAAAACAGGGAAGGGGACCGGGAGTTCTGGGGAAAGTTGCAATTTTAAAGATTTTATTTATTTATTTGAGAGAGAGAGAGTGGGGAGAGGGGGAAGAGAGCCAGAGGGAGAAGGAGAAACAGACTTCCCGATGAGGAGAGCCAGATGAGGTTCTCAGATCCCAGCACCCTTGGATCATGATCTGAGCTGAAAGCAGACACTTAACCAACTGAGCCACCCAGGTGCCCTGAAAGCTGCAGTTTTAAATACAGCAATGAGCTCATTGAGTAGATCTGAAAAAGATAAGGGAGGGAACTGGAGGAGATTTTATGTGTAGGAAAAAGCAAGTGCAAAGGCCTTATAGGTGAAATTGTGTTTGTGGTAACACAACAATTTCACTGCGTTTCATAACAGTATAGTACTGGAAATTAATATGTCAAAAAAAAAAGTATAGAGCACTCCCATTGGCCAACTCTGGGACAATTTTGAATTTGGAAAAGAGGTTTCATTTGGACAAACAAATTTGAGAGTCATCAGCATGGAGATAATAGTCATTATTTTTTTATTTATTTACCCAACACAGGGCTTGAACTCACGACCATGAGATTAAGACCTGAGCTGAGATCAAGAGTCAGATAGCCGTCCAGGCACCTCCACATGTACATGATATTTATACCCACTTTGGTATCTGAGTCTTAAACATCTCACCAAACATCATCAGGCCCATCTGAACCTATCAGAAAAAGGGTCTGGGGGCGCCTGGGTGTCTCTGTGGTTAAACATCAAATAAATAATAAGATTTTTTTTTAAGATTTTATTTCACAGAGAGAGACACAGCAAGAGAGGGGAACACAAGCAGGGGTAGTGGGAGAGGGAGAAGCAGGCTTCCCGTTGAGCAGGGACCCTGACACGGAGCTTGATCCCAGGACCCTGGGATTATGACCTGAGCCCAAGGCAGATGCTTAATGATTGAGCCACGCAGGAGCCCCACTTTAAAAAAAAAATTTAAGATTTTATTTATTTACTTTATTTGACAGACAGAGATCACAAGTAGGAAGGGGGCGGGGAGCAGGCTCCCTGCTGAGCAGAGAGCCCCATCTGAGATCATGACCTGAGCGAAAGGCAGAAGCTTAACCCACTGAGCCACCTAGGTGCCCCTAAACAAAATCTTAAAAAAAAAAAAAAAGCATATATCTTAGGGGGAAAAAAAAAGGAAAAGTGGGGCGCTTGGGTGGCTCAGTGGATTAAAGCCTCTGCCTTCGGCTCAGGTCATGATCTTAGGGTCCTGGGATCGAGTCCCACATCGGGCTCTCTGCTCGGCGGGGAGCCTGCTTCCTCCTCTCTCTCTGCTTGCCTCTCTGCCTACCTGTGATCTCTCTCTGTCAAATAAATAAATAAAATCTTAAAAAAAAAAAAAAAAGGAAAGGGGTCTGATATTTATAACAGAAACTAAAAGCCTGAAGAATTCATGAGGAACTAGTCAATAACGTAAAGTGTCTATCTAAGAAGAAGAAAAGAAAGTGAAATATAACTAATTTCATCTTATCTGCATACTAATTTACCTTAGGCAGTCCCCTAGGGAAAAAAATAAATATATATTCTCCTCAAACACATACACACACACATATGCACACACACATACACCCACACACAGTTTCTTTCCTAAAGAATATAATCTCAATTGGCAAAAATTTTTAAATTTGGCAATATTGTCTCTTCAGCAAATGGTGCTGGGAAAACTGGATAGCACCATGCAAAAGAATGAAACTGGACCATTTTCTTATACCACACACAAAAATAAACTCAAAGTGAATTAAGGACTTAAATGTGGGACCTGAAACCATAAAAATCCTAGAAGAGAGCACAGACATCAGAGAGCATCTGACATCAGCTGTAGCAACCCTTTGTTGGATATGTCTTCTGAGGCAAGGAAAACAAAAACAAAAATAAATTATTGGGACTACATCAAAATGAAAAGCTTCTGGGGTGCCAGGCTGGCTCATGGTAAAGCAGGTGACTCATGATCTCAGGGTTAGGAGTTCAAGTCCCACATGGGACCTGAAGTCTACTAAAAAATAAATAAATAAAAAATAAAATAAATAAAAATAATTTTTAAAGAAATCAACTAAACTAAAAGACGACCTACTAACTGGGAGAGGATATTTGCAAATGATAAATACAATAAAGGGTTAAGATCCAAAATATATAAGAAACTGATTTAACTCGACACACACAAAAAATAATAATAGTAAAAATATGGGCAAAAGACATGAATATGCATTTCTCTGAAAAAGATGCACAGATAGCCAATAGACACATGAAAACATGTTCAACATCAGTCATCATCAGGGAAATGCAAATCAAAACCACAATGAAATATCATCTCACATCTGTCAGAATGGCTACAATAAAAAAACACAAGAAGGAAGTTTTGGCAAGGATACGGAGTAAAAGAAACTCTCTTGCACTGTTGGTGAGAATGCAAACTTGTGCAGCCACTGAGAAAAACAGTATGGAGTTTCCTCCACACTGGAGTTTCCTCAAAAAATTAAAAATAGAATTTACTTCTACTACTGGATATTTACCCAAAGAATATGAAAATACTAATTTGTAAAGATACATGTACCCTTTATTTCATTATTTACTATAGGCAAATTATGGAAACAGTTAAAGTGTTCATTGATAGAAGAATGGGTAAAGAAGGGGTGCTTGGGTGGCTCAGTTGATTAAGTGTCTGCCTTCAGCTCAGGTCATGATCCCAGGGTCCTGGGAGGAGCCCTGCCCTGCTCAGTGGGGAACGTGCTTCTCCCTTTCCCGCTGCCACTCCCCCTGCTCATCTGTACTCTCTCTTTCTCAAATAAATAAATAAAATCTTAATCTTGGGGCGCCTGGATGGCTCAGTGGGTTAAGCCTCTGCCTTCAGCTCAGGTCATGATCTCAGGGTCCTGGGATGAAGCCCTGCATTGGGCTCCCTGCTCAGCAGAGGGCCTGTTTCCCCCTCCCCCTCTGCCTCCTCTTCTGCCTGCCTCTCTGCTTACTTGTGATCTCTCTCTGTCAAATGAATAAGTAAATAAAATCTTTACCAAAATTTAAAAAAAACCCACAAAATAAAAATAAACAAATAAAATATTTTTAAAAATTAAAAAAAATAGATAAAGAAGATAACACACACACACACACACACACACACACACACACACACACACACTGTAATATTACTCAGCCATAATAAAGAATGGAATCTCGCCATTTGCAATATGGATGGATCTAGAGAGTATTATGCTAAGTGAAATAAGTCAGCCAGAGAAAGACAAACACCATAGGATTTCACTCACATGTGGAATTTAAGAAACAAAATAAATGAGCAAAAGTTAAAAAAAAAAAGAGAGAGTGAGAGAGAGAAACCAAGAAACAGACTCTTAACTACAGAAAACAAACTGATGGCTACCAGAGGGATGGGGGGATGGGTGAAATACATGACGAGGATTGAAGAGTACACTCATCATAATGAGCACGGAGTAACGTATAGAATTGTTGAATCACTACCTTGTACACCTAAAACTAATATAACACTGTTAACTACCGAGGAGTTAAAATACAGAATAAAATAATAAGTTGGCAACACTGTACTAGTTTTGGTGAGGACACCTTATACATTCCTGGTAGGGTAAATGGCAGGACTAAGGAAGACAAACTAAGTAAGTATTCTGTATTAGGAGATCAGGGGTGGATGGATAGACAGGTAGATGATATAATAGTGGGTGGGAGAGAGTTAATTGCCCAGTGGTGATCTAGAACAGCACAATTTGCATGATACTGGAAGATAACAGGGGAGGCTCCACAAGCTATAATAGCTTACTTTTTTTTTTTTTAAGATTTTATTTATTTATTTGATAGAGAATGAGATAGAGAGACACACAGAGAAGAGGGTCAGAGGGAGAAGCAGACTCCCCACCAAGCAGGGACCCCCATGCAGGACTCGATCCTGGAAGTCCTGGAAGTCCAGGATCATGACCTCAGTCGAAGGCAGTTGCTTAATCCACTGGTCCAACCACGCTCCCAATAGCTTAGTTTTGAGAAAGATCTATTCTCTTGTCCTGCCTGGGTGGCTCAGTCAGTTAAGCTGTCAACTCTGGATTTCAGTTCAGGTCCTGATGTCAGGGTCCTGGGATACCCTGCACTAAGCTCTGTGCTCAGTAGAGAGAGGATTCTTTCTTCCTCTCCCTCTCTCTGTTCATGCTCACTTGCTCACTTGTGCTCTCTCTCTTTCTCAAATAACTAAATCTTAAAAAAAAAAAAAATTTGAAAAACATCTATGCTGTCAGTTCTGCCAGGAGTTCAAGAGCGCAAGAAAACTTAGAGCAGAAAAGATTCAAGGGAATTACCAGAGGATTTGCACTGAGCAAGTCTGTAGGAATTCAGGGCATTTATTGGTCAATTTAATGGCAGACGCAGACCTAAAGCCCTTTCTTACTCAAGTTTCTAAATTGAATTCAAAGATTGTCAAGAATGCACAGGGTCCGTACAACACATGGTGGGTACAAACCAAAAGACATTTCAGTGAAGAACGTGGAAGGAAGGAAATCAAATTGGTATTCTGAAGGGGAAAAAAAAACCAAACTGATATTGCCAGAATTGTTTTGAAAGAAAGTAGGATTGGCATGTCTTCACAGTAATTGTAAAGCATGAAGACATATTCTAGTTATGATGATGAAACAGGATCTTTTATATTACAGACAACTTCCAGAAGAACCAAACTTCAAATGGAGAACTATCTGTGGTCAAAGTGAGCTTGTTCTGGTGCAAGCTACTGCCCTACTTTTAATGACAAGATTAGGCCATTTTCTCCTTCTTTTTTTTTTTTAAAGATTTTTTTTATTTATTTGACAGAGAAAGATCTCAAGTAGGCAGAGAGGCAGGCAGAGAGAGAGAGAGGGAAGGAAGCAGGCTCCCTTCTGAGCAGAGAGCCCGATCCGGGGCTTGACCCCAGGACCCTGAGATCATGACCTGAGCCAAAGGCAGAGGCTTAACCCACTGAGCCACCCAGGCGCCCCCATTTTCTCCTTTTTATGCCTTGTCCAGCGAATTCATTGGTAACCTTTTCAATCCACTAATTCAATTGTTCTCATAACGTCTCCCAAACTCAACCAGGAAGCATCCCCACTTGACCTCTAGATTCCCACCATCCATTTCCTCTACTGCTTGCAAGCAGCAGAATTCTCTTAGAGCCTTAGCCAGCTTCAAAATCTTAAGACCTACATCTGCCTGAAGTCTTTATTTCTCCTTAGTACTCCTGTCTGGGGAGATTTTTAGCCTCTTTCTGCCATGGGACGTGTTCTAAGCCTTCATTTCCCTCACCATTAAAATTGCCCATAGCCAGAACTGTCAAGTGCAGCCCTCAAGCAAAAAATTTCTCTCTCTCTCTCTCTCTCTCTCTTAGATTTTATTTATTTATTTGACAGAGAGCATGAGAGAGCAAAAGCCAGAGGAACAGCAGAGGGAAAGGAAGAAGCAGGCTCCCCACCGAGCAGGGAGCCCTTCACAGGGCTCAATCCCAGGACCCTGAGATCATGACCTGAACTGAAGGCAGAGGCTTAACCCACTGAGCCACCCAGGTGCCCCCAAGCAGTAGATTTCTTACTTACCTTTCCCACCCTTCCTCAGCAGTACTATTTCCTTCCTTTGCTAAAGTGTCTTTCCTGTTATATGGCTGCTCTGTAACTTTTACCCTGGAGCCCATAGTGTCCATGCTATTTTATTTAAGCTGTTTTTACTATTTTAAGGGCCCTTCTTTCTCACATCTTCCGTCTTTTCTTCAATGCTCCATCTTCCCTGCATTCTAGAGGTCTTTATGTTTGGCCCAGGTCACACCCAGGTCACCTCTTTGCCTGATCTTGCTCTCCCATCCAATTTCAGTCCCATTTCTCTCCATGACAAATTCTATTTCTTGCTGTTTCTTGTTCCTATAAAATCTATTTATCCCCAAGCCTACTGACCCACTCTCCAGAGGTCACATTCCCAGCACAGCTTCATGCTCCCCACCACCCACCACCTTACTTTCCAGGACGTACCTTCATCCTGGAATTCTGTGGCACATGTAGGCCATCCTGGTTCTTATCTTACATGTCCAGCCAAAAGCCATCAGCATCTTCTCTCTCTTCTTCAGAGTCCTCTCGGCACTACAAGGGCTTGAGGACTCCTGGTCCAGCAGAAGACTTCCAAAGCTGAACATAGCCCAGAATATTTTGCTTTGTAACTCCAGCCCATTATCTCTCACCTTGGGAACCAGGGGCAATGTTCCTGATCTGTTTTCCATTCATTTTTACCTGAAGCATTCTGGGCCCTGCTCCATGCTGAGGTTTCTCTATGTCACATGTAGTGACCTCCACCTATTAGGCACTTTTTTCTTTTTTAAGAATTTATTTATTTATTTATTTGAGAGAGAGAGAGAGAGAGCAAGAGAGCCTGAGCAGAGAGGAAGGGCAGAGAGAGAAGGAGAAGACAGCTCCCAGCCGAGCAGGGAGCCCAGGACCCTGTGATCATGACCTGAGCCAAAGGCAGATGCTTAACCAACTGAGCCACCCAGGAGCCCCTATTAGGCACTTTAAAAGCGATTGCCTGAATTATTTCTGGACATTGTCTTCCTCCCCACTGAGAATTCATTCAAAGAGATCTTAACTACCTGGTGAGTCTCTCCTAACAAACGTATTTTCTCTGGCTTTGTGAGTAGAAGGGATGGAAAGGTTGGAACAGATACAGGTCTGCCTGGAATGTCTTTCCTCCTGTTATGTCTCTCCTTCCTCTATACAACTCTTATTCTCGTCCATCTGGCAAACTTATCCTCATCCCTCAAAACTCAGCTCACAGAGCTCCTTGTCTGTGAAGCCTCATGAAACGACCTAGGCAGAATCAGGAGTGTCACAGCTCCCTCCACATGGCGTCTGCTACATTTCCACATTTCTGTCATAACACCTCTCACACACTCCACTCCACTTACCAAACTGTATGCCCTTCAAGCGGCTTATCTTTCATTTTTATATCCCTAGTGCTTAGCTCGGGACCTGGCTCATAGCAGACATGAAACGGCTGAGGAAATTTTGGGGTGGGGGGCACCTGGGTAACTCAGTAGGTCAAGCGTCTGACTCTTGGTTTCATCTTAGGTCATGATCTCATGGGTCATGAGATCCAGTCCGGAGTAGGACTCTGGGCTCATAGCGGAGTTGGCTTGAAGATTCTCTCCCTCTCCCTCTGCCCCTCCCCACCTCTTCACACACACCCTTGCTATTTCTCCCTAAAATAAATAACTAAAACTTAAAAAAGTGTTTTTTGTTGTTAAATACCTCTCCGAGGTCTGATTTAAACTCTTTGGCTGCCATCCAGCAATTCTATGTTTGCACAACTGAGACGAATTTTGTTTTTGTTTTCTTTTCTTTTTTTTAAGATTTTATTAACTGGGGTGCCTGGGTGGCTCAGTGGGTTGAGCGTCTGCCTTTGGTTCAGGTCATGATCCCAGAGTCCTGGGATCGAGCCCCACACCTGGCTTGCTGCTCAGTGGGGAGTCTGCTTCTCCCCCTCCCTCTGCCCCTCCCCTCTGATCATTATCTCATTCTCTCACTCTCAAATAAATAAATAAAATCATTAAAAAAAAGATTTTATTCATTTATTTATTTGAGAAAGAGAGAGAGTGAGCTGGGGGAGGAACAGAGGAAGAGGGACAAGCAGACTCTGTGTTGAGCACAGAGCCTGATGGGGGGACTCAATCCTACACCCTGAAACCATGATCCAAGCCAAAATCAAGAGTCAGATGCCTAACTGACCAAGCTACCCAGGTGCCGCAAGACTAATTTCTTTATAAACTTCACGGTGTCACCATACCTTAAACACGACAGTAAATGTAAAGCATCTGCAACAGGCCCAGACAAAGCAAGGTCTCTTTCCCTTGGTCGCCCCTTATCTATAAGAAGAACTTCAAAAGGGGCTTCCGGGTGGCTCAGTCATTAAATGTCTGCCTTCCGCTCAGGTCATGATCCCAGGGTCATGGGATGGAGCCCCGTATTGAGTTTTCTGCTCAGTGGGAAGCTTCTCCCTCTCCCACTGCCCCTGCTTGTGTTCCCTCTCTTGCTGTCTCTCTCTGTCAAATAAATAAATAAAAATCTTAGGAAAAAAAAAAAGAACTTCAAAAATACTTGTCATTGCTTTGAAGATTTCCAAGGCCTTTACCACCTCTAGAATTCTATTATTTAAAATCCACTGACAACTCAGTTCCTCTAGCAAACTGTTCTTGAACAGCTCTCGCAAAGTAAATAACCTCTGAATTATCATTCCTCCTCAGCATTCATGAAGAATAGAGTTGAATTTTATTAATTGGTACCCACCAATATGTAATTTTGGCACTGTTAATTAGTATTCCATATGTCAACATTTTATTTCCCCAACTGCCGGAGGCTTCAGGGTAAGAGTGTTATCTTCTATTTTCTTTGGATCTTACCTTTTTATAGGATCTCATACTCTAATACCCTCAATAAATATTGCTGACAGGTCAAGTATGGACTGACAGAAGCAATTGGATAATATCTCCAAAGTGTTTTTATCTTCTGGCAGGAAAACAGTAAGTAAATCCATCAGTGTTATTCTTGCTTAAGTGTGTGAATAGTAATTGCTACTGTTGGTGGGATACAAGTACTATCTTTACATATTAAACTCCAATCCTTGAATAAGTATGACTTAAATTGCAACTTAAATGCCACAAACCTCCAAGTTTATCTCTCTAAACATAAAGTCCATTTTTGAGCTCCAGATTATTTCAACTTGGATCCTTCACAGACATTTTAAGCTCAACTTTTTTTTTTTTTAAAGTAGGCTAACATTCTAATCACTTTAGTTTTTTCTCTTTATTTTTTATTTTATTTATTTTTAAATTTTAACTTCAGCATAGTTAACATACATTGTTATATTAGTTTCAGTGCTTTAACAGTTCCATATGTTACTCAGTACTCATCACCCAATACTATATTATTCTTAAAATACTCTTTTCCATTGGCTTCTATAACTCTTGTTTCTCCCTCTCCATCTAGCAACTTCTTAGTCTCCTTTGCCATCATTCTCTAGCTAACCATTAAGTGTTTTAATTACCCATGGCTGAATTCTGGGTTTTCACTTTCTCCTTAGCCTTGATTTGCTAATGTTATATCTTCAGCCCAGGCTGTTCCTTATATAGTCAACTCTTTAATACCTCCGCCTGGATGTCTCCAAGGTCTCTGCAAACTTAGTATGTCCCAACCAAGCAACTCATCCTTTCCTCTGTCCTTCCACCTTGCTCTAAACCAGTAACAAACTAATCTTTTTCCAGTAATCCCTGCCTCGGTGAATCCATACATTTATGTTAACAGGAACCAAGGAATTATCCTTGACATTTCCCTCTCCCCGCTGCCCTTATCAAATTCATTGCCAAGTCTCACCCATTTTATCATTTCAGTGTCTCTCCAATCCATCCATTTCCCTCCATTCTTATGGCCTTCAGTCTAGACCAAGTGCCACATCTTGCAATAGTCTAATCATGACTACTTTTGTCCCTATTCCATTATCCAAGGCATGCGCGGGAATCTTTTTGAAAGGTACACCTGACCATCTCTACTGCAGCTTAACATTTTGGCTTCATGTTGCTTTTAGGATGATGACAAGATCTCCACGGTGGCTACAAGGTTGCTAGTGGTTATAAGATTTGACCTATTTCTCTATCTCATCTTGTATCACAAACATCCTAGTTCTTCCTACTCCAGCCACAGTAGCTTTCTTCTGTGTTTGCAAACCAGTATTTCTGTTCTTATAAACCAGTAAATTTCGTTTGCCGACAAGTTTCATTTTAGGCTGAACAAATACTTTGGATACTTCTCCAGTCCAGCAGCTCCCTCTATTGTCTTATACCTTTATCAGTGTGAGTGACTTGCCTGATCGGGGAAGGCATCTAAATTCTTGACCCTTAAAGGGCATACTGTTATGCTTTTGAGATTGTGATCAGACCTTTGAGACCCCCAAACATTCCCCACCAGAGGCTCTGTTTCCTTTTCCTGAAATGCGTTTTCTTGTTCTATTCCTCAGTTAAGCCCTAGTCATCATGCTCCACCTCTGGGTTCAAGCATCACTTCCTTAAGGAAGCCTTTTCTAAACTTGTCTAGGTCAAATCCCTGTTTTACGGTCTTTTATCACCATGCACTAAGCGTCCTCTTAAAAACACTTATCTCAGTTTCCATTTTACATTAATTTGTGTGATTATTTAATTAAGATTTGTCTTTCCTGCTAGAGTATAATTTCCCTGAAGGGCATGGACTAGGTTTGCTTTGGTTTTAAGTTTTCAGTTTTATTTTATTTTATTTTAAAGATTTTATTTATTTATTTGATGAGAGAGAGAGCACAAGTAGGCAGAGAGGCAGGCAGAGAGAGAGGAGGAAGCAGGGTCCCCACTGAGCAGAAAGCCCGATGCGGGGCTTGATCCCAGGACCCTGGGACCATGACCCAAGCCGAAGGCAGAGGCTTTAACACACTGAGCCACCCAGGTGCCCCAATTTTTTAAAAAATATATTATTTATTTATTTGACATAGAGAGAGAGATCACAAGTAGGCAGAGAGACAGGTGGAGAGAGTGGGGGAAGCAGGCTCCCTGCTGAGCAGGGAGCACAATGTGGGGCTCGATCCCAGGACCCTGGGATCATGACCTGAGCCAAAGGCAGATGCTTAACCAACTGAGCCACCCAGGCATCCCCTTAAGCTTTTATTTATTATTATTATTATTATTTTTAAAAAGATTTTAAAAATTTAATTTTAAAAAGATTTTATTTGTTCATTTGAGAGAGAGAGCACAAGCAGGAGAGGCAGAGGAAGAGGAGGACACAGATCCCCCACCGAGCTGGGAGCCCAACACAGGGCTCAATCCCAGAACCCTGAGATCATGACCAGAGCCGAAGGCAGACGCTTAACCATCTGAGCCACCCAGACGCCATCTTGGTTAAAAGCCATTTTGTTATTTGTGCAGTAAAACGTAAACTGACCGTGGCCCCCCACCCCCCGAGAAACTTACTTAGAAGCAAGTCTGGGAAACCAGTAAAATATGGTCAGCAGGTTCCTGATAACAGAGCCCAGAATACAAGAACGAGTCGGGCCAGGTGGAGACATCCAATCAGTAGGAAACACACATACCTTTTCCCTAACCACCAACCTTTTGGGCGCCAACCTTGAGCACCAATTCTAACCAGAGTAATAGGTTAGGTCAAACAACTACTATAGGGTAAATTGTAATTCAATTGGCCACCTGCATGTGACCTAACACGACTACAATCTCATTGGCCACCTATGTGTGGCCAGACTTTTGCTCTATAAAAGGTAGTCTGTAAGATGGGGAGGGGTCGCCCTCTTCGGAGGTGGCCCTGACCGGTCAGTCAGTCAATTCTTGAGCCTGTAAACAGGGGGTGGTCGCTCTCTTCGGAGACGGCCCTGGCCGGTCAGTCTGACATCTAAGGCTTAGCATAAAATAGAGCTTTGCATAACTTTCACCTTGTCCCAGTCTTGTTCCCCTGGCCGGTCAGTCTAACTTCTAATACTTATCATAAAATAAAGCTTTAAATAACTTTTACTTTGTCTCAGTCTCATTTTTTTTTTTAAAGATTTTATTTATTTATTTGACAGACAGATCACAAGTAGGCAGAAAGGCAGGCAGAGAGAGAAGGGAGGAAGCAGGCTCCCTGCTGAGCAGAGAGCCCGATGCAGGGCTCAATCCCAGGACGCTGGGATCATGACCTGAGCCGAAGGCAGCGGCCTTAACCCACTGGGCCACCCAGGCGCTCCTCTCGTTTCATTTAATAACGGACCTAACATAGAGAAGCAAGCATTCAATGCTTTTGTTCTTTCTTACTCCGCTGTGTTGTTAGAAATGAATGTGCAATAACTATACTCAAATTGAAAAAATTAATATGCAGATTTGGTGGGCTCTAGTAAAAGACTTGACCTAGAAAATGTCAGTTTTCATTTTTTATTTTATTTTATTTATTTATTTTTTAAAATTTTTAAATTTTAAAATTTTTAAAAGATTTTATTTATTTATTTGATAGAGATTATAAGTAGTCAGAGAGGCAGGCAGAGAGAGAAGAGGAAGCAGGCTCCCCGTTGAGCAGAGAGCCCAATGTGGGGCTTGATCCCAGGACCCTGGGATCATGACCTGAGCTGAAGGCAGAGGCTTTAACCCACTGAGCCACCCAGGAGCCCCTAAATACAGGATGTCTTAAGCCAAAATAAAAGCGAAATCTGAGGCAATTTCCTAAAATTCCTGCTTTTCTTATTAACCTTTACCTTATGTTCACAAACTTTCTTCAACTGCCTATTGCATCGTAGCCATGGAAATCTGACATCACAGCTTCAGAATGTATAATATTATTTCTAGAGTTGAAAATAGTAAAAAAAAAAAAGAAAATAGTAAGAAGTATGTTTATCTCATGTAATTTCTTTTTTTTTTTTAAAGATTTTATTTATTAATTTGAGGGAGAGAGCAGGAACATGGGGAGGGGCAAAGGAGAGGGAGAAGTAGGCTCCCCACTGAGCAGGCAGCCCTATGAGGTGCTTGATCCCAGTCCTAGGATCATGACCTGAGCCCAAGGCAGACGCTTAAAAGCTGAGCCATACAGTGCCCCAATTTCTTAAAATATAATTACCTGAGATTCAAAATACAACCAAAACATGCTTAAAAAAAAACTCAAACCATATAAAAGAATGGGTAACGAAAAGTAAAAGGTACAGTTCCCCCATCCTTCATCAATTCTATCCTCCACAGGTAATCACTGCTGCACAGTTTCATGTGTATCATTTCAGAAATAGTTATGGCATTTCTTCTTTTTCTTCTTCTTCTTCTTCTTTTTTTTTTTTTTTTTAAGATTTTAGTTATTTATTTGATAGAGAGAGACACAGCGAGAGAGGAAATACAAGCAGTGGGAGTGGGAGAGGGAGAAGCAGGCTTTCCGCTAAGCAGCAAGCCTGATGTGGGACTCGATTCCAGGACTCTGGGATCATGACCTGAGTCAAAGGCAGATGCTTAACAAGTGAGCCACCCAGGCGCCCCTGTTATGGCATTTCTTCTTATATGCTAAAATATTTTTCTTTCTTTCTCTTTCTTTCTTCCTCTCTCTCTCTCTCTTTCTTTCTTATGGATTACTGTTTCTATTTTATTTAATTTATTTATTTTTCTTTATTTATTTAGTAAAAATATTTCATTTATCTATTTGACAGAGGGAGAGAGAGAGAGAAAGAGCACAAGCAGGGGGAGAGGCAGAGGGAGAGGGAGAAGAAGACTCCCTGCAGAGCAGGGAAAGCCTAATATGGGACTGGATCCCAGGACTCCAGGATCATGATCTGAGCCAAAGGCAGTGGCTCAACCAACTGAGCCAATGAGGCGCCCTGTTTTTATTTTTAAAATTTTTTTATTTATTTGTTTGACAGAGAGAGAGAGAAAGAGAGAGAAATAGTATAAGCAAGGGGAACAATAGGCAAAGGGAGAGGGAGAAGCAGACTTCCCACTGAGCGGGGAGGCCAATGTGGGGCTCACTCCCAGGACCCTGGGATCATGACCTGAGCTGAAGGCAGATGCTTAACTGACTGAGCCACCAGGTGCCCCTAGAATACCATACTTTGTATGTACGCAAAAGAAAATGGAGATGTCCAACTTCATGTGAAGTTGTGTAGCATTTGGCTCAGTCAGAGGAGCATGGGACTTTTGATCTCGGGGTCATGAGTTCAAACCCCTTGTGGGGTGTGGAGATTACTTAAGTAATTCAAACTTAAAAAATAATAAAATAACATATTTTAAATTTTGTATATGGATAAATTCTGTACTAAAGGAGCAAAGATCTTATGTATAGGGTAAGTTACATTTGACTCCAAAGTTATTGAAATTAATAAGACATAAGACATCTGTGATATATGATGCTTATTCCTTTTTTTTTTTTTAAGATTTTGTTTATTTATTGGCAGAGAGAGAGAGGGAGAGAGAAAGCAAGAGAGCATGAGCAGGATGACAGGCAGAGGGAGAGAGAAAGAGGGAGTAGCAGACTCCTTGCTGAGCAGGGAGCCCGAAGCAGGGCTTGATCCTAGGCCCCTGGGATCATGACCTGAGCTGAAGGCACAGACTTAACCAACTGGACCACCCAGACACCACAATGATGCTTATTCCTGATAAATATAAGTAAGTAAAAGTTAATGATCTGTGGTCTAAAATACTACTTAATAGAAGACTTGAAGATAGCTAAGATCCATGATGATGTTTATTAAAATGGCACACTCAGCGGTGTCTAGGAGGCATAGCTGGTTAACTGATTTTGGTGTAGGTCATGATCTCAGGGTCCTGAGTCAGAGCCCCCTGCTGGGCTCTGTGTTCAACAGGGAGTCTGCTTCTCTCCCTCTCCTGCTGCAAGCCACAATTCCCTGCCCTGCCCACCGCCCTGCTCTTTCTCTGTCTCTCTCTCAAATAAATAAATGAATCATCTTTTTTTTTTTTAAGATTTTGTTTATTTATTTGACAGGCAGAGATCACAAGTAGGCAGAGAGGCAGGCAGAGAGAGAGGAGGAAGCAGGCTCCCTGCTGAGCAGAGAGCCTGATGCAGAGCTCGATCCCAGGACCTTGGGATCATGACCCAAGCTGAAGGCAGAGGCTTTAACCCACTGAGCCACCCAGGTGCCCCAATAAATGAATCATCTTAAAATGACACGTTGATTCCTCCCTGTTTCACAAAATGTGGGGGTACCTATGAGAATGGAGAAGCTTTCAAAGAAGACTTTTTCTTCTTTATTTTTTTTTTTAGAGAGAGAGCAAGATAGAGTACAAGCAGGTGGGGAGGGGCAGAGGGAGAGAAAGAATCTTAAGCATGCCCCAGACCTAGCACAGAGCCCTAGGCATGGCTTGATTTCAGGACCCTGAGATCATGACCTGAGTAGAAATCAAGAGTTGGGAGCTTAACCAACAAAGCCACCCAGACACTCCATAAATAAGGCTTTTTAGGTAGGTATTGTTATACATGATCTATTTGGTATACATACATTGTCCATATTAAAATAAACTTTGGGGTGTCTGGGTGGCTCAGTTGGTTAAGCATCTGCCTTTGGCTCAGGTCATGATCCTGGCATCCTAGGATAGAGTACTGCATTGGGCTCCTTGTTCATTGGGGAGTCTGCTTCTCCCTCTCCCTCTGTTCTTCTTCCCTACTCACGTATACCCCCGCCCCCACAACCTGGCTCTCTCTCTCTCTCTCAAACAAATAAATAAAATCTTTTTTTTTTTTTTAAGATTTTATTTATTTATTTGACAGACAGAAATCACAAGTAGGCAGAGAGGCAGGGAGAGAGGGAGGGGTAAGAAAGCTCCCTGCTGAGCAGAGAGCCCAATGTGAGGCTCAATCCTAGGACCCTGAGATCATGACCTGAGCCAAAGGCAGAGGCTTAAACCACTGAGCCACCCATGCACCACCAAATAAATAAAATCTTGAAACAAACAAACAAACAAACAAAACCTTTGCCAAAACTTTGTCCTTTGCAAGGGACATCTGGCTGGCTCAATCAGTAGAGCATGCTACTGTTGATTTCAGAGTTGTGAGTTCAAGCCCCTCTTTAAGGGTAGAACTTACTTAAAAACAAAACAAACTTTGTTCTTTGGCACTTCACATGTTTTCATCATCTTTACAGTTTTTTTCCTCTAAGATTTTATCTATTTATTTTAGAGAGCGGGGGTGTATGCCAGTAGTGGAAGGGCAGAGGAGAAGGGAGAGGGAAAGGTGAGAATCCCAAGCACACCCTGCACTGGGCACGGAGCCTGCCTCAGGTCTTGATCCCATAACCCTGAGATCGTGACCTGAGTTGAAATCAAGCATTATTTCAATCCTTAACCAACTTTACCTCCCAGGTGTGCCTATACAGTGTTTATTTTTAAATTATTTTGGCAGGGTACCTGGGTGGCTCAGTCGGTTAAACGGGTTAAATGTCTGCCTTTGGCTTGGGTCATAAGTCCAGGGTCCTGGGATTGAGCCCCACGTCAGCTCCCTGCTGGGAGTCTGCTTCCCCCTCTCCCTCTGCCCCTCCCCTCCACTCATGCTTTCTTTCACTCTGCTAGCTCTCAAATAAATAAATAAAATCTTAAAAAATTATTTTGGCTTTTTGTTGCTATTGTTTTTGTTTCACATCTTTGCTGTTTGTGCTAATATTTCTAATCCCTTTCTGTGCCTTAAACCACTCCCTCTTTCTGTCTTCCCTATTCTGTTGATGTTACCATCAAGCCTGTTAATCACTCTAGCAAAAAGTTTGCAGCAGCTTTAACTTTTCCTTCATCCATTTCCTTTTATTCTTGTTTTGTTTAAAGTTTTATTTATTTAAGTAATGTCTACACCCGATGTGGGGCTCAAACTCACAACCCCAAGACCAAGAGCTGCACACTCTTCTGACTGAGCCAGTCAAGTGTCCCCATCTACTTCCTTTTTTTTTTTTTTTTAAGATTTTATTTATTTATTTGAGAGTGAGAGAGATCACAAGTAGGCAGAGAGGCAGGCACAGAGAGAGGGGGAAGCAGGCTCCCCGCCATGCAGAGAACCCGATGCGGGGTTCAATCCCAGGACCCTGAGATCATGACCTGAGCTGAAGGCAGAGGCTTAACCCACTGAGCCACCCAGGTGCCCCTCCATCCATTTCCTTTTAGGTCACTATGTTTTCATGCTCCCACCACTCTCTTGCCTGGATTATTACAAAAGCTTCCTAACTGGCTTCCTTATTAAAGATCTGTCAGTGTCTGCTTTCCCAAACTTTCTATTAATCTCTTCCAGATTAACTTTTCTGAAACAGAACTGTCATCAGCTTCTTATTATCCATTGAACTAAGTGTAAACTATTGAGCCAAAGATTAAACCTGTTCATGATTTAACCTTGACCCACTTCTCTAACGTTATTGGTCAATGGTTGCCATGCAAGTGTTGGGAAGGCATGGAGAGGGGATCAGGTTTCTTAAAATAGGCAAATTGGACTATTCTTTGTTTCTTGAACAGATTGAGTGTCCTTTTATGTGTGTGTGGATATGTATGTGATTTTGCCTTGGCCCATGTCAAAGGACAGCTCAATTAGTTCCTTCCTGGGTGACCGCTAATAAAGATGATCCTTTCCCTGGTACTCCCACTTTTATTTGTATTATATTTATTTTACTATTAGGTTCACATTCATCCCATGACATAGTACATTCTTTGAGGAACTGGATTGATTTTTCTCTGTTTTCCTAGCCTCTGGTTACTGGTTTTTAGATATTCTAAAAGTGAAAGGCAGAGATAGAGAAGATTGAACTTTGGTGCACCTGGGTGGCTCAACCCGTAGAGCATGTGACTCTTGATCTCAGAGTGGTGAATTCGAGCCCCATGTTGGGTGTGGAGATTATTTAAAAACAAAAATCTTCTTTTTCTTCAAAAAAACTTTTTAAAGATTTTATTTATTTATTTGACAGAGAGAGAGATCACAAGTAGGCAGAAAGGCAGGCAGAGAAAGAGGGGGAAGCAGGCTCCCCACTGAGCAGAGAGCCCAATACGGGGCTGGACCCCAGGACCCTGAGATCAGGACCTGAGCCAAAGGCAGAGGCTTTAACCCACTGAGCCACGCAGGCGCCCCTCAAATTCTTAATTTAAATTGTAGTTACTTAACATAAAAATAAAATCTTTTAAAAAATAGAAAAGATTGGTCTTTAAGTAGATCCACCATCATTTATCATCTATTTGGTATCAAATGAATGATAATTCACGAATTATCACTCAATGAAACATAATTCCCTACCCTCATGGAACTTACATTCTATTTTTTTTAAGATTTTATTTATTTATTTGACAAAGAGACAGAGAGAGAGAGATCACAAGCAAGGGGAGCAACAGAGGGAGAGGGAGAAGCAGGCTCCCTACTGATCAGAGAACCTGATACTGGGCTCTATCCCAGGACCCTGGGATCATGACCTGAGCCAAAGGCAAATGCTTAACTGACTTAACCACCCAGGCGCCCCCACATTCTATTTTTTAAAAAATATTTTATTTATTTATTTATTTATTTATTTATTTAAGAGAGAGGGAGAGAAAGAGAGAGAGCACAAGCAGGGGGAGCAGCTGAGGGAGAGGAAGAAGCAGGCTCCACGTTAAGCAGGGATTCTCACACGGAGCTTGATCATAGGACCCTAGAATCATGACCGGAGCTGAAGGCATAATCAACTGAGCTATCCAGGCATTCCAGAATTTACATCCTAGGAATGTAAAACTGATGAGGAAAACTGATGATAGGAACATTTTATATATAAATATAAATCTTGTATATATTTATGTAAAGGCAAGAAGTCCTGTGGAAAGTATTTAAATTAAAGCAGAGAAAAGAGTTTTTAAATTAAAGAAAAGAAAAGAGTTTACTCTACTTACTGGTAGAGTAAGTGGTAATCTTATTTTATTTCTTTATTTATTTAAAAAATTTTAATGTAATCTTTATGCCAACGTGGGGTTCTCACAGCCCCGTGATCAAGAGTTGCTCGCTCTTCTGACTGAGCCGGCCCAGGTGCCCCTGAAATTTTATTTTTTATCATTATTTTAAAAAATTTATTATGGGAGGGCATCTGGGTGGCTCAGTTGGTTAAGCGACTGCCTTCGACTCAGGTCAGGATCCCATGGTCCCGGGATCGAGTTCTGCATGGGCTCCCTGCTCAGCCGGAAGTCTGCTTCTGCTTCTTCCTCTCACTCTCCCAACCCCTGCTTGTGCTCTCGCTCTCTCTCAAACAAAAAAACTATTTTTAAAAAATAATAAATAAGAAGAAAGAGAGGAAGAAAGAAAGAGAGAAAGAAAGAAAGAGAAAGAGAGAAAGAAAGAAAGAGAAAGAGAGAAAGAAAGAGAAAGAAAGAAAGAGAGAAAGAAAGAAAGAGAAAGAAAAAAGAAAGAAAGAAAGTAAATATATCCCTCCTCTTACCTGACACGGATCCAGCCATTAATCTGTGCACATGACCGGAAACTCCCAGCTTTGTAGTAATTAACTAGAAATAAAAAACATCAAATCAAATGGAATATTTTTAAAAGATTTTATTTATTTATTTGACAGAGGGAGATCACAAGTAGGCAGAGAAGCAGGCAGAGAGAGAGAGAGAGAGAGAGAGAGAGAGGAGGAAGCGGGCTCCCCGCTGAGCAGAGAGCCGGGGCAGGGCTCAATCCCAGGACCCTGGGATCATGACCTGAGCCGAAAGCAGAGGCTTTAACCCACTGAGCCACCCAGGCGCCCCTAAATGGAATATTTTTAAGTACTTCTCATTTCACTGTTTCATTATGAAATCCACTAAGAAGAAAATTAGTGTTCCGCATAAGTGAAACAAGCGCAAGTGTATAAAGGTGAGCAGAGTTAGAGCACCTGGTGAGCAGGTCAGGTATTTCCTCCGTAGCCTTCTGCTCTAGTTCTGCACATTTACAATCTTAACTCAAAATTGCCAAATACGGGGCGCCTGGGTGGCTCAGTGGGTTAAAGCCTCTGCCTTTGGCTCAGGTCATGATCCCAGGGTCCTGGGATTGAGCCCCCTGTGTGTGTGTGTGGGGTGTCTCTGCTCAGCGGGGAGCCTGTTTCCTCCTCTCTCTCTCTGCCTGCCTCTCCACCTACTTGTGATCTCTGTCTGCCAAATAAATAAATAAAATCTTAAAAAAAAAAAAAAGAATTGCCAAATACACTATGCTGCACATTGATGACCACATATACTTAAAGAGTGAGTGGCAGTAGTACAAATAAAATACTAGTACAGGCAATGAAGTCTTGATATATTGATGACATCAGTTCTGACTGATGAGCTTATTTGGAATGTTGTTCCCATTCTATTGCTTACATTTCTTTTGAAGATACTCTATGAAATTTCACATACTTCACCATTTTCTGTGTTAAGATGTTCGAGAAGATAAACTTTCAGTCCAACAGAGAGGAGAAAGTCAATGAGTAGGATGGGAAATGCTAACTGATAAGCATTACTCAAAAATAGATTTTCACCATAGGATTTCACTATTTTATTTGGCAAGAAAATCCAAAGCCACAATGTTCCTTTCCTACAACCGAGAAACAAAAAGCCCACTAAAAAGCTATTAATATTTAATGGATTTATTATTATCAACTTAGAGTATATTCTGGCTCTTCTTCATAAGTGTGTACATAAACAATTTGCTCAAAAATGACTAACAATTCCCGCTTCGGGTTCCCTGCTTTGCAGGGAGTCTGCTTCTTCCTCTGACCATCTCCCCTTTCATGTTCTCTCTCTCTTTCAAGTAAATAAATAAAATCTTTTTTTTTTTTTTTTTTTTTTTAATTTTATTTATTTTGACAGAGAGAAATCAGAGCTAGGCAGAGAGGCAGACAGAGAGAGAGGGAAGCAGGCTCCTGCTGAGCAGAGAGCCCGATGCGGGGCTCGATCCCAGGACCCTGAGATCATGACCTGAGCCGAAGGCAGAGGCTTAAACCACTGAGCCACCCAGGCGCCCCAATAAATAAAATCTTTTAAAAAATCTAAAATTTAGTATGAAAGTATAACTGACATGCAATGTTGTATTAGTTTCAGGTGTACAACATAGTGATTTGAAAATTCTATACATTTTTCAATGCTCACCATAAATGTAGTCACCATACAATATTATTATAATATTGTTGACTATTTTCTCTATATCGTGCTTTTCATCTCTGTGACTTATCTATTTTATAACTGGAAGTTTGTACCTCTTAATCCCCTTCATCTATTTTGACCATCACCCCCAACCCACCTCCTCTCTGACAACCACCAGTTTCTTCACTGTCTTTAAGAGTCTGTTTGTTTGTTCACTCATTGTGTTTTTTAGATTCCACATATAAGTGAAATCACGTGGTATTTGTCTTTCTTTGACTTATTTCACTTAGCGTAAAACCCTCTAGATCCATCCCTGTGCTGGTAATTTGAAATATTATAGCCAGGAATGGCTTCTCTGAAGGTAACATTTGTGTGAAGATATGAAAGAGAGGTGAAAAGGAGACAATTACATAGAATATTTATTTATTATTATTATTATTTTTTAATAATTTATTTGTTTGCCAGAGAGAGAGAGTACACACAAGCAGGCAGGGAGGCAGGCAGAGGCAGGGAGGCACGCAGAGGCAGGGAGAGAAGCAGGCTCCTCACCAAGCAAGGAGCCCAATTTGGAACTCGATCCCAGGACCCCGGGATCATGACCTGAGCCGAAGGCAGTGGCTTAACCAACTGAGCCACCCAGGCATCCCTACATGGAATATTTAGAGGAAAAGCAGCACAGGTAGAAAGAACAGCATGTGCAAAGGTTCTGACGGGAGCATTCTTGTTTATGAGGAACAAGCAGTCAGTGTGACTAAAGGGAATCCTAGGAGTTGAGGTCAGAGATATAATAAGAATTATTCTAAATGATAATGGGAAGCAACTGAGGGGTTTGGGATAAGGAGTGGCAAAATTTGTTTTAGGTTTTTTTTTTTTAAGATTTTATTTATTTATTTGACAAAGAGAGACACAGTAAGAGAGGGAACACAAGCAGGGGGAGTAGGAGAGGGAGACGCAGGCATCCTGCTGAGTAGGGAGCCCCATGTGGGGCTTGATCCCAATACCCTGGGATCATGACCCAAGCTGAAGGTAGACGCTTAAGGACTGAGCCACGTAGGTGCCCCTGTTTTAGGTTTTAGAGGATTGCTTTGGCTCCCATATTGAGAATAGACAGTAGGAGACAAAGGAAAGCAGGGAGACTAATTAGGAAATTTCTCAAAGTTTACGGATTGAGGATGGAACACTGTTTAATGAAATGAAATAGGTTGGGAAAAATGCATGTTAGCACTAGGAATTAGGGCAATTTTGCTAGTTAGGTAATATGAAAATACAGAAATTTGTGTTTTTTTAATTTATTTAAACTCAATTAATTAACATATACTGTGTTATTAGTTTCAGAGGTAGTGATTCATCGGTTGCATATAACACCCAGTGCTCATTCAATCAAGTGCCCTCCTTAAAGCCCAACACTCAGTTACCCCATTTCCCCACCCACCTCCCTTTCAACATCCCTCAGTTTGTTTCTTATAGATAAGAGTCTTTGGGGAGCCTGGGTGGCTAAGTCAGTTAAGCCTCTGCCTTCTGCTCAGGTCATGAACTGAGGGTCCTAAGATAGAGGCCCACACTGAGACCCAGATGACGCCCCTCATTGGGCTCCCTGCTTGGCGGGGAATCTGCTTCTCCCTCTGCCCCTCACCCCAGTGCGCGCACTCTCTTTCTCTCTCTCAAATAAATAAATGAAATCTTCGGGGCACCTGGGTGGCCCAGTGGGTTAAAGCCTCTGCCTTCGCCTCAGGTCATGATCCCAGGGTTCTGGGATCGAGTCCCGCATCGGGCTCTGTGGGGAGCCTGCTTCCCCCCACCCCCCACCCCCTGCCTCTGCCTGCCTCTCTGCCTACTTGTGATCTCTGCCTGTCAAATAAATAAATAAATAAATAAATAAATAAATAAATAAAATCTTTAAAAAAAAAGAAATCTTAAAAAAAAAAGAAGACTTATGGTTTGTCTCCCTTTCTGATTTCATCTTACTTTAGTTTCCCCCCTTTCCCTTATGATCCTCTGTTTGTTTTTTTAAGATTTGTTATTATTTACTTATTTATTTGACAGAGAGAGAGACACAGCAGGAGAGGGAATGCAGGCTTCCCACTCTGCCCAACGTGGGTCTAGATCCCAGGAACCATGACCTGAGCCAAAGGCAGATGCTTACTGACTGAGTCACCCAGGCACCCACTCTGTTTCATTTGTTAAATTCCACATATGAGTGAAATCATATAATTGTTCTATTTTTTTAAAAGATTTTATTTTTAAGTAATCTCTACACCCAATGTGGGGCTCTAATTCACAACCCTGCCTGAAATCAAGAGTTGCACAGTCTACTGACTGAGCCAGCTAGGCACCCCCAAAATACAGAAATTTCTCCTTTGTTGTTATATTTATTTATTTTTGTTGTTGTTGTTATATTTACTTTTTTTTAAAGATTTTATTTATTTATTTGACAGACAGAGATCACAAGCAGGCAGAGGCAGGCAGAGAGAGAGGAGGAAGCAGGCTCCCTGCTGAGCAGAGAGCCCCATGCAGGGCTCGATCCCAGGACCCTGAGATCATGACCTGAGCTGAAGGCAGAGGCTTTAACCCGCTGAGCCACTCAGGCACCCCTGTTGTTGTTATATTTAAAAAATGAGTTTTTCCTTTGTATTTTTTTATTGTGTTAGATGTATTTCATTTAAAATTTACAATTTTAGGGGCGCCTGGGTGGCTCAGTCATTAAGTGTCTGCCTTTGGCTTAGGTCATGATCCTTGGGTCCTGGGATTGAGCCCTGCATGGGGTTCCTTGCTCAACAGGGAGCCTGCTTCTCCCTCTCCCGCTCCCCTTGCTTGTGTTCCCTCTCTCTCTATGCCTCTGTCAAATAAATGAATAAAATCTTTAAATAAAATAAAATTTAAAATTTTAACCGTTTTTAATTGTACAGTTTAGAAGCATTAGTTACATTTACAATGTTGTGCAATCATTCCACTCTGGGGAGCTTTTGGTTCCTGACATTAGATGTGTAAAATTTAAATAATGATACTATTATAGAGGTCTGTATTTTCCCACAGATATCAGAAATTGGGAATATGGGGAAAAATAAAATTTCAAAGAGATTTGATTTATTTATTTGACAGAGAGATAGAGAGCACAAGTAGGTAGAGCAGCAGGCAGAGAGAGGGAGAGGGAGAAGCAGGCTTTCCTCTGAGCAGAGAGCCAGATGCAGGGCTCAGTCCCAGGACCCAGGGATCATGACCTGAGCCAAGGCAGCCACTCAACTGATTGAGCCACCCACGGGCTGTGAAAAATAAAATTTAAATCTGGACTCATCATTAGTGACTACATGTGGCTAGAAACACCTTGCAGAAGCATATCCACTGAAAGTGAAAGAGGAGACCAGTGCCAGTGATAAGAAGGGTTGGAGTAAGTACGGAGGAAAATCATAAAAGATAGCTTCTGAAAGAGAGGATATAAGTTCAGAACAACTTTGGTCATAAAGAATAGGGACGATTTTGCCCAGCCTGGAAGTGATGAGGGGCTCCCAGTAAGAGAATACTGCTGCTAAGGAGTAATTAAGTAGTAGAGTCTTGGAATACAGCGGAGAAGGAAGAAGGAACTGGGGAGTTTCTAAGAGTTTAGGGCTGCGGGTGGGGAGTAGAGCTCAGTGAAATCTGAGCCAAGCACACAGCACAGATTCAGAAAGGGCCGACAAGGCGTAAGTATCTGTGTAATTTGTAGGGCCCCAAAGAAAGAACAATCTGCTTTAGCAATATTTCTTTGACAGAGGCGGTGGGGTGGAGTGAAAACTTAATAGGTAGTTAGGAAGGGCTGAACCTGAGGTTCAGCGAGCAGCAGCTCTGTGAAGGCAGAACTGATTTGGTGGGAGATGGTGCAATCTCAGAGATTCCTGGAAAGAGCAGAAAGGAACCCAAGATTGGTTCTGGAAAGGATTCATCTGAGGTAGTTCAGAAGGTAGCCCGATGGGCGGTTGGTTACAAGTCAGTGGACCGGGGAGAGCTTTCTGAGGTGGCGGGGTTTTGGTGGGTCCTTCCCCGGGGCCACGCTACTCCTCCGTTAGAACAGAAGAGGCCTGAAAAGCGAGGCGGGGAGTAGGGTCGTGGGGTGACGCCGGCTGGGGGAGGAGGCGAGCGCGGGCGACTCCCACTTGGGACCCGGGCCCAGGCCCCGCCCCTGGCGTACGCCATCAGCCCGCGCCGCGCTGCGGGTGTTATTCCGTTCCGCCCGCGCGGCGGTCGGTGCTCTGTCACCGCCCGCTGTGGCCATGGCCCCAGCCCGTGGCTTATAAATTGGCGACCGGAGTCCCCGACGCGGCCCTGGTCCTGATGGCGGCGGCGGCGGCGGCGGCGGCCCTGGCAGCGGCCGACCCCCCTCCCGCGATGCCGCAGGCGGCAGGAGCCGGAGGGCCCACCGCCCGTCGGGACTTCTACTGGCTGCGCTCCTTTCTGGCCGGAGGTGGGTGTCTAGCCGGGAGGACCCGGTGGTGGTGGGGTGGCAGGGCAGGATCCGGGCAGATACGGTGCTTGCAGCCGCGGTGACATTCTTGGACTCTGGCTGCTTCAATGCCCGGCTGGATATTTGCCCTGACCTGTGTACTCTTTCTAATAATCACTTGACTAGTGACAGCAGGATCCTGGGGAGGAAGGGCCTCGAGCTGTCAGGGAGCGGCTGGGGAGGTGGACGGGCCGAACCAAGGACCCATTCTTCAGGGTTGGATAGTAGGGAAAAGAGCCGGATCCTTTACAAAGACTCCAGGGTTTCAGTGAAACATTTCTGGGTACCCCTTTCTTTTATAAAGACCATAAATGAACCAGTATAGAATTGGATTTTGCCGTTTGCTTTAAAGAAAACAAATATTGGAGGACAGCTTTTTGAAGTTGACTAGGAAATTGTGCAAAATTGCCTACAACCAAAATTGGTTCCAGTAATTCTGGTAAACTGGTCTATGGCTACATGACAGGTAGCTGGTGCAGCCTTTCTATCCGTGTCACTGTGAGGCCAGAAAGTTCATAATTGTCTCTTAAAAACTTCCTCTGCCTTTCCATAAAGAAGTGTTTTCAGTCTCTACCCTCTCTTAATTGATTGGTTGTCAATACTTAATTACTTGTTAAGACTGGGAATTTTTAAAATTCTACATTATATGAGCTTTTAGGAGGAGTATCTGTAGGGTGCAGTAGTATTAAGAATTTATTTTGTTCTAGGGGCGCCTGGGTGGCTCAGTGGGTTAAAGCCTCTGCCTTCAGCTCAGGTCGTGATCCCAGGGATCAGGTCCTGGGATCGAGGCCTGCATGGGGCTCTCTGCTCAGCGGGGAGCCTGCTTCCTCCTCTCTCTCTCTCTCTCTCTTTGCCTGCCTCTCTGCCTACTTGTGACTTCTGTCTGTCAATAAATAAATAAAATCTTAAAAAAAAAGAATTTATTTTGTTCTGATATTTATTCTGATATTTATTATTATTCATGCATTTATACAAGGAATATGATGAGTGCCCGCTATGTGCCTGTTAGATGTTCAGTGTGTATCAGGGAACAAAACAAGGATCCTGGAGTTTACATTGATTGGAGAGTTGAGAGGAGAAAGAGAATAAATAAAATGAAAAAGTAAGTTATATAGTATGTTAGAAGGTGATGAATGCAATGGGAAGAAGTAAAAAGGAGAATGGGGCAAGGAAATGCGGAGGCTGCGTGGGTGCAATGTTAAATAGGACAGTCATGGTAGGTCTCTTGGAGAGAATGACACTTGAGCAAACTTGAAGTAGTGAAGGAGTTGAGCAAGTTGGTATCTCAAGAGGAGCATTTCAGGCCTTAAGAAAAGCTGTGTAGCTATAACCAAGTGGTGTTGATGGCGAAAGGAGGTTAGAGGCCATGGGAGGCTGAATGAAGGGCTTTCCAAACAATTGTAAAGATTCCAGCTTTTATTTGGAGTGAAGTAGGAACTGCCCAACTCTTTTCTAAGTGTCTGTTCCATTTTGTGTCTCCATTATCTTGTCAACGTTTGCTGTTATCAGAGTTTTTTTTTTTTTTTTAAGATTTTATTTATTTATTTGAGAGAGAGACAGTGAGAGAGAGCATGAGAGGTGAGAAGGTCAGAGAGAGAAGCAGACTCCCCTTAGAGCTGGGAGTCCGATGCGGGACTCCATCCCCGGACTCCAGGATTGTGACCCGAGCTGAAGGCAGTTGCTTAACCAACTGAGCACCCAGGCGCCCCTGTTATCAGAGTTTTTGTCCTCTGTGTTTGTGTCGTTTTGTGTGTGTTTCTCTTTAAATAGGTGTTTAAAGATATATAATTATGTTTTTTAAAAAAGATTTTATTTATTTATTTGACAGAGAGAGAGGCAGGCAGAGAGAGAGGTGGAAGCAGGCTCCCTGCTGAGCAGAGAGCCGGATTCGGGGCTTGATCCCAGGACCCTGAGATCATGACCTGGGCCGAAGGCAGAGGCTTAACCCAATGAGCCACCCAGGTGCCCCTATAATTGTGGTTTTTAACTTGCATTTCCCTGATGACTAATGATGCTGAATATCTTTTCATATTCTTTTTGGTCATTTGTGTCTCTTGGTAAAGTGTTGCTTTAGATTTTTAGAAAGTGTGAATACTTTTGAAGGCGTTCCTGGTCCAAGTGATATGAAAAAATACCCTTGGGCAAGTTACTTTAGCCTCCTTCGGCCTCAGTTTTCATATCCTTTAAAATTATTATTATTATTATTATTTTTTAAAGATTTTATTTACTTACTTGACAGGTAGAGATCACAGAGAGGCAGGCAGAGAGAGAGAGGAGGAAGCAGGCTCCCTGCTGAGCAGAGAGCCCTATGTGGGGCTCTATCCCAGGATCCTGGGATCATGACCTGAGCTGAAGGCAGAGGCTTTAACCCACTGAGCCACCCAGGCACCCCTCATATCCTTTATTATTTATTTATTTATTTATTTATTTATTTAAAAGATTTTATTTATTTATTTGTCAGAGAGAGTGAGCACAGGCAGCCAGAGAGGCAGGCAGAGGCAGTGGGAGAAGCAGGCTCCCTGCTGAGCAAGGAGCCCGACGTGGGACTCGATCCCAGGACCCCGGGATCATGACCCAAGCCAAAGGCAGCAGCTCAACCAACTGAACCACCCAGGCGTCCCCCCCTCATATCCTTTTTTTTTTTTTTTTTTAAATTTTTTTTAATTTATTTATTTGTTAGAGAGAGAGCGAGCGAGCACAGGCAGACAGAGTGGTAGGCAGAGGCAGAGGGAGAAGCAGGCTCCCTGCGGAGCAAGGAGCCCGATGTGGGACTCGATCCCAGGACGCTGGGATCATGACCTGAGCCGAAGGCAGCTGCTTAACCAACTGAGCCACCCAGGCGTCCCCCCCCTCATATCCTTTAAATGGGAAAAGATTTCCTACTTTAGAAGGTTGTAATGATTAAATGAGATAGTAGCTGTAAAAGCCTTGGCATAGTGTCCTGAGTTAAATCTCTTAGTCTAGGGGCTCCTGGGTGGCTCAGTCAGTTGGGCGTCTACCTTCAGCTTGGGTCATGATCCCAGGGTCCTGGGATCTAGCTCCACATGGGGCTCCCTGCTTCTTCTCTTCCTCTGCCTGAGAGTCCCTCTGCTTTTGTGTGCACTCTCTCTCTCTGTGTCAAATAAATAAATAAAACCTTAAAAAAAAAAAATCTCCTAGCCTGGTACGTGGTACATGGTAAACACTCATAACTTGTTAACTATTATTGTTGATTAGCCTTGGCCACTATCTTAAACTCATTTGCTCAAAAGGAAGATAAAAGCTGGATGACCTAACTCAATGGATTGTTGTAATGATCAATTGAGTTAGGAAGTAATGTGACTAAGTGAGTTAAAGTACTATCAGAGGAAACTACTTACTGAACACATTCTAAATAATTTCATTATATGATTAGTTCATAATGACTGGGAAGATAAAGAACATAATATTGTGAAACCAAATATATCCAAATGCAAATTATTTTAAGTTTATCCTCAATTTTGGGTAGCCATGACTATGATTTGCTTTAGTTCAGATAAAGGAAGCTTGATTTAGAAACTTACAAGTGGATTTAATATTTGAATATGAATAGGCATTTTATTTTTGGATATCTCAGAATATGGATTTTAATTAACATTAGTTACATGGTAGGCTATTAAATAAATGTGTGTGGACTTTGAGTGATTTTGTCCTACATTTTAAAAAGTTTGTAGGGGCTCCTGAGTGGGTCATTCAGTTAAATGTCTGTCTTCTGCCTTTGGCTCAGGTCATGACCCCAGCCAAGGTCTGAGGATTGAGCCCCACATCAGGCTCCCTGCTCAGCAGGGGAGTCTACTTATCCCTCTCCCTCTGCCCCCTGCTCGTGTGCTCTCGCTCTCTTTCTTTCGTTCACTGTCTCCCAAATAAATAAAATATTTTAAAAAATAAAAAGTTTGTAAAGTAAAACTCTACATTCATTTATTTTTAAAAGATTTTATTTTATTTTTAAAAGATTTTATTTATTTATTTGACAGAGAGAGAGATCATAAGTAGGCAGATAGGCAGGCAGAGAGAGAGGGGGAAGCAGGCTCCCTGCTGAGCAGACAGCCGGATGTGGGGCTCAATCCCAGAACCCTGAGATCATGACCTGAGCTGAAGGCAGTGGCTTAACCCACTGACCCCCGATTTTATTTATTTTAGAAAGAAAAAGAGATCAAGCTGGGGGAGAGGGAGAGGAAGGAGCAGACTCCCAGCAGAGCAGGGAGCCAGATGTGGGGCCTTATCCCAGGACCACAGGATCATGATCTGAGCCAAAGGCAGATGTTTAACCAATTGAGCCACCCAGGTGCCCCCACATTTAGTTATTTAATAGATATTTATTGAGTGCCTGTTATGTGCCAGGCCCTGGGTCTCTGGCAATATAGTAATAACAGCGACCCACAAAATCCCAGTTCTTTTTTTTTCTTTTTTTTTTAAAGATCTTATTTATTTATTTGACAGATAGAGAGCACAAGTAGGCAGAAAGGCTGGCAGAGAGAGTGGAGGAAGCAGGCTCCCCACTTGAGCAGGGAGCCCGATGCGGGGCTCGATGCCAGGACCCTGGGATCATGACCTGAGCCAAAGGCAGAGGCTTTAATCCACTGAGCCACCCAGGCGCCCCCAGATCCCAGTTCTTTTGTACCTCTGGATCAAATATGCAATAGTGAAGAGCTTAATGTAATCATAAAAAGACACCAGAGACTTTTTATCCACCTTTTTATAATGTAACAGCCTATTTTTAAAAAAGATTTTATTTATTTATTTGACAGAGAGAGAGAGAGAGATCGTAAGTAGGCAGAGAGGCAGGCAGAGAGAGAAGGGGAAGCAAACTCCCTGCCAAGCAGGGAGCCGGATGTAGAGCTCTATCCCAGGACCCTGAGATCATGACCTGAGCCGAAGGCAGAGGCTTAACCCACTTAGCCATCCAGGCTGTAACAGCCTATTTTATCAAAGGCTTATAACATGTAAGGTATTTTACAAAATTATCTTGGACGTTTTGGGCTACTGTAACAAAAATATCATAATCTGGGTATTTCAGAAGCAACTTTTTTCCTTCCTTCTTTCTTTTCTTACCTCCTTTTTATCAACCTGGAAGCTCCGGACACTTATTTCTTATAGTTCTGGAAGCTGGAAAAGCCAAATCATGGTGTCAGCAGATTTGGTGTCTGGTGAGGACCTGCTTCCTCACAGACAGCACCTTCTTTCAGTGTTTTCACATGGTGGGAGGAGCCAGGGATTTCTCTGGGCTTTTATATAGGGCATTAACCTTGTTTGTGAGGGCTCCACCCTGCTGACCTCATCAGTTCCTAAAAGCCTCACCTCTAAATGCCATCACTTTGGGAATTAGTTTTCAACATATGAATTTGGGAGGACACAGTCTATAGGAAAGAGTCGTCATATATTATTGTCTTAGAAGCATGCCAAGCTAGTAGGGCTGCCCTGGATTCTGACCTGCACTAAAGCTCATGTACACATGTTACTGTCATCCGTATGTCTATACAGTGGCATGTGGTAGGGACCAAATACGTAATTGCTGAATAAAAATGGGTATGCTGAATTTTATGGGTGAAAGTTGGTTGTTGTTGTTGTTGTTGTTTTTTAAGATTTTATTTATTTATTTGACAGACAGAGATCATAAGTAGGCAGAGAGGCAGGCAGAGAGAGAGGGGGAAGCAGGCTCCCTGCTGAGCAGAGAGCCCGATGTGGGACTCAATCCCAGGACCCTGAGATCATGACCTGAGCCGAAGGCAGAGGCTTTAACCCACTGAACCACCCAGGCACCCCAAAAGTTGGTTGTTTCAATGAAAGAGTCATCCAGAAGAAGAGGTTACTTGAAACAGAGCCTCATGGCTGGGTAAATACCTTCAAGTGTCTGTCTCCATAACTACATTTAGCAAGATTCCCAGTGGTCATCAGGTATTAGGGGGAAGATTTACACTCTTCAAATTTATTTTTAAGTCTGACATACTCAGTTATTAAGTTACAGGGAATGGGGGCCAATCATTTACATATCCCTGCAACTGGGCAGTTCTACACATGAAGACCAAATTAGAAATCAGAAGGTGTGCTGGCTGAATAAATAACGATTTCCACGTGGAAAGAAATGGTATGCAATTTCATGCTGACTGTTTAAAAATTTTGTAGGTATTGCTGGATGCTGTGCCAAAACAACGGTTGCTCCTTTGGATCGAGTAAAGGTTTTATTACAAGCTCACAATCACCATTATAAACATTTAGGTGAGTTAATGGATGTTAAAAGTAAAAGTGAATGAAAACATTATCCATCTGCTGGCTTTGTTTCCAGTTGTGAATTAGTGTAGAAAGAGGATGCAAAAGAGTTTAAGTTTGTGAACAAATTTTTCAAGAGATTTATCTGTTATCTACTTTAACCTTTTCATTTGCAATAGTGGTTAAATATATTATCATTTTAGGGTACTGATATTCTCTAAACCAAAATCTTAGAATCATTGAAGTAAGTACTATTTGTTTATTAGAATTAGAGTCATGTGCTTTCCAGACACATAACAGCTCAGCCTGATTTTTTTTTTTTAAAGATTTTATTTATTTATTTGACAGACAGAGATCACAAGTAGGCAGAGAGGCAGGCAGAGAGAGAGGAGGAAGCAGGCTCCCTGCTGAGCAGAGAGCCCAATGCGGGGCTCGATCCCAGGACCCTGGGATCATGACCCGAGCCGAAGGCAGAGGCCCCAACCCACTGAGCCACCCAGGCGCCCCCTGATTTTTTTTTTTAAGATTTTATTTGTTTATTTGACAGAGAGAGAGAGAGATCACAAGTAGGCAGAGAGGCAGGCAGAGAGAGGGGGATGCAGGCTCCCTGCTAAGCAGAAAGCCCGATGTGGGACTCGATTCCAAAACCCTGATATAAAGACCTGAGCCAAAGGCAGAGGCTTAACCCACTGAGCCACCCAGGTGCCCCTGATTTTTTAAAAAAATATTTTATTTATTTATTTGTCAGAGAGAAAGAGGGAACACAAGCAGGGGAAGTGGCAGGCAGAGCAGGCAGATGGAGAAGCAGGCTCCTAGCTAAGCAGGGAGCTGGATGTGGGACTTCATCCCAGGACCCTGGGATCATTACCTGAGCCGAAGGCAGATGCTTAACTGACTGAGCTACCCAGGTGGCCCAGCTCAGGCTAATTTTTTAAAAATTTTCTTTTCTTTTTTTTTTTTTTTAAGATTTTATTTATTTATTTGACAGACAGAGATCGCAAGTAGGCAGAGAGGCAGGCAGAGAGAGAGGGGGGAAGCAGGCTCCCCACTTGAGCAGAGAGCCCGATGCGGGGCTCAATCCCAGGACCCTGGGACCATGACCTGAGCCGAAGGCAGAGGCTTTAATCCACTGAGCCACCCAGGCGCCCCTCAGGCTGGTTTTTAAAAAATATCTAATTAGTGATGGAGATAAGGTTTATTCCTTTATTTATTTAAAGATTTATTTAGATTTCTGTATTTATTTAAGAGAGAGAGCACACCTGTGAGTTGGCAGGGAGAGGCAGAGGTAGAGAGAATCCTCTCCACTGAGCATGGAGCCTGACACAGAGCTTGACCCTGAGATCATGACTTGAGCTGAAATCAGGAGCAGGCTGCTTAACTGACTCAGCCACCCAGGTGCCCCTATTTTTTATTTTTTATTTTTTTTAAAGATTTTATTTATTTATTTGTCAGAGAGAGTGAGCACAGGCAGACAGAGTGGCAGGCAGAGGCAGATATAAAATATTTTTATTTTTAATGTAATCTTTACACCTTTACACCCATCGTGGGGCTCTTATTGACCCTGAGATCAAAAGTTGCAAGCGCTACTGACTGAGCCAGCCAGGCACCCTATTCCTTTAAATACCTAGTTGAACAAGCCTTCTAGAAATCTTAGTGTAAACGGAATTCAGTGCAATTTGTATATATATGGATGAACTTACATTGTTAAAGAATATCAAGCCCTTGTTTGTTCCTTGCAAACATCAATATCAGTCACTTAATTAACATGGATACTCTAATAATATGTCATTTGTAGGAGTAAGAAATTTTTATAACCTTTTTGGAGGGGATTTTGGTAATATGCATCAAAAATGTTAAAAAGAGGGACACCTGGGTGGTTCAGTCATGAAGCGTCTGCCTTTACCTCGGGTCATGATCCCAGGGTCTTGGGATCAAGCCCGCCTCACCGGGCTCCCTGCTCAGCTGGAGGGCTGCTTCTCCTTCTCCCACTCCCCATGCTTGTGTTCCCTCTCTTGCTGTCTCTCTGCCAAATAAATAAAATCTTTTTAAAAAAATCTTAAAAAGGTACATATTTTTTGAGTGTGCAATTCTAGTTCTAGGAGGTTATTGTAAGGAGCCAATCAGAAGTGTGCTCAAAGATGTATATACAAGGATCAAATCATTATTTGTATTAGTAAAAAAACCAACACACCAGCCAAAAATGTTCAATAGTAGGGAATTGGCTATGTTAAATAATAAGTATAATTTAAATGAATAAATATATCCATATATATCCATATATCCTATTTTCCAATCACATAGAAACTGAAAATAATACCAACTGGGGTGCCTGGCTGGCTTAGTCAGTAGAGAAGGCAACTCTTTCAATTTTTTTTTTTTTAAGGTTCTCCCTATGCCCAACGTGGGGTAGAACTCACAACCCCAAAATTAAGAGTGGCATGCTGTACAGGCTGAGCCAGCCAGGTGCCATGAGCATGTGACTCCTGATTTTGAGTTAGTGAGTTCAATCTTCTCATTGGGCATAGAGCTTACTTAAAAAAAAAAAAAAAAAGAATATTAATTGACTAGGAAAAATGTTCATGATGTATTAGATAACTGAAAACGTATCCAATGGTTTAATCATTGCATTTTATGTAAATAAATATTCTTAGACAACAGGTTGGAAAGACAAATGTTAAGTGGTTAATTTTCAATGGAGAAATTCAAGATAATTTTTCCCCCTCAGATAATAATACATGTTGAACATATATTACTTTTTCAGTTAGAGGGGAAAAGATTTTTGTTTTTTTAAGATTTTATTTATTTATTTGACAGACAGAGATCACAAGTAGGCAGAGAGGCAGGCAGAGAGTGAGAGGGAAGCAGGCTCCCCGCTGAGCAGAGAGCCTAATGTGGGACTCGATCCCAGAACCCTGAGATCATGACCTGACCGAAGGCAGAGGCTTTAACCCACTGAGCCACCCAGGCGCCCAGTGTGGAAAAGATTTAAAAGAAAAAAAATTAATGTGGACAGAGACTAAGAAAGAAATTATGTCCAGGCAACTAACTCATAGCACTCCATTGCTTTATTAGGTTCATGCTTCAAATGATGTGTGCTCTGCATGACCTATGCAACATCACTGTGTAAGGAAGATGTTCTACAGAGTGAATAAGAGTCAGCTGTTTTTTTCTATAATATATGGAGTTGTCAAGTCACTATGTTGTACACCTAAACTAATGTGACATTGTGTCAGCTATCTTCAATTTTTAAAAAATCAATTATTTTTCCAATGGTGTTTTTAAAATGTAACTTTTCTCAAAAAATGTAATGAATATTTGTTATATGTTAACCTTAACTCATTTTCTTGTCTATATTTTTAATACTAAGTATACTTAAAATGGAAAGGAAAAGAATTGCTGCCTTTTCTGTGTCCTGAAGTGAGCTCAGTGTGCTGCTCAGACATGGAATCAGACCTTTATACTGATTGAGACAGTGTATGAAAGTGGAAAGGAAGGAAATTGTTTTCCTTCATTGTCCAAATTAAGGATAAAAACAAGATGAATTATATTACTCAATGTCTCAGGGTGTTTACCATAACCCAACATATGAATATCTGAGCAGGATTGTTTTATTCCTTTAACCTCCTCCCCATGCTGGTTTATGTTGTTTTGTTTCCTGATTTGTAGTCATTAGACTACATATTCACATTAGATTTCACGCTCTACAGGGCTACATGCCATGGGTTACAGTGTTGCCCTACAAGGCTTGCAAAATTTGAAATGGAATTCCTGGAGTGAAATGATGAACTGTTGGTATAGTATAATATGGAGTTTCATGTATCTTTAAAATATATAAGCCAAAAAAAATTTATATATGGGTGTTTTAATTTTTTCTTTTTAAATGTTTTTGGCATTTTATTCTAGATGCCTCTTTTTATATGCATGCATAAGCATGCATAATTTGTAAAATTATGCTTTTAAATTTTAATTTAATTTAATTTTTTAAGATTTTATTTATTTGTTAGATAGAGAGCACAAGCAGGGGGAGCAGGAGGGGAGGAGCAGACTCCCCACTGAGCAAGGAGCCCAATGCAGGACTCGATCCCAGGACCATGAGATCATGACCTTAGCCAAAGACAGATGCTTAACCAACTGAGCCACCCAGGCATCCTAAATTTTGCTTTTTTAAACATGAATTTTCACAAAGATGATGAAAATGTGCTATTGAATAAAACTTCTACTTTAGCTTTTTAAAAAAAATTTCTAACTTTACTTCCAAAGCATCAAAACTATTTTTTATATTGAAGGAAAATTATTCTGGCAAAATGAAAAGCAAGGAGTAGAATTGAATTTTTACTTACCCCATCTTGCACAAATAATTTTTCTGTAGGGGTGCTTGGGTGGCTCAGATAGTTAAGCATCTGCCTTGCTTGTGCTCTCTCGCTCTCTGTCAAATAAATAAATAAAATCTTTAAAAAAACCTTTTTTTCCCCTGTAATATATTAAAAATCTTTGACCTCATTTATCTTTTTACAGTCAAATATAAGTAAAAATAGGTAGGTGAATCATAATGGGATTCTTTAAAAATCATTAACTTTTTAAAAAGATTTTTTATTTATTTTACTTGAGAGAGAGGGGGGAGAGAGCACAAGCTGGGGCAGCAACAAAGGGAGAGGGAGAGCAGACTCCCCACTGAGCAGGGAGCTGATGTGGGACTCAGTCCCAGTACCTTGGGTTCATGACCTGAGTTGAAGGCAGACACTTAGCTGACTGAACCACCCAGGCACCCCCGAATGTTATTTCTTTCTAATCCTATTTTGATAAAAGAGGTAAAGATACAGAGGAGGATTTAAATAACACACAAGCTTAATATAACAGATGCACAGGCAGCTTGCCCACTACAGAGAATATATATTCTTTCCAAACATGCTTGTAACATTTGTAAGAATTGGTCCAGTGTTGGGGCACTTGGCTGGCTTGGTAGAGTATAGGGCCCTTGATCCATGGTTGTGAGTTTAAGCCCCACACTGGATGTGGAAACTACTTGAGAAAAAAAAAAAAAAATTGGTTCAGTGTTATGCCACAAAGAACGCCTTAGTTCATTCATTTCCCAAAGTAAAAATGGTAGACTATAGGTTGAAGAAGAAAAACAATAACCCATAATCATCTCAATGTATATTTAAAAGCCATTTGAAAATATTCAACATCCATTCTTTCTTTCTTTTTCTGTTATTTTGTTTTAGGTAAGAATTTTATAAAAAGCATAGTATATAGTTAGATATGGACTTCTAACATAATTTGAGAATCTTTGGCTTTTTTTTTTTTAAGATTTTATTTATTTATTTGACAGATCACAAGTAGGCAGAGAGGCAGGCAGAGAGAGAGGAGGAAGCAGGCTCCCTGCTGAGCAGAGAGCCCGACACGGGGCTCGATCCCAGGACCCTGAGATCATGACCTGAGCCGAAGGCAGAGGCTTTAATCCACTGAGCCACCCAGGCACCCCAATCTTTGACTTTTAATAGAGGAATTTTTGTCATTCTGATTTGTGTGTGTGGGTGTGTGTATATGTGTGTGTATGGTCATTGATTTTTTTCACTCACCATCATAATGCTTTTTGTTTATTGCGCTGTCTCAGTTCTGTTCTCTCCTGCAACCTCTCCCACTTTGTTTTCTGGATTTCCTTTTTTGAAAGTACTATACCTGTTTCACTTCTACTAGTAATTTCTGTTAAAATCCTTCTTTACAAAATATTTGTGATAATTAAAGAGTTTTAAAGACTAATGTAGTAAACATATGTGGGCCCACACAGAGATTCAGAAGTAAACATTACTGGTACAGTTGAAACCTCTACTTCTCTCTGATCATCAGCCTTCCTATCCCTACTAGGTAGCTATTGTTCTAAATTTGGTTATTCTTAAATTGTTACAGACACTTTTGAATCAAATTAGGCAGAGCTTAACCTTACCCCCTCTTCTGGCAAATTTTTTGGGTGTGGAGGAGTATATTTAGTTTCATTATTCATGTGTTTTAGGAGAATTTGTACATATTATACACATAGCTATGTACACATATAGATATATGTACATATTTATATGTGTATATATAAAATAAAATTCTTTTTAATTTTTAAAAAATTTTTATTAATTTTTTTGAGAAAGAGAGAGAACAGGAGCGGAGGGGAGAGGCAGAGGGAGAGAGAGAAGCAGAATTCCTACTGAGCCTGGAGCTGGAGGTGGGGCTTGATCCCAGGACCCTGAGATCATGAACTGAGTGGAAGGCAAACACTTAACTGACTGAGCCACCCAGGAACCCCTCTTTTTTTTTAAAGATTTATTTAGGGGCACTTGGGTGGGTCAGTGGGTTGAAACCGCTGCCTTCGGCTGGGGTCACGATCCCAGCATTCTGGGATCGAGCCCCGCATCGTCTCTCTGCTCAGCCGGGAGCCTGCTTACCGCCCCCCCCCCGCCCCCACCTGCCTCTCTGCCTACTTGTGATCTCTATCTGTCAAATAAATGAATAAAATCTTTTAGAAAAAAAGATTTATTTAGTTATTTATTTGCCAAAGACATTGCAAGCGCAAGAGAGAGGACAAGCAGGGGAAGCTGCAGGTGGAGGGAGAAGCAGGCTCCCCACTGAGCCAGGTGTCCAATATGGGACTCCATCTCAGGACCTTGGGATCATGACTTATGTCAAAGACAGATGCTTAACCAACTGAGCCGCCCAGACATACCCCCCTTTTTTTAAAGATTGAGGGTGACTGGGGTGCCTGGGTGACTCAGTTGTTAAGCGTCTGCCTTTGACTAGGATCATGATTCCAGGGTCGGGATTGAGTCCAGCATCCGTCTCCTTGCTCGGTAGGAAGTCTGCTTCTCCGTCTCCCACTCCCCTTGTTTGTATTCTCCCTCTCGCTGTCTCTCTCTCTCTGTCAAATAAATGAATAAAATCTTTAAAGAAAAATTGAGGGTTGTTTTTTTTTTTAATGTATTTATTTGACAGAGAGAGAGAGAGAGATCCCAAGTAGGCAGAGGCGGGGGGTGGGGTGGGGAGAGCAGGCTCCCCGCTGAGCAGAGAGCCCAATGCGGGACTGGATCCCAGGACCCTGAGACCACCACCGAGCCGAAGGCAGAGGCCTAACCCGCTGTGCCCCCCAGGTGCCCCAAGGGTGATTTTTTTTTTTAAAGGTTGGGAGTTATACAGGTACTTGCTTTATTTATTTACTTACTTACTTATTTTAAGGGAACTGTAACATGGGACTCAAGACCTGGAGATCAAGAGTTGAATGCTCCATTGACTAACCCAGCCAGGTGCCCCAGTAGAATTCTTTTTAATAGGCTATTAGTCTATTTAGATATCTGCTTATTAAAAAATGCTTTTAGGAGGGGTGCCTGGGTGGCTCCATCATTAAGCATTTACCTTCCACCCATGTCCTGATCCCTGGGTCCTAGGATCTAGACCCATGTTGAGCTCCCTGCACTGCAGGAAGTCTGCTTCTCCCTGTTCCAGTTCCCCTGCTTGTGTTCCCTCTCTTGCTGGATCTCTCTCTGTCAAATAAATAAATAAAATCTTTTTTATTCTTTATTTTTTTAGTTTTTAAAAAAAGATTTTATTTATTTATTTGACGGACAGAGATCGCAAGTATGCA
Source organism: Martes martes (assembly GCF_963455335.1). Lineage (NCBI taxonomy): Eukaryota > Metazoa > Chordata > Mammalia > Carnivora > Mustelidae > Martes > Martes martes. Next base: position 57,096,116 of record NC_137902.1, read on the forward strand.
GAGAGGCAGGCAGAGAGAGAGGGGGAAGCAGGCTCCCCTCTGAGCAGAGAGCCTGATGTGGGGCTCTATCCCAGAACCCTGGGATCATGACCTGAGCCGAATGCAGAGGCTTAACCCACTGAGGCACCCAGGCACCCAACTAAATAAAATCTTAAAAAAAGAAAGCTTTTAAGATATCTTGTTTTTGGTGTTAATAAGTACCTACAATTTTAATTTCTGGGAAGAGATCAAAAGGTCACTTACATTCTAAAATTGTAAGTGAGGCTAGTGATTTACTTTTATATTTGATCAAATTTTTATATGAAAGATTTGGAAAAGAGCCCAAATTGAGTAATAATGGATGTAGTGATTTGTTGTTGTTTTTTTTTTAAGATTTATTTTATGTATTTGATAGACAGAGATCACAAGTAGGCAGAGAGGCAGACAGAGAGAGGGAGAAGCAGGCTCCCTGCTGAGCAGAGAGCCCGATGTGGGGCTCGATCCCAGGACCCTGAGATCATGACCTGAGCCTAAGGCAGAGGCTTAACCCACTGAGCCACTCAGGCGCCCTTGATTTGTTTATGAGAAGTCTGTGCTGCAAATAAGAGTAGTGATTGACATTAGTAGAATAAATAATATATTAATATGTAAGATTAGAACTCAGGCCTTTATTATCTTCCTTATTAAAGTGTTCTAATGGAAAATTTCCCCCCAATTTAAATAGTTTTAATAATTTTAAAAATTTGTTTCTTTGGGGTACCTGGGTGGCTCAGTTGGTTGGGCATCTACCTTCAGCTCAGGTCATGATCCCAGGGTCTAGGGATCGAGCCCTGTGTCATGCTCCCTGCTCAATGGGGAGACTGCTTCTCCCATTCTCTCTGACCCCCACTCATGCTTACTCTGTCTCTAGTGTGTTTTCTCTCTCAAATAAATAAATACAATCTTTTTAAAAAATAAAAATTGTTTCTTTTATTTAGCAATTCCCTTATGTAAACAAACTACACATGTATCTAGGTCAGTCTGGGAAATCTTCCTTTATTCTTTCAGAGTTAATCACCTGCAATGCAGTATCTGGTCCTTGAATATATTTCTGTTAATATTTTTTAGATTGCTGTAAGTTAACATAATTTGTGTTAATTGTAATATAATTTAATGTATGGCTGGGGTTTTTATGTTTTTGCTAAAATATGTTTTATGTTTTTACATGAGATATTTTTGTATAATTTGGACTTATGTATTTTAAGTAGGTTTAACTGCTAAACAGGTATTACTGTTCGTGTAATTCCTCACACAAAATTATATCATGAATGATGGCATAGTAATCTTTTCTATGATTGTCATGAAAATTTGAATTTAGTTTTCTCTGTTTTAATAGTATTTTTCTTCTAAACGTTTTTCTAAAAATAGGAGTATTTTCTGCATTGCGCGCTGTTCCCCAGAAGGAGGGATACCTTGGATTATATAAAGGGAATGGTGCAATGATGATTCGAATATTTCCCTATGGTGCAATCCAGTTTATGGCATTTGAGCATTATAAAACGGTACTTGAACTTTTATCTTGTTTTCTTTTTGTGTCCTTGAATATCATACTTAGTTGACCAGGCATTTACTTTGGCCTTTAATGTTACTTTGACTGAATGGGTAAAGTAATGCCTTTTTGAGGATAAAGACTTGTGGTAGTTTAAATTTTTAAATAGAACTTGGTTTTGGAGTTATCTATTCTGGAATTGTTAGTCTTTTTTTTTTTTTTTTAAGATTTTACTTATTTATTTCTCAGAGTGAGCACAGGCAGAGTGGCAGGCAGAGGCAGAGGGAGAAGCAGGCTCCCTGCTGAGCAAGGAGCCCGATGCGGGACTCGATCCTAGGACGCTGGGATCATGACCTGAGCCGAAGGCAGCCGCTTAGCCAACTGAGCCACCCAGGCGTCCCATTTTTGAGCAAATTGTTTATGTACACACTTATGAAGAAAAGCCAGAGTATATTCTAAGTTATTAATAAATGCATTAAATATTAATAGCTTTCTAATGTGCCTTTTGTTTCTCGATTGTGGGAAAGGAACATTGTGGCTTTGGATTTTCTTACTAAATAAAATAGTGAAATCCTATGGTGAAATCTGTTTTTGAGTAATGCTTATCAGTTAGCATTTCCCATCCTACTCATTGACTTTCACTTCTCTGTTGGACTGAAAGTTTATCTTCTCAAACATCTTAACACAGAAAATGGTGAAGTATGTGAAATTTCATAGAGTATCTTCAAAAGAAATGTAAGCAATAGAATGGGAACAACATTCTAAAGCTCATCAGTCAGAACTGATGTCATCAGTATATCAAGACTTCATTGCCTGTAGTAGCATTTTATTTGTACTACTGCCACTCACTCTTTAAGTATATGTGGTCATCAATGTGCAACATAGTGTATTTGGCAATTCTAAGTTAGGATTGTAAATGTGCAGAACTAGAGCAGAAGGCTATGGGGAAATACCTGACCTGCTCACCAGGTGCTGTAACTCTGCTTACCTTTATACACTTGCGCTTGTTTCACTTATGCGTAACACTAATTTTCTTCTTAGTGGATTTCATAATGAAACAGCAAAATGAGAAGTACTTAAAAATATTCCATTTAATTTGATGTTTTTGATTTCTAGTTAATTACTACAAAGCTGGGAGTTTCCGGTCACGTGCACAGATTAATGGCTGGATCCATGGCAGGTAAGAGGAGGGATGTATTTTCTTTCTTTTTGCTTTTCTCTCTTTCTTTTTATTTATTATTTTTTTAAAACAGTTTTTTTATTTGAGAGAGAGAGAGCACAAGCAGGGGTGGGGGAGAGTGAGAGGGAGAAGCAGAAGCAGACTTCCGGCTGAGCAGGGAGCGCATGCAGAACTTGATCCCAGGACCCTGGGATCATGACCTGAGTCAAAGGCAGTTGCTTAACCAACTGAGCCACCCAAGTGCCCGGGTGTATTTTATTTCTGACAAATTAATTTTCTACTAAAATGCTTAATTTGGTTTAGGTAATATTTGTGACATTGATTAAGCAGCACACATTTGTCATCTTCCTACACTCAATTATAAAAGAAAGAATTAATATCCGAACTAATAAAAAATTTTTTTACAGCACAAAAAGGTAAGGAGGGGCTGCTAGGTGGCTCGCTCAGTCGTTGAGCATCTGCCTTTAGCTGTAGTCATGATCCCGGGGTCATGGGATTGAGCTCCACATCGGGCTCCCTGCTCTGTGGGAAGCCTGCTTCCAACCCCCAACCCCCCCTCCACCTGCTTGTGTTCTCTCTGTCAAATGAATAAAATCTTAAAAAAAAAAAAAAAAAGGAAAAGGTAAGGAAATTTAAATGTACAACCATGTGAACAACATACATTCCCTTTGACAATTCTACTTCTGGAAATGTTTATTTTTTTTTCAAACATTGAAAAAATAGTGACTATAATAATAATAATACATGCTCCTATACAAAGAAAATAGTTCCACTTCCTAGAAGTAATCACTATTAGCAGTTTCTTATATATGCTTTTTTTCTTTAAAATTTATTTATTTGAGAGAGAGAAACAGTGAGAGAGGGAATACAGGCTGGGGGAGTGGGAGAGGGAGAAGCAGGCTTCTCACTGAGTAGGGAGCTAAATGTGGGACTTGATCCCAGGACCCTGGGATCATGACCTTAGCCAAGGGTAGATGCTTAATCAGCCGAGCAACCCAGGTGCCCAGAACCTTTTTTTTTTACAGTAATCTCAAGACTTTTCTATATCAATACATAGATCTTTCTTATTTTTTTTTAAAGACCTGATGTTATATTCTAATCTATGAATGTATCATGATTTATTTAATCCAATCTCCTATTGACTGGCATTTGGAATGTTTTCGTTTTTTTTTCACAAGTAATACTTGTGTTATTATTTTTTTTAAAGATTTTATTTATTTATTTGACAGACAAGAGATCACAAGTAGTCAGAGAGGCAGGCAGAGAGAGAGAGGAGGAAGCAGGCTCCCTGCTGAGTGGAGAGCAGGCTGTAGGGCTTGATCCCAGGACCCTGGGACCATGACCTGAGCGGAAAGCAGAGGCCTTAACCCACTGAGCCACCCAGGTGCCCCAACTTTATTTATTCTTAAAACTTTTTTTATATTGATTTTTTTTATGTTGATCTTTTTAATATTTATTTTTATATAAAGAATGAAGTAGGGATTGAATAAAATATTTCTCCAAATGACTAGTCACTGATGCCAACAGTGCTTACTCAATAACTTACCTTTTTTTCTGACTTTAAGTACCACCTCTATCATATACTAAGTTCAGTAATTTTATTTTTATTTACTCTTAAATTTAATTTTAATTTATTTAAATTTAATTAGCATATAGTGAATTATTAGTTTCAGAGGTAGACTTCAGTGATTTACCACTCCTCATTACATACCCAGTGCTCATTACATGATGTGCCCTCCATAATGCCTAACACCCAGTTACCCCATATCCCCTCTCAGTAATTTTATTTAAGAGAGAAAGTAAAGATGTATACAATGATATTTAGCAACAAAGTTGTTAATTGCAGTTTTGTTTATCATACCAGAAGGTCATTTAAATATGTAGCTATAAAGGACTGGTAAAAAAATTCCATGTATCAGAATATCTAAAACCCTTGAGATCTACATGTGTGGTGTGGTTGGGGAGAGTAGTAGAGACAGATGCTTTGAGCATGTAGGCCCCAAAAGGAATAGATATTGGATAGATATTGGGGACACTATGTCTATAGATAATCATCTACCTTCCTGGTTATTGGGATGACATTCTTGTTCTTGGATGACAGGTCTTAGAGATTTTCCAGATACAACTTCTGACTCTGAAACCAGTGACTCTTCAGCCTTACCTTTCTACCTATATAGTCCCCATTTATGGTTTTGCCTTATCAAATGTTTATTTAGCTTTTCTTTTCTTTTTTTTTTTAAGATTTTATTTATTTATTTGACAGAGATCACAAGTAGGCAGAGAGGCAGGCAGAGAGAGAGAGAGAGGGAAGCAGGCTCCCTGCTGAGCAGAGAGCGCAATGCGGGCCTCGATCCCAGGAACTGGGATCCTGACCTGAGCTGAAGGCAGAGGCTTAACCCACTGAGCCACCCAGGTGCCCCTTATTTAGCTTTTCTTTTTTTTTTTTTTTTTTTTAAATTTATTTGTCAGAGAGAGAGAGGAGCGAGAGTGAGCACAAGTAGACAGAGTGGCAGGCAGAGGCAGAGGGAGAAGCAGGCTCCCTGCCGAGCAAGGAGCCCGATGTGGGACTCGATCCCAGGACGCTGGGATCATGACCTGAGCCGAAGGCAGCTGCTTAACCAACTGAGCCACCCAGGCGTCCCTTATTTAGCTTTTCTTGACTCCTTGATGGCTGATCCAAGTTCAGTAAGTAGTAAAAATAACCAGGAATAATATTCAAAATATTTAGCAATACAACTAGAGGTCTTAATAAATAGGACTGGTTCTGAAAGCCTCCAGTTAACTTGTTAGTGATTGATGCATGAGTAGTATGTGGTGGTAGTGGTGGTAGGAGTTTTGGTAGGCATAGAGGGCTACCAGAGCCATGGTAGGGATGTTAGAGTTGAAACAACAGTTGTTGGCCAACTGTGTATAGAAATATTTCAGTATGTTATACTGGCATGATAGTGCTAGTGAGTAACATTAGCTAACAAGTATTGATTACTTGCTATGAATCATATATAGACCTGAGCACTTGACATGTAATCTTAAGGCACTTGACATGTAGTCCACAGAAAAATACTGTGTGGAAAATGCTATGATTGTCTTCATTTTATGGAAGAGAAATTTTTTTTTTTTAATTTATTTATTTGTTAGAGAGAGAGAGCGAGCGAGCACGGGCAGACAGAGTGGCAGGCAGAGGCAGAGGGAGAAGCAGGCTCCCCGCCGAGCAAGGAGCCCGATGTGGGACTCGATCCCAGGACGCTGGGATCATGACCTGAGCCGAAGGCAGCCGCTTAACCAACTGAGCCACCCAGGCGTCCCTGGAAGAGAAATTTTAATAAGATCCTATATTATAAAAATTTTTTAGAGAATTCTATTTATTTTTTTTAAAATTTTTTAAAAGATTTTATTTATTTACTTGACAGACAGAGATCACAAGCAGGCAGAGAGGCAGGCAGAGAGAGGGGGGGAAGCAGGCTCCCCGCCGAGCAGAGAGCCCGATGTGGGGCTCGATCCCAGGACCCTGAGATCATGACCTGGGCCGAAGGCAGAAGCTTAAACCACTGAGCCACCCAGGCGCCCCAGAATTCTATTTATTTGAGAGGGAGAGAGCACAAGCAAGGAGATGGGGGAAAGGGAGAGGGAGAGAGAGAAGCAGACTGTCCTCTGAATGGGGAGCCTGATGTGGAGCTCTGTACCAGGACCCTGAGATCAAGACCTGAGCTGAAGGCCAATGCTTAACCAACTGAGCCACTCTGGCGCCCCTAAATTATACGTATGATGTATAATATTATACATCACTTTGTAAATTTTCTGTCTTTTAAATTCAGCTTTACAAGTGACTGATCAAAAGTTTTTCTTTGAAGCTTGTGAGAAAGATTAAGTTGGATTATGAATATGAGTTAAATCCTGAAGACTTTGTGTTGCTGCCTTTTCACGGCATTTGATTATTGAATAGCATTATTCATTCAAAGGATATTTCTAGTTTCATTTTTCTGAAGTGAAAGACATGTTAACATCAAGTTTTCAGTACATATTAGAAAATAATAATAACCAAAAGGAACTTTGATTATGAATTTTAATTTTTAGAGAAAAAAGTTTTTAAAAAGTTTTTTAAAATGCTAGCAATTACACATAAGACTAGTGCTTCCATTATTTAATGATTATATTTTTATTACCATTTTTAAGTAATTACAGTTTATATTTTGTTTCTATGATTGTAAATAATTGGAATGAATGTTCTAGTTTCTTTATATCAGGTATCTTTGCTCCTGTACCTTTGGTGTCCTTTGAATGTAAGTTTGAAAATTTTTATATTTGCCAAGATAAAAAGTGGTGTGTTTTTCACAATCGTTTCAACTGAGCTTATTTTAAAGCTTTTTTGAACTTCAGCATTTCCCTCATCTTACAATTAAAATCCAGTACATGAGGAACCTTAGTCAACCAGAAAAAGGAAAAACTAGGGACTGAGAATCAAGGTTTGTATTTAAGAAGAGTCTCTTTCCTTCTGTACGTTTCAGTTGTTTGAAATCAGTCTTGCTCTGCCAGTTCTTATTGAACTAAGAGTGATGGGATAGAGAAAAAAGAGGGAAGAGTTAGAAACTAGAAGTGGTAAGCTGAGTTCTGTTCGCTGCCTTCTCTGGATTATTCCAGTTTGGTGTTTTGGCTCAAGGTTAGGAGGTCAAATGTACAGAACACTTCCAGGATCCTGGCTGGCCTCTATTAACGTTATATTGACCATGGGCAGATCATTTCAACTTTCCGTAATTCACATTCCATTTGTTAACGTGAAGCTTGTGTTTGTCCAACTCTCTCTTTCTAAATTGTTCTGAAGGTCAAAGAATTCCTTTGAAAATATTCTGAAAGATCTTAGGTCCTCCTGGGGTACCTGGGTGTCTCAGTCGCTTAATGGACTACCTTCAGCCCAGGTCATGATCTCCGGATCCTGGGATCAAACCCTGTGTCTGGCTTCCCCGCTCAGGAGGGAGCCTGCTTTTGCTGCTTTCTCTGCCACTCCCCTTGCTTGTGCTCTCTCACTCTCGCTCTCTCTCAAATAAATAAAATCTTAAAAAAAAAAAAAAAAGATCAGAGTTCCTCCTTAAATATTAGAGGATGTTATTAAATCTCCTTTTTTTTTTTTAAAGATTTTATTTATTTGAGAGAGAGAGATCACAAGTAGGCAGAGAGGCAGGCAGAGAGAGTGGGGGAAGCAGGCTCCCTGCTGAGCAGAGAGCCTGATGCAGGGCTTGATCCCAGGACCCTGAGACCATGACCTGAGCTTAAGGCAGAGGCTTAACCCACTGAGCCACTCAGATGCCCCTTTTATTAAATCTCCTATGCCAGTGACTTGTTACATGGTCTTGAGCCAGCCTCCTGAATTACTTGTTCCTCTTTCTGTCTCATTTGTAACACAGGGAAAATTTTAGTTTAAATAAAGGTGATATTCAAAATATTTAACAATCTGGATAGCATGTGTAGCAACCAATCAGGACAGAGGCTGGATGTCAGGAGTGAGAATGGATGTATGGGGCTGTTATTAGGTTTTTATTAGAACAGGTTGTTATTATTAGGACAGATTGCGCACTGTAGTTTTGAGAATCTCAAGGAGACTTGGAGGCACTTTTCCCAGACCTTAATATTTAAAAGGAAATGGTATTCCCCCTTGAGCCCTTGATCCTAAGTCCAGAAGCAAGAAGCTTCCTATGTTTTTGGAGAAATTACTCTTCTGAGCTGGTAGTACAACCCTTGATTTCAGAACTTACTTTCTTTAGTTCATGTATTTGAGGCCTAATCTGCGTATGGGATGGGCATGATGTTCAGACTCTGCTTTCTACCACTTTGGCTCTTTGACTTAACAACATGCAGTTACTGAAACATCTGATTTCCACAGGAGACTATTGTACTAAAGGTATCCACAGTCACACATGGTTACTCCTTTTGGATAATAATGACCACAGATGTGGTTCCTGAATGTCATAGTTGAATTATTTCTCCCTAGAAGTCTGTCTAAGATTCAGAGGTTGCACATAATGATATACAGGTTATTAGTTATTTACAACTAAACCTTAATCATCAGGCTTGAAGCAATGATGTATTCCAAAATACAGGATACAGTAGAATTCAGCTTTCTTGGACATCTACTCTAGACCAATTTCTTTAGCTTCATGACTTATCTTTTGTAAATATGATGCATGGAGCCCTTTCTTTGTCTAAAGTATTCATTTTGAATCCATGCATTTTTTTCATTGAACTTTGATCTCTTTGGATGTGTACATGAAGTCTGGATGCTGCTCCTACTGTGGTAGCCTCAGATGGGAAGGAAGGTAGTGAGCTAGGGAGGGAAGCCATCTTTGAAAACTGAAATCTCCTTCCGTATTCATTGAGAAGTTGGAGAGGAAGGAGATTAATTGATGAGGGTCTATATATGCTCCTTTGCTTCAATCCTTTATTATCCAATTTCTAATATCTATTCCCCTCTTTGAAACTGGGGCAGGGGTTCAAGAGCACCTGGTTCCACAGGTCCCAAACAGACCAGGTTTGGGCACTTGCCACTGATAAAATCCAAAGAACAGGGACCAGGTGGTGGTGAAACAGGAAAGAAATTTATTTCAGTGAAACCATCACCCAGAAGACAACGGACTAATGTCTCAAAGACCGCTGCAAAGTGGTGAAAATACTTCTAGGTTTATATAAGGAAAATGTGGAACAAAGGTCAGTAAGTACATGCAGGTGGGCAGTAAAGTTCAGGTCAGTAATTGTCTTGACATCAGTCATGCTGGGTCATACTGGTGTCAAGGCACTTGTCGTTGTTCTACTTTTCTACCCATCATGGGATGTTTGCTTGCAGTGTCTTTTGCCTGAGTTAAGAGATAAGCTGGAAAGGAGAACTTAAGCAATGAGAAAGTACAGACTGAGGTCAAAATGGAAGTAATTGAAGTCTTTTCAAATCCCCAACACCAAAACACCATTCCTTTTCTATGGAAGGAAAAAGGGATGACAGTCATTTCTTCTGTAGCTATTTCCTACTGATGGAGACAGTGTAGGCATTTTGGAATGACTCTGACAGTGTAGGAGAGCTTCATTTCTTAAGTCCCTCCTGAAATAGAGGGACTTAAGAGCATCTCTAAGCTTGTTCGAATGACGCAGGTTCCTGTTTGACAAATACAAAAAGTCAAATTTTAACAACTAAAAAGAAAAAGAACAAGAAATATAGCAATGCTTAGCAGGGTATATTTCCATTTGGGAGGAATCAAATTTAGCCAATTGTTAAAAGGATCTAGAGCTAGGGCACCTATAGCAGTGATGTTTTGTTTACATCTTTCCTGGCTTTAGTTACATTATTTTTTTTAAAGGTTTTATTTATTTATTTGTCAGAGACAGAGAGAGAGAGAGCCCAAGCAGGGGAGTGGCAGGCAGAGGGAGAAGCAGACTCCCTGCTAAGCAAGGAGCCTGATGCCGTACTTAATCCCAGGATCTTGGGATCATGACCTGAGCCTAAGGCAGGCGCTTAACCGACTGAGCCACCCAGGCATCCCAGACTTTAGTTAAATTTTTAAAGTAATTTGGAGTATAAACACTTTTTTTTTTAAAAATTTTTATATTTATTGACAGAGAGATCACAAGTAGGCAGAGAGGCAGGCAGAGAGGGAGAAGCAGCCCACCCGGTGAGTAGAGAGCCCGATGCAGGGCTCCATCACAGGACCCTGAGATCATGACGTGAGCTGAAGGCAGAGGCTTAACCCACTGAGCCACCCAGGCACCCCAAGGAATATAAACACTTTTAATGAAAGCACAGGTGCCTCCTTGGGCTGCAGTCAAGATATCAAGGGCCACTCAGGTTTTGAGGACCACTTTTTTAAACAATTTTTAAAAAAAATTTTATTAGAGAGAGAGCACACACATGCACGCAAGTGGTGGGGGAGGGGCAGAGGGAGAAGTATAAGCAGTCTTCTCACTGCGTAGGGAGCCTAGCATGGGGCTTGATCCCAGGACCCTGAGATCACGACCTGAGTTGAAGGCAGACACTTAACCGACTGAGCCGCCCAGGTGGTCCTTGGAGGACCATGTTTTGAATCCATGTGGTTTCATCATTTCGGAAGGTGACTCCAATTCCAGGTCTGTTTAAGAGTGGCTGCTGTATCCCCAGATAAATCTTCTCTTTATAATTCTTCATCAATAGAGATGACTCCTGGGACAAATATAGCTAAGGGATAAAATCACCAAGAACTTCTCTTTGCCTGATGTCTAGCTTTAACAATATCCTAATTAGGAAGAATTGCTGGCAAGTGGGAGATGACTCATCCCAGGGGATATGGGTATCCCTCAGTGCACTGTCCAATCCAGTTATAATGAAGGTAAGACCATCCACTGTTTCCATAAGTCCATAACTAACCCCATGTAGTGGGATATGCTCTGGCTTTTATTTTGTATTTATTTTTTTAAAAAGATTCATTTATATATTTTAGAGAGAGCATGAGTGGCAGAGGGAGAGGGAGAGAGAATCCCAAGCAGACTCCATGCGGAGCACAGAGCCTGACGTAAGGCTCGATCTCATGACTCTGAGATCATGACCTGAGCCGAAACCAGAGTTGGACGCTTAACCTATTGTGCCACCCAGGTGCTCCTGCTCTGGCTTTTAAGGATCAGTTTTGCCATCCCAGCCGTACAGAATCGGTTGAGGTGATAGTTGAATTACAAAGTTGTTGGGGAGTTCATCCCATTGTCCAGCTGTTCAAGTAATTCTATGTCCATGGAATCCTTTTTTTACTCCCACAGAGTAATAGGCACGAAGATTGTCTATACATGGGCTATTGCGGCAGTTTCTCTGACGTTTACCTCAAAATGTCTAGCTTAGGCAAACAACAGCATTCAAGAAAAGTTAATCAGAACTGGTTAACATGCTCAAAGGTGTGTTATTGAAACATCATTTTTCTCTTTAAAATCACCCTCATTTTCATCAAAGATAACCAAATGAAGACCAATTTGTTTGTAAAACAAGTCCATTTTTGACAAACTTGGCCTAATTATTTGTATAAGCACAGCAAGAACAGTGATTGTGACCATATTAGTCCTTTTAAATCTGCTTTGCTGGAACTTTGTATAAGGAATTTTATTTTATTCATATATATATGTGTGTGTGTGTGTGTGTGTGTGTGTGTGTGTGTGTGTGTGTGTGGTTTAAAACTTATTTATAAAGTTTTTTTATTTATAAACTTATGTATAAAACTTATTTATGTACTTATTTATGTAATCTCTACATCCAACTTGGAGCTCGAACTCACAACCCTGAGATGAAAAGTTGCATGCTATTCCAACTGAGCCAGCCAGGCACCCCTACAAGGAAGTTTAATTTTTTTTTTTAAGATTATCCATTTATTTGACAGACAGAGATCACAAGTAGGCAGAGAGGCAGGCAGAGAGAGAGGAGGAAGCAGGCTCCCTGCTGAGCAGAGAGCCCGATGCGGGGCTCAATCCCAGGACCCTGGGATCATGACCTGAGCCGAAAGCAGAGGCTTTAACCCACTGAGCCACCCAGGCGCCCGCTACAAGGAATTTTAGACTGAACTTTCAATAACCTTGCCAGGCCAGAAGTCAAACCAAATTCTTGCGATCAGATTTGCCTACAATACCTGTAAATTTAAGTGAATTCTTCTCAAGTCCCCCAAATAGCCCGAGGTTCCTGCATCTACCAGGGAGTGACCTTCTTTACTCACCGGGTAAGATTGCTGGGAACTTTGTTAGCAAGATCAGGTCAGCATTTCCATGGGGCTCCATTGGCTCCATAAAGTTAACCTTAGTTCTTTAAAGCTGTTTGGTCATATCTGAGTCTATGCATGTCTTTCTCTAAATATGACCTTCCAGTCAAAGTCTTGACAAAGTAATCGATGTTTCCAATGGTGTCCTGTTACAAGGAGAACAGATTCTTCATTGCCTTAAAAGAAAGAATACTCAATGTTGTGAATTTTGGAGGATTCAGGTAGGCAGTAAAGATAAATGTTTCAATTTGTTCACAAAGGAATATTTTATCATATTTCTGTAAGTCAGATATTTTGAGAGAAAAATTTTCCTTAAATCTGGAGAAGCAAACATTAGAAACAGCTATGTTTCAAAGAAGAGTTATAAATACTATAATCATCTTTCTCAATTCATTTAGTCCCTGTTACTAATTCTTGTTCTGATTGAATGCAGCTTTTCCATTAGTGCTGGAAATTCTTACCCAGTTTCGTTTTATGATTTCAAAGATGTCAGAAACCTGTATTTGCCACAAAGTCCTTTTCATGAATCTCCTTGAAGATGAAACATGTTTTCAAGAGCATCAGAACAATAACTATAAATAGCAAAAGACTAGGGGTGTCTGGGTAACTCAGTCGGTTCAGCGTCTGCCTTCAGCTCAGATCATGATCCCGGGGTCCTGGGATTGAGCCCCACATCGGGCTCCCTGCTCAAATGGAAGTCTGCTTCTCCCTCTCCCTGTCCCACCCCCTGCTTGTACTCTCTCTCTCTCCCTCAAATAAATAAATGAAATCTTTTATTTAAGACTAAAAGATGGACATGGTGAAATACTGGACGACAGTTCATTATAGTGCAGTTGACAAGGAAATGCAGTTACTTCGGTGACACAACATTTCCGTAACTAGAATGTCAAGTGATGACCTTATACCAGGACATGTTAAAACTTTAGAGATTTCATATAACTTCTGGAACACTTATAGCATTTACTCATACAATGTAACCTAAGAAGGTTATCACCATTTGTTTGACAGCGCTTCCCCTGTAACCCAACATGCCGAATAAACAACCCCAATTAGTCAAAACACCTTTAGTTAGAATTTGAATCTTGGGAAGTTTGTTAAAAACCTCAGAAGGTCGTTTATTTGGGTTTTTAAAAAGTATTTATTTATTTATTTGAGAGAGAGAGTGAGTGCGAGCATGAGTAGGAGGGGCAGAAAGAGTGGGAGAGAATCCTAAGCAGACTCTGCTGAGTGCAAAGCTCAATCAATGTGGGGCTCAGTGTCACAACCCTGACATCATGACCTGAGTGAAAACTAAAAGTCGGACGCTTACTGACTGTGTCACCCAGGCATCCCCCCCCCAACCTTTTTAAAATTTAAGTAATCTCTACATTCAATGTGTGGCTTGAACTCCCAATCCTGCCTCCAGTTGAACCAGCCAGACACCCCAAAACCTCAGAAGGTTTTAAAGTAGTTGCCTTAACAAGATTATAGGTTGTTATAAAACCAAAATTTTAATTATCTGTTTAAGGTGGCAATAAAAGATTCTATAGAAGCTTGTATAGTTATTAGCAAAACTTAGCTCCTTTAATATTGATGAAGTTTTAACTTTGTTAAGTAATCAAAGACCTGATCATGACAAAATATAGAAACTGGTTTTTCTGGGCAGATAAAGGAAAGGAAAACACTTTTTTTTTTAAAAAAGATTTTATTTATTTATTTGACAGACAGAGATTACAAGTAGGCAGAGAGGCAGGCAGAGAGAGAGAGAAGGAAGCAGGCTCTCTGAGGAACAGAGAGCCCGATGTGGGGCTCGATCGCAGGACCTTGGGATCATGACCTGAGCTGAAGGCAGAGGCTTCAACCCACTGAGCCACCCAGGCGCCCCTCTTTTTTTTACAATTTCTTATCAAGACCAGACCAATAATCTAAGAAAACCTTGTCTCTTTTTTTTTTTTTTTTTGAAGATTTTATTTATTTATTTGACAGAGAGACAGAGAGAGAACACAAGCAGGCAGAGCAGCAAGCAGAGGGAGAAGGAGAAGCAGGCTTTCTGCTGAGCAGGGAGCCTGATATGGGGCTCGATCCTAGGACCCTGGGATCATGACCTGAGCTGAAGGCATTTGCTTAACCTGCTGAGCCACCTAGGCACCCCAGAACTTTGTGTTTTTAACAGAGAAAAAAGCCAAATCTCAGTTTAACACCAATGTACTTTTATTTTTTTAATGAGTACACTTTATTTTTATTTTTATTTATTTACTTTTGTAAAGTAAGCTCTATTCCCAACATGGGGCTTGAGCTCACAACCCTGAGATCAAGAGTCACAGAATTTACTCTCTGAGCCAGGAAGACACCCCTACCAATATACTTTATTTTTTATTTTTTTTAAGATTTTTATTTATTTATTTGACAGGCAGAGATCATTAGTAGGCAGAGAGGCAGGCAGAGAGAGAGGCGGAAGCAGGCTCCCTGCTGAGCAGAGAGCCCAATGTGGGGCTCGATCCCAGGACCCTGGGATCATGACCTGAGCTGAAAGCAGAGGCTTTAACCCACTGAGCCACCCAGGCGCCCCCCAATATACTTTTAAAACTCATTTATTCATGGGGTGCCTGAAGCCAGTTTGAGATTCTCTTTCCTTCTCCCGTTGCCTCCTCCCCACCCCACCCTCCTATCCCCCCAACCAAAAAAACAAAGAAACTCATTCATTCCAATCTTAGTCAGTTCTGAACATGCTTAAAATTCTTTTCCAAAGATTCTACTTCACATACTTGCAGCTTCCTTTATACATTTAGATTTAGTTGTAAGCTTTCTTTCTCTAAATAAGAGAAATTTATTGTCTCTTGTAGGACAGTCTCATTGTAGGACAAAATTATGTTCTTTTCCCTCAACAAAAGTGTATTCTTATCCTTGTACCATTTTATTTATTCAGCCTACTTGTCCTTAACAATTACTTATGAAAATTTTGAGATAGACAAAATTGATCTTCATTTTAAGTCATCTTTTTACTGACAAATTGCAACAGAGAACGTGAATTTATTCGACATTTTAGTAAACCTTGATAGAATGAAAGTTTATATTTAATACTGGTAACTCTAAAGACACGTTTATTTTAATTAAATCAACTATCTTGAGTTAGCTTTGATACTGAGTATGTTGCACGTCCTCTAAAAAATCAGTTTTGTTCCCCGCTGTCAGTTTTACCTGGGGCTCCGGTGAGGAAATCTGAACTGGGTGGTTTAAGTCCAGGGGAACCTCTGGGCCTCTTCATGTTGATTTGGGAGGTGCTTCAGTTTGAACCTCATGAGGAAGTAGCCGAACAGCTTGAGGTGCCTTTTGCTCCTTGATAGTAAGGGTAGGAGGAGCAGGAGCCCATGGTGTTGGAGGTGCTGAGGATGGTACAGGAGCTGGCTAGCCAGTGGTAGTGCAGGAGCTGGAGGAGAGGGAGGCTGAGGCAGAGGTGCAGGGGAGCCACTGGCAAGGCCAGAGACAGATTGAAAGTTTGGATTAACATTCCTTTATCTCTGTCTCCTGTCTTTCCTTTTGCCAAGCCAGGCTTTTTTCCTCTGGCTGTGTTTCAGCCCTCTGCACCATTTATTCAAATAATGTCCTAATGGACTTTCTTCGGGAGCAGAAAGCGTATTCCCTATCTTCCTAGGCAAAAGTTGAGAAAGAACACAGAAGAAACAAAATGATAACTAAATGAAACCAAGAGTACCTCCGTTAGTATTCATTCTTCCCCAGAAATCAGGGGTTTCACTGACTGAATGAACCAAATGGCTTCTTAGTTTTTGGTTCTCCCCAGAAGTCAGAGCTTCACCAGCTGAACCAGGTGGCTTCCTAGACAAAGCTAAGAAAACCAAACCAAAACCCCCTATTTGGAGGCAACCAAATGGGAGGAAGGAGTTCAAGAGATCCATTCAGTGGCCATCTTTCCTCTGAGCTTAACATGTACATAGGCCAGATGGTGTTACTAGAATATCATTTTCTTCTTAATTGTAGGTTTATAATTAAAAGTAGACCAGTCAGCCAATATTCTCTCTAGGAGGCTTTGAAAGGGTATAGAAATATTACTTCTCATCTGGTACATACAGTCACATAGGTACAAATTCCAACAGAGATCCTGCCAAATATGTACCCTAGCTTCCTGTTTACTTCTCATTGTTCCTCTTTCCATCAGTACCGTCACAAATTTCAGTGGCCTCTGCCACAACTCCAAGCTATGCAAGCCTGAACAAATAGGTTATGAAAACCTGACAGATGGTTCGAAAGAACCCAATAGCAGGGAACTAAAGAAGTACAGGGTCCAATAGGCATTTATTGGGGGGAACTTACTAGGAGCCAAATTTCAAGTAGCCTGCTACTTCTAATTCATTTCTCTGTTTCACCAAATGCACTTAAGACAGTTGATGCCAGTTCTGGGCAACTGAGAAAGAAAGTCTTCGAAACAGGTTTCAGCAGCAAGTAGCCGCAGGTAGCTGACTCAGACCTATCACAGCCACTAGCTCAGGAAACACAGGGAGGTGAGGGGTGCTGCCACAGCTAACTGCTCTCTTCTGGGGAGTTCTGAGAGGGCTGGGTAAATCAGAAGTATAGCTCCTGACTGGCTCACCAGAACTGTAGCTGGGGCTCAGAGGTACAGGAGCACCTGGCTCCAGGGTTCCCAAACAGACCAGGTTTGGCCACGTGCTGTGGATAAAATCCAAAGGTAGAGGAGGGGATGGCAGTAGAACAAGAAAGGAATTTATTTCTGTGACGCCATTATCCGGAATACAGTGGACTAACATCTCAAAGACTGTCTTGAAGGGCTGAAAATACTTCTAGGTTGATATAAGGAAATTGTGGACAAAGGTCGGTGAATACATGCACGTGGGCAGTAAAGGGTAGGACGATCATTGTTGTGATGTCAATCCCACGGGGTCTCGTTGGCTCAGGGCCGTTACTGCTTGAGGGATGCTCACAGGATGCTCTGCCCACTTGGTCTTTTGCCTGAGTTAAGAGATAAGCTGGAAAGAACTTAAGCAATTAGAAAGTGCAGACTGAGGTCAAAATGGAGGTGGTTGAAGTCCTCTTTCATCTTCCCTCTACTGCCTCTGCATTATAGTGTTAGTTCCTTTGTTAAGAAGTTCTTTATGCTTCTTGCTGGAACAGAATAAAAAATTCATATTTAAAAAAATTCATATTTGTCATATTTTCAGAATATAATCTCTGAAGTTTTAATGACCAAGAATTATCTTTCTTTAGTATCATGGTTACAAATATAATTTGCAATCATATGATTTTTGTATTTTATACAGTGATTATGAGATAGTGTTGAGCTCTTCAAAGCTTTGTAAATCAGCAAAATCTAACTGCTGATTAAAGTATGTTTTTGGTTATCACAATTCCTGGATTCTATACTATGGAGACAATAAGAGGGTGAGAATCTAGGGAAAAAGCAGTCTCAGTCAGTCTGGATTCATCATTAAGTCCTCAGTTTCTTGACTAAGGGAGGGAAAGAGAAGTTTTGCACATATACAAAAATTGCGGGCACATCTCAACTTGATTGAGTCTTGTTGCTTCCTGGTAGGTGTAGATATACTGGTTCCTGTATTGGATTGTGGTTGTAAAATGGGGGAAGAAGAAAAATATCACCACCACTATCTGAGGTAGGTAGTTTCTGATTTCCCTTTATTGTACTTGGAGGACTTTTTTGGCCTCTCTGTAAAGCAGTGCTAGTTAGAATAGTAAGGAAGAGATATGTGAGTATAGAAAAAAGGCCAAAATGGGAGACATTGTGTTTATGGATTGAAAAACCCCAGTCACCATGTGGATGATTGATATATATGTCAGTCTGATTACCAGCAGTCAAGCTGACTTCCCACTTTGTTACAAATTCTTCTCCAGTAGTCCTCTCATTGTTTTTCTTTTCTTTTTCTTTTTATATTATTAAAAAAAATTTTTTTACTTTGAATTCTTGATGTGCAGGAAGTGATTGAGAATGGAAGAATTCAGGTAAAAAGAGCAGACAAATGATTTAGTTCACAAAAGAAAGGATCAAAAAAATGAATAACTTGAAAAAGACTGGGAGAATAATAACAGCTAACATTTAGATATAATATTTAGTATATGTTGGGAATTATATTAAGCATTTATTTACATATATTAACTCATATATTAACTCCCTTAAGCTTCATAAAAACCCTCATAGAGTCTGAAGTTGACACCCAGGTTAAGTAATTTGCTCAAGGTCACATAGCTAGTTAGCGGTAGAGTCTAATTTGAACTCAATCAGGCTCACTCTAGAGTCCATACTTATAAGTTCTTTTGATGATTTGATCAATTTTGATCATAAGTCAAAAATAAATAGTTTAAAAATAAAAAATAGATTAGTTGAAATGAGAAAAGTTCAAACCAAGAAAATAATGCTGGTGCTAGATTACTTGATAGGTAGACTATACCCCTGCGTAAGTCCCCAGCAAAGCAGGGAGTTTTGGTATTTTGAAAAAGCATTAATATAGTCGTTGTGAGGAAAATCAGAACTTAGTTGGATATCCTCAAATTTATTTCATACTGTAATATTATTTTTAGTTTGAACAATGTAAGACATCATAATCTTTTTCCATAGTTAGGATTTGTAGAAGTCTACATCTAGCCCTGTGGAGGGCTTCATAGTTTTATACTTAGAGTGAAGGGTAAAATATGTTTATCAGAAGAATATTTCTTACCTCCCCTTCATTCCAAAAATAAGTAAACATTTAAAGTCACTAATTAGTTTTCAAGATTTCAGAGTGCAAAATTATTAAGAATTCTCTGCTTACATTCCAGGGCTTAAAATTACATTGAAATCATTAAGTTATTTTCAGGAATATTGAAAAACAATAACAAAACTTGGTGATTTTTATATCCCTGTGACAAAATTCAACTGAGAAAATTTGAGGATCAGGTTGGCTTTTTCAACAACTCATCATTGGGCAGCATCCCATCTAGCAAGTAGAAATGAGGGCTGGAAGACTTTTATAACCAGAAGGGGGAAGAGATAAAGAAAGAGTGGGCACATTCCTGGAGAAGGTTGAAACTGCATTTAGGTTAAGTATTAAAAGAGTTGGTCTGGTGATATGAGCTTAGCGCAAGTGACTCCATTTTGGGCCTGTTGTTTCTTTATTCTTTTTTCTTTTTTTTTTTTTTTAAACTGTTGTTTCTTTTTTAAAAAATATTTTATTATTATTTTTAAAGATTTTATTTATTTGACACAGACAGAGAGAGCACATAAGCAGGGGGAACCACAGAGAGAGAGGGAGACACAGACTCCCTGCTGAGCAGGGAGCCTGATGCAGGGCTCAATCCCAGGACCCGGAGATCATGACCTGAGCTGAAGGCAAATGCTTAACTGGCTGAGCCACCCAGGCTCCCCAATTTTATTATCTATTTCAGAGATGGAGAGAGAAAAGGAAGCATGAGTGGGCAGAGGGAGAGAGGAAGAAACAGACTCCTTGCTGAGCAGAGAACCCCATGTGGGGCTCCATCCCAGGATGCTGGGATAATACCTGAGCTGAAGGCAGGCACTTAACCAACGGAGCCATCCAGGCACCCCCTGTTGTTGTTTTTTTTTAAAGGTTTTTTGTTTTTAATTTTATTTAATTATTTGACAGGAAGTACAAGCAGGGGGAGCAGCAGGGAAAGGGAGAATCACATTCCCACTGAGCAGAGAGCCCGACAGGGGGCTCCAACTGAGGGCCCTGGGATCAGGACCTGAGCTGAAGTCAGACATTTAACCGCTTAATAACTGCTTAACTGCTTAACCAACTGAGCCATCCAGGTGCCGCCCCCCCAACGCCCGTTGTTTTTTCTTAACAAATGTTAACAGGTTTTGTTTTTCTTTAGGAGATTCGATTGATTTTTTTAAATTTAAAAGAAATATATGAAAACATGGCTAAAATAGGGGCTCCCGGGTGGTTCAGTGGGTTAAGCCTGTGCCTTCGGCTCAGATCATGATCTCAGGGTCCTGGGATTGAGTCCCGCATCCGGCTCTCTGCTCAGCAGGGAGCCTGCTTCCCCCCTTCTCTCTGCCTGTCTCTCTGCCTACTTGTGATCTCTCTCTCTCTGTCAAATAAATGAAAATCTTCTAAAAAAATGGCTAAAATATTGGGAAACTAGATCACAAGTTTAGCATTCCATTAATCGTTGGCATTATTTTTTGCCATTCTCTGATGTACAATTAGGTTATGCCCATTCCTCACTCTGACTTACGGTCTTGCCAATTACTTTTCTGACTCATGGTTTTGCAACTTTTAAGCTAATGCCCTGTTTACCATTTCTGATTTCTGAATGCACTCATTTTCTACCAATTTATCATTTGCCACTTTGTGAATTCAGTTATTTCAAGTTAAGCCATCTGAAGGAAGTAAGAAGACAACTAGAATTTCTGAAATAAAAAATTAAGTTTAGAAATTACTAAGCAAATGTTGAATAATAAAACAAAATTACAGGAAAGCAACATATGTCATGGGATGAACCAGAAAACTTTGTTTTGAATCCTACTCTTTGATACAGAAAACTATGAATTAGGTAGAGTTACTTAACTGTTTTGAACCTCAATATTCTGAATTTGTAAAGCAGTAATAATAATATCCATCTTCGGGTGCCTGGGTGGCTCAGTGGGTTAAAGCCTCTGTCTTCAGCTCAGGTCATGATCCCAGGGTACTGGGATCGAGCCCCGAATCGGGCTCTCTGCTCAACAGGGAGCCTGCTTCCCCTCCCCTCTCTCTCTGCCTGCCTCTCTGCCTACTTGTGATCTCTGTCTGTCAAATAAATAAAATCTTTTTAAAAAAATAATATCCGTCTTCTACCTTGTAGTATTGTTGGTGGTGTTTGGCATGTGAGTATTAGAAGTGGTATTTGTAAGGCACCTGATATGGTGTGCTTGGCACATAGTCTTTATTGCTATGGGCAAACTAAAAATGTAAGGTTTAAAATGTCACAGCTATACCACAGATATGCTAATCATAAATCAGCCTTTTCTTCCACAGTCAAACCTGTTCTGACCATCATTAGGCTAATCTTGATCTAAAGTATTGCTCATATTTAAAATTAAATTACATTACTTCACATAAATTCAGGTGCCTGGGTGGTTCAATTGGTTGAGTATCTACCTTCCCCTAGGTTATGATCCCAGGGTCCTAGGATCCAGCCCTGCAGGGGGCTCCCTGCTTGGTGGAGAGCCTGCTTCTCCCTCTCCCTCTGCTGCTCCCTCTGCTGTTCACCCTGCTCATGCTGTCTCTCACTCTCTCTCTCTCAAATAATTTAATAAAATCTTTAAAAAAGTTTTTAAAAAATAATAATTAAAAAGCTCTGCATAGTAAACTATCAAAAAACTGAAAGACAACTTACTGAATGGGTGAAGACATTTGCAAATGATATATCCAATAAAACATTGGTATCCAAAATATATAAGGAACTGATACAACCCAACATAAAAAAACCCAAATAATCCAATTAAAAAATGGACAGAAGACATGAACAGACATTTTCCAAAGAAGATATGCAGATGGCCAATGGACACATAAGATCCTCAACATCACTCATCATCAGGGAAATGCAAATCAAAACTACAATGAGATATCACCTCACACTTTGACCAGAATGGCTAAAATAACTCAAGAAACAGGTATTGGCAAGGCTATGGAGATACAGGAACCCTCGTGCACTGTTGGTGGGAACACAAACTGGTTGAGGACAGTATAGAAGTTCCTCAAATAATTAGAAGTAGATCATAAATATGATCCAGTATTTCCACTACTGCATATTTACCCAAAGAATACAAAAATATTAATTCCAAAGGATGTATGCACCCTTATGATTATTGCAGCATTATTTACAAAAGCCAAATTATGGAAGCAGCCCAAGTATCCATCAATAGATGCATGGATAAAGAAGATGTGAGACATACATACACACACTGGAATACTATTTTAGGCATAAAAAAAGGATGAAATCTTGTCATTTGCAACAACATCGATAGAGCTAGAGAATATTCTAGCTCCTAAGAATGTATAGAGTTGTTGAAACTATTATTGTATACCTGAAACTAACACTATGCTAACTGTACTGGAATTAAAATAAAATTTTAAAAAAGTAATAATCTTAGCCCGGCTAGCTCAGTCGGTAGAGCATGAGACTCTTAAAAAAGTAATAATCTTAAAAACACATTATTTAATTAAAAAATAACCCAGCTGCATAGTTCATGCAATTTGAAAATTATATATTGATGAAAATCTAGAACTTAATACTAAATCTGCTTATTTTTATTCCTAAAACAAATTTTTCTAGACTATGAGCATTTATATTTTTATTACATTTCATCAACAACAAATTTACAAAAATACGGGTGCCTGGGTGGCTCAGTTGGTTAAGCGACTGCCTTCGGCTCCGGTCATGATCCCGGAGTCCTCGGATCGAGTTCCGCATCAGGCTCCCTGCTTCATGGGGAGTCTGCTTCGCCTTCTGACCTTCTCCCCTCATGCTCTCTCCCTATCTCTCTCTCAAATAAATAAATAAAATCTTAAAAAAAAATTTACAAAAATACTAAGAAGAAAATAATGTTCCTGCTTTGAAGTTTAAAAAAAATGCCTTTAAAATATTTTTATGAGAATTCCAAGGGGCGCCTGGGTGGCTCAGTGGGTTAAGTGTCTGCCTTTGGCTCAGGTCATCATCCCAGGTTCCTGGGATTGAGCCATGCTCCCTGCTCAGTGCAGAGTCTGCTTCTGCGTTTCCCTTTCCCCCTGCCGCTGTGCGTGCACTCACTCTCTCTCAAATAATAAAAATCTTACAAAAAAATAATTCCTTTGGTAAGTAAAACATCTCTTCATTTTAGGATCAGAGACAGTAAATAAAAAGTCAAATATCTTGCCTAGTGCTAGGAGATGGTTTTTTCTTTCTGGTACCTTACCTGGGAATAGACAAGAAATAGAATTTAAAAAAAATACTCATAGTACTATTTTTGTGTTAATAATAAAACTTCACAGTGAGAAGAATTTGAAAAGACTTTACAGACTGACCCTTTGCTTACAACGTTGTTTTTCAGCTGATGATATTCTATCAGTAATATTTTTTATTGCATTGGGTTTTCAACATTGCTGTAATTCGAGAGCACTCCTAATGATAGGAATATACATATATATGATTTTACATTTAAGTTTCTACTTTTTTTTCAGGTATGACAGCAGTTATCTGTACTTACCCTCTTGACATGGTGAGAGTACGCCTAGCATTCCAGGTGAAAGGGGAACACACTTACACAGGAATTATTCATGCATTCAAAACAATTTATGCAAAGGTATTTCATATTTACTTTTCTCACCTATATTGTGCCCCCCTCTTTTTTAGGTAAGCTCCATGTTCAACATGGGGCTTGAACTCTTGACCCCAAGATCAAGAGTCGCAAGTTCCACTGTTAATTTGATGTTATTTAAACTCTTTTGTTTATGGTTATTGATATTAATAATAATTATGACACATCTATGTTTCAGGGGGGGTTCCAAAATAATTTTTTTATTGGAATGTATGCTTTTGTTTTTTGATGTTTTCATACTAAGCACAATGTAATCTTACTTCTAATTTTTCTTCATTCAAAAGGAAGGAGGTTTCCTTGGATTTTACAGAGGCCTGATGCCCACTATATTAGGAATGGCTCCATATGCAGGTATTTTCAAATTTGGCAGAATCTTGATCCTTTCTTCTTTTCTAAGAATGATTTTTAAATTTTAGCATTTTGTATTCAAGTCCTTATTCACTCTGGGTTTATTTTTTTCTTCTTTAAGGATAATCATTTGATCAATGACCATTTATTAAATAGCCCCTCCTTTCCCCAGTGATCTGCAGTGGTACTTCTAAACATAATAGGTACAGTTTTATGAATCTTTATATTTGGTAGGACAAGTCCCTTTACCTTTTTTTTTTTTTAATTTATTTATTTGACAGAGAGAGAGAGATCACAAGCAGGCAGAGAGAGAGGGAAGCGGGCCCCCCGCCCAGCAGAGAGCCCGATGCGGGGCTCGATCCCAGGACCCTGAGACCATGATCTGAGCCGAAGGCAGAGGTTTAACCCACTGAGCCACCCAGGCGCCCCTTTTCTCTCTCTTTCTTTTCTTTTTTTTTTTTTTTAAGATTTTATTTATTTATTTGACAGAGAGAGAGAGAGATCACAAGCAGGCAGAGAGGGAGGCAGAGAGAGAGAGGGAAACCTTTTTTTTTTTTTTTTTTAAGGAAAGTAAGAACTATAGATATTCTGTTATTCTATGCACTTTTTAGAATCAGTTTTTGATATGGCGTAAAAACCCTTGTTGGGATTTTGAATGAAATTTTATACAGATCTTGCACATTTTTGTTAGATATATTTATAGATATCATATAAGCTGTGTTGTGTCTTTTAGAAAATTGCATTTCAGTTTGTTGTTTGATTTAATTTTATCTGATCTTATAGCTAGCCGTTATCCTACTTATTGATATTATAGCCAGCCACTACGTTACTTATAGATGCTTTCGGGTTTCTGTGTGGGAAATTCATATCCTGTACAAATAATACCATTTTTCTTATTTCCTTATTTATTTATGTTTATCTTAGCTTACTGTAACAGCTAAGGACCTACAATACAGCAGTGAACAGAAGTGAAGTTACTGGGCATTTTAGCTCCTTAATGATTTTAAAGGGATTGTTTATAATACTGCTTTACTTAGCATAATGTTCATATATGGCATAAAGGAAGTTTTGGTAAGAATTTATGTGAATTGATGTTGAATTTTATCAAACACCCTTTCCTACATTTATGGATGTGGTCATATAGTTTTTTCCTTTAATCTGTTAATATGATGAATGGTCTTCAAAGGTGTTCTAAGATCAACCCAAATTGGTTATGACAAAATGACCTTTTTATGTCCTGTTGAATTAAGTTTGCTAATTGTTCTTAGAAGTTTTACATCTGTATTCCTAAATGAGATTAGCTTTTAATTTTCTTTTTGTAATATCCTTCTGTGGTTTGGGTATCAAAGTTATATAGGTCTTACAAATGAGTTGAGAATTTCCTCATTTTCCATCTTCAGGAATAATCTCTAATAAAATGATTAGAATTATCTGTTTTTTGAAAGTTTTCATTGTGGATGATTTTTAAATACTGGTCTAATTTCTTAAATGGTTGTAGGACCATTCAGATTTTCTATCTTTTGTGGACCATTTTCGGTAATTCATACCTTTCTTTACCATTTTGAACTTGACCCTTTTGTTTTAGTTTCCTTTTTTTTTTTTTGACAAAAAATTTCCTTTATTTCGTATTTTTTTACATCTGTTCTATTGTCCTTTTTTCATTTTTATTTGTTTAATCATTTATTAGATTTTTGCAAAGAATCAGTTTTGGCTTTTGTTTTCTTCTCTAGTCTACCTTTATTTTCCATTTCATTGATTCTTACTCATTTCTTAATTATCTCCTTCTTCCTCAGATTTATTCTTCAGCTGGATGCTTACCTCATTCATTTTCAACCTTTGGGGGTTTTTTTCCTAATAAAGGCTTTCCCCCGCTAAATCCTACTTCAGCTGTATCCCTTGAGTTTATTTTATTCATTGTTTTTACTTAAAATGTGGAAATTTTCAAACATGTTTGAAAGTAGATAATAGTATACTGAGCCACCATGCACCTAGCACCTACCTTCAGCAATGATCAACTCATTACTAATCTTTTTTCACCTATGCCCCTAAATACTCCCTCCACTCTCATCCCAAATTGTTTTAAAGCAAATCCACTTTATTTCATCTACAGTATTTCAGTATTCAGCTCCTCTCTATGCTTTTTCTTTTAAAGCATAACCATACACTTTTGCTTTTAAAACAAAACTATGAATATTTGCCTAGAGTATTTTTCAGCTTTTTATTTGCTACTTTGTCATGTCTTTGTGTTTTAGGTATTCCTTTTGCAATCATTATGTAACTGGATATTTTAAAAAATTTGTACTTGTTTCTATACTTTGCTATTTGATTTCTACCTGTGGGCTTTTCTTTTTATGTTTTTAAAAATGTCTTTCTTGTTTGCTTATTTTCTGAACTCTTACCCACTGTTTTGTATAAATTTACTTGCCCCTTTCTGTGGTTGTTGGTCTTTAATTATGAGCCCATTACTTGATCTTAATCTCCCAAGTTTCAGACCCAGTGATTCCATCTTCTGCAGACCCAGTGGCAAGATCCATCTCAATAGCTTTCTGCTATTGGCTTCATTGTTTAGAGTCACTTCACCTCTTTCATGGGCCCACAACTCCCAAGTGGGCTCCAGCTTATATTTTTGGAAGGCTGTGATGCTGGGGTTCTTGGAGACCTTCTCAGCCTTTTTGGAAGTCCAGTAGCAATGACAGAGTCATTCAGAGTACCTAGATTGCTGTTATGTTGGAAGCAGAACTTCATAATTTTTTGCTCTATTTTCTTCTCTAGGTTTTTTGTTTTTAAAATATTTTTAACCTAATTATATTATATACATAATTTTGTTTCTTCATTTTTTCCCCATTCCCCAAACATTTTTCATATATTTGAATATTCTTCACAAATGTCATATTTCAGTGAATACTATTCCACATCATTTAGATATTTCTAATTTTTTTAACTTACTTTTAACCTGCAATTAATTTCCTCATTATGAGCCTTTTCAGATTTTAGATTGTCTTTAAAATAGCTTTCCCAAATATAAAAGTATATGAATATTCTAAAATTATATATCATCAATTCAAAATACTGTAATAAGAATTTTGTATAAAGAATAAATGTATATATTGAGGTATTCTCCTAGACTGAATTTTTGTTAGTGCTCATTTCTTGTTAAGCATCAAGAATATTTTGAACATATTTTACAATTTAGTAGATACCAAGTTATCTTGAGTAATGTTTAGTTATTAGAATTGCTTGAATTCTATTCTTGATTTTGTTAATATAGACTTTAATGGGTCTATTATAAAATCATGTAGATGTTCAGCAAGCACCAAGT
The DNA here is from genome assembly GCF_963455335.1 of Martes martes. Lineage (NCBI taxonomy): Eukaryota > Metazoa > Chordata > Mammalia > Carnivora > Mustelidae > Martes > Martes martes. The sequence goes on from NC_137902.1 coordinate 57,123,509, forward strand.
ACATGTTATTGATAAATTAATATTTATTAGATTTCACATGTCTTGTGATCCAATATGATCATTTCTTTCATGGTTACAACTCTTCCCCGAAGACAAAATTAGACGCCGAGTTAAAATAACAATTCTTTGTCACTCCTGAAGTTTTTTTTATCTTATCACCATCATTGTTAATGTGAATATAAGTTGTCATATTTACTCGTAATTATTAGTCATGAATTTTAACTTTTACCCATGTGAAACCTGGGAAACTATTTAATTCTATTAATATATAAAGTGGCATTTATAACCAACTACTGCCTTTATTCAATAAACTGAAGTATATATTAGTGTATGAAAACCATGGCTATACTTTTTGTAGGTGGTTATTTTGTCATCTTTAGGTTATTTATAAATGTTAATTAAACCTTTTTCTTATAGAATAAGCCAAACATCAGAAATCAGGAAATGTATAGTTTGTTCCTTGAGTTAATTGTTTATTATGAAGAATAGTGTCTTTTTATGACTCATGTGATATTAAGCATTGTGGTGAATCTATATTTTGTTTTTCAGGTGTTTCATTTTTTACTTTTGGTACCTTAAAGAGTGTTGGGCTTTCCCATGCTCCTACCCTTCTTGGCAGACCTTCATCAGACAATCCTAATGTCTTAGTTTTGAAAACCCACATAAACTTACTTTGTGGTGGTGTTGCTGGAGCAATAGCACAGACAATATCGTAAGTTTCTTCATCAACTTAATTCAATCTAATCGCAGTTTCAGTCTTGATTTTCAGCATTATTTAATCATTTTATTTTTTCTAATAGATAATTTAAACACAGGATCCCTTGCAGAACATAAGCTGTAATCTAATGCATTTTTCCAGATGTAGCACTTTAAGCATGTTGTAAATAATTAGGTGCCAAATTGACCAAATTAGTTTGAACCCATCCAGAATTCTGTGCATTCATTTAAAAGAAAGAAAGAGGGCCACCTGGATGGTTCAGTCCATATAGGATGTGATTCTTGATCTTGGACTTGTAAGTTTGAGTTCCACATTGGGTGTAGAGATTACTTAAAAATAAAATCCTTTAAAAAAATAAAATCCTTAAAAAAATTTTTTTAATGAAAAAAAAGAAAAAAGCAAGATAGAAAGAATTATGAAGTATGGTCATCATACATATTTTCTTATGAATTTGCCTTTATGAGTTTCTGAAATCTGAGCTGTGTGTGTGTGTAAGGAGACACTTCTCTTGCACTAAATCTTGAAGGGTTCCTTTGTGCCAGGCAGTGTACTAGACTTTAGGACTTTTGCTGAAGGCAAAACAAAGTTATTGTTTCAAAAAGCCTATATTCTTAAGACAGTGGCAATACAATAGAATTATATCTTAATAGAAGTTGTAGTTGGAATATAGACGAAGGTATTACTATATTGTAACTGGGAAGGTGATTTCCAAGAATTTCCCAGCCCAAGAGAGATTGATGAGATGAGATCAAAGAGGCTGGCACACTGGGAAGCAGGAACGTTTCAGGAACAAGAAGAAAAGCTTTCTCTGACTTGAGAAGTATCTTGAAAAAGAGGTAATGTCACAAAGACAAAAAAGAGTATCCGGGCACCTGGGTGGCTCAGTAGGTTAAGCCTCTGCCTTCGGCTCGGGTCATGACTCTGCTCAGCGGGGAGCCTGCTACCCCTTCTCTCTCTCTCTGCCTGCCTCTCTGCCTACTTGTGATTTCTCTCTCTGTCAAATAAATAAATAAAATCTTAAAAAAAAAAAAAGAGTGTCCAATGGTAAGAAAAAGTCAAAGTAAAATAAGTACCAAAATGTAAGGTGTTTATTAGATATTATAATGAAAAGATCACCTTTGCAAAAGCAGATTCAGTGTACCTTTGTGTGGAAGCCGATTGTACGAGGTTGAAGGTCAAGAAGAAAGGTGTATGATTTACTTTTATAAACCTGACTGTGGAACCTTGCTCATTTTCAGAAACCCTCCAGCTCCCTGATTCTCTTCTTGTTTTTAACTGCCTTTTTTCTTTACTACTCACTTCCAATTTAGATCCTTAAAATTTGTCTTTTCTTTCCCACTTCTTTTCTTAAACTGTATTCTACACCTATTGACTCTTACCAAATCTGAAGGCTCCCTTTCAGTTCTTTTGCTTCCTTTCAGTTGTTCTAGTTCTGGGTTTTTGAACAGTAACCTCTCTCAGTATTTTCTTGATTCATATCCTCATCTTGCTACCTATTCATGCTGATTTGTTAAGGCCCAGCCAGACTTTAGTCCTCTGCTCTTTCCATAAATACCTAGAATAGCTCATCTATCTTTATGGTTTCAGTGGTCACTTCTGCACAGAAAACAAATTCTATTTAAGTCTTTGTTACTGACTCTCCATTACTTCTCTAGCAAGCTCTTGGATGTTTCTACTTGGACAGTGCAAACTCCATAGTCCAGGTAGTACTTTCTTCTCTTCCTCTTGGTGACAATCTTCAGCTCCTAACTTTCTTATTCATTACTGATAACTATTAATCTTCTAGCCCTGGTAATATCTTGAAATCAATTTTCACATTCCCAGTTATCACTCTATCTTATTTTTTACTGTAGAACATTACCTAATGTGCTTTTTCTTTCTTTCCGTTTTTTTCCCTTGTTCTACTCCCTGTACCTGGTCTTCTTCCATTCTCTCCTTTCTACTAACCAATTCCTTGTACTCACATATGTCTTTCCCTGTTTGGAAACTGAATCCTTCAGGTTGAGGTTTTTGTCCCTTAATTCTCATAAAGTTTCTTCCTCTTACTATCCCCCTTAAAAAATAATTCCTGGAGGGGCGCCTGGGTGGCTCAGTGAGTTAAAGCCGCTGCCTTTGGCTCAGGTCATGATCCCGGCGTCCTGGGATCGAGCCCTGCATCGGGCTCTCTGCTCAGCGAGGAGCCTGCTTCCTCCTCTCTCTCTGCCTGCCTCTCTGCCTACTTGTGATCTGTCTGTCAAATAAATAAATAAAATCTTAAAAAAAAAAAAATTCCTGGAGATGCTATTGAAATACATACGGAGCTTCAGTGACTGGTAATGTTATTTTTTTAAACTGTTCGATTAAAAAACATGGTTTCTTTTCAATTATAACATTTCATTGAAAATAGAATGTATATAAAAGTATATTATTATTTTTGTTATATATCATTTAGGTATATAGTACGTACCATGGAATAGGAAAATAGAAAACAGCTTTGTCACGCTGGGGAATGTCTCTAAGATTCAATTGACTAATGTTGGGATAATAGTACCTACTTCACATAGTTGTGAAGATACAATGAGATAATTTACATAAATTGTTTAGCATAGGACCTAACACAAGTAGTCAATATTAGCAAAATAAAAGTAATTTTAAAAAATCACTTGTGGTCCCACTCCTATAAGAGATTACTTTTATAAATTTCATTTCAGGTAATTTTTTTTTTTACATAGCATTTTCTCTGTCTTCTAAATGCAGTATGTGTATTGTTGGTTTTTGTCCTTAAGGAAAAATTTTTGTTAGTCTACTGTATACAGGGGGACTTGCTGAATACTCATAGAATAGTGGTTCTCATCTGGGGGTGATTTTGCCCCCCGTGGACATTTATTAATGACTGGAGACAATTTTGACTGTCACAGCTGGCATGTAGTTGGCAGAGGCCATGTAGTTGGCACTTACAGCACAGGACAGACCCTGCACAATTGAGAATTACCCAGCCTAAAATGTTCATAGTGCCAACGTTGACAAACCGTGTCTTAGCTTCCAACAATGAAAAATACCCAGTTTGAATCTTCAGAAAGTAGCATTTAATTTGGCCTTGAGGAATGAATAGAACACTGTATTGTAATGCTGAGAAAGAAGAATCATCTAACCCAATGGAACCACATAAGCAAAAGCAAGACCTTATGGGCTTATATACGGACTCCCAAAACAATAAAAACATAGGAACACATTATTTTCTAAGGAAATAATATATAGGGCTTTGTATTCAATAATTGTTGAGTAGAACACTAAAAATCATTTTTAAGTCCTGCCTTTTTCTTCTAGCTACCCATTTGATGTAACTCGTCGGCGAATGCAATTAGGAACTGTTCTTCCAGAATTTGAAAAGTGCCTGTAAGTTCTCTGTCATTGTTCATTGTCTTGAGGAAATGTAATGTTTAAAGTGAGTAGGGAAATAGGACTATGGTCTTACTAGTTGTCCAGATATTATTATGAGATAGTGTTGCCAGTAAATATTACAGACATAGTCCAAACAAAATAGATTGGACTAATGAGCCTGGCAATTCTGTGTATAATGCTTGTACTTGTTTGGAATGAATTGCTGCTTTATTGTGAATTTTCAGCTTGGTGGTTTGTTTTTTTAATATTTTATTTATTTATTTGACAGAGAGAGAGAGATCACAAGTAGGCAGAGAGGAAGGTGGCGGGAGGGGGGAAGCAGGCTCCCTGCTGAAGGCAGAGGCTTTAACCCACTGAGCCACCCAGGCGCCCCTTAAAAATTTTTTATTATTATATTATTTTCAGCTTGTTTTTACACTTGCCTTCCTAAAGCGATTTAAGATGGCATTTTGGCTTCTTTTAAAAATGCTGTTATGGGGTGTCTTGGTGACTAGGGGGTTAAGCCTCTGCCTTTGGTTCAGATCATGATCTCAGGGTCCTGGGATCGAGCCTTGCATAGGGCTCTCTGCTCAGGAGGAAGCCTGCTTCCCCCTCTTTCTCTGCCTGTCTTTCTACCTGCTTGTGATCTCTCTCTGTGTCAAATTAAAAAAAAATGCTGTTATGGGAGGGTTGGCACCTGGGTGGCTCAGTTGGATAAGCATCTGACTTTGCTCAGGTCATGATGTCAGGGTCCTGAAATTGGGCCCTGTATCCATCCAGGCATGGCGCTCAGCGGGGAGTCTGCTTGTCCCTCTGACCCACTCATGCTGTGTCTCTCTATCAAATAAATAAATAAAATCTTTTTAAAAATGCTATTATGGATCCTGAAATTGTCTCTTCAAGGTGGGTATAATGGTTTTGTCATTTAATCATTATCTTTCAGTACCATGTGGGAGACTATGAAGTATGTCTATGGACACCATGGAATTCGAAAAGGATTATATCGTGGTTTATCTCTTAATTACATTCGCTGTGTTCCCTCTCAAGCAGTGGCTTTCACAACATATGAACTTATGAAGCAGTTTTTTCACCTCAACTAAAGAAAATCATGTTTTCTTTTTCTTAATAAAATCTCAGAGGGAGAAATGAAATGTTACTTTAATTTTAGGAGGAACATTACTTGAAGGGGGATATTTGCCTTGTCACAGGAACCACTGGTTTTTTAGTACTTGATTTTTTTTTTTATTCATCACAAATCAGAAGTGCTTACTGTGCTTTTTGATGCCAAATGTTATACCTTAGAACACTGAAAAAAATTCCTAAGCTGATGCTGGCTAATCAGTTAGGTTATTTGAAACTATTTTAAAGTGTTACTTGGAAGTAGAACTAACTTAAAATGGGATTTAAGAGGTTGCCATTGGCTTTATCATGCTTTAATTCCAAGCTTTAATTATAATCATGATTTTCAAAGACTCTACGATTGGTTATTATTATTATAATAAATAGGCTTGGTTATATTGCAGCAGAATGGTGAAAACTGAATTTTTAAGTTATGTAAAACATATCTTAAACATATTGGGGGGTTGGTGCTTGGCTGGCCCACCCAGAAGGGCATGTGACTCTTAATCTTGGGATCATAAGTTTGAGCCCCACTATGTGTGTAGAGATTACTAAAAATAAAAAAATTAAAAAAAAAACCTTACAAACACGTAGTTTAGATGCCAGCATTGAAGATTATTCTTATTATCTCTTTTCTCATAATTCTGCTCCACTGCATAAAGGGACTGACACTTTTCTCTTTGTTTTTAAATAAAATAAATGTTGTATTTAAAAATTAGCCTTGTAGAAACTCAACAATAAATGAAGAATTTTCAGGTATTGCTCAAATGTTATTACTAGGTACTAGGTACTATGACTGACTTAAATTTGTTTTTAAAAGTCAATGTATTTCCCAAAGGCAGTAATAATAAATACTGAATATCTTTGCTCTCAAAACAGATTAGCGTTATAAATTTGTTTTTGTTAGGTGATTTGGTATACACTAGAAAATTTATTTAAGTGGACTGTGAAATATCCATTAATATAAGATGTGTATGTCAAAGAATGTAAGGTATTTTGTCACGATACATCAACTAGTTCTTCCATGTAAAATAATTTTAGTGCAATATAACCTTAAGTAGAAGTGTAAGACATGATTTAATTACTATTCTTTATATTAAAATGGTTTAAAATATAAGAATTCCATTTACTGTGTTTTGATTACCTTTTATCTTTTATTGTAAGCATGACAGAAATGAGAAGGGAACAATTATGGTTCTGTCCTCAGAAGTAGTGATTTGTAGAATTGATGTGATTCTTTTTGATCAATGCAAACTATTTTAACTGTTCTAACTTTATAATTTTTCTATTGAGGTAAAATTGACATATAGCAATATATTAGTTTCAGGTGCACAATGTCATGATTCAATATTTGTATTTACTGCAAAATAATCACCATAGTAAGTCTAGTTACCATCTAATTGATGTATTAGAAAACTAAGTTGAAAGTGTTATTTCTGCTTCAGTTTTAATTTTGTTTGCATAAAAGATTTTTTGTCATAACTTGGTAAAAATTAGATGAACTGGTTTCATTTTCAAAGTCTTTATTTTAAAATGAATATGTATCTTTGTATGATTTGTAAGTGTACCCACAAGTAGAAATACATGTGTTCTTAAAACTATTTTGTATATTTTCATTTCTGGGCTACATTGTAGCTAAATATTGTTATCAAATTTCAAGATAATTTAAATGTATGAAATAATTATCTCAGTTATGTTATCAATAAAAGAGGACTGCAAATATTTTTTTAAATAAAAATTTGCATTCTATGTCTATTATAGAATACATAGGATATTAAAAATAAATTTTATTTGTATTTTGGCCATTATTTCTCCTTTTTAACTGTTCACATTATTAAAAAAACTGTTCATTGTCGTGAATAAACAATGAATGTTGGAACACTGAAAAAATAAAATTAAATTAAAAAAAACTATTCACATCATTGAAGCACAAATGCTTAACATAAGTAGTCAGAATGTAAGAGTATTTAAAATAGTGACTATATTTATATGATTTATTTCAGACTGATGACCCAAAGTGTATCTTGCCAGGTTATCTTCCACTGAGGATTGACTGTTTCTGTTTTGATTTCCACTGTTACTCTTCCTGCCTTTTGTGGGAATAGCCCTCTGATCTATAGAATGGGACAGACCATTGTCCCATAGGGATTGATAAGTGAGGTACCACTCCTAGCTCACAAGGGTATGGAGTTAGAAAAGTTAAAAAAAAAAAATAAGAAAAGAAAAGTTAATAGGTATACATAACAATATCTTACCCTCGGGGCACCTGGGTGGCTCAGTGGATTAAGGCCTCTGCCTTCGGCTCAGGTCATGGTCTCGGTGTCCCGGGATCGAGCCCCGCATCGGGCTCTCTGCTCAGCGGGGAGCCTGCTTCCTCCTCTCTCTCCCTGCCTACCTCTCTGACTAGTTGCAGTCTCTGTCTATCAAATAAATAAATAAAATCTTTAAAAAAAATAATATCTTACCCTCTTCCCCCTCTGGGTATTTAACATCCATTTGTTCGGCACCTGTTGTGTGTCAGGCATTATCAGCATTATGGATGGCTTACCTTGGGAAGTCTGTTAGCTGTACTTTCAGTCTGATTTGGATGTCCAACAGCATCTAACGTCAGGTATTTCTCTAATAGAGTATGTCCTACACTTTATGGTAACTGCTTGTTTACCTATGTCCCCCCAGTTGGTTCTCTCAAGGGCTGAGCTCTGCCTTCATCCCCGATAAGGAGGACAGGGTGAGGCACCATAATGGATGCTCAATGATGTTTATTGAAGAAGGATGGCTCAGTCCATGTTTTTGGAGACTTTTTGTTCAGTGGGGAGAAATAAGGCACATGGGAAGAACAATTTGAAAAGACTCACAACCCTGAAATCAAGACCTGAGCTGAAATTAAAGAGTTCGGTGCTGAAAGATACAGACAGTATCTTTCAAAAGTAAGGATGGAAAAATTCTTAACAACATAGCAAATCAGGAACTGGCTACCTCAGCCAGTAGAGCAAGCAACTCTTGGTTCTGGGGTCATGAGTTGGGTGTAGACATTACTTAAAAAAAAATTAAATAAATAAAGTAGGCAACATACTAGCAAATTAAACCCAGTGATACATAAAAAGTTTATTATAGCATAATCAAGTTGAATTTATTCTAGGATTACCAAATGGTTTTACAATCTAAAGTCAATAGTGTGATTTCCAGTAATAACAGCATAAAAGAGAAAATCCTTCAATGGATGCAGGAAAAGTACTTGGAAAATTCACTATTGATTCACTATATAAACCAGTAACATTAGAACAGAAGAGACCTTCCTCCGTCTGATAGGAGGCATTTTGTCAGATTATATTTTCCAACAATACATTCCGATCTCATCTGCTCTTCTCATGTGTTATTAACACTCATCCCATCAAGAGGTAGGGACTATGTGGGGGTACCTGGGTGGCTCAGTTGTTAAGCATCTGCTTTCTGCTCAGATCATGATCCGGGAGTCTAAGATCAAGCTCCACATGGGGCTCCCTGCTCAGCGGGAAGCCTGCTTCTCCCTCTCCCACTCCCCCTGCTTGTGTTCCCTCTCTTGCTGTCTCTCTCACTGTCAAATAAATAAAATCTTTAAAAAGAGAGAGAGAGAGAGAGAGAGAGAGACTATGTTCACCTCCTAAATTTGGCTTGGTGCACCTAAGACTACAGTGGGAGTGAGGCTATGTGACTTTTGAGGTTATGTCAGTGCTGAGATGGCTTCCATCGAGTCTTTTGGGATTCTTGCTCCTGGAATCCAGCCACCATGCTATGAGGAAGCCAAGCAGCCTCTGCCGAGAAACTTACAGCCAGCCTCAACTTACCAGCCATTTGAGTAAGCCATCTTCAAATTGGGTTCTTCAGTCCCAGCTGATGCTTTGTGGAACAGAAACAAGCTTTCCCCACTGAGCTCTGTCCAAATTGAAATTTCATAAGCTAAAAAAAAATATTGTTGTTTTAAGACACTAAGTTTGGGAAGTTTGTTTTTGGTTTTATGTAGTATTAGATAACCATAACAGTTATCCATGAAAACCCAACAGCTAGCGTCATACTTCATGGTGAAATATTGAATGCTTTCCTCCTAAGATCAGGTAGAAGGTAAGGATACCCAGTGTCACAACTTCTATTTAACCAATGAACATAGGTAAGAAAATGAAATAAAAAGCATAAAGATCAGAAAGGAAGAAGTAAAACTCCGTCTATTTGTAGATGACATGATTATTTACGCAGAAAGTCTTAATGGACCTATAGCACAATTTCGAGAAATTATAAGTGAATTTATATCTCAGGATATAAAGTAAATGTAAAAATATACATTTTTTAAAAGATTTTATTTTCATTTTTATTTGCAGCCCCTGCTTCCATCAAGGATTTTATTTTTAAATGCTCTCTACATCCAATGTGGGGCTTGAACTCACAACCACAAGATCAAGAGTTGCATGGTCCACCAAGTGAGCCAGTCAGGTGCCCCTAAAAAGATATACTTTTATTCACTATCAGGAAGCAATTCAAAAGCAATTTTTTAAAAAGATTTGTTTATTTATTTGACAGAGAGAGACAGTGAGAGAGGGAACATAAGTAGGGGGAGTGGGAGAGAGAGAAGCAGGCCTCCTGCAGAGCAGGGAGCCTGATGCAGGGCTTATCCCAGGACCCTGGGATCATGACCTGAGCCAAAGGCCAATGACTGAGCCACCCAAGTGCCCCTGAAAAACAATTTATTTATTTTTTTTTAAGATTTTATTTATTTATTTGACAGATCACAAGTAGGCAGAGAGGCAGGCAGAGAGAGAAGGGAGGAAGCAGGCTCCCTGCTGAGCAGAGAGCCCGATGCGGGGCTTGATCCCAGGACGCTGGGATCATGACCTGAGCTGAAGGCAGCGGCTTTAACCCACTGAGCCACCCAGGTGCCCCCTGAAAAACAATTTAAAAGCAATTTCATTTAGGGGTACTTGGCTGGTTCAGTCCGTAGAGCCTGCAACTCTTGATCCCAATGTGAGTTCAAGTTCAAGTTCAAGTCCCACATTGAGCATAGAGCTTACTTAAAAAAAAAATTCAGGGGGCACCTGGGTGGCTCAGGGGGTTAAAGCCTCTGCTTTTGGCTCAGGTCATGATCCCAGGGTCCTGGGATCGAGTCCTGCATCGGGCTCTCTGCTCAGCAGGGAGCCTGCTTCCTCCTTCTCTCTGCCTGCCTCTCTGCCTACTTGTGATCTCTGTCTGTCATAAATAAATAAAATCTTTTAAAAGAAAAAAATTCAGGAGTGCCTGGCTGCCTCAGTCAATTGGTGGAGCATTGAAGTCTTGTGTGGATTGTGAATTTGAGCCCCGCATTGGGTATAGAGATTACTTAAAAAAATAAAATCTTTAGGGGCACCCAGGTGGTGCAGTCAGTTGGGCATCTGACTCTTGGTTTTGGCTCAGGTTTTGATCTCAGTGTCATGAGATCCAGCCCGGCATTTTGCTCCATGCTTAGCTCGGAGTCTGAGGATTCTTTCTCCCTCTCTCTGCCCCTCAAACTCATGCTCTCTCTCTCTCTCTCTCTCTCAAATAAATAAATAAATCTTTAAAAAAAAACAAACAAATCTTTAAGGTACCTGGGTAGCTCAATCAGTACAGCATGTGACTCTCAATCTCAGGGTTTTAAGTTCAAACCCCATTTGGGGTATAGAGATTACTTTTAAAAAAATCTTTAAAAAATAATAAAATCTTTAAGTTAAAAAAAGAACACAAGAAAAAACTATTTTTTAAAAGATTTTATTTATTTATTTGACAGAGATCACAAGTAGGCAGAGAGGCAGGCAGAGAGAGAGGAGGAAGCAGGCTCCCTGCCGAGCAGAGAGCCTGATGCTTGGCTCCATCCCAGGACCTCTGGACCAGGACCTGAGCAGAAGGCAGAGGCCTTAACCCACTGAGCCACCCAGGTGCCCCAACAATTTAGTTTATAATAGCATCAAAAGTATAAAACATTTCAACTTAGTAAAAGATGTGCAAGAGCTCTACACTAACAATTACAAAATGTTGCCGAGAGACATTAAAGATCTGTATAAATGGAGAGATAACCCATGTTTATGAATCAGAAGACTATAGTGTAAAGAAATTAATTTTTCCAAGTTGATGTATAGATCAAATGCAATCTCAATCATAATTCCTGTAGGCTCTTTCTATTATTATTATTATTTTTAAGATTTTATGTATTTAGGGCGCCTGGGTGGCTCAGTGGGTTAAGCCTCTGCCTTCGGCTCAGGTCATGGTCTCAGGGTCCTGGGATCGAGGCCCGCATCGGGCTCCCGCTCAGCAGTGAGCCTGCTTCCTCCTCTCTCTCTCTGCCTGCCTCTCTGCCTACTTGTGACCTCTGTCTGTCAAATAAATACATAAAATCTTTTTTAAAAAAAAGATTTTATGTATTTATTTGAGAGAGAGAGAGTGAGGCAGAGATAGAGAACAAGCAGGGAGGAGAGGGAGAAGCAGGCTCTCTGGTGAGTAGGGAGCCCCAGGTGGGACTCAATCCCAGGACCCTAGGATCAAGACCTGAGTGGCAGACGTTTAACTGACTGAGCCACCCAGGTCCCAGTCCCCCAACCCTCCAAAGGCTCTTTTCTAGAAACTTACAATCTGATTCTAAAATCTGTATAGAAACTCAAACATCTAGAATACCCAAAACAATCTTAAAAAAGAACAAAGGCATCACCACCTGACCATATCACTTACTATAAAACTGTTGTAATTATGACATTGAGGAACTGGCATAACGATCAACAAACGTCAAAAGAACAGAGTAGAGAGCCCACAAACAGACCTGTACTTAAATGGTCATTTGTGACTTTTTAAGGGTACCAAAGCAATCCAATGGGGAAGGAAAGCCTTTTTAACAAGTGCTGCTGGAAAAGCTGGATATGCACACAGTGGGTAAGGGAGATTCAATCTCTACCTTGTACTACACACACAAATTAATTTGAGATGGATTATGGACCAAAATGAAAAATAGAGCAATCAAGCTTCAAGAAGAAAACAGGAGAATATCTTCATTACTTAGGGGTTAGAAAAGACTCCTTAGGTCACAGGCAGCAAAAAGCATGGAAGAAACATGGACAAATTAGACTTCAGAAAGACTTAAACTTCTCTATATCTAAAGATCTTGTTAAGAAGATGAATAAGTGGGGTGCTTGGCTGGCTCAGTCAGAAAAACATGTGACTCTTAATCTGGGGGTTGTAAATTTGAGCCCCACATTGGGTGTAGAGATTACTTAAAAATAAAATCTTAAAAAAAATTGATGAATAAGCATGCCACAGACTGGGAGAAAATCCTTGCAAACTTATCCAACAAAAGTCTTGTATCTAAAATATAAAGAATCTCTGTAACTTAATAATGAAAGAACAACGCAATTTTATTTTAACCTTTAAAAAAGATTTTATTTATTTATTTATTTATTTGACAGAGAGAGAGAGAGAGAGAGAGAGAGACTGTGAGAGAGAGAACACAGGCAGGGGGAGTTGGAGAGGGATAAGCAGGCTTCCAGCTGAGCAGGGAACCGGGTGTGGGGCTGGATCCCAGCACCCTGGGATCATGACCTGGGCTGAAGGCAGACGCTTAATGACTGAGCCACCCAGGCACCCCTATTTTAACTTTTAAAAAAAGATTTTATTTTCAAGTAATCTCTCTACCCAACATGAGACTTGAACTCACAACCATGAGATCAAGAGTCCCCTGCTCTACTGAGTGAGCTAGCTAGGCACCCCAAGAACAATGCAATAAAAAAACAAACAAACGGGTAAAGGATTTGAGCAGACATATTATATTGAAAGGTATAGAAATGACTAAACGTGCCAGATAGAAAATTGTGTGTATCATATGATTCCATTTATGTGGAGTTCTAGAGTAGACAGATCTAATCTCTAGTGGAAAACAAAGAACAAAAACAGACTAGAGGTTACCTCTCTAGCAGGGATAGATGTAGGAATTGCTTGAAAAAGGGCATGAGAGAACTTTCTAGAGTGATGATAACACATTCTTTGTTTAGTAGGGGTTTGAATTAAACTCATTTGTCAAAATTCATCAACTGGTACACATAAGATCTGTGCATTTTTAAAATGTAAATTTAAATCTTTACATATAAAACTTACATTAAATTTAAAATTTTTTTTTAAATATTGGGAAAAGGGACTGAATTGCAGAGAGACAAGTGTGGAAACACATTTAAGAGTGTGCTGAAGTTTTTTACGATAGAGATAATGATTGGGTAGCGACCTTGGAGATGGAAAGGCATGAAGAGATTTAAGAAAGTTTTGAAGGCTGAATCTATGGGTCTGCCTAGGGATTGAATGTGGGTAGTAACAGAATGGAATCAGGAGAACTTCTGGGTTTCTGGCCTTATATTCTGGGTAGATAGTGCTATTACTGGGAAGAATAATAGGTCTGTCAAGAAAATTAAAAATTCCATTTTGGCCACGTTATAATGAAAGACTTCCCCTCCACCCCTAAATATTTCAAAGTGTAGCTATCAAGTATATAGTTGGATTTTTGAATTCAGAGGAAAAGCCCTGTCGATACATATGAATTTGAGAATTGGCAGGATAGAGATGGTATTTAAAGCCATGAGCATAGATGAAATAAACTAGGGAGCTGGTCGATAGAGAAATTTGTCCAGAACTGACCTCTGAGAATTTTTAGTGTTTAGAGATTGGGCAGAAAATGAAGAGATAGTAAAGGAGACTGAGGAGGGCCTGTGAGGCTGGAGGAAAACCAGCTGAATGTGGCGTCACAGATAGAAAATCTGTATCTATTCCGGGCAAGTTTTTTCCATTTTTTTCAAGAAGTTTCTCATAATTTTTGTATGAATTAACATAAATGTAAAAGACAAATTTTTAATTGTTTATTTTTTTAAAAGATTTTTTTTATTTGTCAGAGAGAGACAGACAGAGTCAAGCAGGGGGAGCAGCAGACAGAGGGAGAAGCAAGCTACCAGATGAGCAAGGAGCCCAATTCGGTACTAAATTCCAGGACCCTGGGATCATAACTTGAGCCGAAGGTAGAGGCTTAAGGGCTGAGCCACCCAGGCATCCTTAAACAACTTTTTTTAAAAGTCTTTTTTTTTTTTAAAATTAAGATTTACTTATTTTAGAGAGAGTGTGAGCACCTGCGCAAGCTGGGGAGGGGGAGAAGGAGAGAAGCAGACTCTTCTTCCCTAAGTGCTGGGTCCCAGGACCCTGAGATCATGACGTGAGCCAAAATCAAGGGTTGGTCACTCAACTGCCTGAGTCACCCAGGCGCCTGCTCCAAAAGATAACTTTTGATAAAGATTATTTTAAAATTGGATGATGGGATACCTGGGTGGCTCAGTTGGTTAAGCATCTGCCTTGGGCTTGGGTCATAATCCCAGAGTCCTGGGATCAAGTCCCTTATCAAGCTCCTTGCTCAGCGGGGAACCTGCTTCTCCCACTGTCTGCTGCTCCCCCTGCTTGTGCTCTCTCTCTCTCTGTCAATTAATAAAAATCTTTAAAAATAATAATAAATAAAATTGGATGATGGGGGCACCTGTCTGGCTCAATCAGACAAGCATGTGAATCTTGACACTAGAGTTATGAGTTTGAGACTCATGCTGGGTTTAGAGATTACTTAAAAAATAAAATCTTCTGGGGAGGGTGTTGGGAGGCATGGGGTGGCTGGGTGGTGGACATTGGAGGGTATGAGAAAAAAATAATTAAAAAAATCTTCTAAAAATTATTATTATTTTTAGAAGATTTTATTTATTTACTCGAGAGAGAGCAAGAGCCAGAGAGAGAGCATGAGCGGGGTGAAGGGCAGAGGGAGAAGCAGAATCCCTGGTGAGCAGGGAGCCCGTTTTAGGGCCCGATTCCAGGACTCCAGGATCATGACTTGAGCTGAAAGCAGACTCTTAACTGACTGAGCCACTCAGGTGCCCCAAAATCTTAAAAAACTGTGATAAAATAAAATAAAATCACCTTTATGAGGTGATTATTTTATTATTTTTAACACATTTCATTCAGAAATATTCCCTAGTATAATTTTTTTGGGGCACTCAGGTGCCCCAAAATCTTAAAAAACTGTGATAAAATAAAATAAAATCACCTTTATGAGGTGATTATTTTATTATTTTTAACACATTTCATTCAGAAATATTCCCTAGTATAATTTTTTTTGAAGTTTTTTTTTGAGGGGGGGAAGCCTGGGTGGCTCAGTCGGTTAAGCCTCTGCAGGGAGAAGCAGGGAGCCAGCTTCTCCCTCTGCCTTCTGTTCCCCCTACTTACGCGCTCTCTGACAAATAAATAAATAAAACCCTTTAAAATTTTTTTAAAAAGGATTTTATTTATTTGAGAGAGAGTGAGAGAGAACAAGTAGACAGAGAGGCAGGCAGAGGGAGAGGAGAAGCAGCTCTGCTGAGCAAGGAGCCCTGATGCAGGGCTCCATCCCAGGACCCCAGGACCATGACCCCAGCCTAAAGCAGAGGCTTAACGGACTGAGCCACCCAAATGCCCCTTAAAAACTTTTCAAAATTAAACTAATATCTAAACCCAATGATGTCATAGCTGAAGAAGCAATGCCCTTGAGAATGAGTACAAGTAGGGTGGTTCATTGATCAGTATGGACTTTGTCTACTGTTGAAAAAAGTGGAAATAGGTTATAAGACAAGTACAGATATTAGTACTTCTATAGATTTAGTTGTGGCTTGATGAGGAAGTTCTTATCTGACAGCTTCTATTTTCTCAATGAGTTTTCCACCAAAAAAAAAGAAAAAAAAAAAAAAAAGGAGAAGGGGCTCCTGGGTGGTCTTGAGAGTCAGCCCCACCTGGGGCTCCCGTATCTCTTATTCTCCCTCTGCTCCTCCCCCTGCTCATGCTCGCGTGCGCTCTTTCTCCTTATAAAATAAATCAATCTTAAAACAAAACAGGGGCGCCTGGGTGGCTCAGTGGGTTAAGCCTCTGCCTTCAGCTCAGGTCATGATCTCAGGGTCCATGAATGGAGCCCCGCATTGGGCTCTTTGCTAGGCAGGGAGCCTTCTACACCTCCCCCCCCTGCCTACTTGTGATCTGTCAAATAAATAAATAAAATCTTTGAAAAACAAAACAAAACCAAAACAACAAAGGCAGGGGCACCTGGGTGGCCCAGTTGGTTAAAGCCTCTGCCTGCCTTCCACTCAGGTCAAGATCCCAGGCTCCTGAGATCCAGCTTGCCTGGGGCTCCCTGCTCAGCCGGGAGTCCGCTTCTCCCTGCACCCCCCCTCCCCCCGCCCCGTGCTCTTTCTCTCTCAAAAAAAGAAAGAAAGAAAGAAAGAGGGGAGGTTGTTTCCCCCAAATTGGAAAATTCTGCAAGCTAACAAGGGACGGCTAGGTTTGGGCAATTTTAAGAGTGTGAGTTGAGCAAGGATTGGCTTGTCTAAGAGAAAGAGCGGGAGCACTTAATCTGGGCCAGATTACGAGACTCCTTGTCTACGAAAGCTGAAAGCAAGGGAGTAAAGACTTTGTTCAGACCACCGCCACCAGGTGGGGGCTCCGCGTGGAACACGCCACAGGCCGGGAGGGGGCTCTTTCGCGCAGGTCCCTTGGGACCACAGCGGGAAGGCGCATGCGCACGGCGCCTCCCAAACTCGCGCTTTTTTTTGTCGTCGGAGCTGCTGGGTTTCTCTGATTTTACCTGGCGATAGTTTGCATTTTCCGCGCTTGCCATGGCGCAACTGGAAGAACTGGAGCTGCTGAAGAACAGTCTCGGGGAAGAGGCTGAACCGCCGGCGGAGCGGTGAGCGGAGCGGAGGGAGGGTCTGGGAGCCCGGCGGGAGATTTGAAAGGAAGGAGCGGGAGAGGCCGCACCCGCGCCTCCGAGGAGCCGGGCTCGGGGTTAAATGACCCCACTCGGGGCTCCTGACGAGTTTGCAAAGCTGGGGTCCGCTTCGTAGTGTTCTCTTTGGGGTCGCGCTCGGGCCAGAGCCCAGAGACGGCTCCCTTAACGGTTCATTTCTTTCTCTTAATATCACCCGAATTCGGGGAGTGCCAGGCACCTTAAACGCCCTCATAAAGGGAAGTTGCAACTGTAGCTGCTTTCCTCTATTTTAAGTCTGGGAAACTTGCTCCAGGAGAGCTCTCTACCCTCAACTTGGACTAGTCAGGACAACTTGATCCATAATCATGGTGTGGAATTATTTTCAATTAATAATGATACTAATTACTGTTGACGGATCTTTGCATTTTGGGTTTTGATCAGCATTATCCTTTGCATAATCCTTAAGGCGTCCCAGCTGACCCCGGGAAATTCATGGCCTGAGGCCTCCTGAAGTAGGTGAATGAGGCGATTACGGAGTAAGAGAGCCGAGGGTTGGGTGTTATAATTATAGAGGTAATGACGTTGGACTCAGTTGTACTGTCACTGACAAAGACTGCAGTCAAACTGGAAAGACTAACGAGGGACTTAGTGTTTTCTATAACGATTAGAGAATTCTGCAGTTTTCAGGCGGCTAGGATTAATGGATAAAAGTGTTGTGAAGTTGACCTGCCCGTTATAAATAAGAAATGTGTGAGTTACTCCGTGAAGTAATGAGCTAACATGACAGGCATTAAGCTTGCTTTTCTCTGCGAGGTAGGGGCTAGTTGTTTCTCACTGAAATTTTATAGAAGGATTTTCTTCATGAAATAGTAGTTTGGAGTAATGATTTCTAAGTAGGCCTAAAGGTTAATGTAATACTGTGGCTCACAGTAGGACATCAGCAAACCACCCACACTATGCTTTCCCTGACAGATATCCCTTTCATTTACAAAAAGGATAGTGTCCAAGTCATTTCCTTTTGCTTGTACTTTGGTAAGGTTTGCACCAGTGGTAGGAATTTGTTATTTAATATTTTTCAATTTATCCTTGATTTTTGTTATTATGGATGTCCCAGAGAGCTCCTCTTAAGAACTAAGAGTGTATTTGGAAAAATCCATATCATAAGCATATTTTAAGTGGCATTGCGTCTGGGAAGTTTTTTTTTTTTTAAGTTTTTTTATTTATTTAACAGAGAGAGAGAGATCACAAGTAGGCAGAGAGGCAGGCAGAGGTGGGGTGGGAAGCAGGCTCCCTGCTGAGCAGAGAGCCGGATGCGGGGCTCAATCCCAGGACCCTGAGATCATGACCTGAGCTGAAGACAGAGGCCCAACCCTCTGAGCCACCCAGGTGCCCCATGTCTGGGAAGGGTTTTTTTGTTTTTTTTTTCTTTTTTTATTAATTTGACAGAGAGAGAGAGAGATCACAAGCAGGCAGAGAGGCAGGCAGAGAGAGAGGGGGAAGCAGGCCCCCCGCTGAGCAGGGAGCCCAATGCGGGGCTCCATCCCAGGACCCTGAGATCATGACCTGAGCGGAAGGCAGAGGCTTAACCCACTGAGCCACCCAGGCGCCCCTGGGAAGTTTTTTAATAGGAATTCTGCTATGCCCTTAGTCTCTTAATTTTTACCTATTTAGCTAATGATCATTGTGATAAGCTTTCTACAAGAAACAAACCCAGAAAATTGAGAAGGTTAGTTTGTAGGTAAAGGAAATTGGATGACTTATTTCATATTATAGTAGTTTTGTTTATATATGTTTCAGATTTCGGAAGAAGGTGGAAGCTTCCTTTTCTAAAATGGTTCTGAGTGGAGGAATAGATAACCGGTACCTGGTGTTAGCAGTCAATATTGTACAGAATGAAGACGGAACGCATGAAAAACACCTAATCATTACTGCTTCCCAGTCACTAGAAAATAAAGAACTGTGTATCCTTAGGAATGACTGGTAATTTTCATGTTACTTTGAGCACTGATCTGGCTTAAGGGGACCACCTTAAAACTCATCACATTGGTTGTGTGGATGTTGCTATAATTTAATCATTAATAAAGGGAATAGATATGAACCTGAATTAATTTCTTGTAGAAATTGTGCTTGTTACCCCAGCATCTCAAGCTCCTTTTTCTGAAACTTGGTTTTTATTGTCATTTGAAAATTTATTACAAAGATCCTTATTAAGCGACTACTTCTAGAATTTCCCAGTACTTTTTGTCTTAAGATTGCAGCTTTTCACTAAGAGCAAAATTAATTATAGCATAAGAACATTCTTAAACCCTAGATTTCTCTACTCAAGCAAAGTATGGTTTGTGAGGGGTGAAGGGGAAATGCAGAGAAAGTGGAGGTCTAATTTTGTCTATTTAGGCTCTTTGTCTAGATTAAAAATGATAAATATTTTATGCTTAACACATTGGGTTTGGCGTCATGCCTTAAGACTTACAGAAACTAGATATACTAGAAATTTTAGGAATGAGAGAATTATTATTGAAACAATCTAATCCATAATTGGAGCGATGTATTAACACTATTAAAGATTTGGTAGCTTTTGCGTTAGATGATGCTAACATTAAGCAGTTTTCCTTTTTGGTATTTCAGGAAGACCCCTGAGTATTCTCAGGTATATTTCAAAGGTAGAAAGGAGTAGAGTGACTAGGAGTTTATTCAAAAGACTACATCCTAGTGTTAGATATTTTTGAAAGACCCAAAAGGTTACAGATACTGTTCCTTCAGATAAAATATTCGTTTACTTTTTGAGGCTTCTTTAATATGTTTAAATGTAGGAATCTAAACTATGTATACTATGCTTTATTTGTAGGTGCTCTGTACCAGTGGAGCCAGGGGACATCATTCATTTGGAGGGAGACTGCCTATCTGATACTTGGATAATAGATGAAGACTTTGGATATTTGATTCTATATCCAGACATGCTGATTTCTGGCACAAGCATAGCCAGTAGTATTCGGTGTATGAGAAGAGCTGTCCTGAGTGAAACTTTTAGGGTGAATAATATTAACAGCTGGTGTTTCTACGGGTATTAGAGTTACAGAGCACTTTCACACTTTCAAAAAAATTCTTTTTTAAATTTATTTACTTTACAGAGAGAAGGAGAGCACACAAGCAGGGGGAGTGGCACGCAGAGGGAGAGGGAGAAACAGGTTCCCCACTGAGCAGGGAGCCTGACGGGCTCAATCCTAGGACCTGGGATCATGACCCAAACCAATGGCAGACGCTTAAGTGACTGAGCCAGCCAGGCGCCTGATAACACTTTTTCTTTTTTTTAAGTAAACTCCCATGTATCCATTTTGTTGTTCCCAAACATTCTATTATTTTGCAAGTAAATGAAAGCTGAGGATCTTTAAAATATAAATATAATATCTTTATCATACATAATATAAAGAATCATAATTCCTTAAATTAATATAACGCCCAATTTTCTGTAATGTCTTTTTATTATTTTTTATTTTTATTATTATTATTTAGAGAGAAGGGGAGTGCTTGCGGGGTTGGGGGGGTGGAAAGGGAGAGAGAATCTCAGGCAGGCTCTATGCCCAATGCCAAGCCAGACACGCTCCACCTCACAATCCTGAGATCATCATTTTAGCTGAAATCAAAAAGTTGGATGCTTAACCGACTGAGCCACCTAGGAGCCCCTGTAATGTGTTTTATTGAAAATATCTTTTTAGGGGGACCTGGGTGGCTCAGTGGATTAAATGTCTGCCTTCAGTTCAGGTCATGATACTGAGGTCTGGGATCGAGCCCTGAATTGGGCTCCCTGCTTGGTGGGGAGTCTGCTTCTTTCTCTCCCTCTGCCCCTCCCCCTTGCTCATACTCTTTCTCTTGCTTGTGCTCTCTCTCTCAAATAATAAATAAAATCTTTATCAGAGGGAGAGAGAGAACACAAGCAGGGGGAGTGGCAGGCAGAGGGAGAGGGAGAAGCAGGATCCCCGATGAGCAGGGAGCCTGATGCAGACTGATCCCAGGAGCCTGGGAGCATGATCTGAAGGCAGGCGCTTAACTGATTGAGTCACCCAGGCATCCCAAGAAAATATCTTTTTATTCAGTTGTTTTCTTAGAATCAGTCAGAATCCAAATAAGGTCTTTTTCTTCTTCTTTTTTTAAAAGATTTTATTATTTTTTAAAGATTTTATTTATTTGAGAGAGAGAGAGAGCACATGGGAGGGAGAGATAGTCTGAAGCAGACTCTGCACTGAGTGCAGAGGACCCTTTGCAGTGCTTGATTACATGACCGTGAGAGCATGACCTGAGCAGATACCAAGGGTCAGATGCTTAAGCAACTGAGCCACCCAGGCACCCCTTAAGATTTTATTTTTTATTATTTTTTAATTATTTTTATTTTTTTAAAGATTTTATTTATTTATTTGGCAGACAGAGATCACAAGTAGGCACAGAGGCAAAGGGGGAGGTGCAGAAGCAGGCTCCCTGCTGAGCAGAGGGCTTGATGTGGGGCTTGATCCCAGAACCCTGAGATCATGACCTGAGCCGAAGGCAGAGGCTTAACCCACTGAGCCAACCAGGCGCCCCAAGATTTTATTTTTTTTAAGTAGTCTCTAATCCCAACATGGAGCTTGAACCTACAACCCCAGATCAAGATTTGTATGCTTCTCTGACTGAGCCAGTCAGTTTCTTCCAAAAAAAAAAAATCATTGCATTATGTTTGATTTGTACGTCTCCTAAGTTTCTTTTAATCTATATTAGTTCTACCTTATACTTACCCTCTTTGCTTCAGTGCCATTTGTTGAAGAACCTGGGTTTTATTTGTTAAAGAGTTTCTTTTCAGGGTATTTTTTAAATTATACAATTTATGTGTATGTAGAAATCCAAAAATTAAAAAAAAAAAAAAGAATCCAAAAGTACAGCTGAGCAAAAAGAAAAAAAAAAGAGAAGGAAAAATCCCTAAATAGACGTTTTCTAATAGTCTTAGTTGTCAATTAATTGTAGTTTTAAAAAATCAGCTTTGTATTTTCATTTGTGGGTAGGTGAAACTATCAACTTGTCTTTTAACTACATTTTATAAGGTAGCCCTGAATATTTTTAAATTCTTAAAATCTTTTTATTTTAAGTACTTTAAGACTCACAAAGAACTTGCATAAATAGTACAGAGAGTCCTCTGTAAATTAATTTTTAAATTTCTGAAGCATGTCTTGGTGGATTTATTATATCTTTAAGAGGAAGGTCTAGGCTAGGAATAGAGTTAATTGAGAAATATGGTGTCTTTTTTAAAAATACTGTTTCTTTTTGAGTGGAGGGAACATTTTTGACAAGTTCCCTTGTCAAAAATCTTTGTTGTAAGTTTGAAGTTTATGTTTTTTTTCTTTTTTTTAAGATTTTATTTATTTGACACAGAGAGACACAGAGGGAGAGGGAACACAAGCAGGGGGAGTGTGAGAGGGAAAAGCAGACTCCCTGCTGAGCAGGGAGCCTGATGCAGGGCTTAATCCCAGGACCTGGGAATCATGACCCAAGCTGAAGGCAGACGCTTAACAACTGAGCCATCCAGGTGCCCTGAAGTTTATGTTTGAATAATATCTTTTACTTACATGAATTTACGAGCTATGGCTGTATTGGGTTTTATTTGAGTAGATTATAAGGTGAAATTAGAAAATAATATGTTAAGCATTTGAGAATACATTGACATTTTTCATATAGGTTATTTTTAATGTTTTCAAAATGGAAATCACTGATTAAAAAAGAACATGCTTGTAAAGTCAAGTAATTCTAAATAGCAGAAAGTAAAAGTTGGGTTCCTGGGTGGCTCAGTCAGTTGAGTTTCTGCTTTTAGCTCAGGTCATGATCTCAGGGTCCTGGGATCCAGCCCTGCATTGGGCTCCCTGCTCATGGGGAGTCTGCTTCTCCCTCTTCTCCCCCTGCTTGTGCACTCTCTTCTCTCTCAAATGAATAAATTAAAAAAAAAAAAACCTTAAAAAAAAAAGAAAAGAAAGTGAAAGTCATCTATAATTTTACTCACTAGAAAAAAGTTGTTTAATATTTTGACATTTGTCTCACCCATGCACTTTGGCTGTGGTGGTTTAATAGGATAGGTAATAAATATGGGATCATGTCTGTTAATATGTTTTGAAATAAAATGTATGATTTTTTTTTAATAGAGCTCTGATCCAGCCACGCGCCAAATGCTGATTGGTACAGTTCTTCATGAAGTATTTCAAAAAGCAATAAGCAATAGCTTTGCCCCAGAAAAGCTACAAGAATTTGCTTTTCAAACTGTTCAAGAAATAAGGCATCTCAAGGAAATGTAAGTAGTTACAACATGTGCTTAGGTACTATTTTATTATAGAGCATTCTCTCCTGGAATCTATAAGGTATTTCAATATTAGACTATTAAATATAAATCAGAATAATACTAGAATGCAAATTCAGGGTTGTAGTACACTGCAGTTCTGTGAAGAGCTTCTGAAATTGCAGAATAGAAACTCTTGAGCTAAAAATATCTGTACACGTGCACAATAGACTCCAGCTGCTCTTCAAGAGTGTGAAAAACATTTTGCTTTATTTCTAGAAATGTGACATACTATAAATTGTATGGGTTTGGGAATCAGATGGACCTAGTTTTAAATTTTAGCTTTGCCAGTTTTAGGTTTGAACAGGTTACCTAAAGATTTTGAAAAAGGTGGTAATACCTATTTTGCAAACTTTTTATGACAGTGGAGAGAATATATGTAAACCCACAAATGGCTAATCGTTAACATTTTATGAGTGACTATATGCAGAGAGGTTGGCATATTCTGTTTCTTTGTGACTCTTATTGCAAACCACGTTTTTTCACAGAATTATTTTTATTAGGGGTAATTCTGATTTCCAGACTAGTTGATGTAAACTTTTTCCCAGATGTAATTTTCTTTCCCTGTTTATTTATTTAAAAAAAGATTTATTTATTTGTTTATTTATTTATTTGACACAGAGAGAGAGAGAGAGAGAGAGAGATCACAAGTAGGCAGAGAGGCAGGCAGAGAGAGAGGGGGAAGCAGGCTCCCTGCTGAACAGAGAGCCCCATGTAGGCCTTGATCCCAGGACCCTGGGATCATGACCTGAGCAGAAGGCAGAGGCTTAACCCACTGAGTCACGCGGTAACCTCTTTCCCTGTTTATATGGAAAAAATGTGTTCCAGAATGCCATACAACTGATTTACTAATGCCATATGATCTATTGTCCTAAAAAAATTTTCTTTTCTTTTTCTTTTTTCTTTTTAATTTTTATTTATTTATTTGAGAGAGAGAGAATGAGAGAGAGAGAGAGCATGAATGGAGAAAGGTCAGCAGGAGAAGCAGACTCCCTGCCGAGCAGGGAGCCCGATGTGGGACTCGATCCTGGGACTCCAGGATCATGACGTGGGCTGAAGGCAGTCGCTTAACCAACTGAGCCACCCAGATGCCCCTCTTTTTTATTTTTTTTAAAGAAGATTTTATTTATTTATATGAGAGAGAAAGACAGTGAGAAGAGGAGAGAGGAGGAATGGGGGGAGAGGCAGAGGGAGAAGCAGATTTCCCACTGAGCCCAATACGGGACTCGATCCCAGGACTTGGAGATCAGGACCTGAGCTGAAGGCAGATGCATAAACAACTGAGCCACCCAGGCACCCCATCCTAAAAACATTTTAGAACCCTGATGTGTGTCAGGCCCTGTGTTCAGTGCTTTTAGTCATCTTCCGTTATAAATGAAGAAACACTTAACACAGAGAGGTTGTGCCTTGGTCAAGGTTTTTCTGTAAAACAGATATTTTGCTTTTTTAAAATAGAAATGTCATATATATAAAGTAACTTATCTTTTTTTCTTTATTAAGTTTTTAATTATACTTCCAGTATAGTTAACATACAGTGTTATATTAGTTCAGGTGTACAATGTAGTGATTTAGCACTTCCTCACATCACCCTTTGCTCATTGAGATAAGTAGAGTTTTACTCTCCTTCATCTATTTCACCCATTCTCCCACCCACCTCCTCTCTGGTAACCGTCAGTTTGTTCTTTACAGCCAAGAGTCTGTTTTTTGGTCAGTGCCTTTTTTTCCCTTTGTTGGTTTTTTTTGTTTTTGTTTTGTTTTGTTTTGTTTTTTGTTTCTTAAATTCCACATATGAATGAAATTGTATGGAATTTGTCTTTCTCTGACTTCCTTTGCTTAGTATTATACTCTCTAAGTCCATCCATGTTGTTGTAAAAGGCAAAATTTCATTCTTTTTTATGGCTGAGTAATAATCCTGTGTGTGGGTGTGGGTGTGTGTGCACGCGCGCGTGCTCTCTCTTGCCATCTTTATCCACTTACCTATTCATGGACACTTGGGCTGCTTCTACAATTTGTCTATTGTAAATGCTGCTATAAACATAGGGGTGCATATACCCTTTTGAATTAGTGTTTTTGTATTCTTTGGGTAAATACCCAGTAGTGTGATTCAGGATCAAAGGGTAGTTATATTTTTAATTTTTTTGAGGAACCTCCATACTGTTTCCACTGTGGCTGCACCAGTTTGCATTTCCACCAATAGTACATAAGGGTTTTTTGGGTTTTTTTCCCCACATCCTTGCCAACACTTGTTTATGGCATTTCAGAGTTTTAATTTTTTTTGTCATACCCTAATCAACATACAGTGATACTTGTTGTGTGTTGTATTGATCATTGCCCTGAAATAAATCACATCAAAACTTAGTAGCTTAAGGGGCGCCTGGGTGGCTTGGTCAGTTAAGCATCTGCCTTCCTCTCGGGTCATGATCTCAGGGTCCTGGGATCGAGCCCCATCTTTGGCTCTCTGCTCAGCGGGGAGCCTGCTTCTCCCTCTCCCCTGCCTGCCTCTTCCCTGCTTGTGCGCTTGCTCTCTCTCTCTCTCTCTCTGTCAAATAAAACAAACAAAAAAACTTAGTAGCTTAAAGAAAAAACCATAGTGGCTTGAATGACAAGTATCTAATCAATTATCTCATAGTTTCTGTAGTTTAGGAATTCAGAGGTGGCTTAGCTGGATGGCTCCAGCGCAGGGTCTCCTGTTTGGAGCTGCAGTCCTTTGAAGGGAGGATCTGCTTCCAAGGTGATACAGTCATGGCTGTTGTCATGAGGCTTTAGTTTCTTGCTGTGTGAGTCTCTCCTACAACACAGCAGCTGCTATTTCAGATTAAAGGGTCTAAGAAAGTGTGCAAGCTGGAAGCTGTAGTGCCCCCCCCCCTTTTTAAAGTAAACTCTACCCCACGTGTGGGGTGAAAACTCACCACACCAAGATCAAGAGTTACATGCTCTAGTGACTGAGCCAGTCAGCCGTCCCATCAAGAGAAAACTTTTTTTTTTAAGATTTTGTTTATTTATTTGACAGAGCGAGGCGCAGTGAGAGAGGGAACACAAGCAGGAGGAGTGGGAGAGGGAGAAGCAGGCTTCCTGCTGATCAGGGAGCCAGATGCGGTCGGACCCCAGGACTCTGGGATCACGACCTGAGCCAAAGGCAGACATTTACTGACTGAGCCACCCAGGCACCCCAAGAGAAAAATTTTTAAAAATTCCCAGACCCTAAAACAACAGGTTGAAAGTTCTTTTCTACCCTGTCAAAGGTCTTTCTACCTTATTATAGATCTTAGAACAGATTTTTTTTTTAATTTTTTTTAAAGATTTTTTTATTTAATTTGACAGAGCTCACAGGTAGGCAGAGAGGCAGGCAGAGAGAGAGGAAGGGAAGCAGGCTCGTTGCTGAGCAGAGAGCCCGATGTGGGACTCGATCCCAGGACCCTGGGATCATGACCCGAGCCGAAGGCAGAGGCTTTAACCCACTGAGCCACCCAGGCGCCCTAGAACAGATTTTTAAAGATTTATTTATTTGTCAGAGCGGGCACAAGCAGGGAAGCTACAGGCAGGGGTAGAGGAAGAAGCAGCTTCCCCACTTAGCAAGGAGCCTGATGTGGGACTCTGTCCTAGGACCCTGGGATCATGACCTGAGTTGAAGACAACTGCTTAACCGACTGAGACATTTAGACGTCACTTTTTTTTTTTTTTTTTTTTTTTTAAATACAGGTTCCAGTGTGGAGCCCAGCATGGGGCTTAAACTCATAGCCCTGAGACCAAGGACTGAGCTGGGATCAAGGGTTGGATGCTTTTTTTTTTTTTTTTTTTTTGAAGATTTTATTTATCTATTCGATAGAAGACACAGTGAGAGAGGGAACACAAGCAGGGGGAGTGGGAGAGGGAGAAGCAGGCTTCCCACCAAGCAGGGAGCCCGATGCAGGGGTCAATCCCAGGACCCTGGGATCATGACCTGAGCCAAAGGCAGACGCTTAATGACTAAGCCACCCAGGCGCCCCAAGAGTTGGATGCTTAACCCACTTAGCCCCCCAGGTGCTCCCAGATTTTTATCTTCTATGCTTTACCTTCTTGTTAATAGCTATAAAAGTCTAGGCTTGAAGATCCTACCTTAAGTATCTTAATAATCTCAGGAAAGACCAGGCTGTTACATGTTGTTTTGCTGTGACTTGGCTAAAATTAAAAAGGGAGAATTTAAATGCAGAAGACATTAAATAACCAGTATGGACTGGTTTGGAAATTTTAAAGAGTCTACTCTGTAAAAAATAAAACACTGGGAAGAATTTACCTAAGGACATCATGACAATGAAGAATGGCTCCAAAATGGTTGGAGAAAGTTATTTAGGAAAAGATTACCCAAATGTGTAGATGTTTTTTAAAATAATGAATTATTATTCCTAAAAAGGTTATAAATTTGTATATAGGTTATAGGTTATAAATTTGTATATACCCTATTATGGGAGTATAAGAGGGTCTCTGGTACAAAGTAAGTCTCCCTGCATCCTCCTCGTCACATAGTTCCTCTTCCCAAAGGCAACTACTGGTTTTGTTTTTTTTTTAAGATTTTGTTTATTTGACAGAGAGCAGAAGCAGGGGGAGAAGCAGGCTCCCTGCTGAGCAGGGAGCCTGATGAGGCATCTAGTCCCGGGACCCTGGGATTATGACCTGAGCTGAAGGCAGACGCTTAACCGACAGAGCCATCCAGTTGCCCCAAAGGCAACCACTGTTACCAGTTTCTTATATGTCACTTTATAGAGATTTCAAAAGTTTATATGTGACAATGTGTGTGTGTATGTGTACATATATATATATTTTTAGGTAAATTGTAGAATACTATGCATATTATTGTGCACTTAAAGGTTAAGCGTGCTGATCATTCCTTGGTAGTACTTACTGAGCTTTTTTTTTTTTTTTTTTTTGAGAGAGAGCATGGGTAGGGGTTGGTAGGGGCAGAGGGAGAGGGAAAAACTTAAACAGGCTCCACACCCAGCCCAGTGCTGAGCCTCCTGCGGGGCTTGATCTCATGACCCCATGGTCATGACCTGAGCTGAAATCAAGAGTCTGACGCCCAACTGGCTGAGCCACTCAGGCACCCCTGAGCTGTCTCAATTTTAATTAATAATGGTATAATATTTCATTGTATGGATGTACTGTAATTTATTTAAGTATCCCCCTGGCATTTCAGTCTTTGCTTTTATTAGCAATCATGTAAGAAACACCTTTAGGGGCCCCTGGCTGGCCCAGTTGGTTAAGCATTCAACTCTTGATTTCAGCTCAAGTCATGATCTCGGAGTCGTGGGATTGAGCCCTGCCTTGGGCTCCGTGCTCAGCGTGGAGTTTGCTTGAGGTTTCCTCTCCCTCTCTCTCTGCCACTGTCCTCCCTCTGTCTCTCCAATAAATAAATAAATCTTTAAAAAAAAAATACCTTTAGGGACGCCTGGGTGGCTCAGTTGATTAAAAAAAAATACCTTTATATATCCCTTATTTTATACCTTTGAGGCATATATCTGGGTTAAATACTTAGAAGTAGAATTGTGGGGCCAGAGAATATATGCCCTTAAAACATTTAAAAAATCTTTTTATTTCTTTCTTTCTTTTTTTTTTTTTTAAAGATTTTATTTATTTATTTGTCAGAGAGAGAGAGAGGGAGAGAGAGTGAGCAAGCACAGGCAGAGGCAGAGGGAGAAGCAGGCTCCCTCCCAAGCAAAGAGCCCGATGTGGGACTCGATCCCAGGACGCTGGGATCATGACCTGAGCCGAAGACAGCTGCTTAACCAACTGAGCCACCCAGGAGTCCCCAATTTGGAAATACTTTCAAATTTAGAGAAAAGTTGCAGGATTAGTGCAGACAGCATCCGTATACTTTTTACTGGGATTCACCTATTAGATGTGTGTAGATTCTAAGATTAAGTAGTATATGCCATGGTATGCATGATGGGCTGTATACCATGATAACAATACCCGTGCAACAGGCTGAGCAGGGCCCTGGACAGTCCAGTGTTCCCCGTGGGCTCAGGAGCCCCCACTACATTGGGCATCGCTGGTCTTGCTCACCTTGCCTTCAGGCCTCTCTTCTCCCCACACAGCTGGGTGGCTGGGGCCTGGCAGGTGGTGACATTCGATGGCTGTGTCAGGGGTCTTTGTGCTTGGTGTGGCATCCAGCTGTTAGCCAAGGACTTGGCCAGATTTCAAGCAGCCTTTTGCAAGGATAACCCTTGCCTCTGGTCGTCTGAATGTGTGATCATTTGGAGCTTTCTGGTATCAGCAATTGCTCCCCTGAGGAATTTCGGCTTGTCTTGCAGCTTGAGGTTGCTACGGTGCTCAGGAGAAGCAAGTTTGGCAGAACTAGGGTTGCTAATATTGTTTTCTCTGCTGAACCAGTTCTTTTGGAGGACCGATAGGCCTCTGCTCTCTTCAGTTTTAAGGCTGAATAATATTCCATTGTATGTATACACCACATTTTAAAAAAAGATTTTATTTACTTATTTTTTAAGTAAACTCTTTCCCCAATGTGGGCGTGAGCTCACACCCCTGAGATCACGAGTCGCACTCTCTGTGTTCTATCAACTGAAGCAGCCAGGTGGCCCATATATATCACATTATATATCCATTAATTAGTTGGTGGATAACTTGTTTATTTGGATGTTTTGGTTCTTACTTACTTTTTTCATGTTTATGCTTTCTTGTTTAATCTCTTATTTTGCAGGTATCGCTTAAATCTGAATCAAGAAGAGATAAAACAAGAAGTAGAGGAGTATCTTCCTTCATTTTCTAAATGGGCCAGAGATTTCATGCATAAATACACTTCAGCTGACTTACCCCAGATGCAGCTCTCTCTGTAAGAAACTCACTTTGTTTATACGGTGTTCAGATCAGGATTTTACTCTGTGTGTTGAATTAAAAATTTTTAAAGGTTGAGTTAGTACAACTAGCTTTTTTGTTTGCTTATTTTATATGTTATGGTCCTGAGTGTCTTTCCAGGACAAAAAATAATCTAATGAATAGAAATTCTACTTTCATTATCATAAAATCTTCTGATTTTTGTATATCAGTTTGTTTTTTTAAGATTTTTTTTTTAAGTAATCTCTACAACCAACGTGGGACTTGAACTCATAACCCAAAGATCAAGAGTCGCGTTTTCTACTGACTGAGCCAGCCAGGTGCCCCTGTCAGTATGTTTTTTAAATAAAATAACCAACTTATAGATCTTCTCGGGATTGTAATTTGTATGTATTTCTATTACTATCCTATATGGACTGTGTCGCATGCTGATTGTCCTGTGGATTTGTGCTCTATGTTTAAATACTGTGTTTAAGCATTTAACTCATTTTGGCATTTGGCAGTTTATTGGTTTTTTTCCCTTAAAGAAGCATTTGTGTAAGTTTGTAAGTCATACATTTTTTTTCTCTTTCATTGTTTACTCATTCAGCAAGTGTTTATCTAGTGCCTAATATATGCCAGGTAATGTTCTAGGTGCTGGGATTATCATGGGTGTGGGGGGGAAGCAGCTGACTTCATGATGCTTCTATAGTACTGAACAAGTAAACAACAGACTGTGATAAATGCAGGGTAGAACAACATAAGAAGGAATGTGGAGTTGGTGGTAGTGGTGCTGGACATATTATTTCCAGTGAATGGTCGTGAAAGGCCTCTCCAATAATATGACGTGGAGATGAAGCCTGAAGGAGATGAAGGAGGTAGCTGAACAACTCTCTGCAGGAAGAGTGTTCCAGGCAGAGCCCCTTGGGTGATGACACCTGCCATTGTGGTGGGGACAGAGCAAGGAGGGAAGGAACAGAAGTAGCTTTCCTGGGACGCCTGGGTGGCTCAGTTGGTTGGGCAGCTGCCTTCGGCTCAGGTCATGATCCCGGTGTCCTGGGATCGAGTCCCGCATCGGGCTCCTTGCTGGGCGGGGAGCCTGCTTCTCCCTCTGCCTCCGACTTCCAGTGCTTGCTCTCTCTCTCTCTCTGACAAATAAATAAATAAAATCTTTAAAAAAAAAAAAAAAAAAGAAGAAGTAGCTTTCCTGGGGCCTTGTAAGCCCTGTTGGGGCTCTGGCTGCTGTTCTGATTAGATAAGAGGCCACTGGGGAGCTCGCTTTCACAGAGGGTTTTGATGTAATTTCCTTCCCCCCACCCCGCCCCCTTGAGCAACATTTTCTTTTTCTTTAAAGAGGCACAGCTTCCATTTATGTAAATTTTCTTACCTTTTCTCAGTATTCTTACTATTTTATCGCAGGACACTTTGTGATCTGAAAAACTTGTTTAAGATTTGTGCATCAGAAACTTAGGAACCGTTAGTTCTTTGGACCAGTTTGTTGTTTAAAGTTCTCTGCGGTTCAGAGAGATCCACACTGAGCCTGGATGTGAATCCCAGTTTTGCCACAATTTAGCTCTGTAACTTAACCTCTCTGTGCGCATTGATCTGCATTGATCAGATTTACTTTATTTTTTTTTTTAAAGATTTTATTTATTTATTTGAGAGAGAGCATGAGAGGAAAGAGGTCAGAGGGGAGAAGCAGACTCCCTGTCGAGCAGGGAGCCAGACAGATTTACTTTTAAAAGGATCATTCTGGCTGCTCTTTTGAGACTGTGTTGTAGGATAAGGGCAGAGGTAGAGAGACTAAGTTGGAGGCTCTTAAAAGAACCCAAGTAAGGGATGTTGGTGGCTGAGACAGTGGAAGTGTGGAAGTGATGAGAATCAGTTGGACTTCAGTCAGACTTTAGTTGTAGAACTGATAGTTTTGGATTGGATGTGGAGTGTGAGGGAAGGAAAAGTCAGTAGTGATTCCAGGGCAGAAAATGTGATGAGAAGGATGTCAAGAGAGAATGGTACAGGAGGATTTGGAGACAGGGAGTTAGGCAGCTGTAGTGAGGGGTTGTTCTATGAGGGGCACATAGAAATGAACTGGTAGCCAGAGGCTTATGTGGGGGCTAAGAGAGCTTTGTTGTTTTGAAGATGGGAGCTATAATGTGTTCATATGCTGATGGGGAGGATTCCACTGAGAGGGCAGAATTGATCATGAGAGATGGGAAATGTCAGCTATGTGTTGAGTATGGCAGAAGGAATGAGAGTACACAAGTGGAAGGGTTGACCTATGGGACACTTACTTCTTGGTGTTAAAATCTCAAGTGGACTACTTCATCAAAGATATTTGGAAATTTTACAACCTTTTACATAGTGCTAGAGTTCTCTGAGAATTTTGTAATCATTTTAGAAGGTTGTTAGCAATGTTTAAATGTCCTGTATCTGGATTTTATTTTATTTTTTTATTTTTATTTTTTAAAGATTTTATTTTTATTTATTTGACAGAGAGAGAGAGAGAGATCACAAGTAGGCAGAGAAGCAGGCAGAGAGGGGGGAAGCAGGCTCCCCGTTGAGCAGAGAGCCGGATGTGGGGCTCGATCCCAGGACCCCGAGATCATGACCTGAGTCGAAGGCAGAGGCTTAACCCACCGAGCCACCCAGGCGCCCCCTGTATCTGGATTTTAATTGTTTTTATTTCTTTTATTATTATTTACAATTCAGTGACTTTCAGTATATTTGTAGAGTTGTGTAACCATCACCACAATCAGTTTGCCAGGATTTTGATATATATTTTAATAATGGTTATTTAAAAAAAATGAGGCTTATCGTGCTGTTAGAATTGGGTTTATTTTTCATATTTCTTTTTTCTGTAGTGATCTTAAATATGCCAGTAGCTCCCTTCCTTAAAAAAACAAAACAAAACAAAACAAAACTAATAAATGGGTTAAATTTATAAACGCTTCATTCTTTGTTATTTCTTTGAAGCAAAGTGCCTATGTCTAGAAAAGGGGGTGGGTCTCCGTGCATTAGTCTTCACTGTGATAAACAGAGAAGTGTTTATTAAGTAGTCATTCTCCTAATTTGTTTCATCGTTTTGTAGTATTTCTGTCATTCTAGTCTCTTGATTTTCTATCATAATTACAAACTTAATTTTTGTTTTCTGTTGTTCCTAATTATTTTTTTATCCTTATTTACCCTCTCTCACTACGCATCTCTCTTTTCCTTCCTTATTATTTATTTTGGAGTCATTTAAATTTGCTTGAGAATTAAAGTTGTGGTGGATATACCTTTTCTTTGCTGTTTCACATATTAGCTTTTATTTTGCTGTTTAATTGTTTTAGCATTTTGTCTGCATGTTTTTTCTTTTGGTTAAAATTTATTCATTGTTTTTGTGGTGGTAAGCTGCCATTTTCTCACTGACCCATGGGCTTAGCTATTTAGCAAAAACGTATTCCATGCAGTGTCTGCTCAGCATTGTGCTAGGACCTCGTGTTTCAGGGAGACTAAACCCCTCCAAGAACTCTCTACTGGTGGTAGTTGAAAACATAGACCTGGAGGGCATTGCTTAGAGAGAACATGTAGGGCAACAAGAGGCATGGAAGAGTGCTATGTAAGGAAAGAGGGAGAGAGGAGTAGAATCCATCAAAGGAGGCTGGGGAGGCTTATGATGGACCAGTAAGGAATTAGGTAGCCTGGAACAAGCCTTCCTGATAGGAAGCCAGGGAAGGTGTGGAATTCAGATCCCTGAAAGGGATTTTTGAGGTCTACTCTTAGTTTCACATAAGGAAATTGAGATCCAGTGAGTGGTATGACTTTTCCAGGTTTTATGTGAAAAAACAGTGGTGGAGCTGAGTCTACAGTAATAATTCTTGATTCCCAGCCCAGTGTCCTCCTCTCTGTATCTTGGTATAAGACTTTTTTTTTGTTTCAGTTACTTCCAATGGAATCTTCTATGTCTGTGAAGGAAGAGCTCCTCTGTATTTTAGCTTGTGTCATTTTTGCAGCAGTTTACAGCCACCTTAAAAAAAAAATCTTGGGGTGCCTGGGTGGCTCAGTCGTTAAGCTTCTGCCTTCAGCTCAGGTCATGATTCCAGGGTTCTGGGATTGAGCCCCGCATCGGGCTCCCTGCTCAGTGGAAAGCCTGCTTCTCCCTCTCCCACTCCCCCTGCTTGTGTTCCCTCTGTCGCTGTGTCTCTCTCTGTTAAATAAATAAATAAAATCTTTAAAAAAAATCTTTTTTAGACTTTAGCACAGAGAATGAGACCTTTAAGGTCATTTAAGGAGACAAACTTTCTCACCCATAGGTAGTAATAGTAAATCTTCTTCATCTTTACGGTATTATATTATCCATCGGAGTTTTACAGCATTATTTGGTTAAAATCATAGTAGTTAAATTGAAATACTGTCATTTATTCCACAGACCTAGGTCTAAAATCACATTGCTGGGGCGCCTGGGTGGCTCAGTGGGTTAAACCTCTGCCTTCGGCTCAGGCCGTGATCTCAGGTCCTGGGATGGAGCCCTGCATCATGCTCTCTGCTCAGCAGGAGGCCTGCCTCTCCCTCTCTCTCTGCCTGCCTCTCTGCCTATTTGTGATCTCTCTCTGTCAAATAGGTAAATAAAATTTAAAAAAACACAAAAAACAAAATCACATTACTTCCATTTTCTAGGGGAATGAATTTTAGTAGCAAGTTAAAAGTTTCATTACCTATCTTCTATTAAGTATACATGTGATATTTTATGAATAATGGAAGTTTGCTTTATTTCATAGGAGCATATTTAAATATATAACACAATTAGATAACATTTGGAGTAAGAAAACAGAATAATATTTAAGAAATTTCGGATAAGTTGTAGCTTCCCTGAATTCCTCTGTTGTCTTCCTCAGAGACTGCAGAAGTATACATATATTCCTGGAGACTGTATTTTTAACCTGAAACAGTAAAAAAAAATTACTGAAATGTCATTTTTTTCTCTAGAAAATATTCTCATTTGTTAAGAAGTAGCTGCTGATTTAAATAACATGAAATTAGCAAGTCAAAGTCAACTAAATCATGCATTCTGATAGAATTCTTAAGCTTTTTAAATCTCAATTCTTATTTTATTTAATTAACATTTATTTTTAAAGATTTTATTTATTTATTTGACAGAGAGAGGGCACAAGTAGGCAGAGCTGCAGGCAGATCTGAGGACCCTGGGATCATGACCTGAGCTGAAGGCAGAGACTCAACTGACTGAGCTACCCAGGCATCCCAAATCTCGATTTTTATGATCTAAAATATATATATATTTTTTTCTAAAATATATTTTATTACTAGAAAATTTATCCTTTTCGTGTAAGATTTCTATTAGATTTAGTATCTTATCTGGCTTTAAGTCTAGAATAGCTTTAATAAAAGTTGGTGCTATCTGACTTTTCTCCTGCTGAATAATTTACTGCTCTGAAAATGAGTAAATCTTAGGTAAGAGCCTTAGGTAGGAGGCTTTCAAAGTTATTTTCACCTCCTAATTCCTTTGATGTTTATATATATATTTTTCTCCTTCCTGTGCTTTTGGTTATTTAAGTTAGGTTAGTAGACTCAGAATCTCTTGTAATATAAAAAACAATGCTGAGGGGTGCCTGGGTGGCTCAGTGGGTTAAGCATCTGCCTTTGGCTCAGGTCATGATCTCAGGGTCTTGGGATCGAGCCCCACATCCGGCTCTTTGCTCAGCAGGGAGCCTGCTTCCCCCCCCTCTCTCTGCCTCTCTGCCTACTTGTGATCTCTCTCTCTCTGTCAAATAAATAAGTAAAAATCTTAAAAAAAAAACAAAACCAAAAAACAATGCTGAGTACTTAGTTTTAAATATTGGTAGTGACAGAAATGGATTCATTTAACATTTAAGTAAAGAAAATTGTAAGTGCACATGATGTCCTTTGAAGATTGTTATGGGGAGTGTAGGAGCAAAGTGTTTGATAATCAGGCTTCATACCGCATGGATGATGGGGAAAGACAGCTCATTCTTACACAGTTTAATATGGTATCAGTGAAGGAACACAGCCTTTGCTACCTTGGGTGCAACCACATGCAAGCCATTTTATATTAACCTGTGTAATAATTGTATATCAGAATATCCATATTGGTATTGTGGCCTCATTAGGTCCAAATAGTGATACTTGTAGTAATCTAGGCCTGAGGAAATAAAGGCCTGAGTTAGGAAGATTATAGTAGGAATGAACTCAAAAGTATAGATGGTAAGTATTAAGACTTAAATTATGTGAGTTAGAGGCATTGGACAGCGGTTCTTAATCTTAAGCATGCATCAGAATCACTTGCAGAGTTTGTAAAACAAATTGCTGGGTTTTACCTGCAGACTTTCTGATTGAGTAGGTCTGGAATGGAGCCTGAGAATTTGCTTTTATTAGAAGTTCCTAGGTGATGGGGCGCCTGGGTGGCTCAGTGGGTTAAAGCCTCTGCCTTCGGCTCGGGTCATGATCCCAGGGTCCTGGGATCGAGCCCCACGTTGGGCTCTCTGCTCAGCAGGGAGCCTGCTTCCCTTCCTCTCTCTCTGCCTGCCTCCCTGCCTACTTGTGATTTCTGTCTGTCAAATAAATAAATAAAATCTTTAAAAAAAAAAAAAAAGATGTTCCTAGGTGATGTTGATGATGCTTGTCCAGTCACATTTTTGAGAATCACTTCTGTAAAAGTGTATGGATGGTCTCCCATCCTCTGTGTGTCATAGAGTCAGTGCCAGAATGTGAGAAAAGTGCTAAGTGTTCTAAGGAAGTATTCTTGTGTTTCGTTTTTTAGGCCGAGTGATGGTAATAACAATAATTCAACATGTAATATTGAAGTCATAAACTCATTGGATATTGAAGAAAGCATTTGGTCCCCTAGGTTTGGATTGAAAGGCAAAATAGATGTCACAGTTGGTGTGAAAATACATCGAGGATGTAAAACAAAATATAAGATAATACCACTGGAACTTAAAACTGGCAAAGAATTAAATTCTATTGAACACCGTAGTCAGGTAGGTATGAATCTTTGTAAGAAAATTGTCTGAATATTTAGTACACTGAAAAATGTAGGTCTGCTTTATATACTTTGGTTCAATTTGGGTAATTTTTATTTAAGTTATGCGGCTAGCTGAAAGTTTTCTCTAGTGAAGAAATAAAACAGCTGAATTTATAAGACAGTGTTGCCAAATTTATGTTGCCAAACTACTAGTCTAAACAGATACTCCTAAAGAATTCTTTGGTGATAAAATTTGCTGAAACCAAGTATATTTGGAAATTTAATGATGCATGGTAGCCTATTAAAGTTTCTGAGAAATCAAAGTAATATGGATTTGGTTTAGGTATGTTTAAACCTGTTGTTTTCTAAACTTAATTTAACATGGGGCTATTGTTTTCATGTAACATCTAACGTAGGATACTCTTAGAAAACATCAGTCTAGGGTGCCTGGGTGGTTCAGTCCTTAAGCGCCTGCCTTTGGCTCAGGTCATGATCCCAGTGTCCTGGGATTGAGCCCTGCATCAGGCTCCCTGCTCAGAGGGTAGCCTGCTTCTCCCTCTCTCACTCTCCCTGCTTATGTTCCCTCTCTCGCTGTGTCTCGCTGTATCTCTCTGTCAAATAAATAAATAAAATCTTAAAACACACACACACACACACAAATCAGTCTAAATCCATTCTTTTATTTTTGTCTCTTAATCTAATTTTAATGATTATTATCTAAAATGAAATATAGGGGCGCCTGTGTGGCTCAGTGGGTTAAAGCCTCTGCCTTTGGCTCAGGTCATGATCCCAGGGTCCTGGGATTGAGCCCCGCATCAGGCTCTCTGCTCAGCAGGGAGCCTGCTTCCTTCTCTCTCTCTGCCTGCCTCTCTGCCTACTTGTGATCTTTGTCTGTCAAATAAATAAATAAAATCTTTTTAAAAAAAAAATGAAATATAGAACCATGTCTTATTACCATTATGTTAAATTCAAGTTCTTATTAATCTTTTCTCCTCTTTGGTAAACATAACAATCTTTTGTTGTCCTTCAAAATTATATGAAATTTATATTATTTATAGTGACGTAAAGTAATTAACATAAATCTTTCTTTTCTCCTACCTAGGTATGTTAAGTATAATGACTGGTTTTGGTGTTTTGGAATTTCATGATTTATGTATTATTTATTTGGGTGAGTGAGACAACATGAGCTGGGGCACTGGGGGAGGGGTGCATCAGGACACTGGGATCATGACCTGAGCTGAGGGCAGATGCTTAACAGCTGAGCCACCCATGCCTCCCAAGCTTCCAACTCTTGATCTCAGCTGAGGTCTTGATCTCATGGAGGAGAGTTCTGGTTCCACACTGGGCTTCAGGCTGGGTGTGGAACCTACTAAAAAATAAACAAATACATAAATCATTCAACATTTTAATCTTGTCCTGGAAAACATACTAGCTTCTTTGCAGGTTGTGTATGACTAAATGACTTGCTATTGTTGCTAAGGTGGTTTCATGAATTGTAAACCGATTATTTCTAACTTGTCTTAGATGGTTTCTTTGGAGAGTACTGCATAAATTTAAAGCAGCTAATAATGATTCATGCTGTGCAAAAAACAGTGAGCTTTGTAGAGTTAGTCTCATTTAGTTGTCCTAGTAACTATGACATAAATAATACGCATTTTAGTGTTTAATTCACTTATTTTATTTACTTATTTTTTTAGTTCATTTATTTTAAACAGGGAAAGTAGTGTCTAAAGACTGTTAACTTCAGAATGTAAAATATAATTTGGCTAATTTCCCTCTCTAATTTATTGGAAACCTTAATATTTACTGTCTAAGAAAAATTCTATGTATTTTTTTTTAAAGATTTTATTTATTTATTTGACAGAGAGATCACAGGTAGGCAGAGAGGCAGAGAGAGAGAGAGGAGGAAGCAGGCTCCCCACTGAGCAGAGAGCCCGACGCAGGGCTTGATCCCAGGACCCTGGGATCATGACCTGAGCCAAAGGCAGAGGCTTTAACCCTCTGAGCCACCCAGGCGCCCCAATTCTATGTATTTTTAAAAAAACATTTCATTTACTTATTGAGAGAGAGAGAATGACAGAAAGACCACAGTCAGGGAAGGGGCAGAGAGAGAGAGGGATTAGCAAACTCCCCACTGAGGAGGTAGCCTTACGTGGGGCTCAATACCAGGACCCTGGGATTAAGACCTGGGCCAAAGGCAGGCACTTAACTGACTGAGCCACCCAAGCATCCCTCTGTGTATTTCTTTATTGTGTAAAACTGGAAGCATAGACAAGTGTTTGTGTTGTAGAAGTTCAATATTTGACATTGAGTTATTGTGTTATCTTTATTAATTTGCCTAATGTTGTTTTCAAAATGGAAATAGTTTAATGGACCTTTTGATTTTTTTCATTTATTTTTTAAGATTTACTTACACATGCAGCGGGAGTGGGAGAGGGAGAAGCAGTCTTCCTGCTGAGCAGGGAGCCCGATGCCAGACTCGATCCCAGGACCCCAGGATCATGACCTGAGCTGAAGGCAGACACTTAATGACTGAGCCACCCAGGCACCCCAGGAGAGAATCTTTCAAGCAGACTATCTGCTGAGCGAGGAGCTGTTTGTGAGGCTGGATCCCACAGCCCATGAGATCATGACCTGAGTTGAAACCTGTCGTTGGTTGCTCAACTGACTGAGGCACCCAGGCGCCCTGACCTTTTGATTTTATTTTATTTTTTTTTTTAAAGATTTTATTTATTTATTTGTCAGAGAGAGAGAGGGAGAGAGAGTGAGCGAGCACAGGCAGAGGCAGAGGGAGAAGCAGGCTCCCCGCCAAGCAAGGAGCCCGATGTGGGACTCGATCCCAGGACGCTGGGATCATGACCTGAGCCGAAGGCAGCCGCTCAACCAACTGAGCCACCCAGGCGTCCCGACCTTTTGATTTTAAAGTTACAGTATGTGTTGATTGCTAAACACGCATGGACATATGAAAGTTAAACTTTTATTTGACAAAATGTACAATGTTTTCACAGGTTGTTCTGTACACGCTGCTGAGCCAAGAGAGGAGAGCTGATCCAGAGGCCGGCCTGCTCCTTTACCTCAAGACTGGCCACATGTACCCTGTGCCTGCCAACCATCTTGATAAAAGAGGTTGAGTTGTTCTCTCTCCAGTTACTTCTCTGGTTGTTGTTTGTTTCTTTTTTTTCCTTTAACCTTTGGTCATCTGTATATATACCTGAAAAATCATTCACTGTACTTGCTAGGCCTAATACAGGTTGTAATATATAGTTGTGGTTTTATTTATTTATTTGCTTGCTTCCTTATTTATTTATTTTTAGTT
Organism: Martes martes; assembly: GCF_963455335.1. Classification (NCBI taxonomy): domain Eukaryota; kingdom Metazoa; phylum Chordata; class Mammalia; order Carnivora; family Mustelidae; genus Martes; species Martes martes. The sequence goes on from NC_137902.1 coordinate 57,163,921, forward strand.
GTATTTTTTAAAAAGGAATTTTAACAATATACTGTATATTTGAAAACATCTTTAACCTTTTTTGAAAGGTTTTATTTTTATTATACAAATTTTTATTATACAAAATTTATTTAAACTTCCTGTGTTATTGAGACACTCTAGATAGCTGTAATTGTCCTTACCATTTAGCTAAAAAATCAACTTCACAGTATTTACTAGTTATGAGATATATATATATATATATGACTGTTTAAAAGAACTTATGAAGTGACGCAAAGGGGCACATGCACCCGGATGTTTATAGCAGCTCTGTCCACAATAGCCAAACTACGAAAAGAGCCTAGGTGTCCATCAACACATGAATGGATAAGAAGATGTGATCTGTATATACAATGGAATACTCTGCAGCCATCAAAAAATTTGCACCGACCTGGATGGAACTAGAGGGTATTATGCTAAGTGAAATAAGTCAATTAGAAAGATAATTATCATATGATCTCATTCATATGCAGAATTTAAGAAACAAGGCAGAGGATCATAGGGGAAGAGAGGAAAACATGAAACAAGATGAAACCAGAGAAGGACACAAATCATAAGAGACTTTTAACCTCAGGAAACAAACAGGGTTGCTGGAGTGGTATGGGGGAGGGATAGGGTGACTGGGTTATGGTTACTGGGGAGGGTATGTGTTGTGGTTAGCGCTGTGAATTGTGTAAGACTGATGAATCACATTTCTGTACCCCTGAAACAAATAATACATTATATGTTAATAATAAAAAAAAAGAACTTACGAAGTGAACAAAAATTTAAGCAAATATATAACAAAATGTTTTTTTTTTAATATACACCAAAATGTTAACAGTTATTCTAGTGTAATGGGAAATAAGAATGTTCATTTTATGTTTTTAAATCTGAAAGTTTTACGAGAGAAAGATATATAAATAAACTTAATTCTTACACACACCCACCTTTTTGTTCCATAGAATTATTAAGGCTAAGAAACCAGATGGCATTCTCTTTGTTTCACCGTATTAGTAAATCTGCTATTGAAAAGGAGAAGACAAATCTTGCTCCTTTACCACAAATAATTGAGGACCAGCAAACTTGTAAATATTGTTCACAAATTGGCAACTGTGCTCTTTATAGCAGGTAAAAACTTTTTCTTCCCAAAGTATTAATTCCAGTTAAGTATTTACTTAGTTCAAAATGATTTAACTTTGTTGTCTGATCTGTAACTGATGATTTCATTTTAGTGATTTTTCTTTGTGGGTAGTATTTCAAAAATGAAGGGAATAGAAAAAAACAAACCACAGTTCATATTTTGTAACCAGCCTATTTCCTTGGGGAATAATAGAATGCTTTTTAAACTTCTTTCAAAAGTGGTTATTTTAATCTTGCTGCAGATAGTTTCTGGGGAAATGAAATACTTTTAGGACTTAATGGAATCTGGTTAAGAAGGGGTAATCTTCTGTTAAGAAGGGGGATCTGGCAGGTTCATTTAGGGGAGCATGTGATTTGATCTTGGGATTTTAAGTTTGAACCCCATGTAGAGTGTAGAGATAACTTAAAAAAACTTAAAATTTTTTTTCTTTAATTTGTCAGAGAGAGGAGCACAAGCTGGGGGAGCAGCAGGCAGAGGGAATAGAAGACTCCCCGCTGAGCAGGGAGCCTGATGCGGGACTGATCCGAGGACCCTCGGATCATGACCTGGGCCAAAGGCAGATGCTTAGCTGACTGAGCCACCCAGGTGCCCCAGGAAATTTTAATGTTATACGACTTTTTTTTTTTTTTTAAAGATTTTATTTATTTGAGAAAGAGTGAGAGCATGAGAGGAGGGAGGGTTAGAGGGAGAAGCAGACTTCCCGCTAAGTAGGGAGCCCAATGTGGGGCTCAATTAGGGCCCATGGGATCATGACCTGAGCTGAAGGCAGGTGCTTAATGACTGAGCCACCCAGGCGCCCCAGGAATTTTAAATATTATACAAAATTTTTCCGCATTATTTTACTTGTTTATTTGACACAGGGTGGGGAGAACATGAGCTGGGGGAGTAGCAAAGGGGGAAGGAGAAACAGACTCCTTGCTGAGCAGGGAGCCCAACACTGGTCTCGATCCAGGAACCCTGTGATCATGACCTGAACTGAAGACAGGTGCTTAACTGACTGAGCCACCCAGGTCCCCCAAGATTTTTTTTTTAATTGGTCTCTACACCCAACATGGGGCCCTAACTTACAATCCCAAGATCAAGAGTTGAATGCTCCACTGACTGAGCCAGCCAGGTGCCTATATGTCTATTTTTCTACATATGGGAAGTTTATTAGCTGTCTTAAGACCAGTCATTTGTATTTATACCTTCATCGGCCAGTGAAAGTTTTGAAAGACACAAAAAAGTAGTTAGATGTAAATACAGAGTAGGAAACAAGATCAAATCAAGACCAAAATTTCCAATTCAGCCTAAAAATTCCCATAAAGGACTTTTCAAAGTATTATATCAAACAAATGCTTTTTTTTGAAGATTTTATTCATTTATTTGACACAGAGAGAGAGATCACAAGTAGGCAGAGAGACAGGCAAAGAGAGAGGAGGAAACAGGCTCCCTGCTGAGCAGAGAGCCATATTCAGGGCTCGATCCCAGGACCCCTGAGACCACGACCTGAGCCGAAGGCAGAGGCTCAGCCTACTGAGCCACCCAGGCGCCCCCAAATAAATGATTTCTTTCTTTCTTTCTTTTTTTTTTTTTTTAAAGATTTTATTTATTTATTTGTCAGAGAGAGAGAGGGAGAGAGAGTGAGCGAGCACAGGCAGAGGCAGAGAGAGAAGCAGGCTCCCCGCCAAGCAAGGAGCCCGATGTGGGACTCAATCCCAGGACGCTGGGATCATGACCTGAGCTGAAGGCAGCTGCTTAACCAACTGAGCCACCCAGGCGTCCCAATAAATGATTTCTTAATGCAGAGGACAATGAGCTTTGGGAAGTTTGAGCCTGTAGCACAAGTACATTTTTTTGGAAAATCTTATTCTCTATGTTTTGTATGCTATCTTATAATTGTTTTTATATAAAAATTCAGAAGTTAATACTAAGCACAATTGATACGCCATATAATTCTCCATTTTTTTAAGACTTTTTTAAAAAAAGATTTTATTTATGTATTTGACAGACAGAGATCACAAGTAGGCAGAGAGGCAGGCAGAGAGAGAGAGGAGGAAGCAGGCTCACTGCTGAGCAGAGAGCCCGATGTGGGGCTTGATCCCAGGACCCTGGGATCATGACCTGAGCCGAAGACAGAGTCTTTAACCCACTGAGCCACCCAGGTGCCCCTCTCCATTTTTTTTTTTTTTTTAATATTTATCTGTTCGATAGAGAGAGAGTGAGAGAGGGAACACAAGCAGGGGGAGTGAGAGAGGGAGAAGCAGGGGGAGTGAGAGAGTTAGAAGCAGACCTCCCGCTGAGCAGGGAGCCTGATGTGGGGCTCAATCCCAGGACCCTGGGATCCTGACCTGAGCTGAAGGTAGACGCCTAGTGACAGCCACCCAGGTGCCCCAGTTCTCCATGTTTTTTGTGTTGACTTTCTAATGTTATAGAGCTGGATGTACACAAATTGTGATTTTGAGAAGTGCAGTTATACAAAAAGCCGAGACTTGATACTATTATAGTAATGAAAATTAGAGTATACCAAACTTAAGTAGGTATTAGGTTGTAGTCCTTAAGGGCAAAATAATACTATACTGGGTTTCTTAAGCATTTTGCTTTGTAAAAAGCCATTTAGCTTATAAAATGTTGAAATGACTTTAAAATTAGGACCTGTGGTTATAAGTTATAGTGATCATCATATATGTTGCTTATTTTAGAAATAACCTCATTTTTATAGCCAGCCAGTAAAATGTTTTATGTACATCTCTCTTTAGAGCAGTGGAACAACAGATGGATGACAGTTCAGTTCCAGTTGGCATGCTGCCCAAAATAAAAGAAGAAACCCAACATCTAAAGCTTACACACTTAGAGTATTTCAGCCTTTGGTGTCTAATGTTAACCCTGGAGTCACAGTCAAAGGATAATAAAAAGAATCACCAACATATTTGGTTAATGCCTGCTTCAGAATTGTAAGTGGTCTATCTAATACAGTAAACTTCAGTAATTTGGATTACCTAATGGGATGGTATTTGAAATTCATGAAAAATACAGGATACATGATATCATGTTAGAGCTGTGCAATTTCATATATTCATGCCAACTGTAGATGGTTGTCAAGGAATTTTTTCTAAGTAGAGCACTATTCTTATTTTCAGTAGGTTAAATATGTCTTGAGAAATATTTTTTTTAAAGATTTTATTTATTTATTTGATAGAGACACAGCGAGAGAGGCAACACAAGCAGAAGGAGTGGGAGAGAGAGAGAAGTAGGTTCCCCACTGAGCAGGGAACCCAATGAGCCACCCAGGTGCCCAGATTCAAATTTTCTAAAGGTGGTCCATCTTTTATTTTGTGAGATCTATTTTTTATTATAAAAATTTAAAAAAATTTTTTTTTTTTTAGTTTCAGGGGTAGAGTTTAGTGAGTCATTGTCTACAACACCCAGTTATAGTGCCTTCCTTAATGGTCATCACCCAGTTATCCCATCACTCTACTCCCTCCCCTCCAGCAGCCCTCAGTTTGTTTCCTATAGAGATCTATTTTTTTACAAGTTGTTTATAAAGAAATAATTGTGTATATCTTTGCATAGTATTTTTCTTTATGTAATATTCCATTGTTTTTGATCTACTTATTTAGAACTTTTAGAATGAATATCGATTTTAATGTGACTTTAGAAGTAATTGGATCATTATTTCCTTAACAGTAAATTTTTTTTTAAGGATTTTTTTTTTAAAGATTTTATTTATTTATTTGACAGATCACAAGTAGGCAGAGAGGCAGGCAGCGAGAGAGGAAGGGAAGCAGGCTCCCTGCTGAGCAGAGAGCCCGATGTGGGGCTCGATCCCACAACACTGGGATCATGACCTGAGCTGAAGGCAGAGGCTTTAACCCACTGAGCCACCCAGGTGCCCCTCCTTAACAGTAAATTTTAACACAAGGAATCATTACAGTGGATAAAATTTAAGTTGTTTTTGATAGACCATGTCAGCACAGTGAATATGTCAAGTGTACATACCAACAAGCTTCCGAAGCTGTATTTAACAGTTGTGCCTGAGAAATTGTAAATGCTTAAAACTTGCTTCTTGGAAGCTGTGGAATTATCAGTTTGCTTATTATTATTTTAATAACAGTGATTATAAATCCTCTTGTAAATACTAAAGAACATCAAGTTCAGGAAACGTATTACCTTTTGTCTTCCTTATTGTTACGTGTATCAGCATAGGAAGTAGGGATGTCATTCAGAGTTCAAAGTACTGATACACATGTTGTTCAGAGATCCCAGCCTGTGGCTGCAAGAAGGGATGTGCTACCTAGCACTCGTCTAGAGGTCTTTTGAAGAGAGATTATTTTTAAACTAATAGAATGTTAGCTCAGCATTTCTAACACTTTAATGTAGATTGTGGAAAATGTAAAAATGAATGAGACAGCATTATGGGCTCCAGGGGCCAGATGAACAAGTAAATTGTGGAAAAATGCTAATATAGTATTTATATATATGATGTAAATGGAAGCTTTCTTTCTTTCTTTCTGTTTCACAGGGAGGAGAGTGGTAACTGCGTTGGAAACCTGATTAGAACAGAATGTGTGAAAACAGTTTGTGATGGACAGTATTTACATAATTTTCGACGTAAAAATGGTGACATGCCTGTCACAAATCTAATGGCAGGTGATAGAATTATTTTAAGTGGAGAAGAGAGAACACTGTTTGCTTTATCTAGGGGATATGTGAAGGAGATTAACGTGACATCAGTAACTTGCTTATTAGACAGGTAATGAAATGTTTCTTTGGTGGGATGACAGCTTTATGGATATATAAATTGCATCCTATTCACAGTTTATTCATTTAAACCATTATTCATGGTTTCTAGTATATTCTTATAGTTGTGCAGCCATCACCAAAATCACTTTTAGAATATTTTCATCCCCCAAAAAAGAACCCTTGTACCCTTTGGTATTCATTCCCCCTACTCTAGGCAATCACCAGTTTTCTTTCTGTCTCTGTAGGTATGCCTGTTCTGAACATTTCATAGAAATGGGATCATATATGATCTTCTGTGACTGGCTTTTCTTTACTTAGCATACTGTTTCGTTTTTTTTTAATTTGAGAGAGAGAGAGCAAGAGAGAGAGTGACAGAGAGAATAAGCAGGAGGAAGACCAGAGGGAGAGGAAGAAGCAGGCTCCCCATTGAGCAGGGAGCCTGATGCAGGACTTGATCCCAGGGCCCTGGGATCATGACCCAAGCTGAAGGCAGATACTTAACCGACTGAGCCCCCCAGGTGCCCCTCTTCTGGATATTTCATCTAAATAAAATCATAGGGTTTTTGGATTTGTTTTGTTCTATTTTGTTTGCCTAGCTTCTTTTACTTAGCATAATGTTTCTGAAGTTCATCTTTGTTTTGGCATTTATCATTACCTTATTTCTTTTCTTTTTTAAATTTTTTAATTTTTTAAAAAAGATTTATTTACTTATTTGACAGACAGAGATCACAAGTAGGCAGAGAGGCAGGCAGAGAGAGAGAGGAGGAAGCAGACTCCCTGCCGAGCAGAGAGCCCGATTCGGGGCTCGATCCCAGGACCCTGGGATCATGACCTGAGCCGAAGGCAGAGGCTTAACCAACTGAGCCACCCAGGCACCCCTCTTTTCTTTTTTTTAAAAAGAGATTTTAATTACTTATGTGATGAGAGACAGCGAGAGAAGGACCACAAGCTGGGGGAGTGGGAGAGGAAGAAGCAGACTCCCCGATGAGCAGGGAACCTGATTCGGGGCTCGATCCCACGACCCTGGGATCATGACTTGAGCCAAAGGCAAATGCTTAATGACTGAGCCACCCGGTGCCCCAGTACCTTCTTTCTTTATGGCTGAATAAAATTCCATTATGTGGATAGGCCACATTTGCTCATCCATTCACCAGCTGATGGACATTTGAATTGTTTCTACTTTTTTGGGTGTTAAGGCTAGTATTGCTGTAAATATTCACATACAAATTTTTACATGAATATATATATATTTTTAGAGATTTATTTATTTTGGAGTGAGGGAGTACAAGTGAGGCAAGGGGGAGAGGGAGAGAGAGAAGCAGACTCCCCACTGAGCACAGAGCCCAATGTGGGGCTCAGTCCTAGGACCCTGAGATCGTGGTTTGATCTGAAATCAAGAGTCAGACTCTTAACCATCTGAGACCCCACAAGCGTCCCTATGAAATATATTTTTACTCTCCTTTGTAGATACCTACTGGTGAAATTGAGTTTAGCATTTTGAGGAACTACCAAACTGCTAAGGTTTGGTTAGTATATTCTGTTTCATGATGCTAATGTGGACGTGATCTTTTTTTTTTTTTTTTTTTTTTTTTTTTTTTTAATTTTTTTTTTTTTAAGATTTTATTTATTTATTTGACAGACAGAGGTCACAAGTAGGCAGAGAGGCAGGCAGAGACAGAGAGAGGAGGAAGCAGGCTCCCCACGGAGCAGAGAGCCCGATATGGGGCTCGATCCCAGGACCCTGGGATCATGACCTGAACTGAAGACAGAGGCCTTAGCCCACTGAGCCACCCAGGTGCCCCTGTGGACGTGATCTTACCTAGTTCTCATCACCACATGAATGTCAGGCAGGCTAGATCCCCAGTTAGCCATGAAGCTTACTTGTAGCACTCTGGGCACTCACCATTTCATTTTCTCCTTCTAAAAAGAACTGTTTTGGGATGCCTGGCTCGCTCAGTCAAGCATGCAACTCTTGATCTCTGGGTTATGGATTCGAGCCCCTTGTTGAGTGTACAGGTTACTTAAAAATAAAATCTTTTTCCAAAAAAAACATTTTTTCCTATTTATGGTTGTGACATCAAGTATATTTATCTCTGTTAAAACAAAGTGAGTTTATTTAAAGAAAAATATTAAGTAAATAGAATAATTGGTATGAACATTTGTGGTTGAGACCGCTATCCATGCTCACTAATGTCTACATTCCCCTCTTCCTGCCTTCCCAGCCTTCCTTGCATGAAGTGCAGGCCAGGCCTCCTGTATCTTAATGGATGGAGATCAGGAATTGGGATGCAGTGACTTCTGGGTAACTGCCCTGGATGTATCCGGGCTTGTCCTCTGCCAGTTAGTAATTCTAGTTTAGCCACAACCAGCCCCAGTCTGAGTTTCATGATATGGGAGTATGAGGCACAGTACTTCTTTTGTCTGTTAGGATTTCTGGCAGTCACTTGCAGTTATTTATTTAGTGAGTATCCTGCTTTGCAAATCGTTGAGGAGTTTATAATGGGGGTAAGCAAATAAAATATTTCTGGTCTAATATGACAAGTGTTTGAATTGATGAGAACACGGATGAGAGGCATTGAACCCAATTTTAGAAGGCTCAGGGAAAGCTTTTGAAAGAGGTCATTCTGGATCTTCACCTGGTGAATTAATTGCCTGGTGTAGCAGTGTTGAGAAGAGTATGCCGGACAGAGGAATGTGGTGCATAACGACATGACGGTGTGACGGAACGTTCAGCAAAGTGCAGGAATGTAAAAGATGAAGAAGTGAGTGTGAATGGGGAGGTCACTTCATAGAAGGTCTTACATAACATGTTAAGTTGTGACTATTCAGATGTATTAAAGAGTTTTAAACAGAAGAGCGATAATAATCGGATTTGCATTCTCTGTGGATGCATTGTGAAGAACAGTTAATTAATAGAGATGAATCTGAAAGCATGGAAACCAGGAAACTTGTAGTGGCCCGGGCCAGCGGTGACTGAGGGCAAGGTAGCTTTGGCAGAGAGCATGGAGTGATTTTGAGAAGTATTTAGAAAGTAAGATTGGCTAACATTTGGATGCTGATTGGATATGGAGGTTGGGGAGAGGGTGAGGGGAAGGGAGAAAGAAGGACAAGGCAGTGGTGCGGAGGCAAGTGCTGTCGACTGGAATCAGAGCCACATAATAAGGATCAGGTTCAGTGGGAGTAAAGATTTGTTCAGTTTTGAATGTATTGAGTTTTCACAGCCTGGGTTTTGACCAAGTGGAAAATTCTTGCTGCCTGGTGGATATCCAAACCTGAAGCTCAGGTGAGCAGCCAGGCAGAAAAAGAAGGTGAGGTCAGGCCTCAAGATGTAGATTTGGCATTTAGAGCTACATGAGGGGATGGAACCAAGGGAAAATGACAAGAAAGAACAGTACAGAGGACCAGGGGAGGGACTCTAGGGAACCCCGGGGTTTTAGGAATTGGAAGAGGAGTGGGAGAAGGCATCAGGAAAGAGACGTGTGCTCCAGGCTGGAGGAGAGAGGGGCCCTGTGCTCAGGATCCTTCTTGGTGTGTTGAGTCCAGGCTAGATTGCAAAGCTAGGCCTAGTGAATTGTCAGCAGGTGTTGTAAGTTCCTGATTAATTGATTTGACCTTAGCGTCTTAAACCCTACTTTTCTCCCTTTTCCGGCCAGTGCACCATTCTTTTTTTTTTTTTTTTTCTTTTTTAAGATTTTATTTATTTGACAGAGAGAGATCACAAGTAGGCAGGCAGAGAGAGAGGGAGAAGCAGACTCCCCACCAAGCAGGGAGCCCGATGTGGGGCTCGATCCCAGGACCCTGAGATCATGACCTGAGCCACCCAGGTGCCCCAGTGCACCATTCTTATGTTGTCTGATTGGCAAGTATGAATTAGGGCCTGGTAGCCTTTTTTTTTTTTTTTTAAAGATTTTATTTATTTATTTGACAGACAGAGATCACAAAAGTAGGCACAGAGGCAGGCCGAGAGGGAGAGGGGAAAGCAGGCTCCCTGCGGAGCAGAGAGCTTGATGCGGGGCTCCCCTGGGATCATGACCTGAGCTGAAGGCAGAGGCTTAACCCACTGAGCCACCCAGGTGTCCCTGGTAGACATTTTAATAGCTATTCTGGCTCTTTTACTCTTTTAGCAAACAGTAATGTATTCCTTCCTTCCTCCCTCCTTTCGTCCCTCCCTTCCTTCCCTCCTTTTTTAAGATTTTATTAGAGAGAGAGAGAAATTGAGAATACAAACAAGGGAGGGTGGCAGGCGGAGGGAGAAGCAGAATTTCTGCTGAGCAAGGAACCCAATGTGGGACTTGATCCCAGGACTCTGGGATCATGACCTATGCCGAAGGCAGAGGGTTAACCGACAGTCATTCAGGCATCCTACAGCAATATATTTCTTATACAGACCAACTGACTATGTTAAATGAAGGACATTCATGTATATCTGTTTGCTGTTTTAGGAACTTGTCAATACTCCCAGAATCAACTTTGTTCAGATTGGACCAAGAAGAAAAAACTTGTGACATAGACACCCCCTTAGGAAATCTTTCTAAATTGATGGAAAATACTTGTGTCAGGTTTGTAACAATGAGTGAATCTGAAATTTACCCATCTTTCTTAAGGAATATTACTAAAAACACTTTTTTTTTCTTTCTAGCCAAAAACTTCGAGATTTAATCATTGACTTTCGTGAACCTCAGTTTACATCCTACCTCAGTTCTGTTCTTCCATATGATGCAAAAGATACAGTTGCCTGCATTCTCAAAGGTATGTGATAATCAGCACGTCTGCTTCCATTGATTGTTCTTGGTTGTATTTATAATTCAGTGTCTATTATAGCCTAGCATTTTTGTAACTTAATAAACTTAAAATTTTTAGGCAGATTTTCTTGGGAAGTAGTTTACCTATATGCTTTAATATCACCATGACATTTTCTTACTTTAAAAAGACATATCGAGGGGCGCCTGGGTGGCTCAGTGGGTTAGAGCCTCTGCGTTCGGCTCGGGTCATGATCCCAGGGCCCTGGGATCAAGCCCCGCATCGGGCTCTCTGCTCGGCGGGGTCCTGCTTCTCCCTCTCTCTCTGCCTGCCTCTCTGCCTGCTTTGTGACCTCTGTCTGTCAAATAAATAAATAAAATCTTTAAAAAAAAAAAAAAGACATATTGAAAAGCAGACTTGAAGAGAGGCTGCTTTTCTTACAGTTAATTTGCTCATTGAAATCCAACGTTCTTTTTCCTGTTATTTTTAAATTTAAATGTAGGTTTGAATAAACCTCAGAGGCAAGCAATGAAAAAGGTACTTCTTTCAAAAGACTACACACTCATCGTGGGTATGCCCGGAACAGGAAAAACAACTACAATATGTACTCTTGTAAGGTTTTTCTTTTGCTTAGAATCTATTTAAATCAGCTTCTTAGTTTGGAGAATGTGATGTTTTCTATCAAAAGGGCTGAATTTTAAATCAAAAGGCTTTATTTCAAATTAACCTTTAAGAATGACATGAGAGGGGTGCCTCGGTGACTCAGTGGGTTAAGCCTCTGCCTTTGGCTCAGGTCATGATCGTGGGGTCCTGGGTTTGAGCTCCGCATCAGGCTCTCTGCTCAGCCAGGAGCCTGCTTCCCCCTCTCTCTCTGCCTGCCTCTCTGCCTACGTGTGAACTCTCTTTCTATGTCAAATAAATAAATAAAATCTTTAAAAAAAAAATGAATGACAAGAGAAATATAGAAGCTAAGTCACAAAAAGTTGTAATCATGTTGTAGGTTTTTTGCATTTAGGTTTATCTGAGACGTTTTTCAGTTGGTGGCATGTGTATCATTGTATGTTTGCTTTACCTTAAAAAAGTGATAAATTATACAGAGGTGGTTGAAATAAATTTTTCTGGGATTTGTTTTTCCATGTCAGATTTCTGTGCTTATCTTAGAATAATCATAATGATGGCAACAAATATTTGTTGATTGATACTGTGTACCAGGCACTATTCAAAGTTTGTACTTTGTACTCAATTTTATTATCAATTATAAATAATAAAATATACCTAATTTTATTATCATTAATAATATGGTATTAATATATCATTAATTAATGAGATAATGCCGTGTGATTTTCATAAAACATTTTGACTTTATAATTTTTTAAATACTTAGCTTGGCTCAGCTCTAAGATACGCTTCCTATTTTTTTTTTTTTTTAAGATACGCTTCCTATTAAGTTTTCTGATTGTATTTGAAAAATATAAGCATGTTGAAAATTATTTGGAATTAAAAGTAATGTTATTTTCCTTTCTTTTATTCATTATTAGGTAAGAATTCTCTATGCCTGTGGTTTTAGTGTTTTGTTGACCAGCTATACACATTCTGCTGTTGACAATATTCTTCTGAAGTTAGCGAAGTTTAAAATAGGATTTTTGCGTTTGGGTCAGGCTCAGAAGGTCCATCAAGACATCCAGAAATTCACGGAGGAGGAAATTTGCAGATCCAAGTCCATTAAATCCTTAGCTCTTCTGGAAGAACTCTACAACAGCCACGTAAGTACAATTATTGCATAATAATACCAGCAGGAATTTTTTGTAGCCAGACTGAGTGGAGAAACAGCATTCTGGGAAATTCAGTCACATTGACCAGTTTTATTAATTTATAGTTTGCTCTTTGCTTTTGAACTGAAATGAGGTTTCTGGTTTATTATTCAGGGCTCCCATCTCCTAGTTTAAACTATCCTAGTTATGGAAAATGCTTGTTTCTCTCCACTCACAGCACTTCTGACACTAGCTAGTGGAGTTCTTGCTGATTCTGCAGCTTAGTGCTCAACCCCTTAATAGGATTGCACCACCCACTTCAGTTCCCAGTTGTAAGTCCGGGCCTCCTATGCATCTGAGCTAACAGCCATAAATCAGGGTTCCCATCACCCCATCCTAGGGTTCGATAACTTGCTAGAATGGCTTACAGAATTCAAGTAAGTGCTTTACTGACGAAATTACTGGATGTATTCACAGGATGCAATTCAGAACAGTCAAATGGAAGAGATGCATAGGGTTAGGAATGCAGAAAGGGATCTAGAGCTTCTATACCCTCTCCAGATGAACCACCCTCCCAGCACCATGATGTGTTCACCTACCCAGAAGCTCTCTGAACCTCTTTGTGTGGGGGTTTTTATGGAGATTCCATCATGTAGGCATGATTGATTAAATCATTGGTGGTTGGTGATTAGCTCAATTCCCAGACCCTCTACCCTTCCCTCAGTAGAGGGGTGGGGTTGGGGATGCGGTTGAAAAATTTGAAAAATTCTAACCGTTTAATCTCTAGGTTGGTTCCTCTGGCATCCAACTCCCATCCTCTAATTAGCATAATGCAGGAATGGTTGAAAGGGACTTATTATGAATAACAAGAGATATTCCCCTCTCCCCTAACACTCAGGAAATTCCAAAGGTTTTAGGATCTCTGTATCAGGAACCCAGAGGAGGACAAACATGTATTATTATATTACAATATCACACCTAGAAAACTACTAATAATTATTTATTATTAGCAAATAATTTACTAAAAAATTAGTAAATAATTAGGATTATTTAGCCTGTTTGAATTCTAAACAATGGTACATGAACAGTCTAATGATAGGTTTTTTAATAGACTTAGAGACTTTTGATATAGAGCCTAGTTTTTATTTTATTATTTAATGTCTAAATTTTGGGGGGAAGTTTTTATTTTTTAAAGATTTTATTTTGGGGGGCACCTGGGTGGCTCAGTCGTTAAGTGTCTACCTTCGGCTCAGGTCATGATCCCAGGGTCCTGGGATCAAGCCCCTCATTGGGCTCCCTGCTCGGCAGGAAGCCTGCTTCTCTCTCTCCTATTCCTGCTTCTGTTCCCTGTATTGTTGTGTCTCTCTCTGTCAAATATATAAATAAAATCTTAAAAAAAAAAAAAGATTTTATTTTTGGGGCACCTGGGTGACTCACTTAGTTAAATGTCTGCCTTCAGCTCAGGTGATGATCCCAGCATCCTTCTTGTTCATCAGGGAGTCTGCTTCTCCCTCTCCCTCTGCCTCTCCACCTGCTTGTGCTCTCTCTCTCTCAAATAAATAAATAAAATCTTTAAAAAAAATTTTTATTTTTAAGTAATCTCTACATCCAACATAGGACTTGAACCCGTGACCCCAAGATCAAGAGTTACATGCTCTACTGACTGAGCCAGCAAGGCACCCCCTGCCCCCGGAAGTTTTAACTGATAGTTTTGTCTTTGAAAAAAAAAATCTAAAATAAATAAAATAAATTTAATAGGCTGTTCCTTCTATTCCTTTTTCTAATATCTATACCAGTTATTGAAAAATTTTGAAGGGCGCCTGGGTGGGTGACTCATTCAGTTGAGGGTCTGCCTTTGGCTCAGGTTATGGTCCTGGGGTCTTGGGATCAAACCCTGCATCCAGGTCCCTGCTCAGCAGGGAGCCTGTTTGTCCCTCTCCCTCTGCTGCTCCCCGTGCTTGTTCTCTCTTGTTATGTCAAATAAATGAATAAAATCTTAAAAAAAAGAAAAAAAGAAAAATTTTGAAGTGCCTAAAATGTGTATCTGATTAACTTTTTAAAAATTAAACTTATTGGGGCACCTGGGTGGCTCAGTGGGTTAAAGCCTCTGCCTTCGGCTCAGGTCATGATCCCAGGGATCGAGCCCCACATTGGGCTCTCTGCTCAGCGGGGAGCCTGCTTCCCCCCCTCTCTCTGCCTGCCTCTCTGCCTACCTGTGATCTCTGTCAAATAAATAAATAAAAATCTAAAAATATAAAATCTTAAAAAAAAATTAAACTTACTATTTGAGGTGATTATAGATTTCCACGCAGTAGTAAGAAATAATACAGAGAAATCATGTATATCCTTTGCCCAATAGTACCATTTTACAAAACTGGTAAATATCATGCTCAGGATATTAGCATTGATACAGTCTGGATACAGCTCCATTACCACAAGGATCACTCATGTTGTACTTTTACAACTATACCTGCTTTGTTCCTGCCCCACCCCCTCTTGAACCCCTGATAACCACTTACCTGTTTTCCATTTCTACAATTTTGTCATTTCAAGAATGTTACATAAATGGGATCGTACATAGTATGTAACATTCTAGGGTTGGTGTTTTTCAAGGAGTCTAATATCCTGGAAATTTAGGTGGTTGTGTTTATGAATAGTTTGTTCTTTTATGTTGGTGAGTATGTTCTTTTATGTTGGTGAGGACCTCCGTTGTATGGAGATACCACAGTTTGTTTAACCGTTCACCCATTCAAAAACATCTGGAGAATTTTTGGCTATTATGAATCAGGCTGCTATAGATGTTCATGTACAGGGTTTTGTGTGGACTTAAGTCTGTGTGATAAATGCTCAGAGGTGCAATTTCTGGGTCATTTGGTAGTTGTATGTTTAGTTTTTAGGGGTTTTTTTGTTGTTGTTTTGTTTAATTAATCTGTATGCCTAACATGGGGCTCAAACTCACCTGCAAAATCAAGAGTCGCATGCTCTATGGACTGAACCAGCCAGGTGCCCTGCATGTTTAGTTTTTTTTTTTTTTGATTTACCAAACTGGGAAGCCTGGGTGGTTCAGTAGGTTAAGCGTCTGCCTTCGGCTCAGGTTACGATCACAGGATTCTGGGGTTGAGTCCAGCATCAGGCTCCTTGCTCAGCACAGAGTCTGCTTCTTCTCTGTCTGCCACTCCCCCCTGCTTGTGCTCTCTTTTTTTCTCTCTCTGTCAAATAAATAAAATAAAATAAAAAAATCTACCAAACTGTTTTCCAAAGCAGCTGTAACATTTTGCATTCCCACCAGCAGTGTATGAGTGATCTTGTCAGCGTGTGGTAGAGTTACTGTTTTTCATTTTGGACATTCTGGTAGGTCTATAATGATACCTCATTGTGATTTTAATTTGCATTTCCCTAGTGATGGCGATTGATGTTTTCATGTGCTTGTTTGCTATCTCTGTATCCTCTTTGGTGAAATGTCTCTTCCTGTCTGTTGGCCATTTTGATTGTTTTTTTTACTGTTGAGTTTTAAGAGTTCTTTCTATATTCTAGATGTTAGTCCTTTATTGGATATATAATTTGTGAGTGTTTTCTCCAACAGTTTTTTCTTTTCTTTTTTTTTTTTTCATTTTCCTTACAAGGTCCTTTGCTGCAGAAAAGGCTTTAATTTTGATACAGTGCAGTATATAAATTTTTTACTTTTATGCATTCTTTCAGTGTTAAGTTTAAAAACCCTATCTACCTCCAGATTCTGTAAGTTTTTCCTGTTTTTTTTTCCTAAAAGTTTTACATTTTTTTTTAATTTTATTTATTTATTTGACAGAGAGAGAGAGAGATCACAGGTAGGCAGAGAGGCAAGCAGAGAGAGGGGGAAGCAGGCTTCCTGCTGACCAGAGAGCCCGATGTGGGGCTGGAGCCCAGGACCCTGGGATCATGCCCTGAGCTGAAAGCAGAGGCTTTAACCCACTGAGCCACCCAGGCACCCCCAAAAGTTTTACATTTTTAAGTTTTACATTCAAGTCTGTGACCATTTTATTTTTGTGTGATGTGTGAGATTTAGATCAAGGTGCAGTTTTGGGCCTGTTGCTGTCCAATTGTTACAGCACCACTTCTTGAAAAACCTTTCATCCCTCCATTGAGTTGCTTTTGCGCCTATGTTAAAAAACCCATGGCACCTGGCTGGCTTAGTTGGAAGAGCATGTGACTCTTGATCTTGGGGTCATGAGTTTGAACCCCGCATTGGGGTGGTTACATAAGTAAACATTGCTTACATAAGTAAACATTTTTTTAAAAATTTTATTTATTTATTTGACAGACAGAGATCACAAGTAGGCAGAGAGGCAGGCAGAGAGAGAGGAGGAAGCAGGCTCCCGGCTGAGCAGAGAGCCCGATGTGGGGCTTGATCCCAGGACGCTGGGATCAGGACCTGAGCCGAAGGCAGTGGCTTAACCCACTGAGCCACCCAGGTGCCCCACATAAGTAAACATTTTTTAAAAAAAAAACCTATTGAGGGGCGCCTGGGTGGCTCAGTCATTAAGCGTCTGCCTTCTGTTCAGGTCATGATCCCAGGGTCCTGGGATCGAGCGCCATATCCGGCTCCCTGCTCGGCAGGAAGCCTGCTTCTCCCTCTCTCTCTGCAGCTTCCCCTGCTTGTGTTCCCTCTCTCGATGTGTCTCTATCTGTCAAATAAATAAAAAATCTTTAAAAAAATAAATAAAGAAAGAAATAAAAATTAAAAAAAAAACTTATTGGGTGTATTTGACTGATACAGACATTCGCAACAGACATTCTTAACAGACATTCACAGATCAAATTTAGCAGGGCATTAAAAGGTTTGTACACTGAACAAGTGGGATTTATTCCCACGATAGAGGGATTATTCAGCAAGAAAATCAGTGTGATCCTTTATCCTTCAATTTTTAACATGCCTTCTATCATTAAATTTGAAGTGACTTTCTCATGTAATGTATATAGCTAAATAATGTTATCTACTCTGCCAATCTGTTTTTTTTTTTTTTAAGATTTTATTTATTCATTCATGAGAGACACAGAGAGAGAGAGGCAGAGGGAGAAGCAGGTTCCCCACCGAGCAGGGAGCCCGATGTAGGACTCAATCCCAGGACCTGGGGATCATGACCTGAGCCGAAGGCAGATGCCCAAACATCTGAGCCACCCACGTGCCCCTGCAAATCTGTTTTTTAATTGTTTTGATCCCTGTCTTTTTTTTTTTTTTTTTTTTTAAGATTTTATTTGTGTGACAGAGAGAGAGATAGTGAGAGGGAACACAAGCAGGGGGAGTGGGAGGGGAAGAAGCCTCCCACTGAGCATGGAGCTGAATGTGGGGTTTGATTCCAGCACCCTGGGATAATGACCTGAGCTGAAGGCAGAGGTTTAATGACTGAGCCACCCAGGCATCCCTAATCCCTGTCTTTTAAAATATACATGGCACATATATAAACTGTTTACATTCATCATAAATATTGATACATGTTAGGTCTTAAGTCTGCCATTTTATTTTTTGTTTTATGTTTCCTATGGTTTTTATTGTTGTTGTTTGTTTTGTTTTTATAATCACACCCAACATGAGGCTCAAACTCACAACCCTGAGATCAAGAGTCACATGTTCTACTTGCTGAGGCAGCCAAGTGCCCCTCTCTTTTTTGATTGTTTTCTTTTTCATGCCTTATGGTTTACTTGAACAGTTTTTATTCCATTTTGATTTCTCTATAGTATTTTTGTGTGATCACTTTTAGTGGTTGGTCTGTTGCTCTGTGTATTACCTCATACACACACACACACACTCACACGTAGTCTGTTGATTTTGTCATTTTACTAGTGCTCGTGAAGTTAGAGAGCCTAACTCCATTTATGTCCCTTTCTTCTCCTGCTTATGATTGTCTTTTTTTTCTACATAGACTTCGTCAGACTGTGTTCTCATTTTTGCTTCAACCATCAAATATAATTTGTAGGAAATGAAAAACATATTGTATCCATCCATATTTTTGTTTACTATGTTCTTCCCTTCTGATGTTCCAAATTTCTGTTCTTTTATCATTTCCTTTCTGTTTAAAGATCTTCCTTTATCCATTCTTTCAGGGTATCAGGTCAACTAAGAACAAATTCCCTTAGTTTTCATTCATTGTGGGAATGTCTCAATTTCTCCTTCATTCCTGATGTACTGTTTTGTTAGTTATAGTATTCTGGGTAAATAATTCTTTTCTTTTGGTACTGGAAAAATATTCTGCCACTTCTATAAGGCTTCTGTGATTTCTAAGAGAAATGTGCGGACATTTGAATTAGAATGTTTTTCCCCTATAGCAAGGTATTATTTTCTTGGGCTACTTTCCAGATTCTTCTTCTTCTTTTTTTTTTTTTTTAAGATTTATTTATTTACTTTAGAGAGGGAGAGAGAGAGAGAGCACACTCAAGTAGGAGGGGCAGAGGGAGAGGGAATCCCTGAGCATGGAGCCTGAGCTGGGGCTCAATCCCAGGATCCTGAGGTTGTGACCTGAGCCAGAAGCAGATGCTTCACCAACTGAGCCACCCAGGCACCCCTTAGACATTTTTCTTTTAGTTTTTAGAATTTTAATTACTGTGTGTGTCAGTGTTTTCTTCTTTTTTTTTAAATCATGTTTGAAGTTTTCTCAGCTTATTGAATCTATATATTTAGTATCTCTTGCCAAGCTTGGGACATTTTCAGCCATGGTTGCTTCTAGTACTGTTTCAGCTCTTCCCTCTTTTTTTCTTCTTCTAGGACTTTGAAGATAAATGTTTGATCTTTTGATTATTCCACAGATCTGTCAGGCTCTGTTCATGTATTGTTCTTCAGGCTATTTTCTTTCTGTTATTCAGCCTGTATAATTTCTTTTTTTCTGTGTCTCAGTTCACAGCATCTTTGCCCTGTCCTCTGCTGTTGAGTATATTTCATGATTTTAAAATTTCGGTTATTATGTTTTCAGTTCTAAAATTTCCATTTGCCTTTTCTTTTGTGCTCTGTTTCTTTGTTGAAACTTTCTATTTTTTATTTGATTGAGGTATGTTCATAGTTCCTCAATGAAACATTTTTATCATGGCTGCTTTAAAATCTTTGTCATACACTCTTGATCTTGGGGTCGTGAGTTTGGGTGCCCCATAGGGTGTAAAGTTTACTAAAAAAAATAAAAAACTTAAAAAAATAAAATCTTTGTCATACAATTCTAACATCTCTGATATCCTTGTTGCTGGCATCTTTTGAGTACCTTTTTTTCATTCAGTACAAGATTTTCCTGGGTATGTTTTTGTTTTTTTTAAATGTACTTTTTAAAAGATTTTATTTATTTATTTATTTGACAGAGAGAGCACAAGGAAGGGGAGAGGGAGAGGCAGGCT
The DNA here is from genome assembly GCF_963455335.1 of Martes martes. Taxonomy (NCBI): domain Eukaryota; kingdom Metazoa; phylum Chordata; class Mammalia; order Carnivora; family Mustelidae; genus Martes; species Martes martes. The sequence goes on from NC_137902.1 coordinate 57,183,625, forward strand.
CCCCACTAAGCATGGAGCTTGATCCCAGGATCCTGGAATCATGACCTGAGCCTAAGGCAGATGCTTAACTGACTGAACCCCCTAGGCTCCCCTTGTTTTTGTTTTTTATGTAACAGTTTCTTTCTTTCTCTCTCTCTCTCTCTCTCTCTTTCTTTCTTTCTTTCTTTTTTTAAGATTTTGTTTATTTGAGAGAGAGAGAGCCCAAGCAGAGGAGAGGGATAGAGGGGGAAGCAGGCTCCCCACTGAGCAGGGAGCCTGATGTGAGACTCAATCCAGGACCCTGGGATCATGATCTGAGCCAAAGACAGAAGCTTAACCAACTGAGCCACCCAGGTTCCCCATTTTTTTTTTTTTTTTTTAAGTAGGTTCCATGCCCAGTGTGGGGCTTGAATTCATAACACTGAGATCAAGACCTGAAGTGAGATCTAGAGTTGGACACTACCATCTGAGCCACCCATGTGCCCCTGGCTATGTATATATTATGACGAACCTGAACATTTTGCATTATGTTATTTAAGACTTCTGTTTTAGCTGGCTTTCTCTGATTCTACTCTTGATAGGACAAGAGAGTATGTCACTTCATTACCGCCAGGTGGGAATTGAAGTGGGGTTCCCATTTGGCCTCTTAACATAAAGGGGTAGGGGCTCCTCATTACTGATGGATAGGGGTAGGAGTCTAGGTTCCCTACCTGGTCTCCACTGACATTGTGAGGTGGGGCCTTATTATCATTCAGCAGGGATTAAAGTCCTGGCTGCCTCCTTGCCTGGCTCTGTTACTGCCCCAGTAGGACATTGGAGTTCCTTTGCCTGCATCAGTGGGGCATAAGACTACAGTGTTTTTTGTGGCCTTTTGTTAGTGGCTATTATAGAGTGGCTATTGTATACAAGTTTTCTGTCTGCTAGGCTTTCTCTTTTCTCTTCCTTTGGCTTTTTTTGGGTTTTTTTTTTTTTTTCTCTGCCCATCAGCATTCCTGGGTTAAATTCTTCAGCTCCAAAGTTGAGGTAGATGAGGGCCAAAGAAAACCCAGGAAACAAACTACTGTTCCTTAGGTCCGAAGGTCCCTAGATGGTCTGCCTTTTCTCCACTTTTCAGAGTCCTTATGTTTGTTTTATATATAATGTTTAGAGTTTTTAGTTGTACTTTGTGGGAGGAGTGAGGAAAAGCACTCCAGTTTACCAGAAGTGAAGTCCTGTTGATATTTAAAAAAAATTATTGGAGGTGCCTGGCTGGCTTAGTCTGTTAAGACGCTGCCTTCCGCTCGGGTTGTGATCCTCGGGTTTTGAGATTGAGCCCTGCATCGGGCTCCAACTTCATCCCCTGTACTCTCTCTTGCTCTCTCTCAAGGAAATAAAATCTTTTAAAAAATTTTTTTTTAAAATTATTGTGACTTTTGATCTCAGGGTCATGGGTTTGAGCCCCACACTGGGTGTAGAGATTACTTAAATAAATAAAAACTTAAAAAAATAATTAACTTACTACCTCTTGAGTGTTTCAGATTTCCATTTGGAAATATTCAAATTTGAGCAATGTTAGAGTGTCCAGAAAATTTACTTGATTTTTCTTTCTTTCTTTCTTTTTTTTTTTTTCTTAAGATTTTATTTATTTGACAGAGAGAGACACAGTGAGAGAGGGAACACGAGCAGGGGGAATGGGAGGAGAAGCAGGAAGCCTGCTGAGCAGGGAGCCCAATGTGGGGCTCGATCCCAGCACCCCAGAATCATGACCTGAGCAGAAGCCAGATGCTTAATGACTGAGCCACCAGGTGCCCCTTGTTTTTAAATTTGTAGTAAAAAGTTAATTTTTTTTGCACACTACAAATGTTTCAGAATTAAATAATATTGGCGGATTCCTATTGTTTGGGACAAAAATCTTTTTGAACCTTAAATTTAAAAATGGTGGGATACCTGGTTCCCTCAGTTGGTAGAGCATGCAACTCTCGATCTTGGAGTTGTGAGTTCAAACCCCACATTGGGTGAAGAGATTACTTAAAAATAAAATCTTTAAAAAAAATCAATAAGTAAATCAAAATATGGGAAAAACAATTTACACTTCTTGGATATGTTAGATAACCCATCTATTTTCTTTCTTTGTTTTTAGCGTATAGTTGCAACAACATGTATGGGGATAAACCATCCAATATTTTCTCGTAAAACCTTTGATTTTTGTATTGTGGATGAAGCCTCTCAAATTAGCCAACCAGTCTGTCTAGGGCCACTCTTTTTTTCTCGGAGATTTGTGTTGGTGGGCGATCATCAGCAGCTCCCTCCCCTGGTGCTAAACCGTGAAGCAAGGTAAGCGGACATTGAGGTTTTAATTTTAAATTAGATTCTTCTTCTGGGACAGTGTCTGGGCTCTGATAAGCCTGAATCTGATTTGTTGACAGAGCTCTTGGCATGAGTGAAAGCTTATTCAAGAGACTGGAGCGGAATGAGAATGCTGTTGTACAATTAACGGTGCAGTACAGAATGAACAGGTATTTGTAAGAGTGTCCACTAGGAGTGTTTTTCATGTTTATTTTCATCTACCAAAACTAAAATTATTTTTGTAATTGCCTTAGTCAAATCATGTCCTTAAGTAATAAGCTGACATATGAAGGAAAGCTGGAGTGTGGATCAGACAAAGTGGCCAATGCAGTGATCAGCCTGCCTAACTTTAAAGATGTAAAGCTGGAACTGGAATTTTATGCTGATTATTCAGAAAATCCTTGGATGATTCGAGTATTTGAGCCAAACAATCCTGTTTGTTTTCTTAATACAGACAAGGTAAGAAAAAAACAAACAAACCCTGAATATTTTGGTTTTTCCTCCTTTTGTCCTATTATTTAAATTCTTCAGTTAATAGTGAGTGCTTTAATAGAGTTCAGTTAAAACTAGTGTATTTCTTATACTTCAACACAAAAGAATCTTTTCTTTCTATAGAGCCAGTGTCTTTGGAAGGAGGTTTATTCTGGGAATTAATAGATGTCAAAATCGACTTTTGAAGTAGAAGAGCTAGAAAGTGAACTCAAGTGTATAATTACATTTCTTAAAAAAGAAATTGGCATTGATATTGTTAAAGGGCTGGGTTTACAAATGGAGACTTTATTTTCTAGAGCAGTTTTAGGTTCACAGCAGAATTGAGCTTGACAGTACAGATAATTTATTACCTCCTGCCTCCACATATGCACATAAAGACCTCTTTACAAACTTATCATTAAACAAAACTTCACAAGGACTTTAAATTGACTTGATTCTTATTTCTAGGAACTAAAAACAAAGTTTTGACCCTGTTATTTCCGTAGTTTGTTTTATGTAGTGCTTCTCAGCATTCATTTGGAAGTCTTTACATGACCCGATAAAAAGTAGCAACCAGGGAGGCCTGGGTGGCTCAGTTGGTTAAGCATCTGTCTTTTGTTCAGGTCATGATCCCAGTGTCCTTGGATTGAATCCAGCATCAGGCTCCCAGCTCAGCAGGGAGTCGGCTTCTACCAATTGAGCCAGCTAGGTACCCCTGCAAGTAGGGCCCTATTTTTAATAACCCACCCATCATAATAACAAATGACATAATTATTTTATGGTAATATGATACATATAATTGGTCACTATTTTTTTAAAAACCTTTTTTAAAAAAGATTTATTTATTTATTTATTTGACAGACAGAGATCACAAGTAGGCAGAGAGGCAGGCAGAGAGAGAGAGGAGGAAACAGGCTCCCTGCTGAGCAGAGAGCGCAATGCGGGGCTCAATCCCAGGACCCTGGGATCATGACCTGAGCCAAAGGCAGAGGCTTTAACCCACTGAACCACCCAGGTCACTATTTTTTTTTTAAAGATTCTATTTATTCCTTTGCCAGAGAGATAGAGTACAAGCAGGGAGAGCCCCAGGCAGAGTGAGAAGGAGAAGCAGGCTCTCCACTGAGCAGGGAGTTGGATCTCCATCCCAGGACCCTGGGATCATGACCTGAGCCGAAGGCAGCTGCTTAACCAACTGAGCCACCCAGGTATCCCCAGCATTAGGATTACAAATAATTTTTTTTTTTAAAGATTTTATTTATTTGGGTGCCTGGATGGCTCAGTCAGTTAAGCTCTGCCTTCAGCTCAGATCATGATCCCAGGATCCTGGGATCAAGTCCCACATCAGGCTCCCTGCTCGGCAGGGAGTCTGTTTCTCCCTCTACCCCTCCCCCCTGCATGTGCTCTCTGTCTCTCTCTCTTTCATATTCTCATGCTCTGTCTCAGATAAATTAAAAAAAATATTTTATTTATTTATTTGAGAGAAAGAGAGCACAAGTAGGTGGAGGAGCAGAGGGAGAGAGAGAAGGAGACTGTTCATTGAGTGGGGAGTGATGCGGTGCTCAATCTCAGGACCCGAGATCTCAATCCCAGGACCCTGAGATCAGGACCTGAACCGAAGGCAGATGCTTAGCTGACTGAGCCACTCAGGCCCCCAAATACAAGGTATTAAAAATAATCAAGATTGGAATACTTGACTGGTTCAATCAGTAGAGCATGCAAACTCTTGATCTCAGGGTTCTGAGTTCAAGCCCCATGCTCTGCATGGAGTCTACTTTAAAAAGTTAAAAAAAGGGACGCCTGGGTGGCTCAGTTGGTTAAGCGGCTGCCTTCGGCTCAGGTCATGATCCCAGGGTCCTGGGACCAAGTCCTGTGTCAGTCTCCTTGCTCGGCCTGCTTCTCTCTCGGCCTCTGCCTGCCACTCTGCCTGCCAGTGCTCACTCTCTCTCTCTCTGACAAATAAATAAATAAAAATTTTTAAAAAAGTTTAAAAAATTAAAAAAAGTAATAATCAGGATTACTTAAGGATTATGTAGGAGCAAAGTAGTTCCTGGAGAGTTTTACCAGGTATGGTAGAACCTGGGGAGTTTTATCTGCTCCATTATTTGTATGAAAGGCAACAAGAAAATGGAAAGAACACAGATATTAGAGCCAAATCCGAGTTTGAATCCTACAGTTATGATGTACTGTGAGGCCTTGGGCAAGTTACTTATCTTTTCTGGCCTTTGATACTTGTAAACTACAGGGTAAAAGAGTAAAGTATGCGAAACCCAATGTGTGCTTGGCTCCTAGAAAGATTTTAATCTGAACTGTAGAATGTTTAAGATGCGTTGCTTCTGGGCTTTCTGAAGGTGACTACTATCATTCATTTTTGTTAATTCTTTTACCTTCAACTTTTTATTTATTTATTTGTTTGTTTGTTTATTTTCTTTTCTTTTTTTTTAAGATTTTATTTATTTATTTGTCAGAGAGAGTGAGCACAGGCAGACAGAGAGGCAGGCAGAGGCAGAGGGAGAAGCAGGCTCCCCGCTGAGCAAGGAGCCCGATGTGGGACTCGATCCCAGGACCCTGGGATCATGACCCGAGCCGAAGGCAGCCGCTCAACCAACTGAGCCACCCAGGCGTCCCTGTTTATTTTCTTGTACCTTCACCTTTTAAAATGAGGATATTTTCATTTGTGTCCACAGCTGGTAGTGTACGCCCTATGGCTCTCTGTGTACTGACCATACTCTTAACTCTTTGTTTCTGTTTAGGTTCCGGCACCAGAACAGGCTGAAAAAGGTGGTGTGAGCAATATCACAGAAGCCAAGCTAATAGTTTTCCTGACCTCTGTTTTTATTAAGGTAATTTAGAATTTAATTCTGTGGGCTAGCAAATACTAAGATGAAGTGTAATATAATGTTAGAGTGCAAGGAACTTAAGACCTAGCATAACCCTTGTTCATTAAGAGAAGAGGACTGAAGCCTGATTGCTTTTGTTCTCTTTTGGGAACATTATCTAAGATGTAATTTTTTATAATGGCATTTTGGGTTTCCATTTAGGGTAATTTTTTGTAACATCAGATAATTCTGATTGTGTCAACATAAGGTTGCTTCAGTGCAATTGGGGATTGGAAACTTCAGCATAAGGGATAGCAGAAAGTGTAATGTATTTCTTTGTGCTTTTTTTTTTCTCCTACGGCAGCACTGTTCCAGTGGCATGCAAACCATTATACTGTTGTTAATCTACAGAAACCAAGAGAGCAATGTTTGAGGAGATTATTAAGTCTCAGGAAATATGGATATAGATTTAGAGCAAAATTAGAAATTATATTTACTCCTTACAATAAGACGATCTATTATAAAAATTAAGTGGGCACATTATATAAACATTTAATTGAATAAATTTAGTAAAGGTTAAATAACAGAAATCAGGATTGTCATTTTCATTGTGTTTCTTTTCTGTTTAGGCTGGATGTAAACCCTCTGATATTGGTATCATTGCACCCTACAGGCAGCAGTTAAAGATCATCAATGATTTATTGTTCCGTTCTTCTCTCAGGATGGTTGAAGTTAACACTGTAGACAAATACCAAGGAAGAGACAAAAGTATTATTCTGGTATCTTTTGTTAGAAGTAATAAGGATGGACCTGTGAGTTCATTTTATTTTTTGCTGATTTGTTTGGGACATTTTTTTCTTCGCTTTTTTTTTAGGTTGTGGTAAAAACTCCATGTAATATAAAATGTAAAATCATCACTGTTTTTAAGTACACAGTTCAGTGGCATTAAGTATATGCACAGCGTTGTGCAGCAGATCTCTGATATTTTTTCATTTTGCAAAACCAAATCTCTATACCTACGAGTAACAACCCTCCAGTTCTGTGTCCCTCCAGGCCTTTGCAATCACCAGTCTGCTTTCTGTCTCTGAATTTGACTATTATAGTCATCTCATATTAGTGGAATTATACAGTATTTGTCCTTTTTTATTTTTTTGTTTGTTTTTTTAAGATTTTATTTATTTGAGACAACAGAGTATGCTTGAGCACAAGTAGTGGGGAGGGGCATAGGGAGAGGGAGAAGCAAACTCCCCACTGAGCAGGGAGCCCAATGTGGGGCTTGATCCCAGGACCCCACGATCATGACCTGAGCCTAAGGCAGATGCTTGACTGACTGAGCCACCCAGGTGCCCCAGTTTTTTCCTTTTGTGATTGGCTTATTTCATACAGCACAGTGTCCTTGAGGTTCATCCATGTTATATTATGTACCAGAATTTTGTTCCTTCTTAAAGCTGAATAAGATTCCATTACATGTTTATGGCATATTTTGTTTATTCATCAGTGGGCATTTGGGTTGCTTCCACCTTTTGGCTGTTGTGTTAGGGACATTTTAAACAGAGAAGCTTCCTTAGATATACTTTTATTTTATATATAATTCCAGGGTGGTTTATTTTTGCATGTTTACCTCTTTTTCATTCATTTTTCTTGATTATGTGATACCTTCATATGGTTCTAAAGATAGAGTAAGAAGTCTACTTTCTACCCAGTTACTCTTCTACTCAATTCTTACCCTCACAGATAATCACAATTTGGTATTTTTTGTTTCTTTTTTTTTTTTTAAATATTTTATTTATTTATTTGACAGACAGAGATCACAAGCAGGCAGAGAGGCAGGAGGAAGCAGGCTCCCTGCTGAGCAGAGAGCCCGATGCAGGACTCGATCCCAGGACCCTGGGATCATGACCCGAGCCGAAAGCAGAGGCTTCAACCCACTGAGCCACCCAGGTTCCCGGGTGTTTTTTGTTTCTTAATTTTAGTTCCAGTATAATTAATATACAGTGTTAACATTAGTTTCAGGTATACGATATAATGATTAAAAAATTCTGTACTTTACTCAGTGCTCATCATGATAAGTGTACTCTAAATCCCCTTGACCAATGTCACCCCCATACACTGTCCCCCACCAACTTCCCTCTGGTAACCATCAATTTGTTCTCTATAGTTAGAGTCCATTTTTTGGTTTGTCTTTTTTCTTTGTTCATTTGCTTTGTTTCTTAAATTGCACATGAGTGAAATTATATGGTATTTGTCTTTCTTTGACTTATTTCACCTAGCATTATACCCTTTAGATCCATCCATGTTGTTGCAAATGGCAAGATTTCATTCTTTCTTAAGTCTGAGTATTATCCCAATTTTTATATATATACATATATCTCACATCTTCTTTATCTGTTCCTCCGTGGTTGGACACTTGGACTGCTTCCATAATTTGGCTATTGTAAATAATGCTGCACTAAACATAGCGGTGTGTACATCCTTTGAATTAATGTTTTCGTATTCTTTGGGTAAGTGCCCGGTAGTGGAATTACTGGATCATATGGTAATTCTATTTTTAATTTTTTGAAGAACCTCCATACTGTTTTCCACAGTGGCTGCACCAGTTTGCATTCCCCTCAACAATGCATGAGGGGTCCTTTTTCTCCACATCTTTGTCCACTCTTGTTTCTTGTGTTTTTGATTTTAGCCATTCTAACAGATGTGAGGTGATTGATAGCTCATTGTGGCTTTGATTTGCATTTCCTTGATGATTAATGATTTTTCTCATGTATGTCGTCTTTGGAGAAATGTCTTTTTATGTCTTCTCCCCATTGTTTAATTGGATTATTTGGGTTTTTTTGGTTTTGGGTTGGAGTTGTATACAATTTGTGGGGTCTTTTTGGGTAACCTGTAATTCTATCCTTTAAGCATATACAAAGACATATGAATCAGTATTCATATTTCACTTTTTTCTTAATAGCTTGGAGATCTTTCCCTGTCAATATACAGAAAGAGACTTCATTGTGTTCTTACAGTTGCATAGTTTTCTGTTGTACATACGTGTCATGGTATATTTAACCGCTTCCCTGAGTCTAAGGGTATTACAGGTTTTTATTACTGTTACCAATAATGCTACAGTGAGTGGAGATTGCTCCATTTCCTTAAATTATTGTTCAGAAATTGCATCCCAGGTAGAATATTTGGAAGTTGGCATTGTGGGCAAGTTTTTCCAACTGTCCAAAGAATTTTAAATGTGGTAATGAATCTTTTCTGGAATATATGCTTAAAGTAGGGAAATAGTTCATAACAAACTGTGTTCTTTGCCAGAACAAACTTAAATGTATAAGAAAACTCAGATAATTGAAAATTATTTCTTTCAGCTTGGTGAACTCCTGAAAGATTGGCGACGTCTTAATGTTGCTATAACCAGAGCCAAACATAAACTGATTCTTCTGGGATGTGTGCCCTCACTGAACCGCTATCCTCCTTTGGGAAAGTTACTTCATCATCTAAACTCAGAAAAATTAATATCCTTTTTGTTTTGTATATGGTTATACCTGTGCTATTGTGAGTACTTTATTTATGTACTGATATAAATTAAAACTTAATGTTTTGTGTTTTCCATGGGCACATTTCAAAGACCTGATTCTATAAAGGGAAAAGGGAAAATAATTCACGGAAAATAACTTTAAGCAAAAAGTGAAATAATGAAGCTGTTGGAAAAGGATAGTTTTTGAAGTGAGAAATGAGAAGAAAAGAGACTTGATTTGCTGCCCTAGGAGGAGGGTACATGTTTCCTAGAACACATCTAGGGAAAGTGCTTACCCCTTCTGGTTCTTCTCACCCTAATTTATAACCCCCTGCCTTTTTTATTTAATTTTTTTATTTTTTAAAGATTTTATTTATTTATTTGACAGACAGAGATCACAAGTAGGCAGAGAGGCAGGCAGAGAGAGAGGGAAGCAGGCTCCCTGCTGAGCAGAGAACCCGATGCAGGGCTTGATCCCAGGACCCTGAGATCATGACCTGAGCTGAAGGCAGAGGCTTTAACCCACTGAGCCACCCAGGCGCCCCCCGCCCCTGCCTTTTTTAAAAACTAGGACAAAGCATTAAAATTTTTTAAATATTAAGAGAATTTTGAAAATGGAGAATTATTCCTTGTCATAATTGTAGATTATGATTAAAATAAATTATCTTTAGAAAATTATATGAAGGTCTTAGGCTAAGATATAGAAACCTTATTAAGTATGTTATTATCCATAGAATGTCATAAAAAATTTTTCAGTGGACCTGTAAACCAAATTATAAAATGTTAAGTAATATCATAAATGTTTTTGTGCAATTCCATTTTTTGTAAAGTATATCTTCCTTAATTTATTTTACATCATGGATCTTCCATCAGAGGAACATGAAAGTCTTTGTCATGTATTGGGTGATTTTCAAAGAAGATAAAGCACTATTTTCCTTGATTTCTTATACTGGCCTATGAGATCTCCTCTAAATATTACCTGTTATTTGCAGTTTGGATATGCTGTGAATGCATTGCCTGGTTAGATTGTGAAGATCACTTTTATCCTGAGGGTATGAAATGGTGTAAATGTACTTTGTTGAGAGTTCCAGTTTTTTTTTGTTTTATTTATTTATTTTGGTGGGGGGGGGGTTTATAATCTTGTTAAAGTTCTGTCACTGTGTAAAACTTAACACACTATTAATTTTTTCACTATAGGTGTACCCAAAACTGAAAAGTCTAAGTTTTATAAGTACTATCAGTGTGTTTTTGTGTGACCTAGACAGAGTTTGATAAGTTTTTACCAGCTTTAATGATAGATTAACTTTTGGATCTGAGAAACTTAAAGTCTAAAATTTCATCCTGATTTGATATTTTCTTTATTTAAGAGATTAGGTTAAAAAAAGGTAAAAAAAAAATTGTTTTTATCACTTAAGCACAATCTTGTGATGATAACACAGGTGTGATTCTTTTCTGTGTTTCGAGGTCTGTGATCCAAAGGCCATTTTACTGGTTTTTTTTCCTGACTGTTGCTTTTTGGCAAATGTATGTTTTCACTTTAAACCTGGGCTTTTAAATTATTACTTATAAATGGGTTCTTTCCACTTAATTTCTTTTTTTTTTTTTTGAGATTTCATTTACTTATTTGAGAGAGAGCAATTGAGAGAGCACACGAGCAGAGGGAGAGGAAGAGGGATAAGCAGACTTCCCCACTGAGCAGGGAGTCTGATGGGGGGCTTGATCTCAGAACCCTGGGATTATGACCTGAGCTTAAAGGCAGATGCTTAACCAACTGAGCCACGCAGGCGCCCCTTCAATTAACTTCTGATTCTCCTTTCTCATTTACTATTTTTAGTTTTCAGTATTCTGCTGATTTTTATATAAAAGAAAATAATTCTTTGAGTTTTATTTGCTGAATTGATGACAATTTAAAAAGGCATATCCCTATTTTCACCTATTGTTCAAATGCCCCCTTTGTTTTGAGACACTACTCAGTTTTCTCAGTTTTTTTGAATAAAGATATTTTTGTAGGGCGCCTGGGTGGCTCAGTGGGTTAAGCCTCTGCCTTCGGCTCAGGTCATGATCTCAGGGTCCTGGAATCGAGTCCCACATTGGGCTCTCTGCTCAGCGGGGAGCCTGCTCCCCCACCTCCTTCCTGCCTCTCTGCCTACTTGTGATCTCTCTCTGTCAAATAAATAAATAAAATCTTAAAAAAAAAAGATATTTTTGTAAATCAGAATTACCTCAGCATGCTTAGTTAAGTGACCAATTTTAACCTCAGTTTAGCCATCTTTGGTTGGGAGTATGGATATCTCTTTCTCTCAAAGTTGTTTTTTCCTTTTTTAAAATGAATGTGAAATATGTTGAAATTGTTCCTACCTCATGTTTTAAAAAAATTACTTGCAGTTTTTTATTAAATAAATTGTTTTCTACTATTAGGTCTTAGTGTGTCAGTTATTAATCTTGAATAATAATTAAGTTCGGGGCTGTCCGTAGTAAAAAGTCAAATACTGATAATGTTCTAAATCTGCATTTAAGTACTATAATACTAGCATAAAAATGAAAATCATTCTTTTGTCAGAAAAAAAATCAGGAAAAGCTTTTTGGAGAAGGTAGTATCTTAAAGTCTGGTAAAGACTGGGTACAATTACATAAATTGCATAAATTGTAATGGAGGAATAGACAAGTCTAGACAGAGGGTATAACGTGGGAAAAGGAAAAGACCTGTACAGGGAGTAGCATAGCTACAAGAAATATACAAGGAAGTATTAGAGACCATGGGTTACAAACCATGGTTCCCCAACCTGTTACTGGCACATGAAAGCAATTTTAATAGGTTGAAACAAGCTTTGTTTTAAGTGGACTAGAGTGGAAAATAGGAAGGTGTATCACATATAAAAAATACACATAAGTAGAATAAAATAAGTGAATTCCTATATACCCATCACCATACTCAGTAGGTAGAAGATTTTGCTGCAATTGTTTTCAACATCCTTTCTTTTTTTTCCCTTTGCTGACATGTTTTAAAGCAAATTTTAGATATCATTTAATTTCACCTCTATATTTCAGTATGTGATGAGCTTTTAAAAAATAGTATTTTTGTTACATGATGATACTAGTAAGTTTAAAAACCCAGATTGTTGGCTTTAGTAAATCCAGGGCTCAGAATAGATTAATATTCTACTTTAACCCTGTTCATTTAGTTTAAACATAGATACTAAATTCCAATTCTAATTCCAAACAGAATTGGAATTTAGTATCCAGCAAATGTATATTTTGGAATTTAAGAATATCCACCTCAACAGTAGAATTTATTTGCTTGCTTGCTTGCTTTATTTATTTAGCTTGCTTGCTTTAAATAAAACTGGTTTATTACTGAATTAAATTTCTTTCCTACCTATTACCTATGAAAGTAATTTCTTCATAGGTATTTCCTACCTATTACCTACCTATTACCTCCCTAGTTGTTTTCCGACCTGTTACCTATGAAGTCATTGGGGGAAAAGCAATCTAGGAAATAAAGCTCTTTTCCATTGTTCTCATGGTTCTATAAAGTTAGTATATACTTTATTTGCTTTTTTAAATGCACATAGAATACAAATACTTCCTTTTTTACCCATCATTTGGAGAGAAGAAAAATGAACAAGTCAGTTATATTTCAATGCTTAATAGTAAGATGGAAGGGGTTAGACTTGCAATGAGTTTTAGACTCCTAAACACTAAAAACCTCCTTTATTTTGAGATTATGAAAATCGGTGCTACTTTTGTATTGGTTCAGATTCTGGTTCTGTCAGGTAGTTTTTCTGAAGTTACTTAACCTTTCAGAGGTTAGTTTAACCTGCAAAGTGCAGACAATTCCATCCTTATGGGGTAGTTTTGCAAATGAAGACTTTGGCCTAGGAACTGATGTAGAGTTACATGCTCACTGATACCAAAAGAGTATGGAAGATCAGTGGTGAAAGGATAACGGGAAGAGCGCCTGGGTGGTTCACTGGGTTGAGCCTCTGCCTTTGGCCTGGGTCATGATCTCAGGGTCCTGGGATAAAACCCAGTGTCAGGCTCTCTGCTTGGCGGAGAGCCTGCTTCCCCCTCTTTCTCTACCTGTTCCTCTGCCTACTTGTGATCTCTTTCTCTGTCAAATAAATAAATAAAATCTTAAAAAAAAAAAAAAAGGAAGGAAGGATAATGGGATAGTTGGCTATGCTTGTAGAAAAAATGATATTTGATACTGTTCCATACCATTCACTAAAATCAATTCTGGGTGCAATAACAGGCCCAAATATGAAAGATAAAGCTTTGTAACTTCTTTTTTTTTTTTTAAGATTTTATTTACTACCCCTGAAACAAATAATATGTGTTAATTAAATAAAAAAATTTTAAAAAAGATTTTATTTACCTATTTTGAGAGAGAAAGAGAGAGAGAGAGAGAGCGTGCACATGAGCTGGGGAAGGGGCAGAGGGTGAGGGACAGGGAGAGAATCTCTAGCAGACTTCCTGCTGAGCATGGAACCCAGCAACAGGGTGCTCCATCTCATGGAGATCATGACCTGAGCCGAAATCAAGAGTTGGATGCTCACCCTACTAAGCCACCCAGGAGCCTAGCGCATAAATTTAAAGAAAGGCATACCTTATTTTCAGTTACTCTATTCTTTAAAAAAAATTTTTTTTTAACTTATTCATTTGAGAGATAGACAGAGATAGAGCACAAGCAGGGGGAGAAGCAGAGGGAGAAACAAGTTCCCCGCTGAGCAGGGAGCCCGACGTGGACTCCATCCCAGGACCCTGAGATCATGACCTGAGCTGAAGGCAGACGCTTAACTGACTGAGCCACCCAGGTGCCCCTATTCTTAATTATATGTTCTAGTGACTCTCTTGGACATTGGCATAAGGATATATGTACACTGGGGCACCTGGGTGGCTCAGTGGGTTAAAGCCTCTGCCTTTGGCTCCGGTCATGATCCCAGGGTCCTGGGATCAGCCGCATCGGGCTCTCTGCTCAGTAGGGAGCCTGCTTCCTCCCCTCTCTGCCTGCCTCTCTGCCTACTTATAATCTCTGTCTGTCAAACAAATAAATAAAATCTTAAAAAAAAAAAAAAAAGGATATATGTACAACTTTGAAATACCCCAACCTGGAACTTCTCTTGGACATGGATAATGTTGAACAAAAGAAGCAAGTAACATTTATAGTGTTATTCCATTTGTGAAAAGTTTATAAACACAAAAATAAATTACATGGTTTAGGGGCACATACTTGCAAGGTAGAAAACAAAAGCAAGGAAATGGGGGCTCCTGGGTGGCTCAGTCGTTAAGCGTCTGCCTTCAGCTCAGGTCATGGTCTCAGGGTCCTGGGATCCAGCCCCGCATTGGGCTCCCTGCTCAGCGGGAAGTCTGCTTCTCCCTCTCCCACTCCCCCTGCTTGAGTTCCCTCTCTCGCTGTGTCTCTCTGTCAAATACATAAATAAATAAAATCTTTAAAAAAAAAAAAAAAGCAAGGAAATGATTCTCAAAAAAGCCAGAATGGTATTTACCTCAAGGGGGACGGTGAATGGTGGGTAGGGGCAGTTCCCAGGGAGGATGGCTCTGCCTGTGCTCAGTTGCTTTGATGGTGGTTACTTAGCTGTTCACTTTATAATGATTCTTTAAACTGTATGTAGAGAGCAAGATGGAGTCACTTATGTCAAGCAGGGGCCTGTGTCAAGCAATGATGCAAGCACTTAAGGGTACTGCATTAATCAGATTATCTACCAAGACCAACAACAGCTGACGGTCCCCCAGAACTGATAACAAGTGGAAGCAGAGGAGCTCTGTAGGGTCCCAAGACTGATTAATCCTTTTTTAAAAAGGGAAGATTCTTTTTCTTTTAACAGGCCAGCAGGTTTATTCTTTTTTTAAAATTTTTTAAATTTAAATTTTTTTTTATTATGTTCAGCTAGCCAAAATCATTAGTTAAAAAGGGAGGATTTTTTAGCAAACTGTCAGACTCCTCAACATCCTGTATGTCTGACCCCTTAACAAAAGATAGCTGCTGGGGCTCCTGGGTGGCTCAGTCTGCTAAGTGTCTGCCTTTAGCTCAGGTCATGATCTCAGGGTCCTGGGATCCAGTCCCACATCAGGCTCCCGCTCAGCAGGGAGTCTGCTTCTCTGCCTCTCCCCTGGCTTGTGTGCATTCTCTCTCTTTTTATCACTCAAATAAATAAAGCTTTAAAAAAAAAAAAAAGGCAGCTGCTGGGGTGCCTGGCTGGCTCAGCCAGTTTAAGCAGGTGCCTTCAGCTTGAGTCATGATCCCAGTGTCCTGAAAGCCAGCCCAGAGTGGGGCTCCCTGCTCAGTGGGGAGCCCTTCTCCCTCTGCCTCCCATCCCCCATTTGTGCGATTGCTCTCTGTCAAATAAATAAATAAAATCTTAAAAAAAAAAAAAAAGGCAGCTGCTGCTGACAGGCTCTGCTTGATTGATCTTGGAACAGAATTGAGATCCTTCACTGCTGGAGCTTAATAAGCAGTAAGTGCCTGGAGGTGACCCTAAGGAGACCTAGGCCTTATCTCAACTGTGCACCCACAGACTGACTTCTTGTTTGGTTCCTTAACTTCCTAGTCCCTGTTATCTTTTGTTGTGTGACTTGTGTTCTGCTTTGTGTGTCTAGGAAGAAGCCAAGTTAATCACGTGGTGAAATGTCATTGAGTTTGAAATCCTTAACTTGCTTTATGACTGAATAAAGCTGACATTGAGGAAAGACGCAACTCGTGTGTGCAGCTTCATAGCCTGCTCATTACAGTTTGTTTTATACTTTTTTCTCCATGTGTGTTTATCTCACAGTAATGGAAGTTGTTAAAACCAAAAGAGGTAAAGAAACATGAAACTATTCTGGCCAAGGTGATGAGAAAAACAGCCCCATTTTTATGACATATCTCCGTCTTTCTAGCTCAGCCACTGTCTTAACAATTGCTAATCTAACTACTGAGTAACTTACTCTTTGCAAACTGCTGGAGTTTAACCTAGTGTCATCTGACCACGAGGGGTGTTTTTTCCTTCCCTGAATGAGAAAAAACTGGCTTTATCTCTACACGTCTATCCCTTGATGAGTGCGGCCTTTCCCACGGCCGTCGTATTTACCGGTTTGAATGTCGTGATTGGGCTGCTTAGTTTCTAAATTCCTTTGCTCCTAAGACCTCGTGAGGCCGGAAGGGAAGCGGTCAGGTGTCTCAGATGACCCCCGCCGCCGAGTGGATGAAAACGTTTGCACGTGGCTCGCACCCCTTGGCAAAGCCGCCGGAGCGCCCGGCGCAGCCCCCTGGTGAGAGGTCGGAGGTCCGACCAGGGCCCGGCCTCCGGCTCCGACCACGCGCGGTCTCCTTCGCGTTCCTCTTCCTCCTTCTTCCGGTCGGGCTGGACGCGAGGAGGCCGGGCGAGGGCGGGTTTGTCTCCAGCTGGTTGCAGGCCCCGCGGCCCCCCGCCCCACTCGCCGCGCCGGGGGATCTCCCGGGCGTCCTCCGGCCGCCGGGAGCGCTGTGGGCCGCGGCGGGCCTGCTGGTAGACGCCGTGGCGGCCGCCGCGCGCCTGAAGGGAGCTGTTGGCGGGGCCCACGGCGTCCCCGCCCGAGACCGCTCCGCCGACGCCATGGGTAAGGGTAGCGGGCCGACAGCGGACGCCGGGCTCTTGGTGGGAGGCTGAAGGCCGAGGCCGGGAGAGGAAGACTGGTGGTAGTGGGCACCGAGGCCCCGGGTCGCAATTCCGGCCCGAACCCGGGTCTGGGGCTGGGCGGGGGCAGCCGGGGACTAGGGGGCGCCCGGGGTCGCCATGGCAACGCGCGGCCGCCCCCCGTTCCTTCTGGTTCCCGCTCGGGTTCTAGGGCCTAATGGCCGAGGGCTTGTGGTCTGACGGCTTCTTAGGGGCGAAGACACGGCTGGCCGGGGGGCCGCTCCCGGGTCGGTGGAACAGTCGGGGACGGGCGATGACTTTTCAGGTTTGGGGGTGGCGGAGGGAAGACGCATCTCAGGTTTTGGCCTGGGTGCCCGACGCCGAGGGCGGGAGAGGTGCAGCGATGTCACGCAGGACCCCGGGTGAGCCCTCCGCGGGGGTCCTGGGGCGCCCTGAGCCTTTTGGGCAGCCTTGCTGCGGGGAGGAAGGGAGGAAGGGAGGGGGGGCTCCAGGCCCGGGCGAGAAGCGGGGACTGGCCCTTGGCCTTGTTGGAGCTGCGACCAGCGGGACATGTCTGCTAGCCCAGGCGGGGCGCGGCCGGCGTGTAAACGCTTCTGGGGCGAGGGTCCCCCAGCACGGACCCGCCTCGGAGCAGCTGCAGATGCGCCCTTTGTCTCCTTGTCGCATCGCAAGTCACGGATCGTAATGGGCACTGTGAAAAATGAGGATTGGTACAAATTATGAAACATCAAGTGGTTCCCCCCCCTCCGAAAAAAAGGGAATCATACCACGCTGCAGATTTGAAGTAATGATGTGTGTGCAAATTTTTCACTAGCTAGCTTGGTCATAGCGATTGTGGCTGTTTGCATTTTTAGTTGCTTAGGATGCCACGTCAGACTTTGCCCTTAGGTATCAGCTCAGAACTCGAATACTAGATCACTGGGAACCCTGGACTTTTGTTCAGTGAAGGAAAACCAGACACTTGGTTCACTTGGACTAGTAAATTTGTCAGAGATTATGAAACGTTAAACGAAGTGCTTCATTTTTCTGCACTTCATTTTGTCATCTGTGTTTGCTGAAAATATTCCTGCCAGTCACTGTGGGAAAGAAAAAAAAAAGCTTTTCGTGATTTGAAAATATCAATTACAAATCATTTTTTTTTTAAGTGCATCTATTAACTTAGTTTTTGACTGAATCAGATGTATGGAAGGGCAAGGAACTTAAATGTGAAACAGGACTGCTTTTATTTCCTCTGGGAAAATAAAGGAGTTATGCAATACAGAATTACAGTTGCAATGAAAATACAAGATGGAAAGAGGGTTAAAATGAGTGAAAGAATCGAATGGCTTTTCCTGTATTCCGTTATTTTTGTGTTTTAACCCGTTATGTTTATGGATGATACTGTAATCTTGGAATTGTAACCACCTTTTATTGCCAGTTTATTTTGAACATTTTTTGCCTTGAGATTCATCCTTCGACCATGCCTGCTGTCCAACCTTTTGCATGAGATTCTTAAATATGTTGTTTTATTATTCCAATTTTATCTCCACAAAAAAGTTATTAAAAGAAAAAACAAACTTAAAAGACAAAACAAAAAAACTTGTTCTCTCTGAAGACGTACCACAGAAGTAAAATAAATACTAGAAAATAACCAAGTTGCAAGATCTTGAGATTAATTCATAAACTTTGTCTGGGGTGGGCATGGTAGTGTTCTGTGGTACGTGTGAAAGAGAGATGAAGAGAAGTTACCTAGGGGTGTGGATTAGTTAGGGAGACCAATTTGTCAACCAAGGAAAAACAAGCCATTGTTGTTTTTATAGGGGAATGAAAGGGTTTCTGTATTTTTCAGTGTCATGTCTTGCAAATGATGTTGGACTCCTTTCTTGTGCTTTCAGCTACAAAAGACCCCACAGCTGTAGAGAGAGCAAACTTGTTAAACATGGCTAAATTGAGTATCAAAGGACTCATTGAATCTGCTCTAAGCTTTGGCCGCACTTTGGATTCTGACTATCCCCCCTTGCAGCAGTTCTTTGTTGTTATGGAACATTGTCTGAAACACGGTCTTAAAGGTATCATGAGATTTTAAAGAACTAATTAAGTTTAGAATCCCACCATTTCCACCTTGACATCTTTGAAAATGTGTTAATTGTTGAGGCCCTAATTATTGTTACTTTACATTTAAAAATACTGGGTGGGTTGGCTTGGGGAGAGAGGAGCCTACTGCTTTGTTTTCTAATCAGTTGCCTTCACAAAATGCCTAGTTAGTGTTTTGTAAAAACATTTGATTTTTTTCCCCTCAATATACTCTGAACGGATTTCTATTTTCTAGGACAGTTGTAGGGTTATTTAAAAAATTTTAAGCTTAATGATTCTAATATGAAGTCTTATTACTAGTTTGAACCCTATTGAACAAATACATTAAAATAATTGTTGAAATATAAACCTCCTTAGCCCCTTGGAATGTATCTAGAAAAATTGTCTTGGATTAGATTATTGTAGAAATGTAAGTTCTCCCTGGAAATGATGATAATATTGATGATATTAATAATATAATAAATGATAATATTCTACATAGTTGACACTGATTTATCGTTACATGTAAAGTTAGACTTAGGTATTTAATGTACATTGTATAATTGTTCTTATCATAAAAACAGTTGTTGGTAGTTTTGGTGTCTAGTTCTTTGGATCATCTGTGCAGAGGGCTATGTAAGAGTTTATATTAAAATGACTATTCTAAAGCTAAAAGAAGCTTGTTTCCTTGTGGGTATACTAGGAACCTGGGTAATTTGGGAAGGCCTAGAAGTTCTGACTAAGGTACATGAAATTAGGGGTAAATGTAAACAGCACAAAAGGAGATTTACATAAACATGGTTTTATTAAAATGTACTTCAAATTTTAATAAAATGTACTGCCAAAAGATCCTTGGCATCAAAATTTAAGAAACCCTATGTGATATTATTAAAGTACTCATTTCTTTTTTTTATTAAAAAATTTTTTATTGAGATATAATTAACATTAGTTTCAGGTACACAACATAATTTGATATTTTTATGTATGGCAAAATGATCAGCACAGGAAGTGTGGTTGATATCCATCACCATACATAGTTAAAAATTTTTTTCTTGGGGCACCTGGGTGGCTCTGTGGCTTAAGCCTCTGCCTTTGGCTCAGGTCATGGTCTCGGGGTCCTGGATCCAGCCCCACATAGGGCTCTCTGCTCGGCGGGGGGCCTGCTTCCCACCCCTCTCTCTGCCTGCCTCTCTGCCTACTTGTGATCTCTCTCTCTCTCTCTCTCTCTGTCAAATAAATAAATAAAATCTTAAAAAATTTTTTTTTCTTATGATGAACTTTTAAGATTTACTCTTAGTAACTCAAATATACAACAGGGTTTTTTTTTTTTATTTTTAAAGATTTATTTATTTATTTATTTGGCAGAGAGAGAGAGAACACAAGCAGGGGGAACGGGAGAGGGAGAAGCAGGCTTCCCGCTGAGCAGGGGGCTCGATGTGGGGCTCGATTCCTTTACTTCACAAAATATCATAAGGCATGTCCTAACAGTCCTATCATAGGCTTGTCTTAATGAATCCTTGTGAAGCTACTTTGTATTGATTGATCCCCCTCACCCACCCAGCAATGAAAAATTGCCTATCTTTGTGATTGTCCTTGGGTGGTACGTATGATAGGGGCCCTTGATCTGCAGGAGATCTAGTCAATATTAAGAAAGAAATATATAGTGATTTATGGTATTATGTTGCCCGATTCTCAGAATAAAATAAGTCACAATTTTTCATGTTAAAAATAACTTTATTTGTCCTTGATTGATTTAATAAACTGATAAAGATTAACCTGCTAGGGCTGCCAGCCTTTTTGTTTTGGTACTGGTAAAGAATAAGGCCAGTTGTTTTTTTTTCCTTTAATTACCTGCCTGCATATTTCTGATAAGGAAGAATGGCCAAGATGCATATTTGTTTTCTTTCTTTCTCTCTTTCTTTTTTGCATATTTCTGATAAGGAAAAATAGCAGGATCCTGATGAACAGGTCCCTGATCAATAGTGCTGTGTAGTGATAAGAGAGGAAACTCTCTGAGCAATTGTATTTTAAGTTAGAAATGTTGAAACTAAATATTTAAAAATAAATTATTACAGTTTTATATGTTAAAATCGTATGCATTACATATACTTTTTTTTTTCCAGTAAGAAAATCATTTTTGAGTTATAACAAAACTATCTGGGGCCCCTTGGAACTGGTGGAAAAGCTGTACCCGGAAGCAGAGGAAATAGGAGCCAGTGTCCGGGATTTACCTGGTCTTAAGTAAGTAAGCTTATTACTTGTTCATTTTTTTTTTAAGATTTTATTTATTTATTTGATAGAGATCACAAGTAGGCAGAGAGGCAGGCAGAGAGAGATGGAGAAGCAGGCTCCCTACTGAGCAGAGAGCCCGATGCAGGACTCGATCCCAGGACCCTGGGATCATGACCTGAGCTGAAGGCAGAGGCTTTAACCCACTGAGCCACCCAGGCGCCCTTACTTGTTCATTTTTAACTGCAAAAGTATATTTACTGTTCCTTAAAAGTACCTCACACTCTATTATCTTCTCTCAGCCTTAAGTAGCCTTCCTCCATTCTTTCCTAGTAGAATTCTGTTCTTTATGGCTCAGTTAATATTTCATTTCCTTTATGAGATTTCTTAGTCCCTTCAGTAAGAATTAACTGGTTTTTCTTTTATACCCTATTGCTATATTCACTCCTTCACTTCGGTTCTACATTATATTGCAGGAAACTGCAGGTCCCTTTAAGATAGGACGTATCAATTATGCATTTCTGTTTCCTGAGTGTTAAGCTAGTTTGCAGTAGTAAGCTAGTTGGCAGCCTGTAACTATTTGTTGAAGACTGATTTAGACTAACTCCAGGGCAAAGGCTCAGGAGATTTGAATTCTCAGATAAGCCATTTATATATATGGGGCTTGTGCAAATTACTTTTCTTTCTCTGAAAATTGGGACCTATAGTGTCACCTGTCCATTTCACTAGACAAATCTGTACAAAATATTGTAAGAGCTGAATAAAAGTATAAAGTGGTGTTAAGGCTAAGTTCTTATGTTTTCCTTTAGTTTATCTTAATTCTTGTGAATGAGATGACCTTTTTTTTTTTTTTCTTAGCATTTTCTGTCAGATTACCAGTTCGCTTTCTCTTAGCTTTATAATTGAGGGTTTTGCTTTTTTTTTTTTTTTTAAGATTTTTTGTTTTGGTTATAGAGAGAGTGAGCAAGAGAAGCAAGGGGAGGGGCAGAGGGAGAAGCAGACTCCCCCCTGAGCAGGGAGCCTGATGTACTGGCCACAGGACCCTGGGATCATGACCTGAGCTGAAGGCAAATGTTTAACTGAGCCACCCAGGTGCCTGAGGGTTTTACATGTTGTAAGGAATACCGTAGTGTTTTCTGGCTGTTAACACAACATCCAAATATTTCCAGGTGATGAAAGTAAATGATAAAAGTAAATGGCTACTAGTAAGCACTGTCTCAGGGTAATAAAATAATTGATTTACATGAATTATCTTATTTAGTGCTTATACCAGTCTTACAGGGTAGAGATTATTATAATAATTGCATAGATGTGAAAAATAAAGGTCAGAGGAGTTAACAGTTAATAAGTGGCAGAGCCAGGATTCAAACCCAGTTTTTAAATTTTATTTTATTTATTATTATTATTTTTGTAAGTAATCTCTCTGCTTACTGTGGGGCTTAAAGTCCTGATGCTGAGATCAAGAATTGCATGCTTGACTGAGTGAGCCAACCGTGTTCCTCAAATCTAGTTTTTAGAGTTAGGTATCAAGTGATGTTCAGGGTTGATGTTTCTTATAATAGTATATTGGGTGTAGTGATTTTTAGCAAAGATAGAAGAAAAAGGGAATTATAACTCTCAAAAAGAGAAATATAAGAAGGGACAGCTGGCTGGCTTGGTCGGTGGAGCATGTGACTTTTTATCTCTGAGTTGTGAGTTCAAGCCCCATGTTGGGTGTAGAGATTATTTTAAAAATAAAACCTTATATTCGCAAATGACATATCAGATAAAGGGCTGGTATCCAAAATCTATAAAGAACTTATCAAACTCAATACCCAAAGAACAAAGAATCCAATCAAGAAATGGGCAGAGGACATGAACAGACATTTCTGCAAAGACATCCAAATGGCCAACAGACACATGAAAAAGTGCTCCACGTCACTCAGCATCAGGGAAATACAAATAAAAATCACAGTGAGATACCACCTCACACCAGCCAGAATGGCTAAAATTTAACAACTCAGGAAATGACAGATGTTGGTGAGGATGCAAAGAAAGGGGAACCCTCCTACACTGTTGGTGGGAATGCAAGCTGGTGCAGCCACTCTGGAAAACAGTATGGAGGTTCCTCAAAAAGTTGAAAATAGAGCTACCCTCTGACCCAGCAATTGCACTACTGGGTATTTACCCTAAATATACAAATGTAGTGACCCAAAGGGGCACATGCACCTGAATGTTTATAGCAGCAATGTCCACAATAGCCAAACTATGGAAAGAGCCTAGATGTCCATCAAAAGATGAATGGATAAAGAAGAGGTGGTACACACACACACACACAGGAATACTATGCAGCCATCAAAAGAAACTAAATCTTGCCATTTGCAATGACCTGGATGGAACTAGAGGGTATTATGCTGAGCAAAATGGGTCAATCAGAGAAAGACAATTATATGATCTCTCTGATATGAGGAATTTTAGAGTCAGGGCTGGAAGTCGTGAGGGGTAGGGAAGGGAAAAATGAAACAAGACGGGATTGGAAGAGAGACAAATCATGAGAGACTCTTAATCTCAGGAAACAAACTGAGGGTTCCGGGGGGCAGGGGCAGGGAAGGATAGGGTGGCTGGGTTATAGACATTGGGGAGAGTGTGTGCTGTGAATTGTGTAAGCCTGATGATTCACAGACCTATACCCCTGGGGCAAATAATACATTATACGTTAATAAAAAATAAAAATCTTAAAAAGAAATGTAAGATTTGGTCATTTTAATATGAAAAATACATGTTCATATTATTTTTAAAAAGCCTTACTCTTGCAGCACCTGGGTGGCTCAGTGGGTTAAGCCTCTGCCTTTGGCTCAGGGCATGATCTCAGGGTGCTGGAATCAAGCCCCGCATGGGGCTCTCTGCTCAGCGGGGAGCTTGCTACCCACCCCTCTCTCTGCCTGCCTCTCTGCCTACTCATGATCTCTGTTTGTCAAATAAATAAATATTAAAAAATAAAAGGCTAACTCTTCAAAAGTAAAGAAATATTTTCTGAAGAATGGTATTCATTCAACTGCTAAACCATAGAAGCTCATTAGCTGTTAGTGAAGATTAATTTACCTCCCATACTACATGCCAAAACGTTCTTTGTATAAGAAAACATAAAAGTGTGAATGATATCTTTCTGTTTGAAAACCCGTACATATTTTGTAAAATCTGATTTTACTTTTACTAAATGATAGAACTTGGTTAAGAAGTATGAGATTGAATTTTTTAAGGACAACTCATAGAGAAACATTTGAAAAATAACACGCAGCCTGGTGATTTCTCTCTTTTTGATTACCAGCTTGGTGCCCTTCTAGCTTTGTAATCTTTTTAAAAAATTTGTTATGATTTTAAAAATTCAGATATAATGTCACTTTTCGAAGGCATTATACTGCCTTATTTGATGAATTTTGCATATCTGCAGTTTAAAAAAAAATTTTTTTTTTTTAAGTAACCTCCACTCCCAGTATGGATCTTGAACTCACAACCTGGAGAATAAAAAATCACATGCTCTACTGACTAAGCCAGCCAGACACCCCTTGTATATTCATCCTGAGATGATTAAGCCCATTCATTCAAAATATTTTTGTAGAGATAATCCCCAGTATTTAGAGTCATTTCTTCCAAGGCATAAAATGGTACTTCTATGTCCTGTATGTGCAGATTGACCTTAGAGACCAAAATAGCTCCTAGGGGTTGGTTTGCATGCTCAAGCAGCTGTCTTAAAAAACTGTAGAAACAAACAAAAAAACCCAAACACCTGTAGAAACAGACAAAACCATGGTAAATTGCAGTTTTCCTTTATTAATATGAACCTTGACAGAGATAAAATGTAGTCTGTTACAGTATATGGACTGGGCCTGTCTTCTTTTTTTTTTTTAAGATTTTATTTATTTGACAGAGATCACAAGTAGGCAGAGGCAGGCAGAGAGAGAGAGGAAGGGAAGCAGGCTCCCCGCTGAGCAGAGAGCCCCATGCGGGGCTCGATGCAGGGCTCGATCCTAGGACCCTGGGATCATGTCCTGAGCCGAAGGCAGAGGCTTTAACCCACTGAGCCACCCAGGCGCCCTTGGACTGGGCCTGTCTGCTGACTAATTGGTTTTGCTTTTTAGGACCCCGCTGGGTCGTGCAAGAGCATGGCTTCGATTAGCCCTCATGCAAAAAAAAATGGCTGATTACCTGCGTTGCTTAATTATTCAGAGGGATCTCTTAAGGTTAGTACCATTAAATCATATTCATTTCCATTTTTAAAATTTCATTTATATCCTGTTTTCCAAAAAGAATTAAAGATGTAGTATAGAAGGATACATAAAATACAATAAGGTGGCATTTAAAGAGCAACATGAGAGAGAAAATCATGTAGGGACATAATATAGATCATGAATTTGCCTAAAAACTGAATACCATAAGCTTTGTATTGACCAGTAAGAGGATATTTTATTTATATGTTATATTTCTAAGCTCTTTTTTTTTTTTTTAAGATTTTATTTATTTGAATGAGACAGAGAGAGAGAGAGAGTGTAAGAGGGGAGAAGGTCAGAGGGAGAAGCAGACTCTGTGGAGCTGGGAGCCCAGTGCGGGACTTGATCCCGGGACTCTGGGATCATGATTTGAGCCGAAGGCAGTGTCTTAACCAACTGAGCCACCCAGGTGCCCTCTAAGCTAGTTTAATTTTTTTTCTAAATTACAGTTAATTCTACGAATAAAAATTTCTGTTGGGATTGGGGGCTTTAATTTGACAGGTTTCTTATTTTTTTAAAGAGGGAGATGGGGGAGCTGCTGAGGGGGAGAGAGAAAGAATCCTAAACAAACTCAGTGCCTAGGACGGAGCCTGCATGGGGCTCAATTTCACGACCCCAAGATCATGACCTGAGTCAGAATCAACAGTCGGACCCTTAACAAACTGAGCCACCCAGGATCCCCAACAGGTTTTAGAACCTGAATGTCTAAACTGTTGCTTTGGCCATACTGTGGGCACTTTTTAAACTGTCAGTGTAAATTGAAGGCCAGTGAGTGCTGGCAGTTAAGTGTCACAGTGAAGATGACTGGAAAACATTAACTTGTTAGTTGACATCGTGCTGAAGATGGGAAGTCGAGTTTATAAATAGTCTTGTCTATGCACTGATCTAGAAATCTGCTCGATTACCAGAATAGCTCTCATCATAGGGACCATTCATTGATTACCTTTGAAGCTTTTTATTTAACACAGAATGGATTCATCCTTTTGAAAAATGTAAATGTAATACTGAACATAGCTCTGATAACACCCCCATTGAAACTTTTGTTTTCAGTATTAACTTCTTGAATAAATTGTAAATAAATAGATATTGTAAATAAACAGATAGCCAGATGTTTAAGACAGACTTTGAAAGTATGGTAATCAGGTGCTAGAGGAAGTGGCCCGTAGCAGTCCCTCTGTTTGCCCTTGTTCTCTTGGAGTGCCTGTCTGATGTTCTGGAGAATCTGGTTATTATGACTGTGGTTGTACATCTTGGTTTTCCCATTGTTAAATGAGAATGACCATACATTAAGCACCAGCAGTTTCTTAGTAATATTTTGAAGGTCAATTAAAGTGATTAAGCAGTTTTTGGGACTTCTTGAGGAAGACATGAGACAGTGATAATTAGTTCTATGAATACATAATTGTCAAGTCTTGCTCTGTTTCTTTCATAAGTCTCTTGTTTAAACATTTTTTAGAATATAGATATCCATAAGTATCCTTAAGTGATGATTATTAAGAATACTTGGAATATACATATCAAATATACTGATTTGAATATGGGCTTTGGAATGTTTCATATATTCATTCCCTACCTTAGTCTTCATCCCAAGATTCTTAATAAATCGTAGAATTAAAAAGTCAACTCTAATAAAAAGTTGTATGATCAAATCAGTAACAGTTACTATGTCTTCTGAGAGTCCCAGATAGTCTAGGCCTCAGTGATGTCTCTTTTTCTTTTGATCTGTATCTCTTTGCTTCTCTTTTCTTTCTCTCAAAATTCCTTTTCCTCTTTCCTCTCCTTCAGTCCCATTCTTTTACGGTGTTTACATGGACATTAACATTTCAAAAATGTTTGAGTTACTGATGTATAGAAAGGCTAATTTGAGGAGACCAAATTTGAATGGGTTCCATGTTTAAATTATGGGGCTGAGATTTTAAAATTTGGTGCTTAAATTTTTATTTTAAGGTTTTTATTTTAATTTCCGCAGTGAATTTTATGAGTATCATGCGCTAATGATGGAAGAAGAAGGAGCAGTAATTGTTGGGCTGCTGGTTGGCCTGAATGTGATAGATGCTAACCTGTGTGTAAAGGGAGAAGATTTAGACTCACAAGTAAGTGAAAGTGACTTGTACCAAATGCAGAGTGTTTTTAGTTTGCCCTGTTCCTCTTGGATCCAGTTGTAAACAATGCTGTTAAACACTAAAGAAAAATTAAGAATGAAATTCAGTTGCATGTTAAATATACTTCTAATATTTTCCCCCTTTAACTGAAAATAACATGATTTACTTTAGGTTGGAGTGATTGATTTTTCCATGTATTTAAAGAATGAAGAAGATATTGGAAATAAAGAAAGGTATGATTTTTGTAAGTTATTTCTCATGTTGTATTTTTTATGTAGCTCTTTACAAATCACCATGAGGTCCATCTATTGATAATATAGTTTCCTGGGTTTTTCGTTTGTTTTGTTTTGTTTTTTTTGGACAGTGTAGTTTTTATTTCCTTATTTTGTGTGTAGTTCCTGCTTTGTTTCATTTTGCTTCCATATACACATTCTACAAAGCAAAAATCTTTATTTCGTTTTAGACTCACAAATGTTTTGTTTCATTTGTTTTATTTCGCTTACATATACAAGTTTTATAAAACAAAATCACACAGAAGGAGGTGGCTTTAGTATGAAGTATGGCTTGTGGTCAGACTTGTAGTTCCTGAGACCCATTTTAATTGCTGGGTTTCTTTTGTGATAAAAGAGATGAAAGCTTCTTACGATGCGGGGCTCGATCCCAGGATCCCAAGGCCATGACCTGAGCTGAAGGCAGAGGTTTAACCCACTGAGGCACCCTGGCGCCCCAAGAATTCTTAAATATACTTTTTAATGGTATTACTTGCTAATATTAGACTTAACAAAGGTTGTATAATTAGTACACAGCCTACTGCTACATTATTAAAAAGATTCTTGAATTTTATTCTAAAGGCAAGATAATGTTTTTTGTCATTATGGCAATTTTAGGTGATGTAGACATTTTTTTGGTCATCCAGTAAACACCTTTCCATCTGACGCAAAGCTTCCTTTCCCCCTCTTTAGGAATGTTCAAATTGCTGCCATATTAGACCAGAAGAATTATGTTGAAGAATTAAATAGACAATTGAAGTAAGTATTATGGATACTTGGATATTTGTGACTATTGTTTTAGAGGTTTTCTTCACCATTTTCAGGTCTGCTTTGTCCTGTTCCTACTAAACATCTTTGAGAAAATGTTGAGGGAGTAGGGAATGGAGATTAAGAATACAGAGAATTATTGGAGATAATTCATTTTCAAAAAATGAGAGTCAGATTTTTATTTTATTTATTTATTTATTTAATTTTTTTAAATAAAGATCTTATTTATTATTTATTTGACAGACAGAGATCACAAGTAGGCAGAGAGGCAGGCAGAGAGAGAGGAAGGGAAGCAGGCTCCCCGCTGAGCAGGGACCCCCCGATGTGGGGCTCGATCCCAGGACCCTGTAATCATGACCTGAGCTGAAGGCAGAGGCTTTAACCCACTGAGCCACCCAGGCGCCCCTTATTTTTTAAGATTTTTTTTTATCTGAGAGAGAGTAGAGAGAGCGCAAGCATGGGGAAACAGCAGAAAGAGAAGCAGACTCCCCGCTGAGCAGGGAGCCTGATGTGGGGCTTGACCCTGGGGTCATAACCTGGGCAGAAGGCAGCCTCTCTTTTTTTTTTTTTTTTTTTTTTAAAGATTTTATTCATTTATTTGACAGAGATCACAAGTAGGTAGAGAGGCAGAAGCAGGCTCCCCACTGAGCAGAGAGCCCGATGCGGGGCTCAATCCCAGGACCCTGAGATCATTACCTGAGCTGAAGGCAGAGACTTAACCCACTGAGCCACCCAGGTGTCCCAGAAGGCAGCCCCTTAACTGACTGAGCCACCCAGGTATCCCAAGAGTCATACTTTCAAATAGAACATTTGGAGAATTTAAAAATAGAATTTCTGGGGAGGGGTCAAAAAAAAAAAAAAAGAATTTCAAACTTATCCCTTTATCCTTGAGAAGAACAGGCTAGGAAGGGTGGAAGTTTTTATCATTTTCATAGTTCACAGATTCATTTTTCCTACTTCAGAGAGCTTCATGTGTAAATGTGGCTGTTGCTTCCCATGGTGGGAGTTTTTGCCTTATAGTGTCACCTGGCATTGAAGCTGTCAGTGAACACTTGGAAGAATTTCTGAGATCTATGTGTAAAATAGTACGTGCAGCTCTGACTAATAGAAATAAAATGTGAGTCATATAGATAATTTAAAATTTTTAGTAACCACATTAAAAAGGTAAAAAACATGAAATTAATTTAAAAATACATTTTATTCAACCCAGTATACCCAAAATCTTATCATTTCAACATTAATCAATGTAAAAATTGTTCATGAGGTATTTTGTGTTCTTTCTTTGTATTGTCTTCACAATCCAGTGTATATTTTACAGTTGTAGTACGTTTTAGTTGGACTAGATAGCACAGGTATAGTGAATAATATTTGCTACAAAGTTAGAAATGGACTATTCCATTAATTAAAATAAATAGCAAAAATGGCTATCTCTGGGTGATGGGATTATGGATGATTTCTCTTATTCTTTGTACTTCTCTGATTTTCTAAGTTTAATTCAATAGTCAGAAATACAGTTAAACACTTTCCCATTTTAGAGAAACTAAGAAGCTGTAACTCTTGCTTTCTCTGAACTTGGAGAGATAGGAACTATGTTGTATCATTGTCTTTTTTTTAAAAATGGAGTTTTAATAAAAGATATCATAGGAAATATATGTGTATCTATGTGTATTTTATAATTTGTAATTCTGAGATTATATTTCCAAATGCAACTTAGTATTGCTTATTTACTTACTGTTAAAGCTTTATTCACTTTTGGCAACAGGTAATATATTCACATAGTTTAAACTTCAAAACTTCAATAGGAACATGAAAAAAAAATCCTCCCTCTTCCCTGATCCAACCATCTGGTTTCCCTCTTTGGGAATAATTAATAGGTTCTTGTGTATGCCTCCAGAGATACTTCATACAAATAGACAAGAATATATATATATTTTCTTGAAGTTCTCACCTTCCCGTCGGTTTTTTTTTTTTTTTTTTTTTTTTTTTTTAAAGATTTTATTTATTTACTTGACAGACAGATTACAAGTAGGCAGAGAGGCAGGTAGAGAGAGAAGGGAGGAAGCAGGCTCCCTGCTGAGCAGAGAGCCCGATGCGGGACTCGATCCCAGGACGCTGGGATCATGACCTGAGCCGAAGGCAGCGGCTTTAACCCACTGAGCCACCCAGGCGCCCCTTCCCGTCGGTTTTTTACACATAAAGTAGCATAATTTTTACACTCTTCTGTAGTTCACTGTTTTACTCAACAGTTTATCTTAGAATCTGTTCAATTTGGTTCAAGGAGTTTTCTCATTCTCTTTTATTTATTTATTTATTTTTTTAAAAAGATTTATTTATTTGACAGACAGAAATCACAAGTAGGCAGAGAGGCAGGCAGAGAGGGGTGGGGGGGAAGCAGGCTCCCCGCTGAGCAGAGAGCCCAACATGGGGCTCCATCCCAGGACCCTGGGATCATGACCTGAGCTGAAGGCGGAGGTTTTAACCCACTGAGCCACCCAGGTGCCCCTCTCATTCTCTTTTAAATTATGTGTATTAACTCATTTATAGCAGTACTAGTGCCTTACCTTTGTACATTCTACGAATTTAAAAATGTTTCATTGTTTTTCCAGTTGGAATGTTTTGTATATTTAGAGTGTTTAAAAAAATTTAAAAAAAACAGATGAAGAAAAAATTGGAACTCACATATTAGTCCTCATTCAAAGAAAACTCTTGAGGGTTTATTTTCAAAAGTACTTTTTTGATTAATGTTTTATTGATTCTCACGTAAAGGCAGGGCAGATATTATTGTCTGATTTAAAGATAAGGAAACTGAAGCTCAGAAAGGTCTTAAAGCTTTCAAGGTGACACAGAAAGTAGAAAAGCAGGGACTCTTAACTTTGGTTCTCTGTCTCTTAGTCCCACATCTGTTAATGTCTCACCATCCAGATACCCTGTTGCTGTTTGTGAAAAACTCAAGTTGTTTCCCTAAGAATGATTGTATTTAAAAATGATTTAATATGAATGAAAAATATTTTTCTTGTTTCACCAGTTAAACTAAAATGCCAATATTTATTTCTGAGGCTGGCATAAAATTTGTTTAAATCTATTAAATTGTAATGTAAAGAGCATATTATTAAAGCTTGAGATGGTAGAAACAAGGCCTTGAAAAACAAATTAAATAAAACATACAGTAATATCCAGTCTCGGAGATGCCGAGTGAAGTATGTACATTTTTGATAACTGTGTACTTCTGGTGACTGTACAGTTTGAAATACAGTGTTTTATCAAGATTTATAAAAATGCAGAAAAAAATGTACAGTAATGTCCAGTCTTGATCAGTTTAAGTAACTATGCAAAAAACCAAGTTGTTCATTCGGCTTTTAACTATATCTTTGGAAAGTTAGGGTGTTTGCTTAGCTGCAGGCTGACCGGGTACCCGATGGGAATTTCATATTCACATTGTCCCAAACTATGGTGACTTTAGAGGCTTTAAGTGATTATGAAAGTGGTGACTGGAAACCGAATGGGGCTTGTATTGAAGACCGCTGTAAATGCTAATTAAGCCACTTTATTATAGAGTGGATATTTAAAGTTCATCCTTTAAAAGATAATTTTAAATTAAATTTTAACAATATTTGGTAGTGTTTGTATGGAATCCATTCCTAAGTATTACAATTTAAATGTAAGAAGGACCCTAGGAAGACTGCAAAAAATAATGAACAGCAAAAAGCTTCAGTCTTTTTTGCTTTCCTAGCCAAATCTGGTTATTCAACTTAATGAAATTGCCCACACTCAAAAATTCAGGGTAGTTGGTGCCTATTAGGTACCATGGTAAGTCCAAGATAACATACCTTTTCTGACTTTTGTGAATTTGTGTGATTTGAATGAGTTTTTTCTTTGTTAATTTCAGCAGCACAGTCAGCAGTCTCCATTCAAGAGTTGACTCATTAGAAAAGTCAAATACTAAGCTGATTGAAGAGGTATTGTAACCCAGCCATGGATAATTGTCTGACACAGACCGAATATTTGTGATCCTTTTCCATTTTAAGTATGAATACGCTAAGTATGTGTGTGCACACACACATTTTCATCATTATGATGGAATGCTTGCAATGTAGTTATAATTGATGATTGTAAGCTCTAGAAAAACCTCATTTTCTCAGGTAAAATCTCAGGTAAATTGTGTGAAATACTCCTAGAAATGAGCCCCAAAGATGACATTCACAGAAGCTCTTCTATAAATAAGCTGTGATTCTCTTTTTAAAATCTGGGTGACCTCTATTTAGATAGTGAATCACCTACAGTTAGAAATTCCCGTTAAAATGATACTGTTCATCTTGTTCCACTATTCGATTACTTTTCTTTACCAGCAGCACTGTACGATCGTGGCCATCCTTCTCCACACAACCACATATCAACCTCATCTTGAGTGCTCTGGTTTCTTGGCATTGTCAGAGCGGCTATCTAGTGGTCCCAGACCAGAAATTGATCTCTGTAATACTGTCTGTAAAGTTGCTTTAGATAAGTTTTTTTTTTTTTTTTTAATCTTATCAAGCCACGGAGTTACTGCTTTCTGTTTTCAGAATTATTTAGGCTAGAGGAAGAAATCTGTCATGAGTGCTCTAAGCCCTACTTTCTGTGTTAATTAAAATTCTTATTTTAGAACTGGCCTAATTTTTTCAAACCAGGGAGCACATCATTATTTGCATGACTGCAAATGCATCTTTATTTTGATAGTTTGGGACCATTTGATAGTGTTTCTGTTTTGTTTTTTATATTTTTTTTAATTTTTTTTTTTTTTAGATTTTATTTATTTATTTGACAGACAGATCACAAGTAGGCAGAGAGGCAGAGAGAGAGAAGGGAGGACGCAGGCTCCCTGCTGAGCAGAGAGCCCAACGCGGGGCTCGATCCCAGGACCCTGGGATCATTACCTGAGCTGAAAGCAGAGGCTTTAACCCACTGAGCCACCCAGGCGCCCCTGTTTTTTATTTTTATTTTTATTATTTTTTAAAGATTTTATTTATTTATTTGACAGAGATCACAAGTAGGCAGAGAGGCAGGCAGAGAGTGAGAGGGAGAAGCAGGCTCCCTGATGAGCAGAGAGCCTGATGCAGGGCTCGATCCCAGGACCCTGAGATCAAGACCTGAGCCGAAGGCAGAGGCTTAACCCACTGAGCCACCCAGCACCGTTGTTTTGTTTTTTAATTATGATAAGTGTATTCTTTAATCCCCGTCACCTATTTCATCCATTCCCCCACCCATTTCCCCTCTGGTGACCATAAGTTTGTTCTTTACAGTTAAGAATCTGTTTCTTGGTTTCTCTCTCTTTTTTTTTTTTTTAAGATTTTATTTATTCACAAGAGGGAGGCAGAGGGAGAGGCAAGCTCCCCGTGAAGCGGGGAGCCTGGTGTGGTGTCCGATCTCAAGACCCTGGGATCATGACCTGAGCTGAAGGCAGGCGCTCAACTAACTGAGCCACCCAGGCGCCTCTGCTCATTTGTTTCTTAAATTCCACATATGAGTGAGATCATACGGTATTTGTGTTTCTCAGACTGACTTACTTCACCTAGCAGTAAACTCTGTAGCACTATACATGTTGTTCCAAATGGCAAGATTTCATTATTTTTCATTGCTGAATAACATTCCGTCTACTTGCCACATCTTCTTTATCCATTCATTTATCGATAGACCCTTGGGCCACTGCCATCGTTTGGCTGTTGTAAATAATCCTGCAGTAGACAGGGATGCATATATCTCTTTGAATTAGTGCTTTTGTATTTTGGGTTAAATACAGTAGTGCAATTACTGGATTGGAGGGTAGTTCTATTTTTAATTTTTTGAGGAAACTCTATACTGTTTTCCACAGTGACTAAACCAGATTGTATTTCCACCAATAGTGCACTGAGGGTTCCTTTGTCCCCCACACATCCTCGCCAATACCTGTTGTTTCTTGTGCTTTTGATTTTCCCCATTCTGATGGATGGTCTTTCATTGTAGTTCTAACTTGCATTTCCCTAATGATGAGCGATGTTGAGCATCTTGTCATGTGTCTGTTGGTCATTGGGACCATTAGAGCTGCTCTCAAGTTTGTGCCTCTTTTTGGCCCTAGGTGCACTGTGAAGTTCAAGTTATATCCCTGATGAAATGTTCAGAAACTTATTTACAAGTCAACATTGGGGGTGGTGCTTGCTTTCCTTTCTTAGAATCCCTCTTTTCACTGTAGGCCTCAGAACCAGGCCACTTAGTTTAACTCTGATGGTGAGAAATGTCTCATAGTTGTGATGGTCCCTCTGTGTTCTCTATTTCAGAGGGTGTTCCAATTTGAGGTCTGTATCACATTTGCGATGATACACATCCTTCTTACAGATCTTTTTATCCTTATACAGGACTTTACAGTCTTACTGTTTCATGACACTTTGTATTCAGAACATATTTAAGTCAGATACGCATGACATGTTTTAATATATATTTTGACTAAAAAGAGGAAATGCTAAAAAAAAAAAAAGAGGAAATGCTAGAAATAAGAGTTTAGTTTTTTTTATTAGTATCTTAGGATAATAGCATTTTTCTTATGAAAGCTCCTGTAGATGTGAGAAATTTGACTAGTTTTAGGCTTTTATATTCTATTGTTTATAGCAATGAACATAACCTGTAAAGCAAGTATAAGTAAAGATGTTTAAAATATTTTTTCTTGTCCCTGTTTCATAATCTTTAGTTAGCAATAGCAAAAAATAATATCATTAAACTCCAAGAAGAAAATCATCAATTACGAAGTGAAAATAAATTGATTTTAATGAAAACACAGCAGCACCTGGAGGTACGTATGGACTAATTGCAACAGACTGTCTTGTGTCAGAAATTGCCGCTTTTGGGAACTTTTGCATATACTGGATATTTATTTCTGTGCTGTATTGATAGTAGTGATTATACAGTAAAAAGCTTGTTGTTTTCTTCCTAGGTTACCAAAGTGGATGTGGAAACTGAGCTTCAGACATATAAGCATTCTCGGCAGGGGCTGGATGAAATGTACAACGAAGCCAGAAGGCAGCTTCGAGATGAATCTCAGTTAAGACAGGTAGTTTACATTAGCAAAATAATCATCATCGTCATTATACCCTTAAGTATCACTTAAAATCTTTAAAAAAAATTTTTTTTTAAGATTTTTTTTTTTTAATGTGATAGAGACAGAGTGAGGGAGAGCACAGGTTGGGTGAGGGGCAGAGGAAGAAGCAGACTCTCTACTGAGCAAGGAGCCCTATGTGGACCTTGATCCCAGGACTCTGGGATCATGACCTGAGCCAAAGCAGACACTTAAACTGACTGAGCCACCCAGGCACCCCTTAAAATCTCTTTTTCAGCCTTATCTTCCTTGCTGTGGGGTAGAAATCTCACCCCCTTACAACCCCTTCAAATTCTTTACATTCTCATTTTATCAAGTGTTTTTAAAGTGGTTTTAAACTCTGAAATGAATGATTGTGACCAGCATTAGAAAACCAAAATTGAATAGAATGATAGATTCAAATAGGACTAAAATGATATTAAAAATTTTTTTTTAAGATTTTATTTATTTGAGAGAGAGTGAAAGCGAGAGATCACAGAGGGAGAGGGAGAAGCAGACTTGCCACTGAGCAGGGAGCCTGACGAGGGGCTCGGTCTCAGGACCCTGAGATCATGACCTGAGCTGAAGGCAGAGGCTCAACTGACTGAGCCCCCCAGGCGCTCCCGATCATATTTAAAATTAACTTATTTTTGGGGTGCCTGGCTGGCTCAGTTGGTAGAGCATGCAACTCTTGATCTTGGGGTCATTTCCAGCCCCATGTTGGACATAGAAGTTACTTCTAAAAAAATGAATGGGGTAGCTGGGTGACTCAGTCAGTTGAGCATCAGACTCTTGATTTTAGGGCAGGTCGTGATCTTAGGGTGGTGTGATGGAGCGCTGCAATGAGCTGTGTGCTCAGTGCAGAGCCTGCTTGGGATTCTCTCTCTCTCCCTCCCTGACCCCTTCCCAGCTCATCCTCGCTCGCTCGCTTTCTCTTGCTCTGAAATAAATTAATAAAATAAAAATATCTTTTAAAAAATTAACGAATTTTTAAACTCAAATTGATCTAATGCCTACAGCAAAATACAAATGTACAGCATAATGGATTATAACATTAATACCTGTGTAATCACCACCCAGATAAAGAAGAGACTATTGCCAGCCTTTCCATCCCTTTTTCTGTTTGTTTTTAATATTAGGAAATTTCTTTTTGTTTTGATGTAAAAAATTAATTTAGTTCTATTTAAATTCAATTGAGGGGCTCCTGGGTGGCTCAGTAGTTAAGCATTTGCCTTTGGCTCAGGTCCTGATCCCAGAGTCCTGGGATTGAGCCCCGCATTGGGCTTCCTGCTTGGCAGGCAGCCTGCTTCTCCTTCTCCTTCTCCCACTCCCCCTGGTTATGTTCCCTCTCTCGCTGTGTCTCTCTCTGTCTTATGAAATCTTTAAAAAAAAAAAAATTCAGTTGAACATGTAGTTTATTGTTTCAGAGGTAGAGGTCAGTGATTCATCAGGAGCATATAACACCCAGTGCTCAGCACATCACGTGCCCCCCTTCATGCTCATCATCAGATCACCTCATTGCCCCACCCCCAATGTAAAATTCTTTAAGAGAAGAAATTAAAACTGTGAAGTGGGGTTTTTGAGTTATCTTTGGCCTTCACTTGTATGGACTACTTTATTTCTGGGTGGGTTTTTTTTAAAGTTTTATTTATTGAGGTAATCTCTATACCAGTGTGAGGACTGGAACTCATGACCCCAAGATCAAGAGTTGCGTGTTCTTCCAACTGAGCCAGCAAGGCACCCCCAAACTACTTTATTTCTTTGATTAAGGAAAATTAATACTGATGTTATGAGGCATGAAAATATTTAATTTTTTTAAAAAATTTATTTATTTGACAGAGATCATAAGTAGGCAGAGAGGCAGGCAGAGAGTGAGAAGGGGAGCCACCCAGGTACCCCTAATTTTTGAACCAGTAGAACAGTGATAATTAACAGTATCTAGAAAATGCTTTCATTTTCACAAAATACACAGTTGAAAATAATTAGTGTTATATTGTTATACAACCTGCTTGATTCCCTCTAGTGGGGCTTAAA
Organism: Martes martes; assembly: GCF_963455335.1. Taxonomy (NCBI): domain Eukaryota; kingdom Metazoa; phylum Chordata; class Mammalia; order Carnivora; family Mustelidae; genus Martes; species Martes martes. The sequence goes on from NC_137902.1 coordinate 57,221,131, forward strand.
CCTCAAAAGAGTAGTCTATGTATCTTTTTTTTTTTCCCCTTTTAAAGATTTTATTCATTCACCTGATAGAGATCACAAGTAGGCAGAGAGGCACACAGAGAGAGAGGGGAAGGGAAGCAGGCTCCTCGTGGAGGAGAGAGCCCGATGCGGGGCTCGATCCCAGGACCCCGGGATCATGACCTGAGCCGAAGGCAGAGGCCCCAACCCACTGAGCCACCCAGGCGCCCCAGACTATGTATCTTTTAAAAAAATTTTTAAATTAATAAACTTTATTTTCTCAAGTAGGTTCATAGCAAAACTGAGTGGAACAACTTTTTTTTTTTTTTTTTTTAAAGAGTGGTCTATGGGGACTCCTGGATGGCTCTTTGGTTAAGCGTCTGCCTTTGGGTCAGGTCATGATCCCAGGGTCCTGGGGTCAAGTCTCTCCTCTGGTTCCTTGCTCAGGAGGAAGCCTACTTTTTCCTCTGCCTGCTGCTGACCTTGCTTGTGCTCTCTCTCTAACAAATAAATAAAATAAAATCCTTAAAAAATAAAAAGACATATATCTAGTGACATGAAACCATTAAAAAAAAAAAAAGACTAGTCTACATCGTGATTAGAAAACTCTTCGTGTTCTCATTAACTGTTGTGTGTCTGACTTTTGACATCCTGAAGTGGTATGTGAATTGAAGATGTGTTGAAATTTCAGGATGTGGAAAACGAGCTAGCGGTACAAGTTAGTATGAAACATGAAATTGAACTTGCTATGAAGTTGTTGGAGAAAGATATCCATGAGAAGCAGGATACTCTGATAGGCCTTCGGCAACAACTGGAGGAAGTTAAAGCAATTAACATAGAAATGTATCAAAAGTTGCAGGTAAGGATCATTTTTTTTTTAAATTTTTATTTAAATTCTAGTTCCGTTAACCTTCAGTGGAGTAAAAATCAGTGATTCATCACTTACATACAACATCCAGTGCTCATCATAACAAGTGCCCTCCTTAATACCCATCACCCTTCTAGCCCATCCCGCACCCACCTCTCCCTCCAGCAACCCTCCGTTAGTTCTCTGTCATTAAGAGTGTCTTATGGTTTCTCTCTTTTTTTCTTACCCCTCCCATATGTTTATCTGTTTTGTTTCTTAAATTACACATATGAGTGAAATGATACAGTATTTCTCTTTCTCTAACTTATTTCACTTAGTATAATACACTGTAGCTCCATCCATGTCCTTGCAAATGTTAAGATGTCTTTTTTGATGGCTGAGTCATATATTCCATTATATATATATACACACATACATGCATATACATACACCACATCTTTATTCACTCATCGGTCAGTGGACATTTGGGCTCTTTCCATAGTTTGATACATTGTTAATAATGCTGTTATAACATCAGGGTGCATGTACCCCCTTCAACTCTATATTTTTGTATTCTTTGTGTAAATACCTAGTAGTGCAATTGCAGGATCATAGGGTAGTTCTATTTTTAACTTTTTGAAGAACCTCCATACTGTTTTCCAGAGTGGCTGTACCAGTTTGAATTCCCACCAACAGTGCAAGGGGTTCCCATTTCTCTGCATCCTCGCCAACACCTGTTGTTTCTTATGTTGTTAGTTTTAGCCATTCTGACAGATATGAGGTGGTATCTTATTGTGGTTTTGATTTGTATTTTCTGATGATGAGTGATGTTCAGCATCTTTTTATGTGTCTGTTAGCCATCTGGATGTCTTCTTTAGAAAAGTGTCTATTCATGTTTTCTTTTCATTTTGTAACTGGATTATTTTGGGGGGAGTGTTAAGTTTGATAAGTTCTTCATAGATTTTGGAGGTAAGGATCATTCTTAAATTCTTAGAATTTGTTGAATTTAATGTAAATTGGAAATGACTTTTGGGGCACCTGAGTGGCTCAGTTGTTAAGCATCTGCCTTCAGCTCAGGTCATGATTCCAGGGTCCTGGGATCAAGCCCCGCATCGGGCTCTCTGCTCAGCAGGGAGCCTGCTTCTCCCTCTCCCACTCCCCTGCTTCTGTTTCCTCTCTTGCTGTGTCTCTGTCTGTCAAATAAATAAAATCTTAAAAAAAAAAAAGAAAAGAAAATGACTTTTTGTATGAAGGATTTGGTTCTTTGCTGTGCCATATTAGTAATAAAAACCAGCAGCTTCCTTTTCTATATGGAAGCTTAAGAAGTGTAGCAATGGAATAGGTATCAAAGAATAAACAAATCACTTACATGAATTTCTTTTTTAATACCAAAAGGTGTTAAGTATGAAGATTAAATCTTTTGGGAAGACTCAGTCTAAATATGCAGGACATTTTTGTGAATTCTTTTATACACTACAATCCTGAGAGAGATTTATTTTTTCTTAAAAATATATTATTTATTTGAGAGAAAGAGAGCTTAAGCTCGAGGGAGGGGTAGAGGCAGAGGCAGAAGGAGAAGCACACTCCCTGCTGACTGTGGAGACCAGCACAGGCCCTGACCCCAGGACTCCAAGATCATGACCTGAGCTGAAGTCAGACACTTAACTGACTGAGCCACCCAGGTGCCCCTTTAATTTTTTTTTAAAGATTTTATTTTTTTAAGTAATCCCTGCACCCAACATGGGCTCAGATCTACAACCCCAATATCAGGAGTCACATGCTTTACTTACTGAGCCAGCCAAGGGCCCTGAGAAAGATTTAATTTTGATTGAAATGCTTTACTATAGGGGCACCTGGGTGGCTCAGGCAGTTAAGTGTTTGCCTTCCACTCAGGTCATGATCCCAGACTCCTGGGATCCAGCCCCACATTGGGCTCCCTGCTCAGTGAAGAGTCTGCTTCTCTCTCTCCCTCTGCCCTTCCCCCCAGTTCATGCTCTCTCTCTCAAATAAAAAAATCTTGGAAAAAAAAAGCATTACTCTAATAACTGTTATGAATTCTCTCAAAGTGACATCACTGTTTAAGTAGATTTATTGCCAAAAGTTTATTTAATTTGAAAAATAGCATAGTTTACAAGAGTTTATTCTGCTGTCTTCCAGAAATACTGAAGGCAGTATTTTTTTAAAATCCCATTTTAATTGAAGACTGATAGTTCTACTGCTTTATATCATAGGAGTGTTTTAATCTACAAATTAGCTGTACTCATTTCAAAGTAAAAATTCCATAGTAAAATGGTATACAAAACTTAGAAATATTTAGGTTTAAAAATCAAAGCCACTATAGTGGTTCTTTTTCCTTTCTAAATAGGGTTCTGAAGATGGCTTGAAAGAAAAAAATGAAATAATTGCCCGACTAGAAGAAAAAACCAATAAAATTACTGCAGCCATGAGGCAGCTGGAGCAAAGGTACAGCATTTTCAGTCTTAGTTTCTCTTTTTCCTTTTTTTCTTCCTTTTCTTTATTCAACTCTGACACCTGCCACAAAAACCATTAGGAAAATTTAGATTAGGACTTTTTTTTTTAAGCCCAGCAGAATTTTGCCTTTTTTGTTTTGGTTGTTGCATGGAATCAAGTTGCTTTATATTAGGCTGATTTCATTTGAATTTGCCATTTTGTGGATTTTAAAAAAAGATTTAATATTGGCAATTTCATGTGGTTCAATCTATTACATAAAACAAATACACAAACAAAAACTTTAAAAAAGTGAAAAACGAACAGAATCTATGGTGGAATTATCCCTGATTGATTTCCATGCATATTGATTGTCATATTCTTTGTCATTCACCATCTCTTTATCTGAAATCAGGCTTTGAGTTGGCAGTTTAGTTGTGTTTCTTTGAGCTAGGACCTTCAACCCAAACCAAGAAATAATTTTATTTAAATTGACTTGTTTTATATTGGCATTTTTCACTTTTATTGTTGGAAAATGTAATGTATTTCCATTGACCTGTCATGTTGGTGTCAACATATGTCTTATCATTGCTTTCTTTGAATCTACTTATGAAAAACATAACTATTAATGCTTTATTGACATGAATATTCTTTTATTGACATCCTCTTTCTTCTTTTTTCTTTTTTGTTTTCTTTATCCCCATTTCTACATTTTGGACATCTTTATTACCTTTTTCTGTCTTTGATTTCTGTCCATTCCATTATGAAGTGACAATGATTTATTAACTCAAACTAGGACAATTGCAATGTCATTGGTGAAATATGCCAGCAGTGACACTCAGGACCAGTACAAGCTGGTCAAAGATATATCTTTCTGAAAACCACTTGTATTTAAACAGACTAAAAGAGACTCAACAATTTTATAATATATTAAATAGAAAATAATTTATGCTATTAAGTATTTGAAAAGGGTATTAGGAACCCTCTCCACTTCTTGATCTGCTGCTGTGGTAATGCACTGCCATAGAGCAGAGTGGGTGCACTTGGATTTCCAAAAACATACTCCTCAAATCTTGTGCACAAAGGCTGATTTGAGTATTGGCCTTTTGGAGGTCAGAATTTTCAAGTGCAGTTTTATCTTTTTAGCTACTTAGCTACTTTTTGATGGAAAATATAAACATTGTTTAAAAATAAGTTGACCCTTTGATTTCACAGTGTGTTGGCACAATTTTTTTTCCCCGTTGGCCCACTCCTTGCCTAATGGCTTCTTTACTGATTTTTTACTGATGTCTTAAAATAGTTTATAATGCAGATTGGCCATTCTCTTGTGCTCTAGCACCTCAGTTTTCCAGTTCCCTTAGCCCTCTTCTATGATAGCACAACTTCAAGCCCTACCTCACTCTGAGTTTTATTTTAGTTTCTGTAATCTTAGAGAAATGCTTGGGTCCCCTGTCCTCCCACGTTAATATTTTAAAATTAAATTTTGATTTAGAGATAACTTGAATGTTACTCTCTTTTGCTCAGAAGTGGCATTTATACTTCTGAAATGTGTCAGGTTGCCCCACTGGCATGTTTTTAGGAAGAAAAGAAGAGGCCATGTTTTCAGCTAGTTGAATAGATGATTTTGCTTGAGATTCCCTACAAGGAGGGATGTCTCTTTAATAAGTGGGAAATGTTTTCTTATAAAAATATTGAAGTTAAATCTAAGGAGTCCTAGATGGGAGGCAGGGAGTGGAGCTAAGCACAGGGAGAATCAATGACTTACAAACAAAAACAGAACAAATGAAAATCACATTTTTAGGTAATATTTAAACATCAGCGATGAACAAAAATGATCTCTAGAGAATGTTGCCAACTAGTACTATATTCTTCTGAATCTTACACACACACACACACACACACACACACACAGCTTTTGGCATAATTTAGTAAATGCATAAAGATCCTATAGGGAGGATTTGGCTGTTCGAAATAATTGCAGGTCTTTGCTCTTGGCCTTGTAGCACACTTGATTCCTGGCATACACATCCTAACATAATAAATAACAATGTGGCTTCTTCACCTAGTGTAGTCATAAATACTGTGCTTTACATGGTTTTGTAAAAAAAGGCAGTAACGCACCCATTATACTTTCAAAGTTAATCCATTCTGCTCTACGTAAGTGGTAAAGACTGTATTGCTTTGCATTGTTAATTATGAACAAGAAATAAAACAAATTTGAAGATAGTATTCTGGGCATATTATATGTTATATTGAAAAAAAATCACAAAACAATTTCTAGACATTGTGTGGCTCTTTCACGTTTGAGTTTGTGAGTTTCCCCCCAAACTTTGTTTTCATTTAGAAATGTTTCTATTTCCCCATTTTTCTTTTATTTGTCTTCTTCACCCTTTTACACCCTAGTTCTAGCCTCAGTTTTACCCAAAGTTGATTTGAATTACACCAGATTGCAGCAAGCAGAGAAGGCGCAAATGGCAGCTGAAGATGAAGACAAGAAATATCTACAAGAGTGTCAGAGTAAATCCGACAATCTGCAGAAACAAGTCTCCCAAAAGGAGAAACAGCTGTGAGTATTTCACTCTTGGAAACAAATACTTGTATTAACATAATCCCCTCTCCAGCCCCCCCCCAACCTTTTAAAAAATATTTTATTTATTTATTTGACAGAGATCACAAGTAGGCAGAGAGGCAGGCAGAGAGAGAGAGGGGGGAAAGCAGGCTCCCTGCTGAGCAGAGAGTGTGATGCGATGTGGGGCTCGATCCCAGGACCCTGAGATCATGACCTGAGCGGAAGGCAGAGGCTTAACCCACCGAGCCACCCAGGCGCCCCCACCCCTTCTTTTTTGCCCATAATGGTAGGATACCTATATTTTCCTTTAGTTAATGATGCCAGGTAGATTATGGAGTTCTCCTTGAGAAATTAAAAAAAAAATTAGAAAACATAATTGATAAAACTTGAGTTTTTTGTCCCTTTATTGTTTTCAGAGCTTTTCAACTCTCTTGTTATCTTGCTCAAGGAGAATTTTATTCTTTCTGCTGGTGCATAACAGCAGATGGCCATTATATTTCTAGATATTGAGTGTAATAGACCTTTGTAACTCAAAGGAACTTGTATTATCAAAAAACAAGAGGTTTTCTGAGAACGTTTTTATTAATAGATAATAGATAGCTCTATATATTTTTCTTTAGATAGCTCTATATATTTCTTACCAGCTAAGAATGATGTCCATACGTGTCACTGGACTGAAAAAAGCAAGTTGCAGACAGTATGTGAGGTATCCTAATTTTTATAAAATTAAAGCTGTGCATATATGCATAGTTACATGTATAATAACTATGCACATATGCATATATATTTAAATAAGCACATATGCGTGTGTGGGTGTATGCACGCGTGCTTAAAGAATATAGATTCTGGGGAATGATTATCTCAGGGGAGTGATGGCAGATTGACAGGGGTATTTTAGTTTTTACTTTATAAACATCAGTATTTTCTCCTAGTAAACATGTTACTTCTTTTGTTATTAAAGCAACAATAGCAAATAGTTATATATTATGTTTAACAGATCATAAACAAGACTACATGCCATTTATGATATATAACTTGCTAAGCTGTCTTGAGATCCATTGGTTGAGGTGGCATTAAACTCCTCTCAATTCGTGCTAATTTTCTAATAGTTCTGTCAATTATTAAGAGGGGATTTGTTGACTATCCCAGCTGTAACTGTGGATTTGTGTATTTCTACTTTCAGTTTTAATGGTTTTTGCTTCTTGTATTCTGAAGCTACTTGTATTCTGTTGTTTGGTGCCTACACATTTAGGATTGCTATGTCTTTTTGGCGAATTGACCTTTTTATCAACACAGTATGCCTTTTATGAGCCATGATATGATGTTTATCTCTGGTAATTTTCTTTATCAGATGTTAATAGAGCTGCTTCTGCTTTCTTTTGATTAGTATTGTCATATAATAAAACATGACTGCTTGCATTTTTCAGTCTTTAAACTTTCAGCCTAATCTTATATTATTATCATCAGTATATTTGAAGTAAGTTTCTTATAGTTCATGTTTTTTTATTTGTTCTGACAATCTCTTAATGATATATTTAGTTCATTTACATTTAGTGTAATTGTTGGTACGAGACCATAAGTCTGCTCTTTTATTGTTTTTTTGTTGTTTTGTTTTTCATTCCTTTATTTCTTTATTCCTGCCTTCCCAGGGATTACTTGAATATTATTTAGAATTCCTTTTTGATTTATCTGTAGTGTTTTTGAGTGTATCTCTTCATACAGATTTTCTCATGATTGTTCTAGATACTATCTGATATATTTGCAGATTTTCAGTCTACTGGTACCAATATTTTACTACTTTGAGTGAAGTATGGAAGTCTTACTTCCACTTAGATCTTTTTACTCTTTTTCTTTTATAACATAATTGACTTAAATATTTTCTCTGCATAATATTGAGACCACATCAGACAATATTAGAAAGTTTTTTTTTTTTTTTAGATGTAAACTCTAAGCCCAGTGTTGGGTTTGAACTTGTGACTGAGATCAAGAGTTGCATGCTTTATGGCTGAGCTAGCTATGTGCTCCCACATCAGACAATATTATAGTTTGTGCTTCAAACATTATATATAATTTAGGAAACTTTGTTTATTGTTCTTTCTTCATTCCGATATAAGTTTTCTTCTGTATCTGAAGAACTTCTTTTGTGTTTCTTTTAGGGTGGGTCTCTTGGCAACAAATTCTCTTATTTATTTTTTTTCATATGAGATCTTGATTTCATCATTTCTGAAAGATCTTTTCAGACTTTCCTTAGAATTCTGAATTGACAGTTCCTTTCTTTCAGCACTTGAAAACTGTTGTACCATTTTCTTTTGGTTTTCTTAGTTTCTGATGAAAAATACTGTCATTTGAATGACTGTTACTCTATCCAAGATTATTTCTTTGGATTTATCCTTTTTAAGCTTTGGTCGGCTTCTTCAATCTTTATGTTTATCTTTACCAAATTTGGATATTTTTCAGCTATCTTTTTTCTAGATATTTTTCCAGTCCAACTGCTTCCTTTCTACTGGAATTCTTTTGTTTGTTTGTTCTCAGAAAACCACTTTAGCGCTCAGTTGGTTTAGCATTTGCCTTTGACTTGGGTTATGATCCCAGGGTTCCTTGGGCTGAGACCTACATAAGGCTTCCTTCTCAGTGGAGAGCCTGCTTCTTCCTCTCCCTCTGCCCCTCCTCCCCACTCATGTTCTCTCTCTCTCAAATAAATAAATTAAAATCTTTAAAAAAAAAGATTTATTTAGACAGGGAGTGGGGAGGGCCAGAGACAGAGGGAGAGGGAGAATTCTAAGCAGACTCCTTGCTGAGCGTGGAGTCTGACACGGTGCTTGATTTCACAACCCTGAAATCATAACTGGAGCCAAAATCAAGAGTCGGATGCTTAACCAACTGAGCCACCCAGACTTTCAGCCTCCCCTCTCTTCTCTGGAATTCTGATGACCTTGAATATTAGATTTTTTGTTTTAAATAATCCTGTAGGTCTCAGACACTTTTTCCCCCGGTTTATTTTCTCCTCTCTTGTTCAGATTGTGTGATTTCTATTGTAGTGTTTTGTTGTTGTTGTTGTTTAAGTAGGTTCTGTGCCCAATGTGAGGCTTGAACTCACAACTCTGAGATCAAGAATTGCGTGCTCTACTGACTGAGCCAGCCAGGTGCCCTTGTGGTGTAGTGTTTTGAAATCCATTCTTTCCTCCTCATCATCATTCTCCTACTGAGCCCGTTTAGTGAGGTTATTGTATATTTCCATTTGACTATGTTTCCTTCCTCTCTCTCTTTTTTACTAGTCTACAGCCGTTCCATCCTGAACGTGCCCAATTTCATCTGATCTTTTATGCTCAAACTTACTGTTTTGTTCCAGGTGTGTTCTTAATTGGTCATAGGAGCATTTTCATGATGACTGCTTTAAAATTCTTATCTCTTCAGAATTGTCTGACATGTTGGCATTTTTTTAATCCTCATCCACGTTAAGATATTTCTTGGGTCTTGGTATAACAAGTGTTTTTCAGTTGCATTCTGGACATATTGAGAATTATGTTATGAGACTATATCTTATTTAAATTTTAGCAGCTCTCCACTGAAGCCACATGAGCAGGGGAATATAGATGCTGACTCTCTCTCCCCCTCTCTCTTTAAGATGTATTTATTTATTTTAGAGTGCAAGCAGGAGGTGCAAGGGCAGAGGGAGGGGGAGAGAGGATCTCAAACAGACACTACACTGAGCGTGGAGCCTGATGTAGGGCTCAATTTCGTGACCCCTAAGATCGTGACCTGAGCCAAACCAAGAGTCAGACACTTACGGCATCTGACTGAGCCACCAAGGTGCCCTGAAACTCACTCTTTATACCAAGCAGGGATAGTAGAATCCTAGAACCATTCCGGATGGAATGGAGAAGGGTGCCTAACTATTGGGCAGGGATTGAAATCTGTGCTTTCCACTCAGTCTTTACTGACATTGTGGAAAAGAAGAGTGGTGCCTTGTTTCTCTCAAGTAGGAGTGGAAGTCTAGGCTTCTGCCTTGGTCTCTGTGGACACCATTCTGGAGGAGAGAGGTAGAGGTGCCTCATTTCACTGGGCAGGAATAGAAATCCAGGCTTCTCACTTGGTTTTCACTGACCTGGGGAGGGTGAGAAATACCTTGTTATTGATGTGGGTTAAAAGTCCGGGTTCCCAACGTGGTCTCCATAAGAGAGGGTGCTGGGCAGTATTCAAAATCCCGGCTTGCCCCTTGACCTTTTCTGATATTACCATGTTGCGGGGTGGGAGAGACACTTTATTATTGCCAGGTGAGGATGGAAATCTAAATTCCCCACTTGGCCTTTGCTGACAGTGGTTGGGGCCTTATGGTTTTTTTCTCTGGGTTTGTTTTTTGTTTTGCTACAATAGGGCCTTTATTGTAAAAAAAAATTTTTTTTTCAATTAACATATAGTGTATTATTTGCTTCAGGGGTACAGGTCTGTGAATCATCAGTCTTACAATTTATATTGTAAATTATAATTGCCAGTCTTATAATTTACAGTCTTATAATTTACAGCAATCACCATAGCACATACCCACCCAGTGTCCATTAACCCAGCCACCCCATCCCTCCTCCCCCACCCCCCAGCAACCCTCAGTTTGTTTCCCGAGATTAAGAGTCTGTTATAGTTTGTCTCCCTCCCCAGTCCCATCTTGTTTCTGTCAATGCTAGGCTACCTTTTCTCAGTTATTTAGCAAGAGAGAGCAGACTTTTCTTGGGACTTTTATCTTTTCTTTTCTCTCTCTCTCTCTCTCTCTTTTTTTTTGGGGGGGGGGTCTATATCCATTACAGGTAGTGGCTTCTTCAGCACCCACTCTGAGCTATATAGGAGGCAAAAAGAAGCCTCAGGGAACTCATCACCATGTTATTCCGTGCCTTCTGGGGTTCCTACTGCTATGGGGCTAACCTGGTCACTAAGTCTTGGATACTACTATAGAGAGAAGATGTTTCTTTCTGCTAAAACCATGTAATAAACCAAGTAATTTTGTCTCTCAGTTGGTGCCCTGTTGGTAGAGCATGACCATGTGAACAATTTGGAGATCAGGGGAATCCCTAATGGTTCAGAAAAACTGAAACTGTTTCTGTAGAAATGGGCAGCTGGGACTATGTCTAAGAAAAACAAATTCCATTTTTTTCCCTCCTAAAATGGAAATAAATGATTTCTGACTACAAAAGTATAACATGTTGTTGGAAAATGTAGGAAAATGTGAAGAAAATAAAAATTAGAGACAGTTTTTTTTTTTAACATTTTGATGAATACCCCTTTTTTTGCTATGCAGAGATGCTTTTATGTATTTTAGAAAGAGGGTCAAACAATATGCTCTTTAGTACCATCTTTATTGCATGTGCTGTGTCATGGGCAGTGTGTCGTATCAATTAGTATAGGTCTGTACCATCATATCAGTTAACCTAGAGGAATCCTTTAGCCTGAAAAATTGTGCTTTGTCGTTGGAGTTTGCATATCTTTGATTATTGGTGAGATCCATTTGTATTTATTTTGTGAATTGCCAGTTCATATCATTGACTTTTTCCTTGGAGTGTTCAGCTTATTAATATTTATTTATGAGTTTTTTACTCTGGGCATTTCACATACAGTGAAATATTTTCTAAATTTACTGTTTTTATTTTTTCTATAAAGATTTTTATTTATTTATTTGACAGACAGATCACAAGTAGGCAGAGAGGCAGGCAGAGAGAGAGAGGAAAGGAAACAGGCTCCCCACTGAGCAGAGAGCCCGATGCGGGGCTCGATCCAAGGACCCTGGGATCATGACCTGAGCCGAAGGCAGAAGCTTTAACCCACTGAGCTAGGTACCCCAAAATTTACTGTTTTTAAACTTTGTTCATTTAAACATTTTAAATTTTCAGTAGTTATATTTTTCCTTTTTTTTCTTTATGGTTTCTGCCTTTGGTGGTCAATGTGTATTTTGATAATATATTTATAATAACTTAAAAATATTTTTCCTTTGCTTTTTCACTCAGTTTTTTTCTGATTCTGGATGATAAGGCCACTGAAGGCACTCCATACTTCGGTTCCTTCAGTGTTAGTAACATATACCTGTCTTCGTATTCCTTTTGAATTTGTAGTGAAATAGTATATATTAACAATCTGTAAATTCCATTTAGGGGTATCTTTTCTCTGCAACCTGAATTATAAAGTCTGAAATTCACTTCATAGAGAAATAATGTGGCTATAGATGGAAATGCTAACTTTATGAGGAAAAAAAGTAATTAGAATATTAACAGAAGAGTATTAAAATGATATATTGTGATAGTCTCAATATTACATATTGCTATTAAAATTTATTAGAGGGTGCCTGGGTGTCTCAGTCGGTTGAGCATCTGCCTTTAGCTTGGGTCATGATCCTGGGGTCTTGGGATCCAGCCCTGCATGGCCGAGAGCCTGCTTCTCCCTCTCCCTCTGCCTGCTGCTTCCCCTGCTTTTGGCTCTGTCTCTCTCTGTCATATAAATAAATAAAATCTTAAAAAATAAATAAATGAAATTTAATGTATTAGAAATTGTAGCATTGTTTATGCCTCATCTGTTATACCTACCTATGAACAATAATTTACAAAATGATTTCTTCTTGGTATCTTAAAGTGTAGGAATTTGACTACTTTTGTTTTGCCAGATAGCACCTGTTAGAATGATGAGGTAGCACTTTGAAATGTGAATTGGCATTTCTGAGCAGTATGGGTTTTCCTCAGGTGTCTCTTTGGGCTTAGCTCTGTCCTGTAAGCAATCTGTAAAGTAGCACTCTGTACCAGGGTTGATTTTTCTGTGACTAATGTTTAACTGGTTTAGTGATTGCTGTAATTCTTAGAACAGTAGTTCCTTGTAAAATTTTGCACGTGGCACAGAAATGTAAATAATTAAAACTTCACATTTTTCTCCTTTGTTTCATTCCCCCAAGATACAACCAGTGTTAATAGTGTGGTATATACTTCCAGGCATTTTCTCTGCTCATATAGCATTTATGTACACAGAAATAAAAAGTGACAAATTATTGTTTAGCCAGGAATTTTTGTGGTTGGCAAATATATTGATAAGTTGGGATCAGAAAACCCTGTGCTGCTGTTTACAAAAAAATATTTTTGAAAGAATACTTGAAGAAATGTACAAAAGTGAAAATAATAAAAAAGATGGTGTTATTAAAGCAGACAGCTGTTCTGTGAGAAATAGCACTAAATTTCTGTGTGTTTGTCCTTTAAGGGTGCAGCTGGAAACTGATTTGAAGATTGAGAAGGAATGGAGGCAGACTTTGCAGGAAGATCTTCAAAAGGAGAAAGATGCCTTATCTCATCTTCGAAATGAGACTCAACAAATCATTGATCTTAAAAAAGTAAATGGTGGTAAAACTTTAAAAATTGTATCTTTGAAAACTAAGTTACTCAAAAAGAGAGGGGCACCTGGGTGGCTCAGTGGGTTAAAGCCTCTGCCTTCGGCTCAGGTCATGATCTCAGGGTCCTGGGATTGAGCCTCCGCATCAGGCTCTCTGCTCAGCGGGGAGAGTGCTTCCTCCTCTCTCTCTGCCTGCCTCTCTACCTACTTGTGATCTCCGTCTGTGTGTCAAATAAATAAATAAAATCTTTAATAAAAAAATCATAATTTATATTTATACTAAAGAGGCAGAATATACTGGTTGTATTTAAAAATACCAATAAGAAGGGGTGCCTGGCTGGATTCATGAGTTCAAGCCCCATGTTGGGTCGAGAGTTTACTTGAAAAAAAAAAAAAAATCATGGGGCACCTGGGTGGCTCAGTCAGCTGAGCATCTGACTTTTGGTTTCAGCTCAAGTCGTGATCTCAGGGTCGTGGAATTGAGCCCTGAGCCCTCTACTAGGCTCTGGCTTGAGGTTCCTTCTGTCCTTCCCTCCCTGCAAAATAAGTCTTAAAAAAAAAGAAAACTAGTAGAGTTTAAATGAATGGAAAATAGGTGATATTTGATGGCATAGCTGTGAGAGAGCTTGGACGTAGAGTTCTGTTTTTTATAAAAAGCTAAAGGATATATGTTCCTAATTATTGGTATATATACGGTGGGGAGTTTCTTGTTTATTTCTTTTAAATTGCATTTTCTGTCTTTTATTGTTTTGAAGGAGTTCCTTAACATCCAGGATGAAAATCAGCAGTTGAAAAAAATATATCATGAACAGGAGCAAGCTCTTCAAGAACTTGGCAACAAACTTAGCGAGTAATTTCTCTTTTTTCCTTCATCTATGTAGTCATTGACTTTTTTAAAGGTAGGAGTGTGCCAAACCAAGTAGGCAGAAGAGTTTAAATATAGAAAGAAAGATATGAACTATTAAAATCAAAAACCTTGGGGCGCCTGGGTGGCTCAGTGGGTTAAGCCTCTGCCTTTGGCTCATGTCCTGATCTCAGGGTCCTGGGATCAAGCACTGCATCAGGCCCTTTGCTCAGCAGAGAGCCTGCTTCCCTCTCTCTCTCTGCTTGTCTCTCTGCCTACTTGTGATCTCTCTCTCTGTTAAATAAATAAAATCTTAAAAAAATAAAAATAAAAAAAAACCTTAAAGATAAACGAAAGTTAGGTTCAGTTTAATACATTGTAGCTTTAAACGCTTAAGACTCCTATTTAATTTATTCAAATTAGAGAATTCAGAAGTTCATTTAGTATATTTTCCCCAGAACAAGAGAAATCAAATTTCCAAAATATCCAGAGAGATCGTTTTCAGACTGTTTTGAGAAGGAGCTAACGTTGTGAGAAGTGGAGAGTTTTATGCTAGAGTTGGGGCTTAACTTCATGCAGTGTGGTTGGTTCTGCTGCAGTCAGGCGTTACCTTGTTGCTAGAAAGACAGGAAGGAGCAACAGTGTTCTGTCTTTCTCACCTTCCTCCTTGTTCCACGTGGTCTGTGTTTGGGGTTAGGAGCTTCGTCCTTGTGCCCTGATTGAACATATTCCCGAGTATCTGGGATGAGCCCCGGAAGGTTTAGTTTAGATTGAAAGTATCACTGACATGTTAAAAAACAAAAACAAACTACAGAAAAGCAAAAGAAAGCTGTAGTGCCCATAATCTTAACACCTGTATAACCCCCTTTGATGTTTTATGTGATTAAAAATTCAAATAGCACAATTTCCTCCCTCTCCCAAGTATCAGTCCTCAAAGTAAGTAAACCTTAGTGAATGTCATAGCAAATTCATATGTGAACATCTCATCATATATATTAGTCATATATATGTACGTATATATCATTTGTAACAAACTCAATAGAAATCCTAACTGGAATGGAGACTTCGCTGCTAAAATGAGATTAAGAAATCTCGAGACCGGGGCCCCTGGGTGGCTCAGTGGGTTAAGCCTCTGCCTTCGGCTCAGGTCATGATCTCAGGGTCCTGGGATCGAGTCCTGCATCGGACTCTCTGCTCCGCAGGGAGCCTGCTTCTCCGTCTCTCTCTCTCTCTCTGCCTGCCTCTCTGCCTACTTGTGGTCTCTCTCTGTCAAATAAATAAATAAAATCTTAAAAAAAAAAAATCTCGATAGCAATTTCCAAGGCCATAGAAAAGAGTAGTTCACTAAAACCACAAAAGGAAATACAGGTTCTCAAAAAGATAAAGCTACTGGGGTGCCAGACTGGCCCAGTCAGTAGAGAATGTGACTCTTGATCTCAGGGTCAGGTTGTGAGTTTGAATTTCACATTGGGGATAGAGTTGGCTTTAAAAAAGAAAAGATAAAGCTATTTTTGTTTCTATAAATTCAAAGAACAATTTACATTATGAGTCTAATAAGCAAGATTTCAATTCTAATGTGGTATTCACCTAGTGAGCACTTTGACTTAGACCTTATGCTAAGCGCTTATTACTTTATTTCTCATTTATTCATTTGACAAATTCTAAGGTTGTATTACGTGTCAGGTACTATTGCAAGTGCCAAGGACTCAGCAGTGTACAATCGCACAATAAAAATAATACTGACATTTAAGATCATAAAGGGTTAATATTAAAACAGATTAGAATAGTAAAAGGGGAATATGTATTATTTTCCACCCATCTCCCATGTGATGCTAAAGACTATATGGTTTATTAAAGGCATGATCATTTTTTATTAATTTATTTTTTAAGGCATGATCATTTTATTGTTCAGATAGCTAAATTCACTTTTAAATTTTATTTAAGTTCAAGTTAACATATAATGTAGTATTGGTTTCAGGAGTTGAACTTAGTGATTCATCACTTAACATATAACCCCCAGTGCTCATCCAAGTAAGTGCCCTCCTTACTACCCATCACCCATTTAGCCCATCTCCCACCCACCTCCCCTCCAGCAACCCTCAGTTTGCTCTCTTAACTAGAGAGTCTTTTATGGTTTGCCTCCCTCTCTGTTCTTTTTTTTCCTCCCCTTCCCCTTTGTACATCTGTTTTGTTTCTTAAATTCCACATATGAGTGAATCATATGGTATTTGTCTTTCTCTGACTGAGTGACTTCAATTAGCATGATACACTCTAGTTCCTCATTTTTTTTTAATTTAAGATTTTAAGTAATCTCTTTACCCAATGTACTGAACCTATCACCCTGAGATCAAGAGTTGGATGCTCTGGGGCCTGGGTGGCTTGGTCAGTTGAGTGTCCATCTCTTGATCCTGGATCAGGTTTTGATCTCAGAATTGTGAATTCAAGCCCTGCACTGAGTAGGCCCAGCATGGAGCCTACTTAAAAAAGAACCACATGCTCTACCAACTGAGCCAACTGGGCACCTCTGAATTCACTTTTTTTTCCCTTTTTCCTTTAGTCTAGTTCATTGTTTATCAAATTTTGGTTCACGTGAAAATTATTGCTTAAGGTTGGATATATTCAAAATCTATACTGAACTTTATGGGCTATTTTTTTAATTAACATATAATGTATTACTTGTTTTAGGGATACAGGTCTGTGAATCATCAGTCTTAGACAATTCACAGTGCTCACCATAGCACATACCCTCCCCAGTGTCTGTCACCCAGCCACCCCATCCCTCCCACCTCCCTCCACTCCAGCAGCCCTCAGTTTGTTTCCTGAGATTAAGAGTCTCTTACAGTTTGTCTCCCTCTCTGGTTTCATCTTGTTTCATTTTTTCCCCCTCCCTTCCTCTATGATCCTCGGTCTTGTTTCTCAAAGTCCTCATGTCAGTGAGATCCTATGATAATTGTCTTTCTCTGACTGACTTATTTCGCTTGGGATAATACTCTCTAATTCCATCCATGTCGTTGCAAATGGCAAGATTTCAGTTTTTTTGAAGACTGCATAGTATTTCTATGTGTGTGTATGTGTGTGTGTGTGTGTGTATGTTTATCTCACCTCTTCTTTACCCATTCATCTGTTGATGGACATCTAGGTTCTTTCCATAGTTTGGCTATTGTGGACGTTGCTGCTATAAACATTTGGGTGCATGTGCCCCTTTGGGTCACTACATTTGTATCTTTGGGGTAAAATACCCAATAGCACAATTTGCTGGGTCATAGGGTAGCTCTGTTTTCTGAGGAACCTCCATGCTGTTTTCCAGAGTGGCTGCACCAGCTTGCATTCCCACCAACAGTAGGAGGGTTCCCCTCTCTCTGCATCCTTGCCAGCATCTGTCATTTCTTGACTTGTTAATTTTAGCCATTCTGACTGGTGTGAGGTGGTATCTCATTGTGGTTTTGATTTGTATTTCCCTGATGCTGAGTGATGTGGAGCACTTTTTCATGGATCTGTTGGCCATCTGGATGTCTTCTTTGCAGAAATGTCTGTTCATGTCCTCTGCCCATTTCTTGATTGGATTTGTTCTTTGGTTGTTGAGTTTGAGAAGTTCTTTGTAGATTTTGGATACTAGCCCTTTATCTGATATGTCATTTGCAAATATATTCTCCCATTCTGTTGGTTGTCTTTCGGTTTTGTTGACTATTTTTTTCTTTGCTGTTTGTAAAAGCTTTTTATCTTGATGAAGGCCCAGTAGTTCATTTTTGCCCTTGCTTCCCTTGCCTTTGGCAATATGTCTAGGAAAGAGTTGCTGTGGCTGAGGTTGAAGAGCTTGCTGCCTGTGTTCTCCTCAAGGATTTTGAGGGATTCCTGTTTCACGTTTAGGTCTTTCATCCATTTTGAGTCTATTTTTGTGTGTGGTGGAAGACGATGGTCTGGTTTCATTTTCCCCACACCATTTGTTGAAGAGACTGTCTTTTTTTCCATTGGACATTCTTTCCTGCTTTGTTGAAGATTAGTTGAACATAGAGTTGAGGGTCTATTTATGGGCTATTTAAGGAATTTTCAAGAGTTATTTTGACTAAGTTTTTTTTTTTTTTGGACCAAGTTTTTTTTACATATGCCTGACGCCTCTGTTACTGCTCTCTGCATGTTCTTCTGAAGTTTGTGAATTTCTTTTTTTACTTTAGAATATATTAGAGGTTTTTCCATATCAGTACATCAAGATGTTCCATAGGATGGGCATGCTATAATTTAAACTTCCTAACTTTTTTTTCTTTTATAAACGATATTGCTGTGAAATCTTGTATGTGTGTGTGGATATATCTTG
Organism: Martes martes; assembly: GCF_963455335.1. NCBI lineage: Eukaryota > Metazoa > Chordata > Mammalia > Carnivora > Mustelidae > Martes > Martes martes. The sequence continues at coordinate 57,239,498 of NC_137902.1, forward strand.
ATATACTTCAGTGAGTATATCTAAAGAGTACGTTCCTAGAGGTGATTGCTGGGCCAAAAAGAATGTGCTCTATAGGGCGCCTGGGTGTCTCAGTGGGTTAAGCCCCTGCCTTCGGCTCAGATCATGATCTCAGGGTCCTGGGATCAAGGACCGCATCGGGTTCTCTGCTCAGCAGGGAGCCTGCTTCCCCCACCCCCCACTCTCTCTGCTCAGCAGGGAGCCTGCTTCCCTCACCCCCCACTCTCTCTGCCTGCCTCTCTGCCTACTTGTGATCCCTCTCTGTCAAATAAACAAATAAAATCTTTAAAAAAAAAAAAAAGGAATGTGCTCTGTAAAATTCTGTAGTGCCAAATCATCCTCTATTTTCAGTATTAGACCCCTTCAATATAGCTAAAATTAGTAGGAGAAAATGCTTTTGCCAGTCTGATAGTTGGAAATCTTGTTTTGTATTTTTTTAACCATAACCCCAGTTGAGCATCTGTATTTATCTACTTAAGTAATCTCTACGCTCAATGAGGGGCTCAAACCCGTGACCCTGAGTGTTGCATGCTCCAGGGGTGAAGCCAACCAGGTGCTCCTGAACATCTGTATCTGTGTCCCATTTGTATTCATAGCTTACTGCCTGTTCATATCCTGTGCATATTTTTGGTTGCTCTTTTTCTTAGGGGATCTTATTTTTAAAAGATTTATTTATTTATTTGACAGACAGAGATCACAAGTAGGCAGAGAGAGAGGGGGAAGCAGTCTCCCTGCTGAGCGGAGCCCGATGCTGGGCTCGATCCCAGGACTCTGAGATCATGACCTGAGCTGAAGGCAGAGGCTTAAACCACTGAGCCACCCAGGTGCCCCTTTCTTTTAGGGGACTTTAAAAATTGTACACATTGGGGCACCTGGGTGGCTCAGTGGGTTAAAGCCGCTGCCTTCGGCTCAGGTCATGATCCCAGTGTCCTGGGATCGAGCCCCACATCGGGCTCTCTGCTCAGCAGGGAGCCTGCTTCCTCCCTTCTCTCTCTGCCTGCCTCTCTGCCTACTTGTGATCTGTCTGTCAAATAAATAAATAAAATCTTTAAAAAAAAAAAAAAAAATTGTACACATTGTACATCTTCCATTTGTCTTTTTACTTCATTTATGAGGTTTTTTTCCTTGTTAATCTTTGAATTGTTATGGCAGAGATTTGTTAGTTTTCCTCTGCTGTTTCTGGGTCCATAGTCCCTAAGACATGCATAGGGTGAGCTTTGAATCAGAACTCCTTTTACCCTTTGCTTTGGTTCCTCCCGCCCCGTTTTATCCTTTCTTAACCATAATTTATCAAAGCTGGAGGAGGACCAGCGGCCCCTATGAAGTCTCCTATACCACAGCAGATTATCTGTGAAACGCTTTTATTCTTCCTCTTCATCCTCCTGCTCCTGTGATTATAAGATACCAAATTCTTCCCTAATACACGGGGTGATGAATGAGTATCTTTTTAAAAATTTGTTGAGGAGGGACTGAGATTGGATCAGTACTTTTTAATCTTTGCTTTTAATTTACCAGGAGCCTTTAGGCTTTATATAGACCATTTGAGTATTATTTAAAATGTGGAGTGGGAGGATAAAGGTTATTTGAACCATAATATGAACCATATTTAATTTTATTAAAAGGGAAAATTTATGTTTTGGAAAGAACCATTCTAGACTTTTTTTTTTTTTTTTTAAGATTTTTATTTACTTGACAGAGAGAGACAACGAGAGGGAACACAAGTATGGGGAGTGGAAGAGGAAGAAGCAGGCTTCCCCCCACCGAGCAGGGAGTCTGATGTACAGCTCGATCCCAGGACCCTGGGATCATGACATGAGCCAAAGGCAGATGCTTAACGACAGACAGAGCCACCCAGGCGCCCCAAAACTGTGTTTTCAAGTTATGATTAAACTTAAAAATTAGTATTCATTAGTATCACTCACAGGAATAAGGACTCCTCCACCATTTACTAGTTTTGTGACTTAAGGTTATTTAATACCTCTAAGCCCACTTCCACATTTGTAAAATGGAGAGTTATAAAATCCCCAAAGGGTGCTTTTTCTAATTGAGAATAAGCATGTGAAAGCCTCTAGCACAGTACCTTTGCATTATCACAACCAGAATATCCGTTTTCATGTCAGATGAGGTTGGATATGAAAATTACTTTCTACTGCTCCAGTTTCTGAACTTGTGATTTTAAATGTAAACGGTTAATTTTAACTAGAAAAATACTTTCACTAATGAAGTATTTACTCTTATTTCTTATTAAAGGATTCTTAAAAAGAATTTTTGATAAATTTTGAAAGGCTTTAAGTGTTATTCTGAATCAGTTATCTTATAGAGAGACTAATTTGAGGATTAAACAAAATGAAAATGAGCTGTTCATATTTGAAGAAAATGTGGAACATGAAATATTAGGATGGAATATTCAAGGAAGAGAACCTAAACTACTGTGTCTGTGTTAGAGTGACTGAGTTAAAAATGTATGAAGGATGATAATCAGCTTTTCTCTTATACTCATCAAAGCTTAAATTCCAACAAGAATTTTTAGTTTGGAAAAACTAAAGGACTCTTGCAAACATAGTATTCTGTAAAAGAGATTCTTTCCACATAAAGAAAATGACAGATTTTTTTTTCTTTCCTCAAAGCAGAGGTTTCAGGATTATCAGAGGTTTTATCATTTATGGATTTTTTTCCTGTAGTGTCATCATCGATTGTGTCACATTTATTACAGCCTCATGTTTTATCTTGGCCCTTCTCTCTGCTGTTTTCATGCCACGGTTGAATATTTTTACACAATTAAATATTTCTAAATAAAAGCTAATTAAAATGAATAATATGGACCTCTGTTTCCTCCCTACAGAGAAGAGATGTTCTTGTATATTTTGTTTACTGGGACTGTGGCTGCTACTCCTTTCTTTAGGGTAGTTTGGCAGTTCATATCGGAGGGGGCAATATTAGCTGTGTCCCTATTTGTAATTGAAGGCATTTTACCCAGAAATATATCAGCGCCAGTGAATTTTCATAACAATTTCTGTAACAAATGCCATTAAGCTACTTTCATTCCATATTCTGGTTTTCTGTGTAGCACAGTTACTGTTGTGACCATTATTCTCTCCAGCATCCATTTTTTTCAGCTACATTTTGTAGATGTGAATTTAGCCAAGAAAATTTTTTGTTGTATTTTTAATCTCTGTAGTTTTACATTGATTTTTCCCACTGTAGAAGTATGAACTAGATTTAAAAAACTATATTTTGTTTTTATGTCTTGGAACAAGGAACACTAGTAGTATGAAGCCATTTCCTACTGTTCTGCCTCAGGAGCAGAGACTTTATATATCTTTTGATCCAGTAATTTCATTTTTAAGTAGTTTTCCTATGAAAAAGAATACAAATATTTTGGTCATTCCAATTTTTTTTTAAAGATTTTATTTATTTATTTGACACAGAGAGAGAGAGATCACAAGTAGGCAGAGAGGCAGGCGCAGAGAGGGGGAAGCAGGCTCCCTGCTGAGCAGAGAGCCCGATGTGGGGCCCGATCCCAGGACCCTGAGATCATGACCCGAGCGAAGGCAGAGGCTTAACCCACTGAGCCACCCAGGTACCCCGGTCATTCCAATTTTAATGAACAATTTTTGTGGTGAGAAATTTGAAATAAGTTGAAAGTTCCACAGTAGATGATTATATAAACTGCTTTATATTTTTCATTGTCTACCATGTAACCATTTTACCATAATGATGTGGCAGATGCTTAACGGCAAGCCAGTAGCTCTCAGCCTTTCAAGATCTATTATTACCTGAAAAGAGCTGTTTATGGAAAACTATATAAATGATGACTCCATTTAAAATATACACATACTCAGGGGAATGGGGTTACTGGGTGATGGGCATTAAGGAGGCAGATGATGTAATGAGTACTAGAGGTTACATAAGACTGATGAAACACTGACCTCTACCTCTGAGACCAAAAATACACTATATGTTTAAATGAATTTAAATAAATTTTTAAAATATACACATACTCGGGGCACCTGGGTGGCTCAGTGGGTTAAAGCCTCTGCCTTCAGCTCAGGTCATGATCCCAGGGTCCGGGATCGAGCCCTACATCGGGCTCTCTGCTCATCGGGGAGCCTGCTTCCCTCTCTCTCTCTGCCTGCCTCTCTGCCTACTTGTGATCTCTGTCTGTCAAATAAATAAATAAAATCTTTAAAAATAAATAAATAAATAAAATGAAATATACACATACTCACCAACATGCAGATTATCCTCTCTGGGTAGTAGGATCACAGATAAATAGTGCTATTTATAATTTGCAAGTTCATTGATATGTATTTTCAAAAGGTGAAAAGTATCACAATTGCATTTTCCTTAATATTCCCACTCTTACCGTTCTTTTGCATCTGGTAGAGAAATAGTGTGTATAATGGCTAGCGTGGGCTTTAGCATCACTAAGAACAGAGTTTGAATCCTGGCTTCCCCAGTTACTGCCTCTGTGACCTGTTATGAGTGATGAAACCTCATCAGGCTTCACTTCATTGATACTGATTAATCTTTTTTTTTTTTTAAGATTTTATTTATTTATTTGACAAAGAGAGACAGCCAGAGAGGAAACACAAGCAAGGGCAGTGGGAGAGGGAGAAGCAGTTTCCCTGAAGAGCAGGGAGCCTGATGCCAGACTCGATCCCAGGACCCCAGGATCATGACCTGTGCCGAAGGCAGACGCTTAATGACTGAGCCACCTAGGTGCCTCTGATTAATCTTTAAAATAGGTGGGTTTGGGGGGCACCTGGGTGGCTCAGTTGGTTAAGCCTCCGCCTTTGACTCAGGTCATGATCCCTGGATCCTGGGATCAAGTCCCAGGGAGCCTGCTTCTCCCTCTGCCTCCCTCTCTCTCTGTCTCTCATGAATAAATAAATAAAATCTTAAAAAAAAAAAAAACTAGGGCTTTTTTTGAAGATTAAATGAGCATATACATGCAAAGGTCATATAACATGTCTGGTGCACTGTGAGCTTACAGTAAATGCTATTACTGATATTGTCACAACCACATGAAAATGCCAGTATTCTTTTGCTAAAGCAAAAAAAGCAAAAAAAGACATTTTTGCTTTTAGAAAATACAGGAAAATATAAAATATAATCCCACTAGTCAAAGAAGATCATTAGAATCATTTAGTATATACAATTTTATATCCTATGAAAAACCAATACCTGAATGAATTGCTAGATGTTCTGTGTTTAATATATTTACTGACACACAGACCCATTTGTAATCTTTTCAGATCAAAACTTAAAATAGAAGATATAAAAGAAGCCAACAAAGCATTGCAGGTGAGTAGAAACTCTTTCTCAAGTAGGAAAGTAGGGATATATGTGTGTCTCCAATAGAAGGTAAAGCCCCAAATCAACCTAAGGTACTGTTCCTGAATCCCAGGATTATAGAGGCAGACGCCCCAGACAGGTGTCCAGGATAATGGGGATCCAACTCTTCCCTGTTAACATCTCTAGAATCAGTCAGTAATCATGTTGGAAATGACCTTGGGAAGAATTTTTTCTATCTTTCCATGAAGCATGTCCTGATAGTGAATCTTGTCTTCGAGAGTCCTTGAGTTCCTGTGCTGGTCTGTTACTTACTAGTTTTGACTGGCAACAAGCCATACCTTCATGGAGTTTGTTTCCTCTTCTGAATGGCTTCTGAAATGGGCATATGATTTCGCAGGTTGCTTTGAATATTGAGGTTAATATGTGAGAAAAGTGATTAGTACAGTGTTTGAGTATATGGTTCTGAATGCATCTGGACACAGAGTCCCTTCTACAATCTGTCTCTCTCTGAGTAGTTCAGTGAGATTGCCTCCTACCACACAGCTTCGCATCCTGTTTTTTTTTTTAGCAAAGTGTTATGTGAAAATAATTTAAAAAGTGAATTAGTGCTAGAAAGAATTAAAAAAAAAAATGGTAGCAGTCTTCTGTTCTTACCACCCGTCCCTTATCCTACCTAGCTCCTGCCACCTGAAGGGAGCTACTTCCAGTTCTTTTAGTTGTTTCTTCCGGCTTTGCCCCCTATTTCTAAATAATAGGCAGTATATATTATTCACTCACTTACTTAAGAGCTATTTTAGACCTATCTATAGCCAAGTTAAGATGGTGGATGAGGAATTTTGCTTACTTTCACCCTGGTCTGTTTGCTCTTCATTGTCCTCCCAGTGTAATTACAAGTTTTCATGTAATTCATTTACTCTACATTCTTTGACTATTTAAATGTAGTTCTTTGCATGTAGTGTATTGTGATTATGCTTGCTTTCTTGAACTATTTCTTTTTCCCTCTGGAGTTAATAATTGCCTTTCCCCTGAAACTCATATTATACTATATGTTAACTGAATTGAGTTTTAAAAAATTATATTAGAGCATTTGAGATTTCTTATACAAATGCTTTTTATAATATGCTTTTTTTTTTTTTAAGGTTTTATTTATTTAGGGATGCCTGGGTAGCTCAGACGATTAAACATCTGCCTTCAGCTCAGGTCATGATCCCAGTTCCTGGGATTAAGTCCTACATGAAGCTACTTGCTCAGTGGGGAGCCTGCTTCTCCCTCTGCCTGCTGTTCCCCCTGCCCGTGCCCTCTCTGACAAATAAAATCTAAAAAAAAAAAAAAAAAAAAAGATTTATTTGAGAGGGTGTGGTAGTGGGGGAGCCCCAACACGGGGCTCAGTGCGAGTCTCAGTCATGACTTAAATGGAAACCCAAGAGTCAGATGCTCCACCGACTGAGCCACCCAGGCACGCCCCTAACATGCTTCTTTTTAAAAAAATTTTTTTATTTATTTGACAGAGATCACAAGAAGGCAGAGAGGCAGGCAGAGAGAGAGAGAAGCAGGCTCCCTGCTGAGCAGAGAGCACCATGTGGGGCTTGATCCCAGGACTCTGGGATCATGACCTGAGCCCAGGTGCCTCCCTTACATGCTTCTTGATTAAAGCTTTTCCCGTGTTGGGGCACCGGGGTGGCTCAGTCAGTTAAGCATCTGCCTTCGGCTCAGGTCATGATCCTGGAGTCCCAGGATTGAGTTCCACATCGGGCTCCCTGCTCAGTGGGGAGTCTGCTTCTCCCTCTGTCCTTCAACCTGCTTATGCTCTCTCTCATTCACGCTCTCTCAAATAAATAAAATCTTTAAAAAAAAAGTTTTTCCTATGGCAAAATGAATCAGGTTCTTTTTTCCTTGGAGTCACCCCTCGTGGAGTTCTTCGCTCTTCTGCTTCAGTCAGGTTTGGTCACCCTGTCTTGATATTTTCCTTTGCTGCCATTTTTAGAATTCCCTTATATGTTAGAGTTCCCGTTACCTGAACCCTTTAATGTCTTTCTTGGCTTACTCCCTTGTTTTGGGAAATGCGTCCTTCTGTAGCTTCCTAGAAAATGCCGAGTTGAAAAGACAAAGGTTTTAAGAATTTGTGCATCTGCGTATAGGCCTTTTATTTTGCTCTCACATTGTTTTCGATGGGTGGGGATGTCTGCCCAACTGTCATTTAAGTTCTGTAAAATTTTTTTCATTATGAAACATACCATATATATAACTGTATAAATATAACTTAAAAACCCTAGCATAGGGCATCTGGGTGGCTCAGTGGGTTAAAGCCTCTGCCTTTAGCCCAGGTCATGATGTCAGGGTCCTGGGATTGAGCCATGTGTCAGGTTCCCTGCTCAGTGGGAAGTATGCTTCTCCCTCTCCCTGTGCCCCTTCCCTCCTCTCTCTCTCTCTCCCTCTCTCACACTTGCTTTCTCTTTCAAATAAATAAAACCTTTAAAAAAAAAGACCACTTATTTAAAAAAAACATAACACTGGCATACTGATTAGCTTATAATAGAATGTTTGCTCCCTGATTACATTCTCTTCCTTATACTAATAATTCTCTATTTTGTGTTCATCATTATGTTGTTTTTCTTTGTAGTTTTATCATTTATGTCTGTCTTCAACAAAATATTATGTGTTCTCTGTTTTGATCTGTATGAAAATTGATTTATATTTGACTGGATTTTTTTTGTCCTTGCTGTTGGCCAGTTGATGGTCTAGGATAGCTGTCCTACAGAGTTTCTTAGATTCTGGATTTTATCTGCTGGCCCACAGTAATTTTAAACTTGTTCCTCTGTTCTCTTATTGCCTGTAAACTGGAAGTTAAATGTAAAGGTTTGGTTAGATTCAGGCGTAGCTTTGTAGGAGAAAATTTTTAATCTCTGCTACCATATTTTTAATATTCAGGCCCTTATTTACTCATTTTTCCTTTTAAAAATGGCATCCTGCATTTTATCTCTGAGGATATTCGTTATAGTTTTTCTTTTGCTACCACCTTTCTTTCTTCTGAATTCCCTTCGTGGGTTTGTTTGGCTCAAGTACCTCATGCCTGTTATTCCTTAAATGTTGGAAAATTCCACTTTAATAAAGGCACAAAAAATCTTGAAAAGCCCTGTGTGTGGTGGTTGGGTAGATGGGAATGGGTTTTTGTAGACTGGTAGGCCTCACCATAGAGATCCATAGATAATCTGTTAATAGTAAACTGCTGGGTACCCTTTCCAAATTATGTTAGTATCTACAGGACTTTTCTCTGTGGCAGCTGAGTTTCTCCAGAGAAGGATCCTCTAATATCCTTTTGGCATGGTGTGGTTGGGTCACTGACATTCTGGAATTAGGCAGAGAATAATAGCCATGTTTACAGAGGAATAGCTTGCTCTCTTCTAGTTTTGACTCTGCTTGAAAACAGCGGTTTCCTTGAGGAAGCAACTTTAGCTTTCTGGACAGATTTAGCCTTCGGGACAGGTTTTCCTGTCTGTAAAATGGGAGCTATAGGTACTGATCTCTGAGGTCTCTTCCAGCTGACACACTAGGCCTACCCTGCAGTGTATAGCTTTTCTCCTTGGGACACGGGAAGGGTAAGTTTAGTCAAATGAAAAAAAGTCTAGGGGTGCCTGGGTGGCTCAGTCAGTTAAGCATCCAACTTTCATTGAATTTGGCTTGAGTCGTGATCTCAGGGTTGTGAGATCAACCCCCACATTGGGCTCTGGGCTCAGTGGAGCCTGCTTCTTTCCTTCTACCCGTTCACACACACTCTTCCAAATAAATAAATCTAAAAGAAAAAAATAAACATTCTGGAAGGGGCACCTAGGTGGCTCAGTGAGTTAAAGCCTCTGCCTTCAGCTCAGGTCATGATCTCAGGGTCCTGGGATTGAGCCCCACATTGGGTTCTCTGCTCAGCAGGAGCTTGCTTACCCCTCTTCCTCTGCCTGTCTCTCTGCCTACTTGTGATCTCTGTCAAATAAATAAAATCTTTAAAAAACAATAATTCTCAAGACCAAGCCCTGATGTCAGAAAGATTACTTTTGCTTGGAAATTTGCTTCATAGCAGGCTCTCCATCCCTTAAGGTATAGCTTGGCAGGGAGCGAAGCTGCTTCCACTAGGTGGCTTTTGGACATTTGGGAAGTTACTTTCCTTTTTAATAGCATTCAACAAGTTGCGTTGGATTATCTTTAAGGTCCCATCCTAGTTTTAAAAAAATTCTACAATTTATTTGATTATTTACTGGTGTGTCTGGTATGAGCTATCCAGGGCTTGCCCCCCACCCCCAGCTCGATTTTAAGAATACAATAGTATATGTATACATGTAATACATATACAGTATATATGTTAACTGTTACTGGTAAGGCTTCTGTTCAACAAGTTATTAAATGAAAAGTTTTGGGGGGGAGTCAAGAATTACATGCAGATTTTTGTTGATGTGGAAGCTGCCACCCCTAATCCCCATTTGTTCAAGGGTCAGCTGTACTTGGTTCTTTGGCAGCAGCAACATGGTTTAGTCTGAGACTGTTTTAAAATGGAACATGTGATGGCATTAATCAGAAGCACTGAAGGCTTCTTCACCTGGGTCTTCTATACAAAATTGCTTTTGTAGGGAAAAAATGTTCCTAGCCAAGATCTTAAGATGGGTTAAGAATGGGTCAATTTAGAAATTTCAGGTGTCATGTTCTCTCTCACCTGTTAATGACTTATAATACATACATTTTCTACTTATCTACACAGTAACCATTACATTTGTTATAGAATTTAAGGGAAATTAATAGCCATGTAAAACTTTAAGGTGTAGTCTCCTCTAAAATAATGAATTCTAACATGATTTCCAAATTCTCTTCAGATTTTAAGGACTTACTGTGGTATGTGGAATACATATTGCCAAACTCATAATGCATTTCATAGTGAAAATGTATCCTTAAATACTGTTGGACTAGATAATCTCTAAGGCTCTTTTTCCTTAAAGAATATTCCCATTAATAAATTTTAAGATTTTATTTATTTATTTGACAGAGATCACAGGCAGAGAAGCAGGCATTGAGAGGAAGGGAAGCAGGCTCCCCGCTGAGCAGAGAGCCCGATGTGGGGCTCATCCCAGGACCCTGGGATGACCTGAGCCGAAGGCAGAGGCTTTAACCCACTGAGCCACCCAGGCGCACCCCCCCGCCCCCACTAATTAAACTTTTAGACATTTGACAATGGAAATGTCCAAACAGTTGTACAGAGAAAAACTAACCCATTAGCCAGTTTCAATATTTCACAGTATATGGCCTTTCTTGTATTTATATTCAACTATCCCTTCTCCCTCACCCAGATTATTTTGAAGCAAATCCCACACGTACTTATTCTCCAACTATTTCAGTTCTCTCTCAAAGAAAAGGACTCATTTCCAAGTCATCTCTTAGATGTTTTTGGTTGAAAATGTTCACATGTAATTTTTAATGTTAACAACTTTAGCCTTAATTTTCATGCTTCTTCCTTCTAGGGACTGGTTTGGTTGAAAGACAAAGAAGCAACACATTGTAAACTTTGTGAAACGGAATTCTCACTCTCTAAGAGAAAGGTAAGTGAGATAGGAAGTGAGTCCGAAGGACTTGATGCAAACATGACTTCTAATTTAACTTTTTTAATTTTTCCATTTAATAGCACCACTGTAGAAATTGTGGGGAAATTTTCTGTAATGCTTGCTCTGACAACGAACTGCCTTTGCCTTCTTCACCAAAGCCAGTACGGGTTTGTGATTCCTGTCACGCGTTGCTGATCCAGAGATGCTCGTCTAATTTGCCGTAAGACTCCAGACTAAGTCCTTATGTATGAAAGTACCTACAATGAATGGTTAATGTATGAACCATATACATGATCTATTTAGTCAGCCCTTCTTAAGCAGCTTTCAGACCGTACTGGTACCAGTTTTATCTTCCACGTATTCAGCAAATGGGAATTAGAAGCTGTAGAATAGCTCATTGTTATTCAAAAAGAACATTCAACAGGGCATGCTTTAAAATAACTTTTTGTTAATTCCTAATTGATGTAATAGTCATGTAACTTATAACACCACTAAAAAGGCCAGATAGCAGAGCTAACACACATTTGCCTTATTTTGTAAAGGCCTTCTTAAAAATAGGGGTTCAGATTCTTTTACTCTGCAAATTGTCAAGTCGGTATTTGATGGTGCCTGTAATTTTCTTAATGCACTTTAAAGTATCACAGTTCTCAGAAAGATCAGAAATATATTGAACTTTTTGCAACTATTAATATTCCAGTTCAAGTCTTTTCATTAGCTTGCTAAGGTTTCATCCTTAATAACTTGTCCTTTCTGCCCCACTTCCTTTGCCCATTTTGCATTAGAAGAGGCCAGTATTTTATCCTGTAAAAATTTCCTTTTGGTCTTCCTCTAATCAATGTATTTATTGGTATTTTCAGATATAGTAGGTTAAAGAGGTATTATTTTACCTCAGCTTTTTCCTTATTTTGAAAGGAAGTTGAACTAGTCTTTTACATTATTACTTACACATCTTTCCATGTTATACCTGACTCACCAAACTTTAGGGAGGGCTCAACACCTCTTAAAAAGAAAAAAATCCATCCCTAGAAGAAAATGTTTATTAATAGTAAGGGGTTACAGGCTCCTGATTGATTCTCCTCTAAGTATCAAAGGAGAAATCTAAAATAGTTTGCCTTTGATGGAATTTGAGTAATTAAAAATTTTATTCTATTTACATTCCAGTAGCTTTTAGGAAGCATTACAGTGTAGTGATCCACTACTGCAGTTCTGTATAGAGTGAAATATTCACCCTATACTGAGCGCCTCCAAGCCAGGATCCTGAGCAGATGAAGATGTGGTCTCAGCCCTGCCATGAAATACATGGTCTATTTCCAGCATGAAAGAGTCAACACTAATCCCGTTTTACCATACTTGTAGCACACCAAGAATATGTAAAATGTTACCCTTGTATCATTAATCCTTTGAATAGCATCACCATTTGGGAGATCCTTTTTCCCCCCTTTGGTGTTAACTTCAGCCATGCACTTTAAGTCTGTGAACCTTGCAAACAGGTCAGATAGGAATCTTTGATTACTCCTAAGCATTACATTTAGTAAATTAATCATGCCCCCCACCCACCTAAGATGGGGTTACTTATTCTGCAGGATCCTTTCCTCAGAGTATATATACTTTCACTAGGGCTTAAAATTAATTTTCTAAATTGCCAAAGTATGAAATCAGTATTTTACTTGAGGATTTATTTTCTCCAAATCCAGTTAGGTTTTGAGGTCTTCAGTTAGAACTGCTGTACAGATTTTTAGGTGGTCTTTCTTGAATGCTGACAGAAATACTGTCAAGAGAAGAATTATATTCTTGAACTGTTTTGTACTGATGGGATGATTAACATTTTTATGATTGTTAAAAATGAGAATAAGCAACTATGAAATTTCAAATACTGTTTTTTATTACTATGCTTATTAATACAAATTTCAAAATGTGATTTTGCTTAAATTCCAAAGCTGGGTTTCATTCAACAAATAAACCATAATTTTCAGTCCCCCTTTAAAATTCTTTGTTATTCAAAATTCCTGTTTATCACCACTGATTTTGGGCTTTTTGTAGTCAAGCTTTTATGATAGCAATACAATTTGCTTCATTTAGTTTGGGCTCTTATTTAAAAGCCATTTATACTAAATGTTGGATTTTGTTGTAAAACTTCATTTGTATTATCAACCTACACTTTCTGATCTTCAAGATTTGCCCTCATTGAAAGTATTTATCTTCATGAATTTCACATACCATTCCTTCGTCTAGCCAGTACGACGCACAGTAATGCTATCACAGTGCCAAGGAATTGTGACTGTAATTCTTCTACTCTGCAATGTTTTAAAATGTGAATTTTATAAGCCAAATAAAACATATGAAAAATTAGCCTTTCAAAGGGCAACTTGCACTTACAACTTTTTATACCTTTACTACTTAAAAGATTTTAATAGAGCAGGTCCTGGGAAATCACATATAATCTTTAAAAAAAAAAAAAGGTAAGTGGTATGAGCCTAATATGTAAGTGGAAAACTTAGGAGAGGTACAAACATTAAGATGGAGCTCTGCTTTAGCAGATAGTTATGTTAGCTCAAGTGGAACCTCTTTCTGCAATAGGAGAAATCACTCCTTAGGTGTCACTTTGTCTAATGTTCCCTTATTGGTATCTTCCACCAATCTGATTTACAATCAGTAACCGACACAAATCATTCTAGGACAGAGGCCACACTATTATCTCCCACGTTGATATTTATTACTTTAATAACATTTCTAGCAAAAACAAGTAACAAGGTCAATAACTGAATTCACATTGACAGGTTTCATTTTGATCCATTAGCCAATTTGGGGGAAAAAAAGCCATACTGATCAAAGGGATTAAAAGTAAAAAGCACCTTTTCCTTGCTACACATAGTATTTTTTAATACAATGGCTCTAAAACTCCAGAGATCAAATGCAAAATCCAACTTCCAGGACTCTCATTTTAATTAAAACTATCACATGGACTTGTCTCTTACATTTGTTTAGTCATTTATACAGTTATTGAGAAACCATATGCTATATTGGGCAGAAAAACTGAAAATACAACTGTGAGAATTATACTCCAGAGTAAATACTTTTGTACTTATACTGAATTCTCATGTCACTGAGAATCTTAACCTAGTCTAAGACATTTTTGAGATAACTTACAACTATCACTTTTTTGGAAACATATTTTGGTACTTCAGTCAAGTGCTGAGTGAATTTATTCTAAAATCTAGGGCTAGAATTTTAAACCTCCAACATTCTCATCCCCAGGTAACACAATTATGAATATTCAGAAATCCAGATACCTCAAGATCTTCAACATTTCAGAGCTATGCCTGATAAATGACATTTCAAAAGAATGACTAAAATAGTAATTAACTGAATTTACACTCCTGAAGCCACCTACACTCATCTTTGTTTTTATATTTACAGTATTGTCCAGGAGAAAAAAAAGTTACACTATTTTCCAAGCTCTATTCCAGATGTCTGCTTATTGATAAGACTTGTAGTTTATGCAAAGGTGAACCATTGTCCTCTACAATTACACTATACTACTTCTTGTAGAGCTAATAGTAAAATACATCAACCCAAATCTTAGGAAAGCAGCACATCCTTAAGAGTAACTAGTATATAAAAAGTATCAACATCAGTGGTTTGAATATAAAAATTTATTTTTAAGTCAAAGTATGCAACAAATAAAACCTACAGAAAACAGATTTTTCCATCACAATCTGTTGCTTTACCAAATAATATTTTGAAAACACATTCCTTCAGTCATTATAAAGTTCTTAAAATACAAAAGAAATTAAATCTGTAAGAAAGTCTAGTAGACCAGACGCTATTGTCAGGACTTTTATGTTGGTGGTTATGCTTTAATACATGCCACGCCATCCACCTCCACTCATGCCCCCTTGCCCATAGTAACCGCCACTGCCTCCACCACCACGGCCTTAAAAAACAAAAACGACAAAACAAAAAAAATTTGTTAGGAACTATCAGTACATACTTCATTGATGATAATACATGAACTTAAAAATGTCTACGCACATGGGGACTAACATATCAAACCGCAGTAACCAATGACACTTACCATAACCACCCAAGCCATCAGGAGTACCATATCCTCCACTGTAATTGTTACCCATTCCCATTCTTCCAACAGATCCATAACCTCCCTGATTATCTTTAAAAAGAAGAAAAAAAAAAAGTGAGACTGACTGCTACATTTGTAACTCTGCTCATTTAAAAAACTTTACCTACCCATTCCATCTCTGCCGTAGCCTCCCATTCCAGAACCTCCCATTCCAGAACCGCCTCCAGGAGTAGAATTCAAGAAGAGTTCAATGTACCGATGTTCTTTAAGACAGAGAGTAACAAGGAAGGAATGATGGATCAAAATTTATCAACAAAATAATTAGCTAATATTAATTAAGCTAATATTAACCTGGAAATATATTTACATACTTCCTAGTGCAGCAATAAGATGAATGCCAGAGGCTAAAACCTAACCTACCATGTTTTGTTCAAATTGTATAATGCTAAAAACATAAAATGTGGTTGGGGCCTCCATTTCCTTATATAGAAAAGGGGCTGATTCCTTATTTCAGAACCAGTTACTGTGCTGCTTAAAGTACATTCCATGGGGCACCTGGGCGGCTCAGTGGGTTAAAGCCTCTGCCTTCGGCTCAGGTCATGATCCTGGGGTCCTGGGATCGAGCCCCGCGTCGGGCTCTCTGCTTGGCAGGGAGCCTGCTTCCCTTCCTCTCTCTCCGCCTGTCTATCTCTGTGATCTCTGTCTGTCAAATAAATAAATAAAATCTTAAAAAATACATTCCATGTCCAAAGAAATGAATTTGAATGTCATGAAAATAACGTCCATGAAAGATTACTACAAAGTGATTTGTGTGTAGCCAGATTTACGAATCATTGGTCCGGGTAAAATTTAATGGTTTAAAACCAGTTTGATGCGGGGCGCCTGGGTGGCTCAGTGGGTTAAAGCCTCTGCCTTCAGCTTGGGTCATGATCCCAGGGTCCTGGGATAGAGCCCCGCATCGGGCTGGCTCTCTGCTCAGCGGGGAGCTTGCTTCCTCCTCTCTCTCTGCCTGCTTCTCTGCCTACTTGTGATCTCTGTCAAATAAATAAAATCTTTAAAAAAAAAAAAACCAGTTTGATGGCATACAGAAATAACTCAGCCAACTAACTTAGTGGATGGGTTAAAAAGTCATAATTTGCAAATGGCATAGGAACTCAAGCACATGCTAGTAATATACCTATTTTCCCTTTTTAATAACTTAAGCTTAGATAACCTGTCAAGTACTGAGTCTGAATTAACTCTTCAAACTGCCCCCCACCCAACGCGAATGAAGTCTTAACTTCTTAGAGGCCATATGGTTTCAGGTCCCAATGACTACCAAGGGTTAACTTACCTACAAACCTTGTAGCATATTACATTTGAGAAATCACAAATGTTATTTTATAAACAAGTTCACACCTAAGAAAATAGATAGCAAGCCAAGGATACTTACGCATGTTATTCTTATCTTTAGACATGGCAGCTACAGCATCTTCATGTGTCACAAATTCTACATCTGCCTCTCCTGTTGCTCTGCCATCAGCTCCAATATCAATATGCACGCGTATTGGATTCAGTGGTGAGAAGAACTAAATAAAAGAAAACACTTATTAAATCGCCACATGCCTTGGTTTTCCCTCATCCACTGAAACAAACCTTTTTACTGCCCTGTATTGCAAAGCTAACAAGTCAACTACGAACATTCTAGGACCATAAACATAGAGGAAAATGCAAAAAAATCACTTCTTTAAAATAAGCTCAGTCAGGGGCGCCTGGTGGCTCACTTGATGAGCGTCTGCCTTCAGCTCACAGTCCTGGGACAGAGCCCTGCATCAGGCTCCCTGCTCATGAGGTAGCCTGCTTCTCCTCTGCTTGCTGGCTAAATGAAACATAAATATTATCTTTTTTTTTTTTTTTAAGATAGTGAGCACAAGCAGGCAGAGTGACAGGCAGAGGGAGAAGCAGGCTTCCAGTCAAGCAAGGAGCCGGATGCGGGACTCGATCCTAGGACGCCGGGACCACGACCTGAGCCAAAGGCAGCTGCCCAACCGACTGAGTCACCCAGGCATCCCTATAATCTTTTTAAAAATAAAAAATAAAATAAGCTAAACGAAAGGGGGGGGAGCTAAGTGGTAACAGGGGAGGGGATCTAATCCAGAGCACAGTTTACTCTAAACAAATGAAAACATCTTATACCCTACCACTGAGAGGGAGAAGAATTAAGTCTTCCGTTCCTACTCCTCCCAAGGAAGTATTTCAGAATTATCGTTTGAAAGGTAAATAGGTAACCAGAGACTTAGAAACATGTGCAGAGAATTTAGGTGTTATGATTCAGACCAGTGGAATTTGACACATTGTTATAAACTATACATGGGTACCCCCAAAATGTATCACTTAGTTGTAAATCACAAGTTAATCAGATTAAAGTGATCCTAAAAGGTACCTGGAACTTAGGACCAATGAGTTCCCTGTAAGATCTACAGGTACATTTCTTTTAGAGCCAGGTAAATAGTCCTGGCTTTGTAGGTCCCTAGATCTCTACTGCAACTACTCAACAGGTAAATGAATGGGTGTGACTAGATGCACATGAGCTGAAGTTTGCAGATACTCTAACCAACTTGAAACCAACCAGTTTTAAGTAAGCAGTAGCATACTCCCATTATTTTCACAGCTCCTAATTGTAATCATTCTGTAGCTACAAAGCTGAACCAAACAACTAAATCTTTTCCACTTTGTACGTTTTCCACCTTCAAAACTTGACACAAGGGCAACACTCTGTGCTGATCAATCTTTTCCCTAAATTCTTAACTGGATTTTATGAATCTACTTCCTTGAATCCCAGGTAAGTCAGCATACAATGGACAAAAAAATATTCATTAACCAGTATAAATAAGAGTATGTGTATTTTTTCCTATTAAAGGCATTTGACGTAAAACTATAAAGAAAAAGAGAACATTAAGAATACTTCAAGATTAGATACCAGGATAAAAATTAAAAATTACTGATATCACTCACATTAGCAATGTCATTTTCAGTTGCACGAAAAGGTAATCCTCTCATATGTACAAAATGACCACCATGAAAACCTGAACTTGCATCACCAGCTCCACCATAGCCATGTCCTCCCATACCTAAGAGAATAAAATTTCCAATTATAATCCATTGATACATGTAGTAAAGCATTTCAACAAACTTACTCCTGATACATACCTTTTCTTATTTATACCTTTTTCTTTGACCAATTAATCTTAGGAGTTGATATGAACATCGAAATCAAGAATTTACCTTTAAGTATCCATCTATATAAAGCACCACACAGGTATGCACTGAAATATGCTCAATCCGACAATTTCATAGAAGTCACCAATTATCACCACTAAATGTTTTGTAAAACAAATATTTAACATTCACCTAAAAATGAGTATGTCTTTAATATTTGTTTACCTCTTCCATCTCTCATTCTGTCATCAAAGCCATCATTTCCGTAGCCATAATTATTATAGCCACCATAGTCATCAAAACCTCCATAACCTGTGTAATTTAATGAGAAAATACATGAATACACTTTTAAGAGAAATTTTATAAACCATTTTATAAAATCATTTTGTGGTAGGTAGTCTGGTTATCTTATTATTACAAGTTTACAACTCCCAACTCAGTGCATGTAAAAAAAGCAGCAGTTAGTAACAATCAGTAGAAATAAAAAAAAATCTTAGAATACATTTAAGACATCAAAATTAACTTTCATCCTGATGTCAAACAAAAAAAGTGTCAAAATATGCCAATATCTTCATTTTACTTTCTGTATAACTTATATAGGTGCCAATATGTGCATCAATCAAGTCCCATAGCTGGCTATTTTCATGAACAGGTTTTAAAACCTAGTAGGTACTGATATTACTGCCATTTCTGTATTTCTTGACAAAGTGTCAGGAACATTAAGAAAATGACAACAGAACCTTTGTTCATTAGATACACATACCACCATCATATCCATCACCTCCTCGTCGCATTCTGTCATACATACTTCCACGCCCAGCTCCATAATAACCCCCTCTTCCTCCTATCGGTCTATCATATGGTCCCGGTCGCTGGCCCAGCAATCTTCTTGGTGGATCATAAAATCCTTTGATTTCACTCCTGCTACTTCTGAAGATCTCAATATACCTATTTAAAAATGGTTTAAGGTACAGGTTTCAGCATAAATGTATTAGAATAAGTAAGATATTGGGCAAAAATGCAGTAAGTTTTTCTACATCTAGATACATAACCCAATTTAAATTGCCTAAATACACCATAAATTAACATTTTTTATACCTACAAACTTAAATAATAAATATTTAAGTTTTACATAGACAAATTAGTCACTTGAAAACAATTCATGTAATATATATTTTTAGCTTGTTTCCTTTAGTACATGATAGGTGTTTAGAGAAAAATAGCTGATTATACAAAAGCATTTATCAACATCCTACAGAGAAATGGAAACAATCTAATTTTAATTTAAGCAAACTATTAGCATTAATTCCCCACCCAAATCTGTAGTTTTCAAGTTAAATTTAGATAATTATCAATTCTTTTAAACTACCCCAGAAAAATGTTATTGTAACCCCCCCATTAAGCAATAGTGACCCACAACCCCCAAAAATAAAAATTTAACACCATCCCAAACTCTCCATCCCCACCTGTGCCCTATTCTTTCCTTGTGTTTCCCCAGAGCATTTTCTGCTATCTCCTTTGAAGCAAACTGCACGAAGGCCTCCCCTGTGCTTCTCCCCTGGTAGTCCATCGTCAATGTTATCCCATTTGGCACGATTTCCAACCCTTTAACCCAAGGACAAATAACCCCATCAAGGGGAACAGTGTTAAAGGCTGAAACATTCCCATCTGAATCAAATATTTAAAACAAGTCTAAACAAAACAAAACAAAAACAAAACAAAAAAGCTTAAGTTTCCCATCACCCCATAATACAAGCGGAAGATTTTTTTCAAATATTATTGATTACATTTTTTTTTGCAACCAGTCTTTTTAAATTACACACTAAAAGCTCACCTATATTACATTTAAAAAGCTAAATTAAATTTAACTATGCTCCATAGGATAATTCATGGTTCATTTCATCACACATAATTACTCTCAATTAAGTTTATTGCACATTAGTTAGGTTTCACATATTCTACACATTCTGTATTCAGTATTAACTGGAGCATATTTCATAACTCAATACATTAACCAAGATATCATACTCAAAAAGTCCCCAAAACAAATGGGTTTTACAAATTAAAAACTGAGTAATACAATAAAAATATAAAATTAAAATACTACTAAACTTTGACTAATACTAGAGGTACCTTGAAAGAACTGAACTATTTCCTCTTTGCTGCAACCAAATGGCAGTCCACGAAGTCGTACTGTCCCATCACTAGCGTCATTTGGACCATTATGTTTCATAACCCAATCCATCTCAATAACGTTTGATTTAAATGCTATAAAAAATAAACAAGCACATAAAGCAGTCAATCAAAATATACTCTTGCTACAGGTACTGAAGAAACACCACTCAGTGGTGCACAACAGGAAATATAACATACGGCTTGTTGACAATGCCACGGTTCAGTGGCATGACACCTTCCCATTTCTGGGTAGGCAAAAAGACTAGGAAAGTAAGTGATACCTGACCCTTCTCTCCAAAAAGTACCCAATTTCAAAGGACCAAATTTTATATAATGCCCAATCTTAAGAAAACTTACACAATTACAGTATCAGTCTTCAGATTCTCCCTATTTCCTGACTCTGTCATCTGTATCAACTCTAGCCTTTCCCTCATCTTATTTTCATTCATATTTCTTCAGGTTTTACTTATTATTTGTATTATGTAAATTCTAAAAAACTTAATCACTCCAAAGTTGCACATTGCACTAATGTCCATTCACAGCAAGAGCCTAAGTCAGAAGTTCAATGAGTACTTCTTTGATGTTAGAAAAATAGCATTATAAATCGTCTTTTTAGATGCACTTTTAATTCTGAACACATCGAATTGTTTTTGAAGGAGGAAAAATTCTCAACTCTGTTTTAACTAAATCTCAACACTCCTCAAAAGCTCCTCAGTTTTAAAATGAGTTAATTAGGTGAGTTTTAAAATTGAGGTAAAATTCCACCCAAAAGTGAATGCTTTCCAACAGGTCAAGTGTTTTTTGAAGCCACCTATTGGAAGTTATTGGAGATAGTACATTCAAAACCAGTTCACTCACTGCTTTACATTTAAAACACAAAATTTAAAATACGCAATACATTCATATTCAAATAGTATTTTAGGGTACAGTGAAAAGCCCTCCTAGCCCTCCAAAAAGAACCCATCCACACCCAGTTCCCTTCCCAAAAGACAACAACATTCCTTTCTTTTAGAATTCCAGAACACTTCAAAGAGGCTAACGCAGAAGTCCTTCAGCTGCAAAAACTTACCAGACCTTACAAATTTCACTAAGCAGCTGTAGGAATCCTACTCACCTGAGTATTTCAAACCTTTCCCTCACCACCTCCTCCCCTGTAAACAAAACAATTTGTTCACTTGATTCCTTTATGCTTCAAGGTAATTTCTTAACAGTGTTCACTAATATTTGATTTCACACCATCTAATTATATCGGTCCAACTGTTAGGGGGAGCATCTGCAAAGAGTAAAAATTTTTTTTCCTAGAATACGTGCATTCAAAATAACCTAAGGTTGAAATTTTCTAAATGTGTTTATTAATCAAATACCTCTGCATATAAATCAACTTTCATACTTGTTTCGCTTTTTAAAAGTCCTGAGAATCACTCTAGACAGAGAAATCCAAAGTGGGACTATGATTTTTGTTATCAGACATTACAACTGATTTTCAGGCACCTAAACAACACACTAATTTTTTTGAGAAAGGGAGAAAGAGAACCAGGTTTGGAATCCTCCTTCTGCCACTCACTGGCTAATTAAAGCAAACTTAACCTCTATGTTCAGCTCTAAAATACAGCAGTGGTGCCCGTACCTCTCTAGACTGTTTTAAGACCTAAAATGCTCAGTCTGCAACATGGTAATCAGTCAATGATAGCCATTGTTACTGCCCCTCCTGTAAAATTACTGCAACAGACCACAAAACAAATAAATAAATGAACCGTAAAAGGATGGAAAACTATCCCGAGTCTTGAAAGCAAGTAAGGATAGGTACAAGTGGTTTCCAAAGTCAACACAGGCTTAAGGTCAAGATTCCTTAGGATTTGGGTGGGGCAGGGGGCGCTATTTACTATAACACGTGTTAGCTAGATGAAAAAACTGTTCTGGAGTAGTTTCAAAACAAGTAGACTCTCAATCAGTTTGGGAAAGAAGTTGAGATACATTGAAGATCTCTACCATTTTCTTAAAAACAAAACAAAACCTACCCCAAACTTAAAAAAAAGCCAAACAAAAAAATCTAAAACAAAACAAAAACTCTTTCCTATT
Organism: Martes martes; assembly: GCF_963455335.1. Lineage (NCBI taxonomy): Eukaryota > Metazoa > Chordata > Mammalia > Carnivora > Mustelidae > Martes > Martes martes. The sequence continues at coordinate 57,261,920 of NC_137902.1, forward strand.
AAGGGTGATTCAAGAATAGAACAGAGTAAGTGGAGAGGAGGTAACATCTTACTTCCTCATGGAAAACATTAAGTATTTAGCAAAACCAATCTAATCTGTTGTGAAAAGACCTTAATGTGATGCTTTTTATCATTTAGGCCATTTCTTTCTACAATGTAAAGACACTGGGGAAAAAAAACACAAAAAAGGATGGAAATTATTTTTACTACAAAATTTAGCCCTTTCCAAGAAACACTAGGCAAGCAAACTAGTTTTGATTTTTGGGTCAGTCCATACCAAAGACACTTATAAACAAAATATTAAGTCTATTAAAAAATCACACTATACTGTTAACGCAAAGTTGATGAGAAATTAACCAGATTCAGAAGACAAACTATTTATAGGATGACTCTCCACCTTACATGCATTTAAGAGCACAAAACTTAAAGCCACACCTGACTTCCTTCAAAACTCAAAATTTGATTCTAGAATTCTACTTCAACAAAACCAAGACAAACTCTGAAGGCATACAAAAAGACCATCTGCTCTAATACGTTAATAAAGCTGTCTCGGAACTACCCAGAGTTTACTAGTTATTCAGGATAATCCATCTCAACCTTTCTTTTCAACGTCATATCTCAATTGTTTTAAGACTGCCAAGTGTTATTAGCACCAATTAAAAATACCAGCAGTTGAACTAGGGTAACTGTAGTCAGTTTTGAATAGGACTTTAATTTCCTAAAAGTTATGCTAAGTGCAAGCAGCCAGTCACAAAAGTCCACGTATGTAGGATTTTAAATGGATGAAGTTTATGGTATGTGAATTCTATCTCAAAGCTGCTAAGCACCTCTTAACACAGATCAACCGAAACATCAAATTCCTTTGTAACACAGAGGCATAGACTATCTTCTGAAGTATAATATGTGGTTAGGGTGTGATGCACCAATAAATAACTTTATAAATGGTACCCCACTGGTCCTAAAAAAATGAAAATGAACTTCGGAATTTGGCAAAAAGTGGTGATATGTCTAACTAAAATGAAAAATTTACATCATTTTCTCTTTCCAGTGTGCTTGCTGCTTAATTTTCAGTAGAAAAAGACACACCACTAATACCTAAAATGAGGTGAAGTCTAAAATTATAAAGGAGTTCTCTTCTAAAACAAAGTTAACATCACCTACTGCAGCTCAACCACTTATTTACCAAAATAAGAACACCAAAAAAAGAACATGGTTATTAAAAATATAAAGGCAATCAGCAATCGGATGGATTTCCAGATTCCAGATGATGATGCAGAAGAGGGCAGAAAAAAAAAGTTTCTAGGGTAATCGAATTAGGAAAGCGGTTTTATCATGTACTATTTTACAGGAAACTGGGCTTTTCCAAATGCTACCACAAACCAGACCGTCTTAAATAATATGAAGGGTTTTTTTTGTTTTTTTTTTTTAAGGCTGAAAAAGCAAGAGTTCCTGTAGGTATTCAGCTATTATTGGAAGCTGTTACTCTCAGGCTGCCTGTCACTTTGTACCTACTCAAGGAAAATTACAGACCCAGTTCTCTTGTTTTCTAAGGACCAAAAATCATCACACAACATGACTGGACTTTCGGTTTGTCTTTTTGTTATGTAGGTTTATTTTCTGGGTCAAAATATTACCACAGTCCTATAGTAAATAAAAAAACATGCTTAGCTACCGAAAGTAAAATAAAGGCTAACTGTATTTTGATTATTTTACTTCCACCGCCTCTTTGCACAGTATGTAACCTTTGGAGATTTAATATTGAAAAGTCAGTAACTCAACTGCTACACAAATTTATGCCATCGCTGATTGTGTTTTAATTGTTTTCCAAAGGTAAAACTCCTACTTAAATTATAACCGAGTATGTGCCAAACTACACAAAACCATTGCTAAACCACCCACCCCCACCCAAAAGTTCAGAAAGCTCTACCATAGTTACCTAGTCCTAAACGACCTATTTGAAATATGCCCATTTCACATTCCTATTTGATAAGTCATCCGCTTTACTGCTTACAAAACAATTACCCATCAAGTGTTTAAGATAAAAGTGAGAGAAAAAAAAAAAACCCTTTGAAAAATGAGTACGTACTCTTTTTCGAAGTTCCAAATCTGGAATATAAGGGCCGGCTAAGCGTCCTTTATTCCTCCCCGGAGACTTTTCGTTTATCTAGCGGCCCTAGAGACCAGAGAGCTAAGGAGAGTACGCCCCTTCCCCCCCCCCCACACCCCCACCTCTCCGTCCGGCAGCCAAGCCTGGCTTTAAAACCTTCGCCACCGGGCGGCGGAATTACAAAGGAGGCCGTCTGCCTCCTTTGTCCTGGATTTGGGAGTTGAGCGCCTTCGTCGCCATTGGCTTTCCTCCCCCAGCTCCAGCCTCTCTCATCTTGGGAATCTGCGTCAGAAGTCACTCGCAGTCCCGCCAGCCCCGGTAGCCCAGCAGAGACTGCGGAGGAAGGGAGGCCGCGGTGGGAGGCCAGGCCCATCCGGCGCCATTTCCATCGGGAGCGCGCCCGCCAGCCCAGGCCCTCCCCCACCCAAGTGCCCAGCCTTTCCCTGCTCGCTTCGTTCCCCACCCTCATCCCTTACGGGGTGCTCTGACCTCCCCCCGGCCTTCTAAGTCAGTTTTCGGAAGCTGAGGGGCAAAAAGTATTAAGAGAGAGGAAGGGCGGGAAGCCGAGGTGGCCGCGCCACCGTACCCAAAATGGCGGCGGCCAAACCAGCAGGGAAAGAGGGGAAATGCTGGATGACCCCCACTCCGGGCCTCAGTTTCGTTCACTGACTTTCACCCAAGCAAGTCCTCCCCACGGCAGGCCGCCCTCCCTGAAGTGGGAGATCGCCTGGGAGGCGCAGTCTGGCCGACTCCGAGCGGCGACCTCCACACTTCCCCCCCCCCACCCCCTCCCAGTCTCTCTTTCGTCCTTCTCCCGACTCCGCTCTCGACACTACCAGCCCAACCTACCCCCTTTTACTTCAGATACCCTGTCGAGCGACAGTAACGCCGACTCCGGTAGTCGCGGGGTCGGTCGGGAAGAGGAAGAAGTCGCTCGCCTCGTTTAGCGCTCGTCACAACGGTTCTTCCAACCGTCTCCAGCAGCGGCAACCGCTAAGGGAGCTGCGCAGCAGAGAGACTGGCTTGGGGGGATGGGAGAGAGCGAGCGAGAAGGAGGGGGTGGGGCGAGAGCAACGAAGACTGGCCGGCCCACTCTCGCGAGATAACAGATCCGATCCCGCGTTGGCGCTACGGCAAGAAATGCGCTTGCGTGCTAATGGGTTGTTCAGTCTGTTGGGGAAGGAGTGGAAAGTAGTCGAGCTGGTCCAGTTAGAGAAAGACGCGGATTACTGTAAGACTGTTAAATGCTCAGAGCTTACCTTTCTGCCCACTCTGGAAGGATGTGAAGTGGCAGCAGTTGTGTGCGTGTGTTGAAGCGGTTTGGAGAAGTTCGATTCTCTGTCCGCACCAAGAACAAATTCCGTAGAGGCCCCACCCTTACCCAGCGTCACCGGTAGAGAAGGGGTGCCACGTGGTTCGGCGGCCAAATGCTAAGGAGGGCTTTTCTTGCCAGGTTTGCGTTATGCAGTAAAAATAAGTGTTTTACCCCTGCGAAGATAAAGTGTCCACCAGACCCCGATTTTGGCTCTTGGGCTGGGGCTCCTTCTCTGCCCTGGCACTAAGGCACCGGCCTCACCCCACTCTCCACCAGCGGGTCTCCTTCCCTGAGTGCTCTTGATTTCCCCTCTGATAGTCCCAGGAGAAAGTACTCGCTTTTTCCTTGGGCCTTCCTTTTTCATCTCTCCTCCTGATTTTAATGAAGTATAATTAACATACAGTGTTAGATAGTTTTAGGCAGACAACATTGATTGGACAGTTCTTTCTCAGTGCTCATTAAGAAAAGTGTAGTCACCATCTGTTGCCATATAACATGTATTATTGACTATATTCCCAATTCTGGGCTTTTCATCTCTGTGACTTATTTACTTTATAACCAACTTTGTACCTCCTAATCCCTTATATCTATTTCACCCATTCCCTCTGCAGCCACCAGTTTGTTCTCCCTACTGAATTCATTTGTTCATTTTTGTTTGTTAGTTTCATCTCTTTATAACCTCAGTGACAAATCAGGCACTCATGACTGAGGAATTCGGGTTGTTTTCTAAATAGGGCTTTGCATTCTTGACAATTGCATGTACAGGTGACACCTAATACTTTGGGGTTATGCTGGCCTACCACCAGGGTCCTTAGGGACACCTTATGACTATTTTTTTTTAAAGATTTTATTTATTTATTTGACAGAGAGAGATCACAGTAGACAGAGAGGCAGGCAGAGAGAGAGAGAGGGAGAGGGAAGCAGGCTCCCTGCCGAGCAGAGAACCCGATGCGGGACTCGATCCCAGGACCCTGAGATCACGACCTGAGCCGAAGGCAGCGGCTTAACCCACTGAGCCACCCAGGCGCCCTGACTTTTTTTTTAGTTAAAAAAAAAAATGCAAGCCAAATTTCTGTGGGGAGGATGCAGGGTGGTCCTGGTAAAGAGATCAATGCAAGGTGAAATGCTAATGTAGGAACCATTATGAAGTGCAAGGGAGGGAAAGAAATGAATTTGAACACAGGGATTTTCCTTGTAGGCTGGAAATGTGGACCAAACTATGTTGCAGGCCTTTAATATTCAGCCAAAGACCTGGTACTTTGTACTACAGATGTTGCGAAGCCCTTGGGGTATAAGCGGTGTTAGCAGTGGAGAAGCTTGAATAATTTTTTACCCCATGAGATCTCAAATGTGTATGGTGGGGCAGTTACCTCCACCAGTTACCTGCATGTAGTGGACATTTCCATGTCATGGTTTAATTCACCTTCAAATCTGCTTTAGACAAGTGTGGGACAGTAAGAATTGGCTAGGTCATAGTGCCCTATGCTTTTCTTCACCCCACTCCCTCAAAATACTTCTTAGATAAAGGGGGATGGGACAGTGTGGTCATCATTACAAGACACAGAAAACAAAACCTGATAATGTAACATTATGGTCCATATTTATCAAGAGTTTGCTTGTGGGGTGCCTGGGTGGCTCGGTGGGTTAAAGCCTCTGCCTTCTGCTCAGGTCATGATCCCAGGGTTCTGGGATGGAGCCCTGTATTGGCTCTCTGCTCAGAGGGGAGCCTGCTTCCCCCACCCCTTTGCTTCCCTCTCTGCCTGCCTGTGATCTCTGTCAAATAAATAAATAAAATCTTTAAAAAAAAAAAAAAGTTTACTTGAGCTAGTGCTGTGCTCAATCCACTGATTCCTTATAATACTAAAGGATAATCATTATTATTGTCCCCATTTTACAGTGAGATGCCCGAGTTTGAGAAGTACTAAAACTTGTTTAAGGTCACACACCTAGTGGGTGACTCAGTGGGTTAAGCATCTGCCTTTGGCTGAGGTCATGATCCCAGGGTCCTGGGATTGAGTCCTGCAGCCAGTGGGCTTCCTACTCAGTGGGGAGTCTTCTTTTCCCTCTGCCCCTTCCCCCTCTTCCCCTTTCCCCTTCTCCTGCTGGCTCTCTCTCTGTCTCTCTCAAATAAGTACATAAAATCTTTTTTTTTTTTCTTTTTTTTTAAGGGTCACTCACCTAGTGAAGAAGCTAGAATTTGAATCTAAATGGTTTTACTCAAGGGCCCAAGGTCTTAAAGCACTCTGGACTTTCTTGGTGTTTCAAGGAACTTAACTATCCATTCAAGGAACAAGCATCATTTTCGGCAAATTGAAGTTACTTCCCCTAACAAACATTATCAACTCAGGGGACCTGCAGTTAATGGTTCATTGGCTGGAGACTTTTGAACAGGTCTGAAACTTGATGTCCTGGTGTCACTGACACCTTGAGCCCCTCTCCACAGTTAAAAAATTTTGCTATATTAGTAAGAGTCCAGGCTACCACACCTTAGATGGAGTTCTTCCCTGGGTACAAGTTACATCACTATTTTACTCTTTCAGTCTTTCAAACTGATTTAGTAGATGGAATTCTATAATCCCTTTCACCCCTTCCCTGAATTCAAACAATGTATTTAGTGCCTGATTGAGTTTGGCATTCTTTCCACGTAATTTGTATGATTACAGGCCACAATCCTAGAATCATTCTATGTTTTCTTTGCGTTTCAGCCACAATTCCCTTATATCAGACACTGGCTGTTTGCCAGTGTGAATGCTTAGGAAGGACTTGAAATTAGTACATTCATTCCTTTGCTTTTTTATTATTACAGCAAGTAAAAAGCTTTGAATTTGAAAAAAAAATGTACACTAATTTGGGGGCAAACCTAGTCTTTTTTTAAAAATGATTTTTGTTTTTATTTGTTTTAAGTAATCTCTATACCCAATGTGGGCTTGAACCCACACCCCAGAGATGAAGAGTCTCATGCTTTACCAACTGAGCCAGTCATGCACCCCAGGGGCAAATCTAATTTTTATTTGGCTTCCTATTTTACTGCTTTTCTCAAAAAAAAAAAAAAAAGTCTATCAACTATTCCCATTTGCAAATTGTATTCTGTAAGTCTTGGTGAGATTGGTTCACCGCTGCTCCAGTGATCTCTACAGAATTGTTTCCAGATTGATCTCTGTGGAATTGTTTCCATAGAGATAGTTAGAACTGAGGGCTCCCAGCTGCTTTCAGGATTTTGTTTTCTCTTTGTCTTCCTTTCTGTCATTTCAGTGCTTCAGTGCTTTCCTGTTAGCATAGAGATCAGAGGGTCTGTGGAGAGGATCTTGTTAGAGGCCATAATGAGAGAAAAGATGAAAAAGGAGAAGGAAATGGAAGTACCCACAACACTAAGAGGAAAATAAGACAACGAACATGTGATTATGTATTACACCATCAGGATGAAGAGGAGAGGAAAATTCCATGCAGAGCCCAGAGAAAGAGAAAGAAAGAGAAATTGAAAGACCTTGCACCCTTCTGGGAGAGAGAAGGCATATTCACTAAAAATTAAGATAATTGTTTGCATGACCCCAATGGCAATCTAAAATAACAAAAACTGGATTAACATAATCTTTTTGCCATTATGGAAAGCAAATAAGCTTAAAAAGGTAGCAAAACCCACAAATAAGTTTCTAGGAGTATGTTTAATTAGTTGATGCCTTTTTAACACTAAATCTGCCTTACTAAGTAGTTTGTGAAATGCTTTTTCATATTTATCTACTGTCTTTAGACAGGAGTGATCTTCCTTGTCATGATTCAAAATTTCTCAAGGCAAGGCTTAATTACACAGCTTACATTCTTGATACTGTTTTGTTTCAGTCATCAAAGTGTTCATTCTGGAATTAGGGAAACCAAAAGGTCTCTTCCAATTTTAATTATTATACAATAAGTAAACAAATGGAAACTTAAAAGGAAGAAAACACCTAACACACTTTCTCTAATTTTTAAAAATAATCAGAAGTATTGAGCATTCTTTTTGTTCTAGTGGATTGTTGTGAAGAACAGGGACAAGAGCTACAAAAGATAGCTACTTAGGATTTTAAATCAAATTATTGTGCAGCTTTTAATATATCAGAAGCACAATAATAACTTAGAAGCAGGGGCACCTGGGTGGCTCAGTGGGTTAAGCCTCTGCCTTCGGCTCAGGTCATGATCTCGGGGTCCTGGGATCGAGCCCCGCATCAGACTCTCTGCTTAGCAGGGAGCCTGCTTCCCCCTCTCTCTCTGCCTGCCTCTCTGCCTACTTGTGATCTCTCTCTGTGTCGAATAAATAAATAAAATCTTTAAAAAAAAAAAATAACTTAGAAGCAGCACAGATAATAAGAGTATCAGACTGTTTCCCATTGATCTTAAGTTTCTGAGGGGTAAATGAAAATATAGTTTTCATTATATATATACCTATGTCTCTCAGTGTACAAACAATGATGGTTATATTGTGGGTAGAGCATTTTAAGTAACTTTTTTTTTTTTTTAAGTAGGAGCTTGAACTCATGACCCTTCGATGGAAACCTGAGCTGAGATCAAGAGTCAGATGCTTAACTGCTGGAGCCACCCAGGCACTAATTTTCAATACAGTCTAGGAACATTATTATTTTATGGACCAAGAAATAGAAGAACCAAAAGATAAATTAATGCTTCCAAGTTTACAAAGAAAATCAATGGCAAAACAATTATCTTCATAATCAAAGAGTCAGACATGTCTTGGTTCCAATCCCAGCTTTGACACTTCCCTACCAGCTGCTTGATTCTGAGGCATTTAACTTTTCTGAACCTGTTTTTAAATCTCTAAAATGGGTGGTTAGGTTGTTGTGTAAGGTAGAGATTAGTAATTGAAATAATAATTCTAGTCCCATCCTCTTTCATGCATGTGTATCATGTTAGTAAATGTGGCTCATTATTGATAAATTCATTTCAACAGTGAATTTATTTTATTTTTTTTTCAACAGTGAATTTAATAGAATTTTTTGGTAAGTATGGTGTCCTAAGCACTGTGTTGGGGGGCAGCAAATTATTTCAGGGAAGTCTGTGAACTCATGAGAATACCAAGTATCACCTCTGGATAGAATAAGTAATATGTCACATGTAATGTACTGCTGTTTTTCTAGTATAGGCAGATACAGTTGCTGTTAATGGAAATTGGTGGGGGGTATGGGTAACTGGGAAATGGACTTTTTAAAAAAAGATTTTATTTATTTATTTGACAGAGCACAAGCAGGGGAAGCAGCAAGAAGAAAATCAACATGACTTATCAGTGATAATGTTAGCTTTGGTCACCTGGCTGTAGTAGTATTTGCCAGGTTTCTGCCAGGTTAACAAGATCTACTGTTACTTTTTAAAATCTTCTTCCTACATTCTACTCTTTGGAAACAAGTCATTGAGTGCAGCCCACACTCAAGGGGGCGGAGGCATATAATCTCCATCTGGAAAGGAGAGTAGCTAGATAAATTATTTGGAATCATTCTATAAGGGAGATTTAGCTCTTCTTCCTCCTTTCCTTCCTTTCTTCCAATTTTTATGTCAGTACGGACTCTTGGATATCAATTTTATTAATTTATTATTTATTAAAATTTTATTAATTTTATACTTTGAGTATAATCCAATACTCCCTTATTATTATTTGTATTTATAGTTTGATCAAATGTTTCTTCCTTAGGCTACTGAGACTTCTTCAGGTTGGCTTCTGTATCCCTTTGACATCCCTTATCCTTTTTATTTTCTGAGTATGCCTTATTTTCTGGAACTAGAAGATGCTCCAGGCTCATCTGGTATTTCTTTGTCCTGGCCATAGAATCAGCCATTTCTCCATAAAGCCTCAGTTCCTTTTATTATCAGGGAATATTGTTTAATTTCCACATTTCCCCAAATTTCCTTTTCCTTTTGTTGTTGATATGTAATTTCATTCCATTGTTCTTAGAGGACATACTTTTTATGATTCCAAGTATTTAAATTTACTGGGACTTAATAAACCTAAAAAAAATTTACAGGGACTTGTTTTATGGCCTAACATATAATCTGTTTTGGAGACTGTTCCATGTGCACTTGAGAAGAACATATTGTTTACTTCTATTGGGAGATGTTGTACAGATGTCTGTTAGGGCTAGTTGGTTACAGTGTTATTAAAGTCTTCTGTTTCTTTCCTGATCTTCTGTCTGGTTGTTCTATTACTGAAAGTAGGCTGTGAAATCTCCAACTCTTATTAAATTGTCTATTTCTCTGATTCTGCCAGGTTTTGCTTCAAATGTTTTGGGGTTCTATTGTTAGGTGCATATATATTTGTAATTATTATATAGTCCTAATGAATTGATCCTTTTATCATTATAAAATGTCTTTGTTTCTAGAAACAACTTTTGTCTTTAAAGTCTATTTTGTCAGAGCGCCTGAGTGGGTCAGTCGTCAAGCGTTTGCCTTCAGCTTGGGTCATGATCCCAGAGTCCTGGCATCTAGCCCCACATCAGGCTCCCTGGTCAGTGGGGAGCCTGCTTCTCCCTCTCCCACTCCCCCTGCCTGTGTTCCCTGTCTTGCTGTGTCTCTCTCTGTCAAATAAATAAAATATTAAAAAAAAATAAAATCTATTTTGTCTGTTACTAGTAGTCACTTCAGCTCCATTTTGGTTACCTTTTATATGGCATATCTTTCCCATTTTTTTACTTTCAACCTATTTATGTCTACGAATTTAAAGTGTGTCTCTCAGAGAAAGCATAGTTAGGTCATTTAAAAAAAATACATTCTGCTGATCTCTGCCTTTTGGTTAGAGAGTTTATTCCATTTACATTTGATATAGTTACTGATAAAGTAGGTTTAAAATCTGCCATTTCCTATTTGTTTTCAACATGTCTTATGTCTTTATTGTTTCTGTATTCCTTCATTACTGCTTTCTTTTGTGTTAACTACATATTTTATATCTACTATACTACATATATGAATTTGCACATGTATGCTATATCATATATATTTATATATATATAAAGAATATATGTATATTTCTTTTTTTAGAGAAAAATTCTTCTCTAAAAGTTCTTTTTTTTTTTTTTAAAGATTTTATTTATTTATTTGACAGACAAGAGATCACAAGTAGGCAGAGATGCAGGCAGAGAGAGAGGAGGAAGCAGGCTCCCTGCCAAGCAAAGAGCCCAATGCGGGACTTGATTCCAGGACTCCGAGATCATGACCTGAGCCAAAGGCAGAGGCTTAACCCACTGAGCCACCCAGGCGCCCTATATGTATATTTCTTGTAAGCATGCACTGGTTTGTTGGTGCCAAAACCTGGGACCGATTGTAAGCATGTATTTGCAAGTATACATAAAAAGAACAGAAGGATATATATAAATAAAGAAGGCTACAAGTTTGTTTTTTTTTAAAAAGATTTATTTGTTTATTTATTTGACAGACAGAGATCACAAGTAGGCAGAGAGGCAGGCAGAGAGAGAGGAGGAAGCAGGCTCCCTGCTGAACAGAGAGCCCGATGTGGGGCTCGATCCCAGGACCCTGGGATCATGACCTGAGCCGAAGGCAGAGGCTTTAACCCACTGAGCCACCCAGGCGCCCCAAGGCTACAAGTTTTTAAGAATTATTATTTTGTTTGCTTTATCCCTAAGACCCATAACATTAAAAAACTCACCTTATTTCCCACCATTGCTAAAGTTAAACCCAAGTAGTACATATATAGTATTTTTTCTTTAAAGACTGTAGACTCACTTTTACCCATTAATTTCAAGATAGAGCAAAACTTCACCTGAGCTTTACAAAAAGATTGATGAATCTTTAACTATGAGACTACTCAAAAATTCACAATTCAAAATATAAATATGCAATATAGTTGAGTAGTCAAATATAGCTTCTTTATAGAGCAATAGAAGGAGCCTAAGCAATTTTGGCATATGTTGAGAGCTTTATTACTGCAAACAAAATACTGAATCATGTTTTTATTACTTAGAATCATAACATCAGGTCATAATTTATTTTCTGTAGTCCATTCTAACTCCTTGAACTTAGGGGGCAAGAATGTGGGTCTTAATTTCAAGTAGTCAAAGTATTTTTAAAAATTAACTAATTTTTTAAAGACTTTATTAATTTTTATTTGTCAGATAGAGAGAGAGAGTGAATGAGCAGGGAGAGCAGCAGGCAGAGGGAGAAGCAGGCTCCCTGCTGAGCAGGGTGCCTGATGTGGGACTCCATCCTAGGATCCTGGGATCACGACCTGAGCTGAAGGCAGATGCTTAACTGACTGAACCACCCAGGGGCCCAGTATTTTTTTTATTTTTTATTTTTTTTGACAGAGAGAGAGCGAGGAAGCGAGAGCCCAAGCATGGGGAGTGGCAGGAAGAGGCAGAAGCAGGGAGTCCAGTGCAGGACTTGATCCCAGGACCCTGGGATCATGACCTGAGCCAAAGGCAGACACTTAATAACCAACTGAGCCATCCAGACACCCCAAATAGTGAAAGTATTTTTTAAAATTTTGGTTGATAGGGCACCTGGGTGGCTCAGTCAGTTAAGCATCAGACTCTTGGTTTCAGCTCAGGTCATGATCTCAGGGTTCTGAGGTTGAGCACTGTGTCAGGGGTCCCTGCTCAGCTGGGAGTCCAATTGAGATTCTTTCTCTCCCTCTTCCTCTGCCCCTTCCCCTCCTCACACACACACACTCTTTCTCTAAAATAGATCTATTTATATTTATTTATTTATTTTTAACAGATTTTATTTGACAGAGAGCCACACAGTGAGAGAGGGAGCACAAGCAGGGGGAGTGGGAGAGGGAGAAGCAGGCTTCCTGCTGAGCAGAGATCCTGATGTGTGCAGGGCTCCATCCCAGGACCCTGAGGCATGACCTGAGCTGAAGGCAGATGCCTAACGACTGAGCCACCCAGGTGCCCCTAAAATAAATCTTAAAAAAAAATATATATATATATATATATATATATATACGCGCACACACACACACACACACACACACACACATATATTTGTCTGATAAATAGTAAGTCATGATTATGAGAACCATAAATCAATAGAAAAGTGAAAAATTCCAAAATAGTGGGTGTTTGAACATAAAAGTAGTTGAGGAATTCCAAACCAGGCTATTATTTTAACAAAACCAAGCTAATATTTTAAGAAAGGCAGTGTACCAGAACTCCACCAAGTCTAGAAAATATGCATAAGAGTAAACACAAAGTAACAGAGTGCCAGAGAGAGAGAGAGAGAGAGATTCCGCATAGCTAGATGAAACTAATTTAAACATACATTTCTTCCAAATTTTGATGTAAAACTTATTTTACTTATCATTGTAATTCTTTTTTATAGTTATTTCCTTTTTACCAGCTAGTAAAGTAGATGGAGTTCATGTACACGTTGAATGCTATACTCTACTTTTAAGTATTTATATTTTCAAAAAACTAAACTGGTATTTACTAATGAATAGCCTAGCAAAAGCTAGCAAAAGCTAAGTAGGTTCTTTTGTACAAACAGCTGAGGAATAACAGGAATCAACTTTCGTTGTCTGTAGCCACAGGAGACCGTAAACAAACTAAGAGTATTACAGAGGGATGAATAAGCATTAGTGTTCCCAGACACACCCATGGGCAGGTTTAATGACTAAGCTATTTGAACAAGGGAGCCTTAGGATTTATCTACATTTACATGGTAGATTAGAATTCAGGAAAGTGTCCAGAGTGTTCTCAGAAACACACCTCATAGACCTCTGGGGAAGGTGGTGGGACAGGGAATTGTCAAGTGGGATTTTTGTTTTTTCTGTACTAACTTTTTTTTTTTTTAAGATTTTATTTATTTAAATAAATAAGGAAGAGAGAGAGACAGTGAGAGAGGGATTACAAGCAGGGGGAGAGGAAGAGGGAGGAAGAGGAAGGGGGAGGAAGAGGAAGAGGAAGAGGGAGAAGCAGGCTTCCTGTGGAGCAAGGAGCCTGATGCGGGGCTCTATTCCAGGACCTGGGATCATGACCTGAGTCGAAGGCAGAGACTTAACCTGACCGAGCCACCCAAGCGCCCCTAACTTATTTTTTATAAGGAGATCATATTCATATACTAAATTGATGACCAAATACTAACTTTAAAAAAATAAGAGGGGCACCGGGGTGGCTCAGTGGGTTAAGGCCTCTGCCTTCAGCTCAGGTCATGATCTCAGGATCCTGGGATCAAGCCCCGCATCGGCTCTCTGCTCAGCAGGGGGCATGCTTCCCCCTCTCTCTCTCTGCCTGCCTCTTTGCCTACTTGTGATCTATCTGTCAAATAAATAAATAAAATCTTAAAAAAAAATAAGAGATACAAGTAGTTGAGAAACCATATAAATTTAGATTTATGAACTTATACCCTCTGGTGGTGATTGATTTCTACTAAAGAGCAGATTTGTTTTAATGAAGGATAGTTGCAAGAAAGCAGGCAGAGATAAGGGGGGGGGGCCTCCTGCCCTAAGAAGAAACCACACTTAAAAGGATGTTACACCACCCTGAAAGGACCCTTTCACCCTTTTCCACGTGATAGGTGAATGACAAAAACCTGACTTGGTGACAGGCTCTTGGAGGGTTAACGTATTAAAACAGCCCGCCAGCAAACTCATAAAAACCCTTAGACTTAGAAACTACAGTGGCAACCCTCTCGGGTCCTCTCCTCCCTCTTTGAGAGATCTGTATGTTCACCCAGTAAACTTTGTTTTGCTGCCTACCAATCTGCCTGGTCTACCTATTCATTCTTCAAAGCAATGTGACCAAGAACCACGGGCACCAAAGGAAAAGAAACCTTGTAACAGTTTAGGGGTCTAGTGGAATGTGAGTAAAACTGGAGAAGAAAAACTTTAATTATTTTGGTCCTTTGAAAAACACCCTGCCTGATAGCTGCACCTCAGGCACAGTCATTTAGGTTACCCAGGATGCCAGAATTTGTGCAAGCCCGTTTATTGGGGAAAGAAATGCAAGCTGCTTAAACTTCATCTGCCTCACATTTTCTCTCAGTAATTTAGTGGGAGGTTACGCTGCTTTTTCCTTACAGAAAAGAAATAAAAATTAATTGCGGGGGGTGGGAAGTAGAAAAGAGACATCTTCAGAAGAAAGATTAGAACCTTGGGATAGAGGGCTCTAACTCACTCATGAGCCTCTCTCCTCTCCCTGGGTGCCTGGCACTGGATCCTGACACATAGTGCTGTTGAACTGAACTTTGGATTTCTGAACCTACAAAGATGAAGATCAAATTGTAGACATTGGGTCCAGGAGATCTTTAAAGCCTCATCTCATAGTTCTCTTCTATCTTCTTTCCTCTCTATTTCTTTCTCTTTTTCTTTCTTTCTTTCTTTCTTTCTTTCTTTCTTTCTTTCTTTCTTTAAAAATTTATTTATTTGACAGAGAGAGACACAGCAAGAGAGGGAACAGAAGCAGGGAGAATGGGAGAGGGAGAAGCAGGCTTCCCGAGGAGCAGGGAGCCTGATGCGAGGCTCGATCCAGGTCCCTGGGATCATGACCTGAGCAGAAGGCAGATGCTTAACGAATGAGCCACCCAGGTGCCCCTTCCCCTCTCTTATTTCTGTATCAAATTTGTTTGCTCTGCCATCAATCAATGCACTGTGCCTAAGATGCCTGTTCCCACCTTCTGGAACTGCTGAACACTTTTTGTGTGTGTTTTTGGAATAACTCAAATGTTACCTCATCTCTGGAGATCCCTCTCACTGTTTCCTGGGCAGAGTTATTGCTCTCTTATTGTGTTCCTAAGCATTTTATCTATATTACTTTCACATTATAGTTTTTATGTTGGTCTCCCCACTGGTTGAGAATTCTTTGAAAGACAGTGACTTATTTATCATTTTATCCCCAAAGTCTAGCATATGCCTGGCATTTAAGAAATACAAAGTATTTTTTAAAAGATTTTATTTATTTATTTGAGATGGAGAGAGAGGGGGGCAGAAGGAGAGGGGCAAGCAGACTCCCTGCTGATCAGGGAGCTTGATGTGGGACTTGATCCCAGGATCCTGGGATCATGACCTTAGATGAAGGCAGATGCTTAACTAACTGAGCCATCCAGGTGCCCCATGGAAATGCAAAGTAATTTTTGAAAAATAAATTGTTAATGTGAGCACTACCTTAAGCATACTCTGTCACCATAGGGTAGAAACAGGGACATCAATTGGTTAAACTGAACAAATAAAAAAACCCTTCCTTTCTCTACTTTTTGACCAAGAATAAAAATTAAAATCAAATTATATAATACATTTTAGAAAAATATTTTTATGCACTTAAGGTGTTAGAAACTTCATGTACTTTCTGTGGTTATTCTCCAAGGACAGCATCAGCATCACTTGCTACTATAACAAATTACCACAAACTTAGTGGCTAACAACAATACAAATTTATTGCTTTATCGTTCTGGAGGTCAGAAGTCCAAAATGGATCTCACTGGGCTAAAATCAAGAGGTTGGCAGGAGTGGTGCTGTGGACTGAATTGTGTCCCCTACCCCCACCCCAAATTCATATGTTAGAGCTGTAACCCCCAAACTCATGGCATTTGGAAATGAAGGTCTTTAGGAAGTAGTTAGGTTTAGATGAGGTTATGAGGATGGGGAACTCATGATGGGATTAATGCTCCTATAAGAAGAGGGCTTGCTCCCCCTCTCTTTCTGTCATGTGAAGACACAGCAAGAAGGTAGCTGTCTATAAATGAGACAAAGAGTCCTCACCAGGAACCAAATTTGTTGGCATCTTGATCTTAAGATTTCCCAGCCTCTAAATTGTAAGAAAATAAATTTCTGTTTTTAAGCCACTCAGTCTATGGTATTTTATTATGGCATCCTAAACTGACTATAACCTTCTAGTGGGTCTAGGGGATAATTTGCTTTCTTGCTTTTTCCAATTTCTAAAGGCCACCTACATTCCTTGGTTGGTTTGTGATTCCTCCTTCCTTTTTCAAGCCAGCAGCCCCATGTGTTCCAGTCTCTCTCTCTCGGACTTTTCTGCCTCCCTCTTCCACTTTTAAGGACCCCTGAAATATTGGGTCCCCTGGATAATCTAAAAGAATCTACCTTTAAGGTCAGCTGACTAGCAACCTTAATCCTATCAGTAACCTTAATTTCCCACTGCCATAACATGTATATAATATAACATATTCACAGGTTCTTGGAATCAGGATGTGGACATCTTTGGGGAGCTATTATTTTGGCTACCACGTGGACTAATAATGGTTTGAACCTTAAAAACATCTGCTGTTTAAGATGTTTGGAAGTAGGAGCTTCTAACATTTCTTTAGCAGCTTACCTTATTCAGAATGCCTGCTCTCTTTCTTCCTCACCTAGTTTGTTAGCTTCTAATCCTCACATTTGTCACTTCATGGTCAAAAGATGATTGCCACATCTCCAGGCATCAGAAGCATGTTCAAGATGGGAAAAGGAGAAGGGGCAGTGACAGTCCATTCTCCTCTCTCAGGTCTTCCCCTTTTATCAGAAAGCAAATGATTTTTCCCAGAATCCCTCCAGCAGTCTTTCTCTAATGAGATCATATTGCCATCTCTAGCTGCAAGAGAATCTGGAATAATGAGCATCTGGCAAAGGAGAATGAGATTATCCTGATTGGCTTAGGTCATTTATGATTCATTGATGGGGCTGGGTATATTACCTTCCCAAACAAAATCAGAGTTCTTTTAGGAAAAGTGAAGTGCAAGTGTGTCGTGGGTAAGGAATGGGGTGGAGCTGAGGGAAGTGGCTGTTAAATAAGCAAATGACATTTGCTGTTAGCCTTTGAGAATCATTTCCCTTTAAAGAAAAATCTTTTCCCTTTAAAGAAATGGTTGCTATTTGAGAACCAATGCAATCTAGAAGCCTCATAAAGTACTCAGTTATAGAACTTATTCTTCTAAACTAGGTAAGAAAACTTCAGAAGAGTATTTAAACAAACACTGTATTTTAAAAACTTGTGCATGTAATTCACAATCATTATGGAAAAATTAGACAATCTTTTCAATATACATCTTCTCATCCAATTGAACATGTAGTTGATAGCTAGGACCAATAAGGCTGAAGTTCAATGAGGTTAGAAATATGCTCCTTTTGGCATACCTGACTTCCAAAATAGTATTAATTTTACTAACCTGATGAAAACTATGCTTTATTATCAGAATTTTAATTTGTTCTCTATTTGTTTTCTAAAATAACAAAGGTAATCTTTAATAAAATTTCCATGTAATTCCATAAATGAACTGTAATGTACTAACAATAACAGTGATGCTCCTGAAACAGAAATGTTGGCTGGTAGGTGATTCTGTGTTGAGAACCTCTAAGTATTTGTCAGCAATGTATCAAAGTCCAGTTTTGGCATATGTTCAGGGTATTATTTACTTACTTAATTACTTCAATAAATAATTATTGCATGCCAGGCACTGTTCTAGGAACTGAGATCATTGCAGTGAGGAAAAACAAAAAAAGTTTTCAACTTTCTGTTCTATACAGTCTGGTTAGAATAATTCAAGAAACAAATAAAAGACTCAAAATATGTTAGCAACATATATGTCTAAGGATAGTTGGAAAAAAGGCAGGCAGGGACAAGGCACCCCCTCCCAAAGAGGAAACCACCCTTAAAAGGATTTTATAGGGGAGATAATCCAAGATGGTGGAGGAGGAGTAGACTTTAGTTTCTTCTGATCCAAGAATTCAGCTAAATAGCTATCAAATTATTCTGTATATGTGCTGCCAAAGCAAGCACTATCAAATTATTCTGAACACCTTCAAAAACTTCCATGACAAACAAACTAAAAGAATTTGTGATCACTAAACTAGCCCTGTGAGAAATATTAAAAGGGATCTTTTAAGTGAAGAGAGAGTCCAGAAGTATGTTACTAGATAGACCAGAAAGGAACAAAGACAATATACAGAAACACTGACTTTACAAGTAACACAATGGTACTAAATTCATATCTTTCAATAGTTACTCTGAATGCAATGGGCTAAATGTCCCAATCAAAAAATACAGGTATCAGATTGAATAAAAAAGCAGGACCCATCAATACACTATCTGCAAGAGACTCCTTTTAGACCCAAAGACATCTCCAGATTGAAAGTGAGGGGTGGAAAACCATTTATCATGCTAATGGACATAAAAAAAAAAGCTGGGATGGTAATCCTTATATCAGACAAATTAGATTTTTTTAAACAAATTTTTAAAAATTTATTTATTTCTTTATTTGACAGAGAGAGAGAAAGAGAGAGAGAGAGAGAGGACAAGCAGGGGCAGTGGCAGGCAGAGGGAGAGGGAGAAGCAGATTCCCCACTGAGCAGGGAGCCCTTTAAGGGGCTCAATCCTAGGACCCTGGGATCATAACCTGAGCTGAAGGCAGACACTTAACTGACTGAGCCACCCAGGCACCACCAGACAAATTAGATTTTAAATCAAAAACTGTAATGAGAGATAAGGTTGGTCACGATATCATAATTAAAGGGTCTATCCAGCAAGATCTAACAATTGTAAATATTTATGACCCTAACATGGGAGCAGCCAATAAATAAACCAATAACAAAATTAAAGATGTAACACACTGATAATAATACAATAATAGTAGGGGACTTTAACACTCCCCTCACTGAAATGGACAAATCATCTAAGCAAAAGATCAATAAGGAAATAAAGGCTTTAAATGACACACTAGACCAGATGGGCTTCACAAATATATTCAGAACATTCCACCCTAAAGCAACAGAATGCACGTTATTCAAGTGCATATGGAACATTCTCCAGGATAGATCACATACTGGGTCACAAATCAAGTCTCAACCAGTACTAAAAGACTGGGATCATTCCTTGCATATTTTCAGATCACAGTGCTTTGACACTAGAACTCAACCACAAGAAGAACGTTGGAAAGAACTCAAATACGTGGAGGCTAAAGAGCATCCTACTAAAGAATGAATGGGTCAACCGGGAAATTAAAGAAGAACTAAAAAAATTCATGAAACAAATGAAAATGAAAACACAACTGTTCAAAACCTTTGGGATGCAGCAAAGGGGTCCTAAGAGGGAATTATATAGCTATACTAGCCTTTCTCAAGGAACAAGAAAGGTCTCAAATATACAACCTAAACTTACACCTAAAGGAACTGGAGAAAGAACAACAAGATAAAGCCTAAACTCAGCAGGAGAAGAGACTAAAGATTAGAGCAGAAATCAATGAAATAGAAACTGAAGAAACTGTAGAATAGATCAGCAAAACTAGGAGCTGGTTCTTTGAAAGAATAATAAGATTGATAAACCCCTGGCCAGACTTATCAAAAAGAAAAAAGAAAGGACCCAAATAAGTAAAATCATGAATGAAAGAGGAGAGATCACAACCAACACCAAAAAATTACAATTATAAGAACATATTATGAGCAACTATATGCCAACAAATTAGGCAATCTGGAAGAAATAGATGCAGCTCTAGAGATGTATAAATTACCAAAACTGAAGTGGGAAAAAATAGAAAACCTGAACAGATCCATAACCAGCAAGAAAATTGAAGCAGTCATCAAAAATCTCCCAACAAACAAGAGTCCAGGGCTGGATGGCTTCCCAGGGGAATTCTACCAAACATTTAAAGATTTTATTTTTAGGGGTGCCTGGGTGGCTCAGTCATTAGGTATCTGCCTTCGGCTCAGGTCATGGTCCCTCTCTTGCTGTCTCTGTCTCTGATAAATAAATAAAATCTTAAAAAACAATTTTATTTTTATTTATTTATTTGACAGAAAGTGAGACAGCACAAGCAGGGGGAGCAGGGGGGAGTGAGAAGCAGACTCCCTGCTGAGCAGGGAGCCTGATGTGGGACTCAATCCCAGGATCCTGGGATCATGACCTGAGACAAAGGCAGACGCTTAACCATCTGAGGCACCCAGGTACCCTCTACTAAACATTTAAAAAAGAATACCTATTCTTCTGAAGCTGTTTCAAAAAACAGAAATGGAAGGAAGGTTTCCAAACTCTTTCTACAAGGCCAGCATTACCTTGATCCCAAAACCAGATGAAGACTCCACCAAAAAGGAGAATTACAGACCAATATCCCTGATGAATAGGGAAACAAAAATTCTCACCAAGATACTAACCAATAGGATTCAACACTACATTAAAAGGATTATTCACAGGATGCCTAGGTGGCTCATTATATTAAGTGTCTGCCTTTGGCTCAGGTGCTGATCCCCAGGTCCTGGGCTCACAGCCCACATCTGGCTCCCTGGTCAGTGGGGAGCCTGTTTCTCCCTTTGCCTGCTCAGCCTGCTGCTCCCCCTGCTTGTACTCTCTCTCCAACAAATAAATAAATTAAAAAATCTTAAAAAAAAAAAAAAAGAAAGGATTATTCACCATGACCAAGTGGGTTTTATCCCTGGGCTGCAAGCATGGTTCAATATCCTCAAATCAATGTGATACACTACATCAATAAAGGAAAGGACAAGAACCATATGATCCTTTCAATAGATGCAGAAAAAGAATTTGACAAAGTAGAGCATCCTTTCTTGATGAAAACTCTTCACGGGGTAGGCATAGGGGCTACATACCTCAATATCATAAAAGCCATCTATGAAAAGCTCACAACAAATAGTATTCTCAAAAAACTGAAAGTTTTCCCCTTGAGGTCAGGAACACAGCAGGGACATCCACTATCACTATTGTTCAACACAGTAAGTACTAGAAGTCTTAGCCTCAGCAATCAGACAACAAAAAGAAATGAAAGGCATCCAAATCAGCAAAGAAGTGACATTCTCATTCTTCACATATGACATGGTATTCTATTTAGAAAACTCAAAAGACTCCACGCCAAAGTTGCTAGAACTCGTATAGGAACTTCAACAAAGTGGCAGGTTATAAAATCAATGCACAGAAATTGGTTGCATTTCTATACAATGAGAAAGAAGAAAGAGAAATTAAGGAATCCATCCCATTTACTATTGCACCAAAACCCGTAAGATACCTAGGAATAAACCTAACCAAAGAGGCAAAGGATCTGTACTCAGAAAACTATAGAACATGCATGAAAGAAACTGAGGAAGACACAAAGAAATGGAAAAACATTTCATGCTCATGGATTGGAAGAACAAATACTGTTAAAATGTCTATGCTACCAAGAGCAATCTACACATTCAATGCAATCCCTATCAAAATACCATCAACCTTTTTCACAGAGCTGGAACAAATAATCCTACAATTCGTATGGAACTAGAAAAGACCCCAAATAGCCAGAGGAATGTTGAAAAGGAAAACCAAAGCTGGTGCCATCACAGTTCTGGACTTCATGCTCTTTTACAAAGCTGTGATCATTAAGACAGTACGGTACAGGCAGAAAAACAGACACAGATCAATGGAACAGAATAGAGAGCCCAGAAATGGACCCTCAACTCAATGGTCAACTAATCTTTGACTAAGCAGGAAAGAATGTCCAATGGAAAAAAGATGGTCTCTTCAACAAATGGTGCTGGGAAAACTGGCCAGCCTGCCGCTTCCCGCCAGCGCATAGAAGAATGAGGCACAAACAAGTCAGCTGCAAGAGAAGGGACCAGGGGTTGGCAGTTGAGAAGACTGCCGCCCTGAACAACTCCTCAGTCCTGTATTTATTAGATACAAGACAACAATCAACAAAGGAGTTGAAGATTATAGATCAGCAAGATTGCTGATACATATTGGTCTAATTTGATACCCCAAGGTAAGATTAACATGTGTTCTCTTCTTGGAGTAATAATGGTAATCTAGGATCCAATATTCCAGGTACCCATTTTGAGGCATTCAAATAAATTGGTATTATATCTTCTCCCCATTCTACTGGACGCAGCAGGGGAGGATTGGGTATATACACCTAATAAGTAAAGTTATCTGTTTGTGCATAACATCTCAGAAAACTTACAGCTACCATGATGAGCGCCATCATCATTACCACCATGTTGCTAGGGGTGAAAGGACACTGTTCATTTCCCAGAACTTCTTCCGCTTTCTTGGTCAGTTTCTTTATCTGACCCATGTTGGAATCTTCGCTCTATTTGTCCCCAAAGGTTAATAGGCAAGTCTACAATATATGGCTGCAGATAGCCCTTGTGACCTTCAGCTCCTTCACAGAAAAGAATATTGGAGCCCTGACGCACATTGCTAGCCTGTTTCAAGTACTTGTCAGTAGGCTCTAGATAGTAAGGAAATTTAATAACTTTTCTTCTGCCTCTGTTTCCCATATCATCCCCCCCTGAATAATTTTGACCCTTAAATCTTTAAGGTTGCTGAGGGTGGAAGGTCTCATCTTCTGTAACTTCTTGCTGAAGAGGGGCGTAGAGCTTCCCTACCTACGGGTCAACATGGGTCAGTTGGGGAATGTACACGGAAGTTATGAAAGATGGAGGCGCTGAATCCAACGCTGACAGTAAAGAAGTATATCTCTGAGTGGTAAGGATCATTTTGCCCAGTGGTTTCCTTTTTTACATTTAGGACAGAGACCTGGTGACTTATCTCTTGCATTTCAAGGAAGGAGTTTTCCTTTTTGCCTACACTGAACCTTAGTATGCCCTGTCTGCCCACAGTTAAAACACTGTCCTTTACATTTTTCTGTGGTCAGAGCAGCCATTGCTTGAGCTAACAAGTGAGCTTTATAGGTCTCTGTTCCCACACCTTGGCATAGCTTAATATAATCTGTTAGTGCTCCCTTGCCTTTAAAGGGTGCGATCAATTTCCTACAATCAACATTGGCATTTACATTCGCCAACAGCTGAAGAATAGTGTCAGCAGCCTCGAGATTATCTACCTGTCTTTTTTTTTTTTTAAGATTTTATTTATGTATTTGACAGAGATCACAAGTAGGCAGAGAGGCAGGCAGAGAGAGAGGAGGAAGCAGGCTCCCTGCCGAGCAGAGAGCCCGATGCGGGGCTCGATCCCAGGACCCTGAGACCATGACCCGAGCCAAAGGCAGGGGCCCAAACCACTGAGCCACCCAGGCGCTCCTCTACCTGTCTTTTTAAGCCTTCTTGTAATCTCACAATAAAACCAGTATAGGGTTCTTTTGGACCCTCTACCACCTTTTGAAAAGAAGAGCAGTTGGGGTGCTTGGTGGATCAGTGGGTTAAGGCCTCTGCCTTCGGCTCGGGTCATGATCTCAGGGTCCTGGGATCAAGCCCCGCATCGGGCTCTCTGCTCAGTGGAGAGCCTGCTTCCTCCTCTACTCTCTCTCTCTGCCTGCCTCTCTGCCTGCCTCTCTGCCTACTTGTGATCTTTGTCTGTCAAATAAAACAAGTAAAATCTTAAAAAAAAAAAAAAAAGAAGAAGAAGAGCAGTTCTCTCCTTGGGATTCTATTCTTTCCCTGGTTCTCAAACAACAATGCCAGAGCTGCTCAGTAGCTTGATCATTTGTACCTGATCTTGCACCCAGGCCCATGGCCCAACGCCCATGAGCAGTTTCATGGAAATAGGAACATTATTAGCTCTATTATGCTAGCTGCAGTTTCTGCATGATCTTGCCACCATGTTTCAAATTGTAAAATCTCACTCAAAGAACTGTTTTGCTAATAATGACCAACCAATCGGAGTAAGTCAGTTGCCTTCTGCGATCCCTTGAATGATTCCCGTTGTAAGTGGGGGATTAACTCCACAGTATTGTACTGCCTGTTTGAATTCCTTCAATAATTTTGAAGGGAAATGACTCGTGTACAGCCTCGTAAATACCATTAGGGTTGTCGGGATCACGCCCTGGAGAGACATGTTCTCTAACAGTAACTGGGAAATTAAAATGTAAGGCATCTAGGTCTCGTGCTCGCTTTGCTTCAGTGAGGCCTTTTTGAATAGCTGATAGCATGGATTTCTCGTCCTTTTCACTAAATGGCGCCTTCTCATGGGATGGTGGAGCCGATGACAACTGTGCCACTTGCTGCGGCATACTAGCAACTGTTTCCTCCTTTTGTTCTGTTATTGGAGGAGGGGGAAGGAGATTCCTCCTTTATATATTCCTTTACGATGACTTTAATAATTTCTTTTCCCTCTGGAATGGCATGTTCAGGTTCCTCTTTAGTTTCTCCTGAACACTCATTATTGCTCTCCGAATCAGAGGATTGTAAAGGTTCCAGAATGGAGGGAATAAGAGTCCAAGTAGGCCATAGAGTAATTGGAATTGGTTTTCCTTTAACATGCAAAAATTTTAACTCATGACCTACTTTCACCCATGTCTGTAAGTCTAAACTCCCTAATGTAGGGAACCAGGAGCAATGTTCTTTAATTACTTTTTTTAAAAGCTCTGAAAGTTTGTCCTGACTTTTGCTCCTACCGCCTTTAGGAGCCCTCTCAATAAACATATGTAAGGGGGATATTCTTTTGTGCTGTTTATATTACCCATACCCTGCGATAAGTACCCACAACTCACCAGCAGGAAAAGGCCACGGCCGTGCAAAAACTCACGTTGGGGGACGGCTGGGTGGCTCAGTGGGTTAAGCTACTGCCTTTGGCTCAGGTCATGGTCCTGGGATCCAGTCCCACATCAGGCTCCTTGCTTGGTGGGGAGCCTGCTTCTCTCTCTCTGCCTCTGCCTGCCACTCTGCCTGCTTGTGGGTACTCTCTCTCTCTCTCTCTGACAAATAAATAAATAAATAATCTTTAAAAAAAAAACAACTCACGTTGGGGCTTCTTCTCCTGTTTAGTTTCTCATCCGTTTGGATGCCACTTGCCGCTTCCTGACAGCGCACAGGAGAACAATGAGGCACAAGAGAAGGGGACCAGGGGTCTGCGGTTGAGGAGACTGCCGCCCCGAAAAACTCCTCAGTCCCGTATTTACTAGATACAAGACAACAATCAACAAAGGAGTCGAAGGAGATTATAGATAAGCAAGATATGCCTGATCAAGCAGTATAGGATTTGTGGTTAAGTAAACACATTTAAAGCGACCATCTAATTAACTGCAGGTGATCTCCGGAGAAGGGGAGATAACAGAAAAAAGAAAAAAAGAAGCAGGCGGAATTCCACCCTGAGTGGGTGGGCGTTCCCAGGTGCTGGCTTCAAGGAGGTATATCATCCTCTCCCCAAGAGGCCTGTTGCCAGTACATGCTTAAGCATGTCTGGTCAGTACATCGTTCTGAGGGACGGTTACACAGCCACATGCAGAAGAATGAAATTGGACCATTTCCTTACAAAACAGACTCAAAATGGATGAAGGACTTAAAGGTAAGACTGGAATCCATTAAAATCCTAGAGGAGAATGCAGGCAGCAACCTCTTCGACTTTGGCCACAGCAACTTCTTGCTAGACAGGTCTCCAAAGGGAAGGGAAACAAAGGCAAATATGAACTATTGAGACTTCACCAAGATAAACAGCTTTTGCACAGCGAAGGAAATAGTCCACAAAACCAAAAGACAACCAACAGAATGGGAGACAATATTTGCAAATGACATATCAGATAAAGGGCTAGTATCCAAAATCCATAAAGAACTTCTCAAACTCAACACCGAAAGAATAAAGAATCCAATGGACAACAGACACATGAAAAAATGCCTAACATCACTCAGCATCAGGGAAATACAAATCAAAACCACAATGAGATACCACATCATACCAGTCAGAATGGC
Organism: Martes martes; assembly: GCF_963455335.1. Lineage (NCBI taxonomy): Eukaryota > Metazoa > Chordata > Mammalia > Carnivora > Mustelidae > Martes > Martes martes. The sequence continues at coordinate 57,287,878 of NC_137902.1, forward strand.
TAAAATTAACAAGTCAGAAACGACAGATATTGGTAAAGATGCAGAGAAAGGGAACCCTCCTACACTGTTGGTGGGAATGCAAGCTGGTGTGGTCACTCTGGAAAGCAGTATAGAGGTTCCACAAAAAGTTGAAAATAGAGTTACCCTACGACCCAGTGTAGGGGCCTACTTAGCCTGAACGACTCCATCTCGGTTAAACAGCCATTTTGTTGTTTATGCAGCAAAAGTTAAACTGACCCTGCCACTCCCCCACCCCCCCACCCCACCAGGGGAACTTACTTAAAAGCAAGTCTGGGAAACCAGTAAAATATGGTCGACCAGTCCCTGATAACAGGGCCCAAATACAAGGGCCACTCAGGTCAGGTGGAGATAACAGAGCCCAGAATACAAGAACAAGTCAGGCCAGGTGGAGACATCCAATCAGTAAAGCACACATACTAGCTCCCTAACCACCAAAGAATGTAAACCCCGCCTTTTGGGCACCAAACTAGGGTGCCAATTCTGACCAGAGTGATAGGCTAGTTCAAACAGCTACTATAGGGTAAATTGTAATTCAATTGGCCACCTGTGTGTGACTTAGTATGACTATGCAACTTTCTCCGTGTATTACAATCACATTGGCCAGGCTCAACGACATGGCCTTTGCTCTATAAAAGCTAGTCTGTGAGGCTGGGGGTGGTCGCTCTCTCCGTAAGAGACGGCCCGGCCAGTTGGTTTGATTTTCCGTGCTGGCACAAAATAAAGCTTTGTTTGACCTTCGCTTTGTATCAGTCTCCCTCCTTTGATCACGGACCCCATCACCAGCAATCGCACTACTGGGAAAAATACAAATGTAGTGATCTGAAGGGGCACGTGCACCCCCAAAGTTTATAGCAGCAATGTCCACAATAGCCAAACTGTGGAAAGAGCCCAGATAATCATTGACTGTTGAAGGTAAAAAAGATGTGGTGTATATATAGATAGATAGATAGATAGATACACATATATATATATGTGTATATATATATATATATATACACACATATATATATATATATATACACATATATATATATGTGTATATATATATATATATACACACATATATATATATACACATATATATATATATATAGATATATCTATCTATCTATCTATCTATACACAATGGAATATCATGCAGCCATCAAAAAATGAAATCTTACCATTTGCAATGACGTGGATGGAACTAGAGGGTATTATGCTAAGCAAAATAAGTCAATCAGAGAAAGACAATCATCATATGATCTCACTTATATGTGGAATTCAAGAAACAAAACAGAGGATCATAGGGGAAGAGAGGAAAAAAATAAAATAAGACAAGATCAGAGAGGGAGACCAACCATAAGAGACTCAATCATAGGAAACAAACTGAGGGTTCCTGCGGGGGAGGAAGCTGAGAGGATGGAGTAACTGGGTGACAGGCATTAAGGAGGGCACAAGATGTTATCAGCGCTGGGTATTATATAAGACTAATGAATCACTGACTTCTACCTCTGAAACTAATAATACACTCTATATTATTTAATTGAATTAAAAAAATAAAAATAAAGGATGTTACACTGCCCTGGAAGAAGCCCTCCACCCTTTCCCATGTGATAGGTAGATGACAAAAACCTGATTGGGTGACAGGTGCTTGGAAGGTTAAACAGATTAAAACAGAGCCAACAGGCCCCTAAAATCCCTAGACTTAGAAACTCTAGTGGCAACCCTCTTGGGTCCCCTCCCTCTTCAGGAGCTCTGTATTATTGCTCAATAAACTTTGCTTTGTTGCCCGCCACTCTCCATCTGGTCTACCTCTTCATTCTTCATGTGGCGTGACCAAGAACCATGGGAACCGAAGAAAAAGAAATCTTGCAGCATGTCCCCTCGGACATTTCAAGCACTTCGTTAAAAACATAACCTAAGCTAGTTCGGCTATCCTAAAAAATGATATGATTATGTTCTTAAGTATACATTCAGTATAAATATCACTATGAAATTCCAGTATTTTAAAACAAATTCAATTTAGAGACTTAAATATTAGGGGATCACCTATCTTTAAATGCAGCTGTATTGGAGTCATTGCTTGACTTGGGTTGTTGGCTGTTTCTGTATACGATGTAAAACATTAACTTCCTGAATTTTGCAACAAGTTGAAGTAGTGCAGGCTACCAGCAATTTTGAGAGCAAGAAAAATGAAGCTCCCTGTTTTTGTAGTAGATGCATTTACAGCAAAAGCATTTTGTGGGAATCCTGCTGCTGTTTGCCTCCTAGAAAATGTAAGTACTTGGTTTTGAGGTACAGTACCTGAAATTCTAGATTCATATTGAGCCAAATATTTCCTACAAAAAAAAAAAGATCAGACCCACCTGTTTGTCTTTGGTTCATGTTCTTTGTCAAATGATATCAGCAATGTTCATGTCTGAGAGTTGATTTTGACCAAACTGATGAGAGTGCTTGCACACAGACGCTCTAAGTCTGGAAAAAGAAAGATTTATGTAAGGAAGAACTAAAACCAATAAAAAAAAACAAAAACAGAGGACTCTTTGTTAGCCATCAGGTTTTCACTGAGTGAGCACCGAATGTGAAGGCGAATGAAATTAGGTGAGTTTTATGTGACTGGACATAGCTTATATTATATTTAACATAAAAATTTTAGCTGAGTATCTTTTTTTTTAAGATTTTATTTATTTATTTGACAGAGAGAGATCACAAGTAGGCAGAGAGGCAGGCAGTGAGAGGGAAGCAGGCTCCCTGACGAGCAGAGAGCCTGAAGAGGGACTCGCGGGACTCGATCCTAGGACCCTGAGATCATGACCTGAGCCGAAGGCAGTGGCTTAAACCACTGAGCCACCCAAGCGCCCCTTAGCTGAGTATCTTTAACCTTACCTATTTCAGACAATTAGAAATTCTTTTCAGGACCAAGCAAAAAACATTTTGCAAGGAATTAAGTTTTTAAGTAGAAGGAAGTACTTAAGCTCTAATACAGGGAGAACTCTGTTTCCTGAAAGTCTCATTTTAAAAATGGCTTTTGAGGGGCACGTGAGTGGCTCAGTTGGTTAAGTGTCTGACTCTTGATCTCAGCTCAGGTCTTGATCTCAGGGTCATGAGTTCAAGCCCCGGTGGGGCTCCATGAAGAAAAAAAAAGGCTTTTCATTAGGATAAGTATTAACAGAATAGTTAAATATTCATTGACCTTCAGTGCTTTGTGTTTCTACCTGGCTATTAGGAAACAAGCTAAGGAGCCCTTCCACTCAAACAAGTTAGTTCAAGAGTAGATTATCTGAGAATTATTCCAGAAACACAGTAAGCAATTGATGATTTTAAGTAAGTTTTACTAATTTGGGCAAAGTATGTGTTGGGGACTTCAAGTGGAGTGAATGTCAACCTGCACATGAAGATCACCCAAGGTGGGACGCCTGGGTGGCTCAGTGAATTAAGGCCTCTGCCTTCAGCTCGGGTCATGGTCCCAGGGTCCCAGGGTCCTGGGATCGAGCCCCGCATGGGGCTCTCTGCCCTGTAGGGAGCCTGCTTCCTCCTCTTTCTCTCTCTCCGCCTGCCTCTCTGCCTAATTGTGATCTCTATCTGTCAAGTAAATAAATAGAATCTTTTAAAAAAAGAAAAAGAAAAAGAAAAAGAAAACCACCCAAGGAGGGGCCCCTGGGTGGCTCATTTGTTAAGCCTCTGTCTTTGGCTCAGGTCATAACCCCAGGGTCCTGGAATTGAACCCCGCATTGGGCTCCCTGCTCGATGGGAAGCCTGCTTCTCCCTCTCCCACTCCCCCTGTTTGTGTTCCCTCTCTTGCTGTGTCTCTCTCTGTCAAATAAATAAATAAAATCTTAAAAAAGAAAAAGAAAAAGAAAATCACCCAAGGAGCTTTAAAATTCCTACACCAGAATCTCTGGAGGTGGGACCCAGGCAGCACTGTTTTTTAAAGTTCCCCAAGTGATTGTAGTGTGCTCTCAAGACGACGAACGCCTGGGGTTTTACTGAGATGGGTGAGTATTGTTGGTTGAGTCCTTGTACACTTATTTTGTCCCTCAAGCAGAGCAGCAAAATGGTGATGAAGAGTCCTCATCTCACCTTAAGAATACATTCATTATGCAACTTTGCAGCTGGCATTTTCCTACCATAAAATGCGGAAAGTAATAAAGTTAATAGGCTTTATCAAGTAACACAAGAGCTTGGGAGGATTAGTGAGAGAATGATTAACAAGCAGATTCTAAATCGTGAACGTTCTTTAGAAACAAGCTGGCAAACAACTTCATGTCAAGGAATTGTGGAAATGACTGAAATTGCTTGTCAAGAGTCTTAGTATATTTGTTGCCTGTTTCCATGTAGTATTCTTGAAGAGTTCTGAAAATGGTTTCAAGGGACTTACATACTCAATTTTCACCAGATGACAAGAATTAGCATCATTCTTCAACTTATTCCTCTTACTTCCAGTACACTCACTGCACACCAGAGCCTTTTTCTCTCTCTCTTCAAATATATTTTATACGTTATTTATGTATTTGGAAAAGCTAGGATGCAAAAATTTAAGCAAAGAACTTAGCGTAGTTCAAAGTGATCTGTCTCAGTAAGAATGGAAGAAAGAAAAAGAAAATAAGGAAGTCCATGATTCAGGGCTGCTCTCTAAAAAGTATTCCAATTCCCTTCCGGGCTTTGAATCTATGATACCAGGCTAATTTGGTGGCCTGTCAGGGACAACTGAATAGATAATAAAAAGAATAATTTGCTAGTTTTAGATTCTGTGGATGTGATAATCCTGTTCTCCTGGAGGCTAATTTGGCACTTTCCCTAATTCATAATCAATAAAAATTCTAGTGAAGCATAAACTCGTGGTTTATGCCCTTAGATTCTTTGACCCATGGCTGGACACACCTAGAGAGAACACAAGTAAACTCAGGAAAATATCAGAGACAAATAAGTGCTAAATCTTATAATGTTGCCCACAGTTCAGCAGGTGTTAGCCTATCATTACTGTACTCTACAAATATTTATCGACATCTACCACAAGCCACACTTTGGGGTAGGGATAGGAAGTACAAAGATTAGTAAGTTGGCCTGCCCCTGAGGTGCTCAAAGTCTAGTGCAAGAAAAAGACATGTAAATCCAATCATTATCAAATAGTTAACAGAGGCTAAAGAGATCTAATGGACATCTAGGTTCTTTCCATAGTTTGGTTATTGTGGACATTGCTGCTATAAATATTTGGGTGCAAATGTCCCTAGATGTCCATCAACAGATGAATGGATAAAGAAGATGTGGGGTATATATACAATGGAAAACTATGCAGCCATCAAAAGAAATGAAATCTTGCCATTTGAAACGACGTGGATGGAACTAGAGGGTATTATGCTAAGCGAAATAAGTTAATCAAAGAAAGACAGTTATCATATGATCTCTCTGATATGAGGAATTTGAGAGGCAGGGCAGGGAGTTGTGGGGGGATAGGGAAGGAAAAAATGAAACAAGATGTGATTGGGAGGGAGACAAATCACAAGAGACTCTTAATCTCACAAAACAAACAGGGTGGCTGGGGGGTGGGGGATAAGAATAGGGTGGCTGGGTTATGGACATCGGGGAGGGTGTGGTGAGTGCTGTGAAATGTGTAAGCTTGATGATTCACAGACCTGTACCCCTGGGGCAAATAATTCACTATATGTTAATAAAGAAAATAAATACATTAATTAAGTGTTGGATTTTACAAAGGAGAAACTACTTCAGATTTTAAGTTAAGGGCTTCAAAGAAGTATTCTTTTTTTGTTTTGTTTTGTTTCAAATTATTTAAAAATTTGACTGAGTTGAGACTAATCACCAAAAAAAACCCAAACAAACAAACAAACAAACAAAACCAACCAAACCCCAAAACAAAAACAACAACAAAAAAAACTTGATGGGCAGACTAAAGACAAGGCAATTGCACTTTGAACTGTTTGAATACTTGCAAAAAAGACCTTCCTCCTTCTTTTTCTCCTTCTTCTTCTTTGATTAAAAAGACTTCCGGAAGGAAAGGAAAGGAAAAAATTCTGGGTGGAAATATTCCAAGAGCTTCTAGAATATTATAAAGTTTGTTTTGTTTTCTTTTCTAGACAAGTCCATTTTTAAAATTTTCACATGAGTAACTTATAACACTGTACATTAGCTGAAAAATAAAAACAGATTAAGAGCTAAATGGAACATGGAACAGATATTTGAAAAAAATATTTAAAACCTTAAAAAATTGATGGTGTCCTCAAGTGCCTGACAATCAATTTGACAATAAAGATCATGCCAAGGCACGGAAAATGTGTAGAAACAATGTTTTTAAAAAGACTTTTTAGGGGTGCCTGGGTGGCTCAGTCTTTAAGCATCTGACCTTCGGCTCAGGTCATGGTCCCGGGATCCTGGGATTGAGCCCCGCTTCGGGCTCCCTGCTCGGTGGGAAGCCTACTTTCCCTCTCCCACTCCCCTTGCTTGTGTTCCCTCTCTTGCTGTGTCTCTCTCTGTCAAATAAATAAATACAATCTTAAAAAAAAAAAGATTTTTTTAGGGGAGGAGGGGCAGTGGGGGAGAGAGAGACAATCTTAAGCAGGCTCCATACCTAGCACAGAGCCCAATGCAGGACTCGATCTCACAATCCTGAGATCATGACCTGAGCTGAGATCAAGAAATGGACGCTTAACCGACTGAGCCAACTGGGTGCTCCTAGAAACAACATTTAAAAGAAAAACATTTTGTTTATTTATTTGAGAGAGAGAGAGAAAGTGGGAGGGAGAGGGAGAGAAGATCTGAAGCAAATACCTCACTGAGCACAGAGCCTGATGTGGGGCTCTGTCCCACGACTGTGAGATCATGACCTGAGCGGACATCAAGAGCTGGATGCTCAACCAACTGAGTCACAAGGCATCCCCAGAAACAATATTTTAAAAAATGAAATAGATCTATTACTTTGACAGCTGTGTAGAAACTGCAGGAACTCATGACTAACTACTTGAATAGGTCAGAGGGCTGGGGTAGTGCTAAGGGGTGATAGGTTGTTTATAATTCTGTCAACCAGCTTTATTTTTTTATTTTTATTTTTTTAAGGATTTTATTTATTTATCTGAGAGAGAGAGAGAGAGAGAGAGAGAGAGCACAAGCAGGGGGAGGGGCAGAGGGAGAAGCAGGTTCCCTTGTGAGCAGGGAGCCCGATATGGGGCTCAATCCTGAGACTCTGGGATCATGACCTGAGCCGAAGGCAGACACCCAATGACTGAGCCACCCAGGCATCCCATCCAGCTTCAATCAGTGAAAATAACATAACAGTGGGGTAGAGAGCCCATATTTTATTCTTCATATTCTTTTTTTTTTAAGATTATTTATTTGACAGACAGATCACAAGTAGGCAGAGAGGCAGGCAGAGAGAGAGGGGGAAACAGGCTCCCCAGAGCAGAGAGCCTGATGTGGGTTTCAATCCCAGGACCCCGGGATCATGACCTGAGCTGAAGGCAGAGGCTTTAATCCACTGAGCCACCCAGGTGCCCCCCCGTTCTTCATATTCTAACAAAGCCTCAAGTTGTTTTGTTTTGCTGTTCTTGCTGCTGTGTGTATGTGTTTATGTATATGTAGGTGTATGTTTAGGGTGGGGTTTCTCAACAGCGGCAGTGTTGATATTCTGGACTGGGTAGTTCTTTGCTGTGTGAGGCTGTCTTTGGCGATGTTGGTAACCTTGGGCTCTGCCCACTAGATGGCAGCAGTGTTCCCTTCTCCCCCTGTTATGAAAATGAAAAACTGCCCCCCAGTTGAGAACCACTGTGTCAGAGGATCTTTCCTAAAGATTTTATGTATGTATGTATGTATGTATGTATGTATTTAGCATGAGCAAGGCAAGGGGCAGAGGGAGAGAGAGAATCTTCAAGCAGACTCAGTACTGGGCATGAAACCTGATGCGTGGCTTAATCTCAGGACCTGAGATCATGACCTGACCGGAAACCAAGGGTTGGACTCTTAGCCAACTGAGCCACTCAGGCATCACTCAGGGGATCTTTTCCAAACACCAGTTTATTCTTGGGTTTTCCTGTTACAATTATCCATAAAAACAACTTTGCCGTGTGCCTAGTGTATGCATTTATTCCAATTCAGCTGGCATTTACTGACCATGTGCCATGTGCTGGACACTACACCAGGATCAAATATAATATTCACACCTGTGCATTTTTATTCTTTGAAACACTAACCCAATCATTTCCAGAGACAGCGAGGAGGACTGGCTTTGCAGTTTTAGAGGAATGCCTAGTTTTAGTTTCTAAACTACTTGCTGTTCCAGTTTTCCTGGTTAAATTTAGAGGGTAACAAAAGCCTTTTTCAAAAAAAAAAAAAAAAGAAAGAAGAGCTTCTTTGCAGCTTGGTGTGTTATGTATTTAAGGAAAAATGAGTATATAGAAGTACTGTGTTTAGTTTGTGCTTTAACTCATTTGGGAAAGCTTATGATGCAGTGGCCATTTCCAAACTTGGTGCCCTTCCTTGGAGGATCATTGGCTCTGTGTGCCTACACCGAATCAGAGGCTTCTGTGGTTTTTAGGGGGTTCCAAAGTCATATCTCATTTTTATGCCCAGAAAAGGCACAGTGAAGGGTGCAGAGATTTTTCCAGGGCATTGAAATGTTTTCTCTTGTCTAGTATTTGAGGGAAAAGAGCAATGCAAGGGAGGAGGAGATTCTGATGTAGGAATTTCTGCTTCACTGGCTTCTAGAACATAACCCTCAGCTTTGGGACTATTAACTTCAGGTAAGTTCAGCCAGATACTGTGCTAAATTGATTTTTATATGTCATCTCATTTTACCCTTACATCTACTCTAAAAGAAGGTCTTTTTTTTTTTTTTTAGACTAGGCTCCACACCCAATGCAGAGCTTGAACTCATGACCCTGAGATTAAGAGTCAGGTGCTCAACCAACTAAGCCACTCAGGCACCCCTAAGATTAGGTCTTATTATTATCACCACCCCCATTTTACAGATGAGAAGACAGAGGCAGAGGAGGGTTAAGTAATTACCCAAGTGGCTGACTTCAGGATCCTACCACAGGTTTTCGTGACTGCAGATCCCAAGCTTTTAACCCATCATGCTTACTACCAGACTAGCTAGTCTGGTCCTCCCCTTTTAATCTCCCATGGCACCCCTTACTTCCCAGTTGGTAGCATGCGTTGCTCTTGCTGTAATTCATTCAATGCCTGTCTTCCTCACTAGACTGTACATTCTTTGACATCTTAACCTATTCTAACTTATTCCATGACACATGGCTTAGCACATGAGAGGCACTAAATAGCTATCTTTTGAGCGAAAGTAAATCTGTTAATTGAATTATAGCAAGATCTCTTTCTAAGAGTTCTAGCTGATTAACAACTACTGATCTTTTATTTCATTGGTGAGTTGGGCTGGGCGGGATGTGCAAAGAGAGTATGAGCTTTGGGTTCTATGATGCGGCTGGAGATACGAGACACCGAGAAGAATCATCAGGAACAACTGAAGACAGCCTATAGTTTGAGTGCTGCATTGTACAGACATCACTTCAAAATAGGAAATCCAGGTGCTTCAGAAGGAATCTTCCCTTTCTTCCTGGATCATTTAGAACTTTCCATACCAAGTGCTTTTCCTCTGCTGGGATCTACCTACAGAAGAGGGACAAATGAACAAGGACAGATAACAGGACAGTCATGTTTAGGTTGTCATATTTCCAAGCTGCCACAAGATGGGAGTATTTTAAAACTTTGCTCTGATTTTCTGATCATTAATGTTTGTGGGCCATATGGTGATGAAACCTTAGTGTCCCTAGGCAGCACACTGGAACTCAGAAAAACAAACATGGCTCTTTGCTGTCGGAAATTTGATTCATGAGATTGCCAAAGGGAAATGGATAGTAAAGCAAGATGAAAAAATTATTGGAATAAAAATTCAGTTTTTTGCATGAATGCAGTCTCCTGTTTCTCCAGCTCCCAAAGTTGAAGCTACTTTAGTCTTCTGATGATTCACTATTATCACGACCTTTGGTTCCAGGGTAGAAATGTGGCTGCCTGTCATGCATATCGAGGACGGCTACCATCAAACTTTCTGCAGCATCTCTGGTCCCTCAAGCAAATAGCAAGTGAATTTTAGGTGTCCTGGGGGTAGAAAATACAGTTACAGAAATTCAAACTGTAATTGGTACAATACGCCAAGGTAGAGAGGACAGAAGAGCTGATGGTCAGTGAAGTGTGTGTTCTAGCCGATGTGTCAAAAAGCCCATTTGCAAAGAAATCCATTAACAACAGACAGTGAGCTTGGCTACAATGTGGGTTGCTTTAATGCTTTTTGAGACTCTTGTCCTAAAGGTGGAAGGAAGCAAAAGACAAGAAAAGGGAGGACGAGGATAGGGAGTGTGGCCAGATCAGAGGAAGGCCTGGCAGGCACTGCAGGTTCTTACAACCACGGCAGCAAATCCAGAAAGACCAACACAAGCTTTTGTTTATCACCCCTTCCATCCCCACGGAGGCCTGTGATTGCACACTCTGCAGCAGGGACTTAGTTGACTCCCAGTTTCTCTCAGGGGTCTTTAGCCCAGGCACGTAGACCAGATTCCACACAGAAAATTCAATGAGCCAGGAGGAGTGCTTTTGAACATCGTTGCCCTGTGGGCTGGGATGCCCAGCAGACCCAGCCCATCTACTCAGGGGGGACGACTCACTCCCCAGGCCCCAGGCGTGACAGGTGTTCATGCCACTTTATTCCCACCATCCTGGTTCTCCTTACCTCGGCTCACAGAACCCTAGAGAGTCAAAGATTTAACAGAAGGAGAACAGAAGCGAGGTCAAGTGACTTGCCCAAGAAGCATCCCCAACACAAAACTCTTTGCCCATATTTTCCTGTCCAGCTCACCCAAATATGCTCTTTTTCTAAGTCCACATCTAAAGTCCTAGAGTGCTTTTTTTTTTTTTTTTTAAGATTTTATTTATTTATTTGACAGAGAGAGACACAGCGTGAGAGGGAACACAAGCAGGGGAACTAAGGGAGGGAAAGCGGGCTTCCCGACGAGCAGGGAGCCCAATGCAGGGCTCTCAACGCGGGGCTCAATCCCAGGACCCTGAGATCATGACCTGAGCCAAAGGCAGACACTTAACAACTGAGCCACTCAGGTGCCCCTAAAGCCCTAGAGTATTTATTGTCAAAAATCTATGTGTCTCAATTACACACTCTCTGGTGTTGCTCCCTGTTGCTTTCTGATTCCCTACAAGATGCTAAGCCCCTTGAAAATGGGGTTGTATTGTATCCAAGAGGGCTGCTCAAACTTTAACCACCTAGAAATCTAGTTAAAAAAAAAAAAAAAGGAAATTCTAATTTAGAAGGTTGGGGGGAGCTGAAACTCTGTATTTCTAACACATTCCCTTGGTAGTGGTGCTGGCCTAGCACAGCACTTGGTAATTGACTGATTGCAGCTTTCCTTTAGAAACGCTGTGGGAATCCGTCTCATCTGATAGACATTGGTTTTCTTGTCTGCAGTGTGCTAAAGGGATAATAATAGTTTGTCTTTGTTATGGGGAGGCAGAGTGGTGTGGCTGCTTAAAGCATGGGTTTTGAGCTACTCGAAATAAAAGCTAACATTTTCCAAGTACTTGCTGTGTGTTGGGCACTGTGATGAGCACTTTATTCGCATTATTAGATTTAATCTGTTGAAAGAAAAATGTTAAGTAAAACACAAATCATTGTGTTTGAATTTCAGACAATACATATCAATTTCTTAAGTCATTTCTCTCTCTCTAGGACCCCACAGCGTCTATAGATTTTGAAGACAGTGCCCCTTTAAGAAAAGCTTAGTAAGTCTGCTAGGATCTTTATATCAGCTGATAGTTTAAAAAAATGACTGATTTGTCACAATAACCACCGTTTTGTGCCTTATATGAGTACGTGAAACGTGTTTCAAAAGAATTTGAATCAACTAAAAGATAATGGGTGCTTAACTTGCATAAGTCAGTTACGTGAATTTTGAATTTATCAGTATAAAGTTATAAATCTTATTTCTGGGTTTTGGGGGCTCAAGAATAGTAAATTTGGCCAAAGCAAAAATACATTTGTCTTGAGAATTCTTTAGAATTCAAAATCTAACTAGCGAGCATTTGTTGATTAAAAATTTGATTTTCATTCTCTAAAGGAAAACTCATGTTTCTGACCCATTTTTTTTTCTTGAGTTAAGAAGAATGTGTGTGCATGTATATAGATGTATTTGTGTGTCTTCACAGGAACTTTTCCACCTAAGTACTGTTGTCCTCATTTTAAAGGTGTGGAACTGAGACTCCATGAGATTAACTGACTTGCCCGCTTTTGCACTGCTACTAGGACCTGACCCAGGATATAAATTCACATTATTTTCTTAACCATTTATTTTGAAAAATTTAGAACTTAAAGAAAAGTTTTGAGAATGGTACAATGAACATCCATATACCTTTCCTCTAGAGTCACTGGCTGTTACCATTTACAAAGCCCACATTCTTAACCATTCTTCCATTTATTCAGCATATTGTGACTTTAGGATAGTATATAACCTCTCTGTGTTTGATTTCTTCATATGCATGTGGATGAAAATATTTATTTTGAGAGTTTTAAAGATGAAGATGAAGTGGGGTGCCTGGCTGGCTCAGTTGGTAGAACATATTACTCTTGATCTCAGGGTCGTGAGTTCAAGCCCCATTTTGAGCACAGAGTTTACACATACAAAACAAGTAAAAATGAAGATGTAGTGAATAATATATTCTTCCAGCAAATGTTTATTGAGCTCCTACCATTCTGGGATGAGTATAAGGTATAAGCAAAAAACAAACAAACAAGATAGCACATTGTATGCCCTCATAAACTCAGATGTTGGGGGGCAGACAGTGAAGGGACACAGTGGGTAAATTCAGGTGGTTAAAGCATTGCGAGGAGACAAAGCCTTTAGACAGAGCACTCTGGAAGGCTTCCTGGAGGAGGTGAACTCTAGCCTGAGGCCTGACTCATAAAAGGGAGTGAACCCTGTATAGATGGGAGCAGAATGGGCCAGCCTACCCAGAGTAGATACCGAAGATCTTTTTATTCAACAAGAAAGGGAGATTGTGGTGTTTCCTTTGTGGAGATTGTTTAGAAGAGAACACAATCTCTCAGGTAGACTAGATAAAAGACAGGGCTGGCCAGTAGGTTTTTGAGAGTCTTTTCTAGCTTTGACATCTACAGCTCTTCATAGAGTGCTACAAGCATAGATTTCCGAGAAACAATCTTTATAAAAGTGTCTTGACTTCCTTGGCAATTATTTTTTTTTAGGCAAGTAACTTTTAACATTCATAAGCTGCGTTATTAACTAATGGCAGTTGCTGTCCAAGGAACCCTGATTTGTGTTTCTGGAATCTCAATAAATTTTTGTTTCCAATTTAGAAATTGGATGAAGACATGCATCAAAAAATTGCAAGAGAAATGAACCTCTCTGAAACAGCTTTTATCCGAAAACTGCACCCCACTGACAACTTCACACAAAGTAAATATGCCTTTTTTTTTTTTTTAAGCCATTCTTGCACGGTACCAGAAGCTGCTTTTCCAGTGGGGGAATGGTATTACAGAGAGATGCCCATTGACTATTTGCATGCAGACAGGAAAGAAGGTGGGGAGATTCTGATTTGGTTTTCAGTTCATCTGGAGGAGTAGGTGTGGGGTAATTTGAATGTTTCAGCCCTAGATCTGGCACCGGGGAGCCTTAGGATGCTGGCCTAGACTTTACTCCTCGTTCACAATGCGTTTCAGCTATTAATCATGCTAGGGAAATATTTAGAAAAGAATAAGAAAAATGAAATTTTGTGACCCACTTGTATGAGAATGATCTTGTCTCTCTTTGGCTTTTCCTCCTTCGTAGGTTCCTGCTTCGGATTAAGGTGGTTTACACCGGCGAGCGAGGTTCCCCTATGCGGCCACGCCACCCTGGCTTCTGCGGCTGTGCTGTTCAACAAAATAAGTAACATGATTTTCTTTTATGAACCTATCACTGAGAAAATAGCAAGTATTTTTTTTTTTAAATTCTCACTCTTTGTGATGAATCAAAGTCACTGGTATCAAGACATTACAGAGTCCTATTCATGCCATTCAGGATGCTGAAACAGATACAGCTTCCCAAAACTCTGGCCTTTCTGATTATGTGCCAGGCCTATTGGAGAGCTCAGGTCGTTGTTCCCTAGAATGCCATTTTGTTTTGAACAGGAGCTGTCTGGTCTCTGACCAGCACAGGAGGGGAGCTTGCAAGACACAATAGGCGTCTCACGTGATGTGGTATCAGAGAACCATGAGGCACATTTTGCTCCAATATGTCCCCAACCACACTGAGATTCATTTCACGAGAGCTGCTGCTTCTTCTTTTTCTCTTTCTTCTTCTGCTTCTGCTTTTTCTTTTAAAGTAAACTCTATGCTCAACATGGGGTTTGAACACACGAACCTAGAGTCGCATGCTCTGTGGGCCGAACCAGCCAAATGCCCCTCACAGGAGCTTCTTGACTCTGATGTTTAAAGATCCATGACCTGCTTCCTTCTCTCTCGCTCTCTCTGCCTGCCTCTCTGCCTGTTTGTGATTTCTGGTTGTCAAATAAATAAATAAAATATTAGAAAAAAAAAGAGTTTTAAAGATCCATGAGCTGCAGCTAGATACACTTCCCTTGTGAAGAGACGATGCTGTACCTCAGTCCTACCAGTTTTCATCTTTGTTACATTTAGTGTAATAAAGATCAGGGCTCTGTGGGAATGAGGCAGAGAAGAGATGCACAGAAATGCCCTAGAATTGGGGATGGAAACAGTCATGAATGGGTGTAGACAACAAACAGAGGCTTAAGTGAGGAAATAAACAGGATGATGTGACAGAGGGTAACAGTGGGGAGAGCGGCATTGGAAAAGAAGGTTCTCTGGGCAGTTACATAGATGGGGAGGGTAGGGGGAGGTGTTACAGGGCAAGTTCTCCTGGGAAGCACACTGCATGCTGGGAAAAGTGCAGGCAATATTCTTGGGGTCAATATTGGCAGGGGAGTGAGGGAAAGCAGAATAGAACAGAGGGACATGTTGAATTGCAAAGTGGTAGCAACAAAGAAAGGCCTAGGCCAAATCCACAGGGAGAGGTGAAGCTGTGAAGATCCTTCAAGTACTATAGTTCCAAATAGAAACAAAGGTGCAGGCCTTTATACCCTCCATTGACCTGCATCCAATGCCCACAAAAGCAGCCTGACTTTGGGGAATGTAGCTCTGCTCACCCAAGGGCGATTCACAGAGTGGGACTCAGCTGAGCTGTCAGTCCTCAATACCCCTGGCAGCTGGGGCAGGGCTGTGTGAAGGGGGAGACAATCACGTCTTCAGGCTGCATCTGAGATCAGGTGCCTCCTTCAATTCATGCATATGTCTTTCCTTGCCTCACATAGTCCTGGCTTTCAGAGGGGAAGGTTGAGATGCTGGACAGCAGCATCCACTAGAGAAGGGGATCTCCTGGCTGAAGAATATCAAGCCATGTGTGCAAAGAATTCGAGTGGGAGGAGGACTATTGGGGCAGAGGCAGCAGCAAATGCAAGGGTGTAGTTGGTAAACGTGGAGTGGCTGGAGTTTCGGCGGGGGGACTGGCAGGAGGTAACACTGAGGCCCTGCTACCCTGTAGCCCATTATATGTCTTAACAAGATAATTTTCATTTCTGTGGATAAAGGACAAAAATGAGAGCAGGCAAATACCCTGAAATATTGCTTAGGAACTTAGTCTTAAAAAAGATTTTACTGGGGCGCCTGGGTGGCTCAGTGGGTTAAAGCCTCTGCCTTCGGCTCAGGTCATGATCCCAGGGTCCTGGGATCGAGCCCCGCATTGGGCTCTCTGCTCAGCAGGGAGCCTGCTTCCTCCTCTCTCTCTGCCTGCCTCTCTGCCTACCTGTGATCTCTGTCTGTCAAATTAAAAAAAAAAATCTTGAAAAAGATTTTACTGAAGTTGGATTGCATGCCTTTTGAAAACCCCATAGTGTTTGGTGTGAGGCAGAGAGTTGGAATAATAGCCTTCAGACCGATCCCCCCATGGAGTGGTCTTAAGTTTCGATAAGATAAACTAAGAAAAAATGCTTTGCAAATAATAATGTCTTCCACCAATTATAATGAAAAAATTAAGCTTTGGGTTTTAAAGTATACATTTTATAGTCAGTGAAAGTTAACCAACAATGCCAAATTTCCTTACTTTTTAGATATGGTTACGTTTTACAGAAATATGAAGGAGGAGAAAAGAATTAGGTCACAGATCTTTGTTTTCACTAAAAATGTCATCCACACTGAGGTAGATAAGTGGGCCAAGTTTTGTCAGTAACATGAAGGGCTAGTATACCAGCATTTGTGGTCCAATCTTTAAATAAAAAATTTATGGGGCGCCTGGGTGGCTCAGTGGGTTAAGCCTCTGCCTTCGGCTCAGGTCATGATCTCAGGGTTCTGGGATTGAGTCCCGCATGGGGCTCTCAGCTCGGCGGGGAGCCTGCTTCCTCCTCTCTCTCTCTGCCTGCCTCTCTGCCTACTTGTGATCTCTCTCTGTCAAATAAACAAATAAATTCTTTAAAAAAAAATAAATAAATAAATAAAAAATTTATGTGTAGCTTGGTTTATTTTGGGTAAGCTTGATTTGTTTCTAGTAGCCTGTCATTTATAATTTGTATGTTTAATTTATCATCCCCTCGGCATATTTTAGACTAGTATTATTTGTAACAATCTAGTATTGTAGATGGATACTTAAAAATCTGCTTTAGAAAACACTATTACATCCCTATGAAGTAGGTCTAATTATTACCCCATTTTATTGATGAGGAAATTGAGGCTTAAGGAGGTTAAATAATTTGCTCAAGGGCACCGTTAGCGTAAAGGAGCTGGCATTTGAAGCCTTGTAAGTCCAATCAGATACGTTCTTGGTTCTCAAGAACCAAGAACTGGTGGGGGCTATCTCTATGCTGGATCCCAGGAACCCAAACCTGAACCTCTCCTTACAGGAAAAGGCAGCACTGCCAGGGGATCTAAGACAATGCAATAGTGATCAAAACAGATGTGCAAATCTCTGACAAAGTTTATTTCCCTATTTCTTGTTTTCCTTTCAGAGAGTTTTCTAATTGACAAAGTAAGACTCTCTCTCTCTCTTTTTTTTTTTTTTTTGGGTCCAGAAAACGTGAATAACATTCTAACCTTTGTCACTCTGAGTGGGGAACTGAAGGCCAGAAGAGCAGAGGACAGTATTATCTTGGATCTACCGCTTTATCCTGCCCACCCCCAGGTAAGCTCTTTCTAACTACTGCCATGAGCCCTGTTGACCGACAGTGTACCTTACAATGGTCTTGTCTTTTTTCCCCATCTAGGACTTCCATGAAGTGGAGGACTTGATAAAGGTTGGTGAAAAGAATTAAACGTAAGCTCTTGTGATTTGGTTATTTGTTGTTTGAATACAAAGATTTAGTACCATTTGGGGGCACCTGGGTGCCTCGGTCAGTTAAGTGTCTACCTTTGGCTCAGGTCATGATCCCAGGGTCCTGGAATCGAGTCCTGCATCAGGCTCCCTGCTCTGTGGGGAGCCTGCTTCTCCTTCTGCCTCTTTCCCTCTCATGAATAAATAAATGAAATCTTAAAAAAAAAGGGTTCAGTACCATATGACCCCCAAAATAGGCCTTCTATTAGTATAAGCAGTCCAGCCTAAGCTTGGAGAAAAGTGCATGGTACATTTGAAGTGTGAATTTTAATGTTGAATCTGTTTGGTGAGAAGCTTGAGCAGTTATCCCTGGCTTTTCATTGCCAGCATTACCCTTCATGAAGGAAGGGGCAGGAGAGACTCTTGTGCAGTGGGCCGAGCACAAAGGCAGTGGAAACTGCTGGGCAGGGCAGCCCCGCTTTCTGTGGTGGAGAAGGAGGTTGAGGTGAGGGGCTGTGGTTTGATGGAGGCAGGCAGGAGAGCATGGGCAACTTGACAGAGAAGGCAAGATTCATAGCCTGGCTTCCTCAAGAGGTCTAGGAAGGGGTGGGTCTTCATAACTTTCATAATGATCCTGCTAATGAACATTTTTGAGAGCTGACCTGGACAGTACCAGGTGCTAAGGTTTTCATATGCACTATCTCACTTAACATGGTTGCCAGGTGAGGTGGGCACTACTATCGTCCCATGGAGATTCCAGGAGACTCGAGCAGCCCTGCATGACCCCGTTCTTAGTCTGTAGAGAAGGAAGGGCCCGGTTAGGGCCAGGGCAAGGGCCGCAGTGAGAAAACCAATTCTCACTAAATGGCCTGTTGTGGGTACCACTGGGGTGTTTCTCAGTGAATGTTCAACCACAGCATTTATGATCTTTTTAGGGTCTTGCATTATCTATGTTTTCCAAGAGTAGAAGCAAGCATTACAGATTCTGACTTTACACTCAGTCCCATCTCTGGCCTGGGGTTTGAAAGACAAGCCAAATTCATAAATGAATGGCTTTAAGCATGTTGACAAGAAAATGGAAAATATTCACAGTATAGATGTTCATGGTAGAAAGAACTTAACATGGTGTCCCTAAGCCTCGGGGTCAGCATTTGTAAAGTGGGGATGCTAAAGGGTTGTTTCTCCTCAGTATTGTTATTTTGTGTTCCTAGAAATTGGCCATAAGATTCTCAGCTGAGAATCGGACTTTCAGATTGACATCAGAACTCATGCAGAGGAGGGCTGAATGACCCCTTGCAGAAGCTAAAAGGCCCCAAGAACAGATGGGATCTGGTTGCAAGAGTTTCCATTTCCAGAGGGAGGGAACTTGTTCAGCTGTGGTCACAGGAGCAGACAGCCAAGTCACCACCCAAAGCGGAGGGAGTCTTGGCTTTGGGACCCCGAACATCTCAGTTCCTGAAGAAGGTTCGAGAACCTGAAGCGACCTAATGATAGTCAGCCAACTACTGTGTAATTCTCATCTGCTAGGAGTACAGCCAGTGGTGGGGCCAAATGACTTGGAGGGGCTTCCCCGCTCAACAGCCCCCTCAGCTCTCCAAGTCAACAGGCAAACAGACAAACAATGTTCTAGGATGTGAGCAAGATTATGTGGTCTCAGGTGAAGTGTGGATGCAGGAATCTTTAGGAAATGTTGCTACGTTACTGATGCGCAGCCTACGATTGAAATGAAAACACTGGTTGCCAAGCAGAGCAGTGTTAAGATGAGTGTGCTAGTCCCCAATTCCATTCAGACTGCTGGCCCTGAGTCCTTGCCATGTAGAATCTTCTAGTTACTGCTGCTGGGACTCCACATGTATTATTTCATTTAATCCTTGCAGCAGTGCTAAGAGGTGGGCCTGAGGCCCCCATTTCTATAGATGGTAGACACTTGTGATTCAGAGCTTTGACTCCAGGGCCCCTCAGATCTGGGTCAAGGCGTGTGTGTGTGTGTGTGTGTTTGTGTCCCTGTCCCTGGGCCTCTTTCTAAGTCTTCTTCCTTATTTGTGAGGAAAATGTCCATTTGAAGGATTAGCATGTTGAGGCCCATAGTAATACTTGTGAGCAATGCCTGTCTTCAGCTATCAGAGGGTGAGCTCAATCCCCTTAAAGGTCTTTGGTCTCCAGAAAACTGGCCTTCCCTGGGCAACACCTTGAGTCCTGAAACTGAACTAAAACTCTTGGGATCAGGGACATTGGGTGTGCCTGACACACAGAAGATGCTCATGAGAGATTGTTCCCCATACAGAAGATCAATGATTTGACCCAGGGCACACTCCTGAGGAGTTTTTGGTCTGTCTCCACAGACTGCCATAGGTGATACACGGGTCCAAGACATCCGCTATTCTCCAGATACCCGAAAACTCCTTGTCCGACTCAGTGATACTTATAAGAGGTAAACAAAATTTTTGGCTTCGGCAGCACTTTGGGGAGGGCTGAGAACCCAGATTTATAGCTGTCTTTGTCTGGCTGTGCTAGGTCCAGTCAAATCATGGTTTATGCAGAGACCTTTGTTCCCAGAGAGGAAGATAATTCTACTTGCTCTCTCCTCCTGTCCTGCTAAGCCATTTGGGCACAAGCTGCACCCTCGCTGGCTTTACGGAGTCTGTGTAGTGGTCTGTGAGATGGGTTCGTCCTAATTCATCCCATTTACGAACCAGGTCATTCCTGGAGAACCTGAAGGTGAACACACAGGATCTGCCACAAGTGGAAAACACAGGGAAGGTGAAAGGACTCATTCTCACCCTTAAAGGAGAGCCTGGAGGGCAGACCCAAGCATTTGACTTTTACTCCAGATATTTTGCACCATGGGTTGGTCTGGCTGAAGACCCTGTAACAGGTACTTTTTGACTTGGGTCCTGGGGAGGGTTCAACAGTGGAGGAAGGTTAAAAAGAGCTCTTTAGGGCACCTGGGTGGCTCAGTGGGTTAAAGCCACTGCCTTCGGCTCAGGTCGTGATCCCAGGGTCCTGGGATCGAGCCCCACATCGGACTCTCTGCTCAGCAGGGAGCCTGCTTCCTCCTCTCTCTCTGCCTGCCTCTCTGCCTACTTGCGATCTCTATCTGTCAAATAAATAAATAAAATCTTAAAAAAAAAAAAAAAAAGAGCTCTTTAAGTCCCTTCACAAGACCTTTCAGGTTATTTGGGTTTTGAGCTGTTTCTGTTTCCCTTTCTGCCCTGCCCTATTCCTTCACCAAAGTCGCCTGTGAAAACTACAGAACAAAGAAGGCAGTATAGCAGGGTTAAACCTTCACACCCCACAGCCTGGGTTTGCAGCCTCGCTGCCTAGCTGTTGACCTTGGGCCAATCACTTAACTTTTTAAAGTTTCTATTCCCCTTGTTGTGATGAATCACTGAATTCTACTCCTGAAACCAATATTACACTGCATGTTAACTAACTAGAATTTAAATAAAAACTAAAAAAAAAAGTTTCTATTCCCTCTTCTATAAAGTATGAGTAATACTTCATAGGGTTATGTAAAAACAATGCATGGTAAATGCTTAGCACAGTACTTGGCCATGATAAATGCTCAATAGCTATTAGCTATTTTAATAATAATGACAGAACTTGTTCCCTGAACCAACACTTCCAGATCTGCCATTTGCAAAATTCAGGGGCTGATGTCCTCTAGAGTCACAAAGCCTTTTGTTTTTTCCGATGACCAGCCTGCGTGATCATTGAAACATAAATAAGATTTATTTTCTGAAGGATAAATTCCTGGGTTGTCAGTGGGAAACACAGCCAGGACTAGCTTTCCCAGACCTGCCTGCAAAGTGGGTGGGGTGGGTTTGGGAACATGGTTATTCAAGATCTACCCGCCAGAGGCAGAGGGATGAAATCAAAGATGGACAAGAAGGTGAAGCTTCCTTTCATCCTCTTAGAAAAGAGTGGGCTGAGCAGAAAAAGGGGAGGGATGCTTGATGAAGGAGGTTGGCAGATGTGACAATGGCCAGGGCAAAAGGAGGCTGGGAGGAACCTTTGAAGCTCCTGCTCTGAACAGAAGACAGAGGCTGGGATGGTTTCAGGACTTTGACCTAGTTCACTCTCTGAGAAACAAAACACATGAAATTCAAAGCTCAGAAAAGCACTTTTCTTAAAGACTCAGGAAAATGCCCAGTGACATCCAAATAGTACACCTTGACCCTTCCCCAAAGAAAAGAAGTTTCTAGTGGATTTATACATGCACAGCTGCTCCACAAAGATTTTAACTGGTACAGAGAGCAAGTGTTTTCCCCTGTAATAATGCTTTTCTAAAGTGGGAAGGTCTTTGGGCTGTCATGATCAACAGTCTCAGCTTGCTTGAGACTGAGGGATTTCTCAGCATATAGGACCTTTGGTGCTAAAACCAGGATAGTCTTGGGTGAACTGGGATGACTGGTCACCCTAGGTGGACCTCCCTTGATCTCTAGTAAGTTTTCCTGAATAAAACCCATCCTTGTCTCTCCCAAAGACTCTTCTGTCAGTTATTACTTTGAATTTTATTTCTTCATTTTAATATCTATTCACTGATTTAAACAAGGGCACAGTAGAATGAAACAAACAAACAAACAAACAAACAAACCTCCCTAAAAGAAACTTTTTTTGGTACTAAAAGCCTAAAAATGTTGGCTTGGTGGAAAATTTAACCTATTGTCAGAGTTCCCAGTATTCCTTGCATATTCATCCTAGGAGGAAGGAGATAATTCCCTTGAAATATTAGAGAAAGATTTAGGTGAAGCCCTTGGTCGTCCTACCATGGGCTGACAATGAGCTGACCGGACAAGAATTAAAACCTCCATTTAACTAATTCAAAAGATATATGCACCACTGTGTTCCATACATAGCCAAGATGTGGAGGCAACCCAAATGTCCATCGACAGATAAATGGATAAAGAAAATGTGATGTGTATATATACACATAGCCACACACACACTAGAATATTATGCAGCCATTAAAAAAGAATGAGATTTTAGCGATTTGCGACAACATGGATGGACCTAGAGGTATTATGCTAGGTGAAATGTCAGACTGAGGAAGACAAATACCATATGATTTCACTCATGTGTGGGATCTAAAAAGCAAAACAAACGAATAAACAAAAACCAGAATCAGACCTATAAATACAGAGAACAAACTGATGATTCCAAGAGGAAAGGGGGCTAAGGGGCTGGGTGGGAAGGGTGAAGGGGAGTGGGAAGTATAGGCTTCCAGTTATGGAATGAATAAGCCACAGGAATTAAAGGCACAGCACAGGGAATATAGTCAATGATATAGTAACAACATTGTATGGTGACCAAGGGTAGCTATACTTTCGGTGAGCAAAGTATAACATAGTTTAATCACTATGTTGTACACCTGAAACTAATGTAACATTGTGTGTCAACTAGACTCAAATGAAAACATTAGGAAAAAAGACCCTGCAGTTTAATTTGGCCTTCAGAAAGTGTAAAACATAGCAGATACACTATTTGGAGAAACTTCTGTATATATTCTGTGTTTTCCTTTCTATGTCCATTTATAATTCCACACTCTGCTGTGGCCATGGCCAACATCATGACCAAGTCATCTAAGGTTTAGTCAGACTGGATAGTTGGTTGTAACTGCTTATAAATTTACCACAATGTCACCCCTGTTTTCGTATCATAACTTTTCACTTCTTTTAAGGGTCGGCACATGCTGTTCTCAGCAGCTACTGGTCTGAGCAACTGGGGAAGAAAGACATGCACGGTAGGGAGGTTTTTTGTTTTTTTTTTTTATTTGTAAAAAATATTTGCTAACTTTAGCTAGCATTCCTTCTCATATGTATTATTGATTTGAAGATGTAATAAAATGTCCTATATCACCCATATGAAAACAAAAGATTTACATTCCTTCACTCAGAATCCTCTACTCAGAACATCTTCCACCCCTGTCCCTCCCAACCCACAGACACACTTCTCATACAGTAAGTGCCCAAGAAATGTTTGTTGAATAAAATTAACTAGCTGTATAACTGTGGCCCAATGAGGTTGCATAGACCGTGACAAATTGAGATGGGATGATCACCAAAGTTCCTTATTGCCATTGCTAGTCACGGGATTGAATCAAACAAATTGCTTTTGAACCAAGTCCCCTAATGACTTGGGGGAGGGGAGAGAGGAAATAGATTGCAGCCAATGGAGGCCCAATAGTCAAAGTAGGAATCTGACCCTCCAGGAAGGAGGTCTTACGCAGTGGGAGGGTCAGGCCTCTGCAACTCTCATTTGGGGATACGAGGTTGGCTGGTCTTTCTTTGGTGAGCCTAGTTACTCTCCTACACACCGAACTCCAGGAAGGCAGAGGCTGTGCTTCTTGTTTGCCTGACCTGTGTGGCTGCTTGACTAAAGCACATGGGTGAACAAGCTCTCTTTGTTCTTCAGACCTGGAAAGTTGGGGGCTCTCTGTGGAGGGCTAAGATTACCTCTCTTTATCTTTTGAGATTTCTATTCCATGCCTCTCCTAGACAGAAGCAGGGAGGAAGCTATAGGCGGGGTGTGTCTGGGACATTACAGGAAGTGACAGATGAGATGACTCAGGAAGAGAAGATGTGGGACTGTGTGTTTTGTGGCTCAAATTGCATTTACGGTCCCTCAGTCCTCAGGAAAACAGGGCAGGCTGTGCAGT
Source organism: Martes martes (assembly GCF_963455335.1). Classification (NCBI taxonomy): domain Eukaryota; kingdom Metazoa; phylum Chordata; class Mammalia; order Carnivora; family Mustelidae; genus Martes; species Martes martes. The sequence goes on from NC_137902.1 coordinate 57,311,932, forward strand.
GCTATGGACAGAGGAAGGAATACATTCTTTCCACTGAGCTGGGAGGGTTCTGGAGCTTATAAGAAGAGGTCTTTAACTATGCCCTGTGAATAAGAAAGGGTGAAAATGAACAATATTAATTTATGACTTCTTTTATGTTTCCTTTAGCCTTTCAGTGTTCCCGCCGAGGAGGAGAACTGGAGATTTCCCTGCGTTCTGATGGACGGGTTGACATTAGGGGAGGCACTGCTGTTGTTTTAGAGGGCACTTTGACAGCCTAGAGATGGTTGTGGTTCGATGCTGTGATTTTTGAATAACTAAGTATTTTCTGCATAAAAAGAAATGCAGGGGCGCCTGGGTGGCTCACTCGTTAAGCCTTGAGGGTCTGCTTTCGGCCTGGGTCACAATCCCAGGGTTCTGGGTTGCAGCAGGGCACAGGGTTCCCTGCTCAGTGGGAAGCCTGCTTCTCCCTCTCCCACTCCCCCTGCTTGTGTTCCCTCTCTGGCTGTCTGTCTCTCTCTCTGTCAAATAAATAAAATCTTAAAAAAAATAAAATAAAAAGAAATGTAAGCAGCTGCCTTTACCAAATTTGCACAGTTCACCCACAGGTTAGAAATAGAAAAACTAAGACATATTAATGGAAGTTTCATCATGCTTCCTGACTAATTACTTAATGGAGTTTTGGCTCTGCCTGTGAGTGTATTTGACATAGAAGTAACCAGTAACAAAGAATAATGTTGTCACCTTCGATTATGACTACCAATCACAGAATGAAGAGCACATTTATGAGGAGTAAGATCAAACCATTTAAGCTTAGGTGTGAATATCTGATAGACTATTTTGTAGCCATTAAAAAGACCCAATAACTATGTGGAAATATTGAAAAAATATCTCATGACATAATACTAAGAAAGGGAATTGGACTACAAAATGTTAGCAAAGTTATGTCTATGGAAAATATGAATGTAGGGGCGCCTGGGTGGCTCAGTGGGTTAAAGCCTCTGCCTTTGGCTCAGGTCATGATCCCAGGGTCCTGGGATTGAGCCCCACATCAGGCTCTCTGCTCAGCAGGGGCTTGCTTCTCCTCTCTCTGCCTGCCTCCCTGCCTACTTGTGATCTCTGTCTGTCAAATAAATAAATAAAATCTTTTTTTTTAAAAGATTTTATTTATTTATTTGACAGACAGAGATCACAAGTAGGCAGGGAGGCAGGCAGAGAGAGAGAGAGGAGGAAGCAGGCTCTCCGCAGAGCAGAGAGCCCAATGCGGGGCTCGATCCCAGGGCCCTGGGATCATGACCTGAGCTGAAGGTAGAGGCCTTTACCCACTGAGCCACCCAGGCAGCCCCAAATAAATAAAATCTTAAAAAAAAAAAAAAAAAAGAAAATATGAATGTATATGGACAAAGATGGGGCATGGAGATAGAAAGGTGACAGCTGTATATATATGTGTCTGTGTGTGTGGGGGTAAAACTGGGAGTCATTTTAATGCACCTAAAAAATTATTTTCCTTATCGGAAAATACTCATGTTCAATAACTAAAAATCAGGACATATAACAGAATAACCAAAACCCCAGAAATTTCAAAAAAGTGTATATGTATTAGTGTAATACACATTTTATCAGTGATAAAATTAAACACTAAAAGCAATATCATATCTTTATCTTGATACATAGTTTTAGAGTGATGTCTTAAAAAACATTCTTCTCTTAATCTTAATAAATATTAAGGTTAATAAAATTGGTTCTAACATATTTTCAATTCAGTTAAATGTATAATGTTGAATATCTATAACTGACTTTGGGATGGGGACTTTTTCAAGACATTAACAGGGTTTAAGGTGATCTCATTGATGGCAATTCTCAGCCATCTCAAAAAACTGCAAGCTAATCAGTTAGAAACTCCAGTAGTGTCCCAATTTTTTGTGACCTTACTGCTACCACATTTTCTATTTTTATTTATTTTTGCTAAGGCATGTGACAATGAATTTATTCTAGCAGTAATCTTATGTTTCTGCTGATTTGCAATGAAGTAAATGATTCACTGGCTTCAGATTTTAGCTTAATGAGTAACCAGTGACCTGGTGCATACCTCACAGCTTCTCCCAACTCATCAGTGGGTCATGACACCATGGGTGAGAATCACTGGAGGGTTTTCACAAAGTACAAGGTTTTCTCCACCTTGAACTGAATTGTTGAGTGATTTTATGTAAATGCATAGTTGTAAGTTTCTGAATTTTATCTCCCCAATGTATGGTAAGTTCTTTTTAAACTTATTTATTTTAAAAATTCAAATATAATTAATATAGAGTGTTATATTAGTTTCAGGTATGCAATATAGTGATTCAACAATTCTATATGCCTGGGGCTCATCATGATGGAGCATACTCTTAATTTCCTTTTAAGTTCTTAATAGATATTTTTGGGATACTAGTCCCTGAGGTTATTTGGAAATCTTTTTCTTTCTTTTTTTTTTTTTTTTTGCATGAAAGTTGCTATTTGAAACATCTGAGTTGACTTTGCATCCTATATTTTTAAAGATTTATACTTATTTATTTGGTATAGAGAGAAGGAGAGCATAAGCAGGGTGGGAGGTGGAGAGGGGCAGAGGGAGAGGAAAAAGCATACTCCCCACTGAGTCGGGAGCCCGACTCAGGGCTCAATCCTAGGACCCTAAGACCTGAGCTGAAGGCAGATGGTTAACCAACTAAGACACCCAGGTGCCCCTTTGTCTTATATTTTTTAACTCTGTATTCACTTTTGTAAGTGATTTTTAAAGAACTGCCCATTTAGAAATGAGCAGTTGAGTCAGAATAGTCAGGGCAACTGATCATACTTACTGGGTTTACTGTGTCAACCTGGTCAAAGTTTGAGTGGCTGGAGGGGCCATAGTGCTCCAGAAGTAGCCACCAAGGGAGCAGGGGTAGGGATGGGAGAGGCATACCTAAACAGATAAAAAGAAGAAACGAAATGACCTCTGTGGGTAGCAGGAGCAAAGAGCTTTTAGAATTAGCATACTGTGCAGAGTGAGTTATTTGCTGATATGAGTATGGCGGGTTTCTTTTGCTTCTGCCCACTTCTTACCTACCTGATCTTACTAAGAATGGGCATAGGGGAATGTGTAGGGAGATTGTTAGGGATGTGTCCCAGCACTCAAGTATAATGTTACCATTGCTTGAAAAAAGCGCTCCCCTCAAAGTCGGCATCCCCTGGCATATTGAGTTAGATTGGGTTATCTTAATGTAGGAAATACCTACAAAATCACAGAGGCTTAATATAACAAACTTTTATTTTCACTCCTATCACTGTCTAGTACAAGTCAGGAGGGGTTCTGTTCCACGGTCCTGCAGGGGCCCCGGCTGATTTTGCCTTCTGCTATTTCAACACGTGGCCTCCTTGGTTGATGCAGCAGGAGGAAAGAGTGGATGGAAGTCTCACTCTGTTTGCCTCAGAAGAGAAAGGTGTCAATTCTGCTCATAGCTTCTTGGCCGGAACTGGTCATATACCCCTATCTAAGAGCAAGGGAACTGAGAAATGCGGGGGAGCTCATGGATATATACTGCATATGGTAAATAGAGCTGCCACACCTGGGGGAAATTTTTAGGCTACTCAGTTCCCGTAGGGTGGTATTACTTGAGTAAATTCATCACAGTCCAAGTGTTCAGGAGTGCAGGCTCAGAAGCCTATTATGTAAACGTACCAAGAGCAAATCGATCTTTCAGATGTAGAGTCACATTTAACTAGAGTGTAGAGACTGATGTACAGAACCAGAATACCAATTTTTTTATTTTACAGTAAGAAGTATAATCGCATAATGGATTAGATCAGAGCATTTCTCTCCATTTGCATATCTGTTTGGGAAGCCAAATTATAATCAGAAAGCGGCTTCATGACTGTGAAGCTGATAAGAGGAGAGTCAGCCAAACGGACTTAAATGGCAGATGTCATCAAGACATCCCCACTTTAACAATGCATTAGAATCCCATCATAATGCATTTGATTTACTTGAATTTAACTATATATGCTCATGGCATGGCCAAATGTGATTTCAGTTTTAAATACATTTATTTTTGGAACGACCATGGTCCCTAATGCAAGCCAACAACTTTATCTAGCACTTGACAAAACAGTGAAGTGTTCTAGCACTAGAGAAAAACCTGGCAGTGTTGGGCTTGTGCACTGGGATATCAGTCTACTATGATTTATAGGTTATTTACAGGATTTTCAAGGATAACTTGGACAGCACTCAGTTTTTGCTTCATGCACCATGTATGGCAGCTTGCCTCCAAAATGGCTCTCAACAATCCCACCTTCTGCTGCTCAGACCCTTGTGCTGTCCACTCCCACGTTTCACCAGGGTTGGTCAATGTGACCAATAGAATATTCAGCAGCGACAGCATGTTACTTTTGGGATTAAGTTATAAAAAACTTCAGTTTTTGTTTTGGTAGATGTGTGTGTGTGTCTTTCTCATCACTTGCTCTGAGGGAAGTCAGCTGCCCCTTGTGAACTGCCTTAAGGAGAGTCTGGTCAACAGCACCATGAATGGGCTTGGAAGTCGACGACCTGCTAGCCCCAACAAGACTCCGATGCCTGAAGTGTGGCTGACACCTTGACTCAGCCTCCTGAGACCCTGAACCAGAGGCCCCAGCCTAAGTTGTGCCAAATTCCTGACCTACAGAAACTGAGATAATAAATGTTTGCTTTAAATGACTAGGTTGTGGGCGCCTGGGTGGCTCAGTGGGTTAAAAAGCCTCTGCCTTCAGCTCAGGTCATGATCCCCGGGTCCTGGGATTGAGCCCCACATCGGGCTCTCTGCTCGGCAGGGAGCCTGCTTCCTCCTCTCTCTCTGCCTGTCTCTCTGCCTACTTGTGATCTCTCTCCGTCAAATAAATAAATAAAATCTTTTTTAAAAAATGACTAGGTTGTGAGGTAATTCGCTTTGAAGCAATAGATAACTAATACACACGCTGTCTATTTATTCATTTTTAATTTTATTCTGAAAATTTAATTTATTTGACAGAGAGAGATCACAAGTAGGCAGAGAGAGAGGCAGAGAGAGAGGAGGAAGCAGGCTCCCCGCCGAGCAGAGAGCCCGATTTATTCTGAAAATTTCAAACATATACAGAAGCATAGAGAATATGTGATGAGCTCCCATGAACATATCATCCAGGCTCAACAATTTCTCACTCATGGCCAATTATTTATGCCTCCACCTACTTCTCTTCCACCTCAGGATTACGATGAAGAAAACCCATTGTTTTGAAGCAAACCCACTGACAGACATCATACACTTTTGTTGGCAAATATTTCAGGATTTAGCCCTAAAATATAAGGGTTCTTAAAGAAAGTATGTCAACTATACTTCAATTAAAACAAACAAAGTTACTTAAATACCAGTATCATCCCTATGGTACACCGACTCTTATGCTGATCCCATCATTCCTGCCTCCTTGCATTCATGCCTTTGTATAACCACTTCCCTTGGAGAGTGACATGCCTCTAACCAAGGAAGTATGACAAAGATACTTCGGGATACATGTGATTACATGTACATGATTCCACGATTGTGCTACTTATATAAGGCTGTCACGCTGGTTTTTGCTGGAATCTCTCACTCACTCGGAGGAAGCAAAGTACCATGTTGGGGAAGCGCCTGGAAGCTGAAGGCAGCCTCTAGCCAACAGCCAGGACCAGAGGGAGGCTCTCAGTCCTTCAACAGCAAGAAACTGAATTCTGCCCACAACCTGAGTGGCCTGCAAGCAGACTTTCCACTCAGTTGTAGAGAACTCAGCCCCACCTAACACCTTGATTTAGCCTTGCAGAGGACCCAGCTAAACCATGCCTGGATTCATGACCCACAGAACCGATGAAAGGACAAATGTGTGTATGTGTTTAAGATTTTATTTATTTATTTGACAGAGAGGCTGTGTGGGGGAGCACGCATGCTGGGGGAGAGGCAGAGGGAGAGAAAGAAGCAGGCTCCCTGATGAGCAGGGAAGCCCTGTGCGAGGCTTGATCCCAGGACCTTGACTTTCAACTAGAGTCGAAGGCAGATGCTTAACCACTGAGCCACCCAGGTGCCTCAAATATCTGTTGTTTTACACCATTAAATTTGTGATAATGGTTACACAGCAATAGAAAACCATTACAGCATTAAAAAATTAGAAACAGTTACTCAATATTTTTGAAAGTCCAGTTAATGTATCTATTTCCCTGTCTTACAAATTTTTTTCTTTATAGGAGATCTCTCCAAGATCCAATTTGACTGGGACTTGCTGTTGCTTATCTCCCTGAGCAACCTTTCCCAGGGCCTTCATTGCTGACCAGCTCTGTCTTTCCACTTTGATCGGATCAGATTACAGTCAAGCTATTCCATTCCTTTAATGTTGTCAGATACTGCCCAATACCCTCGAGATAGGAGCAGGGGGCAATTTCAATTACCCTGGTTGAGAACCACAGCTTTAAGTTGACGTTGTTTTTTCCTTCTCTGATTTGCTTTTAAATTTTTTTGTTTTTTTAATATATATATATAATTTTTTTTTTTACAGATTTTATTTATTTCGTTGAGAGAGAGAGAGAGAGCATGAGCTGGGGAGAGGCAGAGGGAAAGGGAGAAGCAGACTCCTGGCTGAGCAATGAGCTGATGCAGGGCTCCAGGCAGGGTTCGATCTGGGGCTCCATCTCAGAACCCAGAGATCATGACCTGAGCTGAAGGCAGATGTTTAACCATCTGAGCCACCCAGGCACCCCTTATTTTATTTATATATGTATATATATTATGGCTTAACTCTCAGAGGGTATATTATTTGTCTCTTTCCAAGTTCAGGGTGGAAATCCCCCTTGCTGTAGCTCCTATGTATTCTGCAAGTTAGGGGCCCAACTGGGATCTGAATTTGCAGCCTGTGGGTCAGATCTGCTGTTCAGCAATCTGACATGGTTGGTAAAAAGCAATTTACTGTCTCCTGTGTATAAGACACCGTGCCAGAAGCTGGTGGGGTGAAGAGCTGGGGGGCAAGCTGCAAAGGAGATTAGAGAGGGAGTTTACAAACCTCTCTGGGGACTATAACTGGGGAGATCAGGCTCATCCTTTCATGACAAGATAATGAGGCCTTGTGCTGGTCTGTGATTCAGACCTACATATGGCACAGACACTAAGTGCTATGGCAGAGACAGGGGAGTATTGAAGAGCAGAGAGTAGAAAGACGAGGGCATGAGCAAAGATTCAGAGATGAATATGCAAAGCATGTCCGGATTTTGTCGAGAAGTTTCCCCATCTAAAAAGTAGTTGTTAGGATTTGTGGGGGCAGAGAGAGAAATAGAAGAAAATAGAAATAGAAGAAAGTAGTTCTTACTTTGTCAATCCACTTGAAGAGATAGCGTGTAAGAACAAGGACAGATAAATAATATGGAGAGCTATTCTTATTGTTGTTGTTGTTTTAAACTATTAAAATCTATAGAAAGGACTTGGGAATTGTGGCCATTGTGAGTCAGACCCTGTGTATGAGAAAGGTAGAACTGTGGTTCTCCACGTGTGGTCCCTGGACAAGCAGGAGCCGGGAGCTTGTTAGAAAAGCAAATTCTCAGCCTCCTTCCCAGACCTACTGAATCAGAAGGTCTGGAGGTGGGAACCAGAAATCTGGTTTTTAACAGGCCCTCCAGGTGCATCCTGAAGGTTGAGAATCACTGGCCTTCCAGATGTAGACACTGCTTTCTTCCTTCCAAGGCAGTAACTGTCTATGCAGCCCTATTACATCCCTTGCAAATGTACATTGCTTTAACATCTCCCTGACCAGGCTAATATACTTGCTACTCAGTGCAGTTTTGGAGGAGCTTTTATGGTGGTGGTGGTGGTTTTATTAGCTTCCAGTTCTGTTCAGCATAGAAAAATTAGCTGTGCTCAGGTGGGAGCTGTTCAGTAATGTGTTGGTAATAAACAGATTAGTTAATCAGCCATGATTTATTAATGATGGATTAATTATACCTGATTGTGCAGTTCTGCTAGCTAAGTGGAGCTTTAAAGGAGTTATTTTATTAATCATCACAGTGCTAATTGCAGACACTTACAGAAGGACAGCTAATTAAACATGCAACCATATGCAAAACAAGTTGGGCTGCTGAGACCTGCAAGAATAAGAAACACCAAGTTTTAGGGGATCCAAAACAAACCTCGTTTTATGCAATACTGGGGGTTGGTTTGGCAAAGTTAATCATTCCCTGCAAATAAATATTGTAATCTTTTCCAGCAGGAATTGATCCCCATATCAGAAAGTGTATAGCACTCTAGTGAGATTCTGTTAAAGGGGAAGACTGTTCAATCCTCTTTCCTATTTTACACACATGCAAACTGCTATACTGAGTCTTTGCTAAACAGAGACCACTGATTGACAGGATGGGACTTAAAGTAGAGAGAATCAAAATAACACACCAGTCCTCTGTGCCAGAGAACATCAGGTGAGTGAGGGGAGGTTCTGAAATTTTAGAGACCAGGAACACCCTGTGTATTAAATCACAGTAAGCAGATTCACAGCCTTGTGTTATTGGAGCAGAGAAAGAAATGAGACTGTCCACTTAAAGGGTCATCAGGGAAACTTAAGGATAGCTAAATAAGGGGAAATGGTTTTAAAATTTTAGCTCAAGAGTCCTGGGATCGAGTCCCGCATCGGGCTCCTTGCTCAGCAGGGAGCCTGCTTCTCTCACTGCCTCTGCCTGCCTCTCTGCCTGCTTGTGTGTACTCTCTCTCTCTCTCTGGCAAAAAAAAAAAAAAAAATCTTAAAAAAAAATTTTAGCTCAAGATTGATTAAAACCATTTCATGACTTTTTGCTGTTAAGCAGCATCTGAATGCCATCCTCCTTGGATGGGGAACTGTCATCATGAGTGGTCAAGGAGGTAGTGTCCAAATTTCACCGAGGAAGCCAAAGTGGCCAGGCTGTGGGCATGCTACTCAGGCTCAGCCAAATCAGGATGATCTCCTGGGAATTTGGATCCTGAACAAAGGCAGCAGTGCTGTGGAGATGGCTGGAAGCCCTGGTCCTTGCAGCGGCTGCTCCGTGAGCTGACCTAGAACTCCGACAGTTGGGAGAAGGTGCTTGGAGTAATGGCTGCAGGAATACTTGTATAATTTTGGTCCAATAGGTTAATACAGCCAGGTCTGTATGGCAGGATGATAATGAGGATGATGATGACACCATCAGGTTGTCCTGATTTCTTGGGTGCCCCCCGCCCCGTTACCCCCGCTTCCTACACATTCCCTAGTCTGTTCATTAGATTAGGATTGAGCATGTGATACAACTCTGGCTAAAGAGACATAAAGATAAGTTTTCAGTTCATAGGAACATAGAAAAAGAACCTGGATTGGGGTAAACCAGCATTTGGCACACATAGGTTTACTTAATCCCCCAGTTTTTGGCATGGCACCCTCCCTCATCTGTGCTTAGTGCCCCTGAGTACAGAGATCTTCTGTTTTATATTCTCCAAAGGAAAAAAATCACCAGATCTTTGAAGAATGGGGAGAAGGAACTGCCCAATGTGTGAAATTGGGCACATACATATTACATGTATTTTATTTATTTCTTATTTTATTATTTTTTAAAATATTTTATTTAGTTATTTGATATATAGAGAGGGAGAGCACAAGCAGAGGGAACAGGAGAGGGAGAAACAGTCTCCCTGGTGAGCTGGGAGTCCAATGTAGGAATCCATCCCAGGACCCTGGGATCATGACCTGAGCCGAAGACAGGGGCTTAACCAACTGAGCTCCCCAGGTGCCCCTCTTATTTTATTATTATTATTGCTCGCACTTTGATATATCTATACAACGTATATCTACCATCTAGATCATGACATAAAATATTTCTATCACACCAGAAGATTTCTTCATTCCCCTTCTCAGTTAAAAAAAAAAAAAAGAGAGAGAGATTGGAAGTGTGTGCACCTCTGAGTGGGGAGGAGCAGAGAGAGAAAGAGAGAATCTTAAGGAGGCCACATACCCCGCAAGGAACCCACTGTGGAGTGGGTCTCAGGACCTTGAGATCATGACCTGAGCCAAAATCAAGAGTCTGACGCTTAACCACGGAGCCACCAAAGCGCCCCTCTATAATCATTTCTTAAATATCTTTCAACCAGTCCTGGTCTTTCAGCACCCTCATCTTATCTTACTTATAGCACTCCCACCTTCAAACTTCCAGAGTACTTAGTGCTGCTGATTCCCGAGCCTTTCGAGGATCCAGTCATGGTTCTTTTCTTTCCCTACCGCCAGTGTAGAATCTGATCCTCAGTTCATGTAAGCTGATAAACCACTTGTTCATTTTTAGCTTCGAAAATTGTACTGTTGTTACTCCTCACCATTCTCTTGATCCTTGTGGACTACGCCTTTAAAACAAGTATCTTTCCCATATGACCCAGTAATCTGATTCCTAGGTAAGTACCCAAAAACACTGAAAACAGTGACTCAGCACATACCTGTACAGCAATGCTCATAGCGGTATTGTTGACCCTAACCAAAAAGTGGAAACAACCCAATTGTGTATCAGCAGATGAATAGGCAAACCAAACTGGGATATAGAGAAAATGCAATGTCATTCAGCCATAGGAAAGGACTGAAGTTCTGATACAGGCTACAACAGGGGTGGGCCTTGAAAATATTACATTAAGTGAAACCAGCCAGACACAAAAGGACAAATATCGTGTCACTCTACTTATATGAACTATCTAGAATAGGTTCATTCATAAGTGACAGAAAGTAAGTTAGGTTACCAGGAGTCAGGGGAAGGGGAGAATGGAGTTAATATTTAACGGTAACAGAGTTTCTGTTTCAGGGTAATGCAAGAGTTAGGGAGATATGTAGTAGTAAATGGTTGCTTAGTCATCTGGGGCTGCTATAACAAAATATCATAGAATGGACAGCTTCAAGAACAGAGGTTTATTTCTTCCAGTTCTGGAGGCTGGGAATTCCAAGATCAAGATGTTGGCAGATTTGGTTCCTGATGAGAATTCTCTTCCTGGCTTGTGGACAGCTGCCTTCTTGCTGTGTGCTTGACATGCCATTCTTCCATCCTTGCACATGGAGACAGAGATCTCTCTTCTTCTTGTAAGGGAATTAATCTCATCATGAGGGCCCCCGACTCAAGACCTAATCTGATGCTAATTACCTCCCACCCCAAATACCATCATGTCGCTGATTAGGACTTCAACTTACAAATTTGGAGGGACACAAACATTCAGTCCTTAACAGTTACACAACATTGTGAATGAATTCAATGCCACTGAGTTGCATAATTAAAAAGGGGCAAATGGGAAAGTGCCAAGGAAGTGTGCAAAATAAACATTCTTTTTTTTTTTTTTAAGATTTATTTATTTATTTATTTATTTGACAGAGAGAGATCACAAGTAGGCAGAGAGGCAGGCAGAGAGAGAGGAGGAAGCAGGCTCCCTGCTGAGCAGAGAGCCCGATGCGGGGCTCGATCCCAGGACCCTGGGACCATGACCTGAGCTGAAGGCAGAGGCTTAACCCACTGAGCCACCCAGGCGCCCTGAAAATAAACACTCTTTAAAAAAGAAAAAATGGGAGCGCCTGGGTGGCTCGGTGTGTTAAAGCCTCTGCCTTCAGCTCAGGTCATGATCCCAGGATTCTGGGATGGAGCCTGGCACGGGGCTCTCTGCTCAGCAGGGAACCTGCTTCCTCCTCTCTCTCTGCCTGCCTCTGCCTACTTGTGATCTTTGTCTGTAAAATAAATAAATAAAATCTTAAAAAAATTAAAAAAGAAAAAAGAAAAAAATGGGGTAAATGGCAAGTTTTATATCACATTTATGTTACTGCAACAAAATATTTTTTAAAGAATTTTTATTTATTTATTTGACAGAGAGAAACATAGCGAGAGAGGGAACACAAGCAGGGGGAGTGGGAGAAGGAGAAGCAGGCTTCCTGCTGAGCATGGATCCTGATGCGGGGCTCTATCCCAGGACCATGAGATCATGACCTGAGCTGAAGGCAGATGCTTACAACAAAATATTTTTAAAAGTACATTTATTCTAGGGGCGCCTGGGTGGCTCAGGGGGTTGAGCCTCTGCCTTCAGCTCAAGTCATGATCTCAGGGACCTGGGACCCCGAGCGAGCAGGCTATCTGCTCAGCGGGGAGCCTGCTTCCCCCTCTCTCTCTGCCTGCCTCTCTGCCTACTTGTAATCTGTCTGTCAAGTAAATAAATAAAATCTTTAAAAAAATACATTTATTCTAATTTAGTGGAGTTTGGAATTGAACTAAATTAGAGGCCTGTGTTTATTTGTTATTTTTCTCTCTTTGACATTACCCTTTTTTTCCTGTCAAAATAAACTTACAGAAATATTTGTAGTACAGCAGAAATGTTCCCCTGAACTATTCAAGAATTAATTTGCTAATCTGATACTCCATTATCCCAAATACTTTAGTGTGTATTTCCTGAGAACAAGCACATTTTTTTCTCTTTTTTAAAAAAGATTTTATTTATTTATTTGAGAGAGACAGAGAAAGCACGAGGAGGGGGGAGGGGCAAAGGGAGAGGGGTAAGCAGACTCCTTGCTGAGTATGAGCCCATGTGGGGCTTGATCCTAGAACTTTGAGATCTTGACCTGAATGGAAGTCAGACATTTAACCGACTGAGTCACCCAGGTGCCCCAAAAAGGGCATTTTCTTAAATACATACAATAAAATCGTCAAAATCTGGAAGCTAACTTGGATACCTTACTACTCATTCACCCTCAGACCTGATTCACATTTCAACAACAGTTCTTTATAACAATATGCCCTTTATAGCAAAAAGGTTCCAGTCCTAAATCACACGTTCCATCAGTTTTTCAAGTCTCTTCAGTCTTCAGTCTGAATATTGCTTAGTCTTTCCGTGATGTTCATGACATTTACACTTTTAGGAGTATAGACTAGTTTTTGTGTGGAACGTCCCTCAGTTTGGGTTTGCGTGAGGCCTTTTTGTGGTTAGATTCAGGATGGGCATCTACAGCAGCAATATTGCAGAGGGGACACTGTGTCCTTGCAGTAATCTTTTTGGGTGGCACACGATTTCGATCAGCCCTAGGAGTGATGACCTTAACTCTGATTATTTGATTAAGGTGATGTCTGCCAGATTACTTCACTGTATAGTTACTCTTTTCCCCTTTGTGATTAATAAGCATTTTGTGGGGGAATACTTTAAAACCATTTAAACACCCTGTTTCTCAACAAACTTTCAACTTATTCATTCGTTTTTAAAATATTTCTATGGATTCATGTTTTTCTACATTATATAATGGACTATAATTTATTACTCTTGGTATTTGTGTTGATGCTCAAACATCCCAAGTCTGGAATTTGGGAGAGAGTCCACTCAAGCTGGCTTTTGTCCATATCACTCTTTGAGCATTTCCTTGCTTTTTGGCACAATAAGATATTTCAGTTCATTTTGTACTTTCTATGCCCCAGATCTGGAATCAGCCATTTCTCCAAGGAGCCCTGGTTCCTTCTAGTGCAAAATTACATTTAGAAGCCAGGATCTAGTTGTTAAGCCTACTGGGTATTGCTGTTCTTGCCTCTCTCAGTAGACAGAGTTAGGGAATAAATGTTTTTCTCCCCAGTTTTATTGAGAAACAATTTACATAAGTTACTGTATAAATTTTAAGTGTATAGCTTGATGATTTGATTTACACATATTGTGAAATGATTAAGGAATATATGCTTACACACACATATTTATTTCTGTATCTATATATGTTGAAAATCATGCAGTCAAATGAATACCTCCAGTTCTAGTCCAACATCACCAGTCCTTTCTATATTTGTAACTCCCTTCACCAGCTGAAAAGTTGCCTTCATTATCCTCATTATGTTTACTTATTTGATCAGTGTCCCTGTTTGTAACCCGTCCTATCTCTCCACCCCGTACCCTGCAGGGAAGTCCTGTTCTCCCTGCTTGGACTCTGACTCCCATTTCAGGTTACCACTGTTATTACATAGATACTCTCCTTCCCTTGCTTGGATTCTGAACCCTGGTTCCCACCAGTGTCTGTGTGCCCTACATTAGGTATATGTCACCCCTTTGTATAAATTTACCTCTTTCTTACCTCAGGGCTTTTACTGAGTGCTGAGTGCTTAGTTTTGTTCTCATGTACTTGTTCATTGCTCTATCTGATAAATACTGAGTTGTTAGAAGGTGGAGGAAGGTCAATAATGGATCCTCCAGACTGAGAAGTCACTTTAAAGATTTTTATTTTTTTATTTGACAGACAGAGATCACAAGTAGGCAGAGAGACAGGCAGAGTGAGAGAGAGGAAAGCAGGCTCCCTGCTGAGCAGAGAGCCTGATGTGGGGCTCGATCCCAGGACCCTGAGACCATGACCCGAGCTGAAGGCAGAGGCTTAACCCACTGAGCCACCCAGGTGCCCCCTGAGAAGTCACTTTAATACTGAAAAATGAAGTAAGCCACCCCACACACAGAGTTTTATTCAGGATAACTTAGTGACGAGGCAATAGAGGGGGCAGATGGACGACTGAGGGCACTCTGAAGCTATTCTCTGTCCCTATTCTCTGCTGCTATCTGGACCTTAATCCCCAGCTTTTATGGAGTGAGAGGCTTGGTGGTAAGGTCACAGGGTAGTTATCTAAAGTGGCGCCATCTGTGACCCAGAGGGGATCTCTACTAGTTAGCTAAAGTGGTGCCATCTGTGCACCAGAGGGAGCCCAAGATGGAGGGCCAAAGATGGAGTCAGTGCAGTCAGCACTCTCAGCTGAGTCTTCTTCCTTTTCTCTCCAACTGTCACTCCTTCCTTCCCCAACTAGTACTCCTCCTTCCCCATTCCCCACCACAGGAAATTGTTATTGATAACCTGGTATATTCTTCCATGCTTTTCTCCATGATGATATAATCCATCAGCTTATACACACGGAGATATATAATTTTGGTTTTGTATGTTTGTTTCAAAATAATAGTGTCATATACCCCTCTACATCTTTTTTCATGCAACAGTCAACCACTTTAGATCTTTTAGCTCATTCTCCAGCTTATTCTTTCTAATGGTTGAACATTTTTCCACATAATAACTGTTCCACAATTTATTTGATCAGTCCTCTCAATCTCCTATTGAAGACCTTTACTTTATTTCCAGATTTTTACCATTACAAGCTGTACTACAGAGAGAAATTTTATTTTTTAATGTTCTGGTACTTTTATTTCTTGAGGGTAGGATGAGAGAGGCAATTCCGGTTTGAGGAATGTATGTATTTTTCATTTTAGTAGATATTGTCGGATAGCTTTCCAAAAAAATGTAGCTGTTCACATTGCCACCAACACTGCATCCTTTTTACCACAAGCCCATTGGCAGAATTTTGCTAATCTGATAAGTGATAGCTCATTGTTACTTAATTTGCATTTACCTGATTAGGGAAGTTAAGCATCTTTTGATCTATACTTGCCATTTGTACTTTCTCTTCTCTGAACTCTCTATTAATATATTTTGCCTATTTTCAATTGCATTTTGTTATCAGCTTGTAAAAACACTTCATATATTAAGATTTTACCTGTCATAGGTATGGAAATATTTTCCTCAGTATTTTATCTGAGTGATTTTCATCAGACAATTTTTTAAAGATTTTATTTATTTATTTGGCGGGGGAGGAGAAGGAGCAGGAGTAGCAGCAGGCAAAGGGAGAAGGGGAGCCCGATGTGAGACTCAATCCCACGCTGCCAGAATCATGACCTGAGCTGAAGGCAGATGCTTAACTGACGAAGCCACCCAGGCATCCCACCTGTATATGTATTCTTCCAAAATAGTTTATTTTCAGGCTTTACGCAAACGAAATCATTCTGTATGTGTTCTTTTGTATCTTCTTTGCTCCATAATGTTTGTGAGAATCATCTACATTTTTGTGTGCAGCCAAACTTTGTTCATTTGTCTTGCTGTATAGCATGCTGTTGAAAGAACATATCACAACCTACATATTTAGTTGTTCCTTGCTTTAGTTTTTGTCAAAAATGCTGCTATGAATTCTTCTTAATGTGTTACAATGTACACATGCAAAATTTTCTCTATGGTATGTACCCAGTGGCAGGCTTGCTGGGTCACGGGCTCTGCATATCTTCAGCTTTTGTAGATACCTACTAACTGGCTTCCAAAGCAGTTGTACCAATTTACAGACAATCCTCTCTCCCATACAACAGTTCCCATTGTGTCACATCCTCACCAACCCCTAGTATGGTCAGATTTTTAACATTTTTTTGCCAATCTGGTTGGTAGGTGGGTTATAAGTATCTCATTGAGGTTTTAATTTCCATGTCTAGTTTATGAGTGAAGTTGAACATATTTTAGTTTATTGGCAATTTCTACTTCCTTTATTGTGAAACATCTTTTCAAATTCATTGTCCATTTTTCTATTGGGCATTTTGCTTACTGGTCTGTAGGAGTTCTGAATAATAAATTTTCCTTCCACCTCTGATCCTTACTAGTTTACCCTTCCCCTCCTCAGGGATAGCTGGACTTCCTCCATGCCAGCTTGGTCCCCAAGGCCTCAAGAGAGTCAAGTGGAACCTGCATTCCCTTTTATGACCATATTAGTCACATAGTTTTACTTTTGCTCCTGGGGCAGGAACACAAATCCCACCCCTTGATGGAGGATTATTAATGTCACATTATAATAAAAGCCTTGGAGGCTACAGCCATCCTTGGAAAAATACAATCTACCACATGGGTGCTTTGGAAAATTTCCCATATTCTTGGGGGAAATTGGGACATAAATAGTTAGCAGGAACAAGGAATACCTTCATTTAAAAGAATGAAATTTGGTGTAAATCCTGAGTCTTTTTTTTTTTTTAAGATTTTATTTATTTATTTGACAGACAGAGATCACAAGTAGGCAAAGAGGCAGGCAGAGAGAGAGAGATGGAAGCAAGCTCCCTGCCGAGCAGAGAGCCCGATGCAGGGCTCGATCCCAGGACCCTGGGATCATGACCTAAGCCGTAGGCAGAGGCTTTAACCCACTGAGCCACCCAGGCACCCCTAAATCCTGAGTCTTAAAAAAATTTTTTATATATAGAGGAAGGGCAACTCCAGTCATTGGACGGTCATCAACTAACACATGGATGTGCTTATAGATCATCATCAAAAACTTTCGAAAATATTCTTAGCCTCCTGAACCAGAAGAGACTTTCCATGAACCAGAAGAAACATGAAAGTGTCAGCTTTTAAAGACATTGGGGCTCACAAGCATACTTTGTAAAGCGGATGAGCCACTGAATTTGTACCACACTTACAGAGCAAAGCAGTGTTCCTTGGCTTAGCTCTTTGTCTTCAATTGTTTGGACTGCTGCAACAAAATGCCATAGACTAGGAGGCTTACAAACAGCAAACATTTATTTCTCATAGTTCTGGAGTCCAAGATGAAGGGAGATTTGATGTCTGCTAAGAGCCTGCTTCCTGGTTCATGGATGGCGGTCTTCTCACTGTGTCCTCACATGGTGGGAGGAGCAAGTGAGATCTTTAACGTCTCTTTTATAAAGGCACTAATATCATTCATGAGGGCTCTGTCCTCATGGGTTAATTATCTCCCAAAGTCCTCATCTACAAATACTATCATATTTGAGATTAAGTTTCAACATATAAATTTTGGGGAGACACAAATATTCAGTCTATAGCAGCCCTTTAAAAAAATTAACATATAATGTATTATTTGTTTCAGGGGTACAGGTCTGTGATTCATCAGTCTTACACAATTCCCAGCACTCACCATAGCACATACCCTCCCCAATGTCCATCACCCAGCCATCTCATCCCTCCCACACCCTTCCACTCCAGCAACCCTCAGCTTGTTTCCTGAGATTAAGAGTCTCTTATGGTTTGTCTCCCTCTCTGGTTTCATCTTGTTTGAATTTTCCTTCCCTTCCTTTATGATCCTCTGTCTTGTTTCTCAAATTCCTCATATCAGTGAGATCATATGATAATTGTCTTTCTCTGATTGACTTATTTCGCTTAGCATAATACCCTCTAGTTCTATCCATGTCGTTGCAAATGGCAAGATTTTGTTTTTTTGATGGCTGCATAATATTCCATTGTCTATATATGCCACATCTTCTTAATCCATTCATCTGTTGATAGACATCTGGGCTCTTTCCATCATTTGGCTATTGTGGACATTACTGCTATAAATATTGGGGTGCATGTGCCCCTTCGGATCACTACAGTTGTATCTTTGGAGTAAATACCCAGTAGTGCAATTGCTGGGTCATCAGGTAGCTCTATTTTCAACTTTCTGAGGAATCTCCATACTGTTTTCCAGAGTGGCTATAGCAGCCCTTTTAAGGCAATACCTTGAAGTCACTGTTTCTTGATACTCTCAAATGCTTCTCGAGAGGCCAGAGCAGCTACTGTCAGAGTTGAGTGGTTTATGACTTTGTGCAAGAGGCAGTTGAGGTTATCACAATACCTTTGGGCCAGGTTATTTTAAGTTACAATAGACAGTTTGTGAATTTCACTAACCAACTGGAGGCTCTTTCTAGCTAAAATCATGATTTCAGCATAAAAGAAAAGAAGAGGTAAGTTAAATGTGAGCACCTGTTCTTCTAAAATTGCTCTACTGCAGGTACCAGCCCTAGAGAGTTGGCAGATGGTTTTATGTTTCTAAGCCTGACCTTAGCAGCCCTTCATCAATCTTTCCCTGATTGATTTTCAGGCAAGAGGAGACTCCGGCTTCCCAGGGTACCCAAGACACCTTTGATTTAGTTACTACCTGAAGACCAATTAATTAGCCCACACTGGTTCTCTCCAGTTTTCCTAACAAAGCTGGTTCTCTCCAGTTTTCCTAACAAAGCTAGGAAACACTGGCTGGGGCAACTTTTTACTAGCTCATTAATTACTGTCACCCCAGACGTGGATACTTTTAAAAGATAAAGAAAAGAGCATCATTTTGTATGGGGGAAGATGGGGGATCTCCAAAGCCTGCAACTATCCTGCACTATAATTCCTGTAGTCAAGGGGCTCTTGTCTTTCAGAAACCTCCATTGTTAGGACTGAAGCTACTAACTGCTTTTCCCGTTGCACCTTAACTCATGGAAGCCAAGGCAGGCTTGTTAATCATGAGAGAATTTGCCCTTGACTATGAGGCACTTTTTATTTTTTAAATTTCCTTATTTTCCTTTCCTTTCCTTTTCTTTCTTTCTTTCTTTCTTTCTTTCTTTCTTTCTTTCTTTCTTTCTTTCTTTCTTTCTTTCTTTTTTAAAGATTTATTCATCTGTCTGGGGGGAGGAGAGGCAGAGGAAAATGGACAGAGAGAATCCCAAGCAGACTCTTGGTAAGTGCAGAGCCCTTTGTGGGGCTCGGTCTCACAACCCTGAGATCATGACCTGAGCCAAAACCAAGAGTCAGATACTCAACTGACTGAGCCACCCAGGCACTCCAAGTTTTTGTTTTTTGTTTTTTAAAGTCAAATGGGATTGTGTTGTTGTTGTTGTTGTTTTTTATGACACAGAATTAATTCATAATCAACTCTCAGTTCTCCTTTGGGTAGATTATCTGGGAATCTCACTTCCCCCCACCCCTTTTTAAAAAGATTTGGCAGAGAGAGAGAGAGAGATAGCAAGAGAGGGAACACAAGCAGGGGGAATGGAAGAGGGAGAAGCAGGCTTCCTGCTAAGCAGGGAGCCCGATATGGGGCTGGATCCCAGAACCCTGGGATCATGACCTTAGCTGAAGGCAGACGCTTAATGACTGAGTCACCCAGGCGCCCCTCCCTTTCTTTCTTTCTTTTTTAAAGGGAGAGGATCTTAAGCAGGGCATGGAGACTGAAGTGGAGCTCAATCTCATGACACTGAGACTATGACCTGAGCCAAAATCAAGAGTCAGACACCTAACCTACTGTGCTACCCAGGCTCCCCTGGGGATCTCACTCTTGACACCCACTCAGCCAGTTTCCCCTTGTCCATCTCTTACCTGGCCCCATTTCTCTCCTAGTCTTTCCTCAGTCTTTGCTCTTCATTCCCAGCTAGGACAAAGCTAGGAAGAGTCAGGGCTGGATGTGGGGATGTGCTGGATTTGATAAGAAATACCAGAACAGGGGCACCTGGGTGGCAGCTCATGTCATGACCTCAGGATCATGAGATTGAGCCCTAAGTCTGCCTGAGATTCTCTCTTTCCCTCTTTCTCTGCTTCTCCCCCCACTCTCCCTCTCTCTTTTTTTTTTTTTTAATTTTTTTAAAAAAGATTTTATTTACTTATTTGACAGACAGATCACAGGTAGACAGCGAGACAGGCAGAGAGAGAGGAGGAAGCAGGCTCCCCGCTGCACAGAGGGCCCGATGCGGGGCTCGATCCCAGGACCCTGAGATCATGACCCGAGCCGAAGGCAGAGGATTTAACCCACTGAGCGACCCAGGCGCCCCTCCCTCTCAGTCTCTTAATAAATAAGTAATATCTTGAAAAAAAAAAAGTACTAGAACAGCATACCCATTTTTAGGATTAGTTACTTTGACTCTTCTCCTTTAAGAGTAAAACCAGAAGTTGATTTTGGCTACCAAGAACTTCCTCCTCATGATGGCATTTACACATGGTATTTAAAAGATAAACTGAGGCATATTAAAAATTTCAAGAGTTTGAGCAAAAATCAATTCCAATCTGGCAGTGCTAAACCAGAAAGCGGTTAGAAATGCTCCACCAACAGGAGCTATGGGCCAAACATTTATAGAAAAGACTTGGAAGCAGAGCAAGTAAATTATTTGATTGGCCATAGCTTAAGGAGCTGCATTATTTGTGAAAGCCTAGTTGGCTGTTTATGACTGGTTGTCCTTAGGTTTTGGTTTCTTAACCTCGAGGCATTTACAGGCTTAGGTCTTGGTTTGCTTATACAGGGGTCTGAGGCATTAGAACCACCTCAGTCTTGTGGCCTCCTTGTTTAAGTAATTTAAAAGTAGTGTATGCATTAAATTTTTTGTATTATGGAAAATTTAAAAAGTGCACAAAAGCAAAGAAATACCATAATTACTCCTCCCAGTCCCTTCCACTCTATATTCATTATGCAGCTTTGATGTTTATCAACTCATGACCAATTTTGTTTCATATACACCCCCAACCCCAAGTGTTTTGTGTTCTGTGTTTGGATTCACCTGAAACCCTGTTTCCCCAGTTGAACCTATCTAGGAGGTGACCCTGGGTGCTGCAGACTCCTGTTGGTCTGTCTTCCACTCCGTCTTGTGGACCAAGGCTTGAGAACACCTCGAGTGTCACATTCTATTATACTTGATGGGGAAACTCGAGGCGTCCTGGTGGCGGGCAGGACAAAAGGACAGCTGTGCCGGGCTGACCACAAATTAGGGCATCTTTGGAGGTTGTCCTCCAATTCCCAATTAATTTTTAGGAGAGCTTTAATTATGCCATCAACAGTCCTCACTTAAACAATCACAGGCACTCTGGCTAGGGGAGACATGAGTGACAGACTAGATTTGCATAACCATTTACCCTAATTAGAATGTCAAAAGTTGGTGGCTAAGAGGCCAAGTTGTGCTGTGACTTAGTATCATTTTAATTTAGACCAATTTCCTATTATCACAACTGTCTTCCTCTTTGCCTCTCAGGTCCTCTTTCCTTTTAACTGATTTGTAGCAAAAACAGAATGGAAAACAGAGCAACTAACAACTCACTTGTAGGCTGAACTCCCGAGAAACTCTAAAAGGTTTCTTTCCTTAATCCAAGCCATTATTTTAGCTTCTAAATAAACATAATTGCATGGACATTTATATGTAGCACTAGTAATTTAGGTAGACAGTTAGCTTTGAACCCAGAAGCCTGCTCTTTGCGTACGTGTGTGTGCACGCACGCGTGTGTGTGGGTATGAAGTGGAAGAATCATCTTCAGGTTGTCCCAGGAGAAAAAAATAGTGTCTTTGTATAGTCACTTTTATTCCAGTGCTTTAACACAAGGATTAGTGTGTAATATCAATTGTAAGATACACTCATTAATAGATAATTTTGTTTTTAATAACCTGTAAAGCTTCTGTAATAAATGTTTTGGACTATGAGATCTGAAAACTACAAAGCAGGCTGAGAATAAACAGAACTCCAGGTCTCAGGCATAGGAACCACCCTAACCCATTAGAGACTGTTTAGGCACGCATGGGTGATTTCTGGGTCCAGCGGCTGAGCTACTTACCCAGGTCGTAGTTAAATCAGGCATCCTCTGTCTTTCCGCCCTCATTCCCTTTTAGCAGCAGGAGGCCACCTATTTAATTAGTTGGGGGTGGGAGCGTCTGTAATCTCCTGGGGGCAGCTTTAGTCCCAGGGTTGGATAAGAGGGTGAATCCAAACCCGGGTGTGGCTGGCCTCTCCCCTGCAACATATGGGGAACCCACCATGCCTTCAGCCCAAGTTCCAGTGGCAAGCATTAGTGGAGAGGCCTTCCCTGCTGGGAACACACCCTGCAAAGCCAAGGGCAGGTGGCGTCACTAGTAGAGGTCAAGCAGTTCTTAGACCAAACAGCATCTGGCGAACTATGCCAATTGGAAATCAATGTCCCTGCCTGGGTGGGTTTAATTTTATGGTTGTTTGCACAAACTTACAGCCCCTAATGGGAAGGGCAGAGCTCAGAGCAGCCTCCCAGGATTGTTCCAATGGAGTATGATGTCTTCACAGCCCATCGATAAATTGAATTAAAGAGTTTTGTTTAGTAGAGGCTAGGGTTGGAGCCTGGTTCCAGGCTAAGCCAGACTATAGTAATGGTGGGGTTAGCCACTATTTATCCAAGGCCCGGAGGTCTGACCACAAATGCAATACATGAAAGCCCCCAAAGCCTACCACATCACCTCCAGCCTGAGGGAGACATGTGGGCTCCTCTGCGTGTGGCAAAATTGGATCATTATGTTCAATGTTCTGATGCCATGTTAAGCAGGCCAGTATTCTCTGGACTGACAGATTTTAGAGTGGTTAAGACGCTATGTTCTGCAGTCAGACAAATTCAGGTTCCATCACTCACCAGCAGAAGGAACTTGGGACAAGTTTCGAACCCCTCTAAGCCTCATTTTCCTCATAAATCTCAGGTACTAAAAATGGCAAAAAAGACAATAATGAAAATTCTAGCCAAATATGAGTAAGATAGACATGTTAAATAAATAGGCAGGAACCAAGTGAGTAATGCTGGTTTTAAAATCTTGAATGTTAACATTTTTACAATGGAAGTCCATAGTCTTAAAGTTGTGTGGGAAGTCTTCAAGTTGCTCATTTCTCCCCTTTCTTGTTTTTCGACAAAGAGATGAAGAACCAGGCACATATTTTGATTTACCCTGTAATGAATGGGTTCTTGTGTTAGGAGGACTTCATGCCAGTCTCTGGTCCAATCAGAACCAGAACTCCAGGGAACCCAGCAGTAGTCATGCAACAGCTTCTGTCACATTCCTTAGGTAGGTCACTCCCCCGAGAGAGCTGGGTAATCAGGATCTAGTGATGACTTAAGGGAGAAAAACTTTTGTGTAGCTGGAGATGGGGTTGCTTTCTTCAGGGCCAAAACTCTGCTGGAGGTGGGCCTGCCTGGCCATATGTACCCCAAGGCTTCCTTTCCCCCATCAAAGACAGTTTGGTTGCAAAGGACACCAAGGGAACGGGGCGAGGAGCCCCGATTCTGGGTGTGGCTGGGGGAAGAGGACGGGAGAAGAAGGGCCAGTTCTCCCAGATGAACAGAGAGCAGCGGTGGTCAAAGAAATTGTACTACAGCCCAAACTGCAGCTTCCCTGAGACGCCTGGTTACCTTCTCCTTTATCTGCAGCTTCAGCTGAATCCCCATCACTGGGGCAGGATGAAAGGGTACCCCTTTCTCTAACAGACACAAACTGCAGTGGCTTCTGGTCGCAACCAAGCCCCTGATGACTCCACTGTTGTTCCCTAGCCACAGCTAGAGACACTTGACAGGCTGGTCAGTCCAATTCTCTCTCCTGGCTATTTGAAAACGACTGGAATAGACAAGTGGGCTGGGCAGTCATCTCATGATAGCGCTCTAGGACCAAGAGCAAGGGCTCCTCAGGTCCCAGGTCACTTTCATTCATTCACCTGCCAGGGAATACGTTAAGCTTCCTTTGATTTGGTCAGCTACTCCTCATATCATTTCTTGTCTCCATTTTGCTTAAAGACTGGTTCTTTTTTCCTTTTTTCTTCTGCAATAACCTTAAGTGATACTGTTTCCTACTGAAAACTTTTTAAAAAGAGGTAGAGAGAGGTGAATTTTGTACAGGAGGCTTATGATGTTTGCAAGTGGTTTAACGTAAAACTTTTGTTTTTTCCAACCTTGAGAATATCATTCTTAACTTAAAATTTCCCTCATAAAAGGCATCTTCAACCATGAGAAAATAAGACTATCTGGAGATGCATGTACCAGGTGGCTAGCCAGCTGGACTTGTTCCTTGGCTAAGTGATTTACATCTATGTCTGGAAGGCTAGGCCTCCACAAAATGACCAAGTTGGCTTCCTCAAGAAGAGGTGACATGAGAGTGCTATTTCTTCAAATGTCAAAGGTCTCTGAAAAAGGGTTTTGGGCTCATCTAAGCCACACAAATGCATGAAGCCAAGTACATTGAAATTTTTTTTTAAATTTTATTTACTTGACAGAGAGAGAGAGAGCAAGAGAGGGAACACAAGCAAGGGGAATGGGAGAAGGAGAAGCAGACTGCCCGCTGAGCAGGGGCCCAATGTGGGGTTCGATCCCCAGACCCTGGTATCATGACCTAAGCTGAAGGCAGACACTTAACGACTAAGCCACCCAGGCATCCCTAAAATTTTTTTTAAAGTTTTATTTAAGTAATCTCTATACCCCACACGGGACCCAAACTCACGACCCTGAGCTCAAGAGTTGCATGCTCTTCCGACTGAGCCAGCTAGGTGCCCCCGTTTTATTCTTTATGAACTACAATATTACCTTCAGTGATTAACTGGAACAGCCTCAGCTATGCCAATCATCCAGTGAGCAGGCCATGGGTTTCCTTCCGTTACTATTAGAAATGGCTTCTTCCAAAGGATCCATCCTTCTAGTCCATGTTTGGATGCTGATTCAGACTGGGAAGGCTCTAGCCCCATCTTCTCCAAAGAGCTTCCTCTGAGGATCCAAATGTGAGGTTGGGTCCTTTTATCAATGACAACTCTGAAGATAGGTAATATCCCAGAGCAAGAGATCAAAGTCTCCCAGCTCCCTCAAATAGGGAGACTTTCCATATGATATCACCAAGGGTTGGTTAACTCTGCAGCACAGCTAAAGACACAAGTCCCCTTCAATTTCTTCTCTTTTCTTTTTCTTTCTTTCTTTTTTTTTTTTTTTTAAGATTTTGTTTATTTATTTGACAGACAGAGATCACAAGTAGGCAGAGAGGCAGGCAGAGAGGCAAGCAGAGAGAGGGGAGGAAGCAGGCCCCCCGCCCAGCAGAGAGCCCGATGCGGGCCTTGATCCCAGGACCCTGGGATCATGACCCGAGCCGAAGGCAGAGGCTTTAACCCACTGAACCACCCAGGCGCCTCTTCTCTTTTCTGGCAATGGAGTTCATCCTCTCCCCATGGCCACGATCAGGTTGCTTCCAGATGGCTACCTTTGGCACAATCCATCTTCACTTCTGTAGGAGCCACTCAGAATATCAGCGGTACTGTTTTAGCTTCCCATAGACCACATGATTCACCGAAACTTCCTCCATGCTTCCTGGAGTTTTCATGTTTCCGTGTCATGAGTTAGCAGTTAGAGCCCTCTTACGGAACTCCCCACCTGATGACTCTTGAGCCTTCCATTTGTTTCTCTGTCTCCCACCCTCCCTTTCCTACCCACGTGGTAGATAAAAGGACTAGGAACAGACCAGGGGAAAGCAACTAGGTGCATCACCAGGCAGGTCTTGGGTAAAATCAGAAAAGTGTTCGATTAACTTCTGGGAATCCAGAAGCACACTCTGTGGTTTGACTGAAGTACAAAGAGGGTCACCTCCTTGACCCCAAAGCACTGATGCTGACCACTAGCACCTAAAGACACACATTGCTCCTGTTCTGTCTCCATTTCCGAAGCATTACCCAATATAACCCTGAAATGGAAATTTTCTACTGACTAATTTCTTTCTAATTTCAGGAGCTCATATTGTGTGATCAACTTGCGGCAGCCCCCCCCCCTTTTTTACTTTGTATTTTGCAGAATTTCAGACAGGAAGAATAGTACAATGAACCACAATATGCCCATCACCCAGCTTCAACAATTATTAAGTCATAGGCAATCTTGTTTTACCTATACTTCTACCTATTTCTCTCTGTCCCAGATTATTTTGAAACAAATTCCACATATTTTATAATTTCATTTGTGAATATTTCAGTATGTATCTCTAAAATATAAGGGCTTAATGTAACCATGATATCTATTTATCTAAAATAACTTGCCAACAATTAATAAATTATTATTATTAATTCCTTACTATTAAGTATGCAATCAGTGTCCAAATTTCCCCGATTGCCTCATACATATTTGTAATATTGGTTTATTTGATTCAGGATCCAGACAAGATCCATACATTGCATATGGCTGATATGGTTCTAGTCTCTTATTATAATTCCATAGGTTCCCACTTCAATTTTTCTTTTTTCTCGGGCAGTATATTTGTTGACAAACGACTTTTTGTCCTATTGAGATTTTCAGTTCTGGATTCTGCTGATTGTCTCCCTACAGTATCTCTTAACATGTTTGTCTTCTAAATGTTATGCAAATTGTTAGATATAGAGGACTAATAACATTCAGGTACAAATTTTTAGTAGGTATACTAGTAATGCTGTGTTTTTCTATCAGGAGGTACCGTATCTGCTTCTGTCTCTTAACTCTTTCTAGTGGGTTAACTGAACAATAATTAGAAGCACTCAAATAACAGAGGTGGGTTATTCGCAGGCACAGGTCCACCAGCAGGCCTTAGGCAATAAACTGTGGGTTGGGACAGTTTGAATCTGACCCTGCCACCAATGCCCTTCTCTCTACTGGCACTTCCTTCCTTTCTGGGTCCCTTTATATTCATTCAAATTCTGTCCTGACTGAACAGCGAACCTCTGATCATCCTCCTTGACAGCTAGTTTTTTGCCCTGAAAATTTTCCCAGCCTCAACATCTTCCAGCACATCCATCTAACCATTGGAATTACCAGAGAATTTGCATGCTTCAAGTAACTTTATAAGAGATATCTTCAGGACTCAAAAGAATGACTAGAATATAGTGGAGAAGGAATTAGTTCATTAATTTCAGAACTGCAAGTTAGACTTTTGAGTGTAAAGATATACATATTTTTAAAAGACTTCTGTTTATTTGAGAGAGATGGAGAAAGCACATGAGTGTACAAGCTGTGGGAGGAGCAGCTGGAGAGGGAGAAGCAGACTTCCCACTGAGCAGGGACTCTGAGATCATGACCTGAGCTGAAGGCAAATGCTTAACTGACTGAGCCACCCAGGTACCCCAAAATAGACAGATTTTTTTGAAAAAGTCAAATGCTATAATGTTTTAAGACGGTCTCTTCCTAAAATGTAAGATTATGGATTCAGCTTGCATTTTCCAAAATTTTTGTGCTTGGATACTGCTCTCTGGATAGCCTCCAAGATGAAGAGTTTCTATGGCCACATAATTTGGGAAACTCCATATATCTCATCCTGAGAGGGACCATGATCATAGTAAAAGGTCTGAAAAGTCCTACAGTAAAAAGCCTGTATAGCTTTGTTAAAACCAGAATTTTCTTTTCTTTGTTGAAGGGTAACAGTTTCAGAATACTCTTTGGGAAACCAATAAAGCTGATCTTCTGGGTAAAGTGAGGCATGAGAGAAAGAAGGCACTGGGGGCTAGAATCAGCACTTTGGAATTTCTCTGACCCACTTGAGTCTGGGGATACTGGGGAGATTGAATTGATAAGAGATTCTCATAATGGGCTTCTGCAGAAAAGTTGTGTCCTAGGGGTATTTCCTGGCCTAAAGTCATCAAGTATTAAAGTAAACTTTTGGCTTCCATCTGAGATGACTTACCTGTATCATGCATACCATCATGGGGCATGGAGGCACAAACCTATGTTTCATGGGCCCCAAATCAACATTCGTCAGTTAGTAGCAAAGCAAATCTGCTAACTTAGAGTGACAGATTATATGGAAAGTGGGCATTAGCTTCTGGGGAATAGGACGGATGTGCTGGAGGAAGGGGGCTATGGGCATCACTTGGCATCTGAGTAATGCAGTGGTTGCATAACTGGGAAAGCACAAGGTGCTCAGCTGTCTGGGTCCCTGAAGCCTCAAGAAGAGGCAGTGGTGAGAGGTAAACAGCAAGTGATGGAAGACCAGGGTTGGAAGAGCTGACTCTGGTAAACTTGGCTTATGAGGGGGGATGGTCAGAAGCCCAGGGTCAGAGGGGTATTGAAAACTTAGGCTCTCTCTTTTTTGGTATTGACATCCAAGAATCTGATATGTCAGGAGATGCAGAAGCAAGAAGCCATAGGTATGGTGAGATGTGGAGATGACAAGTCCTGGGGTTAGGGAGGTGTATGTGGGTTGAAGCAGGCCATTAGTCCTCTGCTGTGAGAACAGCAAGTATCCAGGTCCTGGGAAGAGAGAGCTCGTGGTAAATGAGGGATCTCATTAACCACACTGAGGGTCAGGACAGACCTTTAGGAATCTAAGGAGGAGGGCATCCTGTGTGTGTGTGTGTGTGTGTGTGTGTGAAGATGTAATTGCAGGAGGGTCTGAAGAGGAAGGGTAAACTCAGTAAGTCCTCAGGAACCTTTGATTCTCTCCCAGGTACATCAGATACCAAGCTCAGGGCTAGGTACTAATTCTAAACCACTAGTAGGAGATGGAGCTCCAAGGAAACCTAAGATTTGGTTCACGGAAATAGGCTAATCTGTGCCTACAAGCTACCAGTCCCTGCCTACTGTTAAGCAGGGCTAAGGCAGGCTGGAACTGACACAGTGGTGCACATAAGTCTCAGCACCTTTAATGAACATCTGCTACGTGCTGGCCATAACACTAGGCACTGGGGGTACACTAAGGCCCTGTCCCTAACATCACAAGACCTAGTGCAGCACAGAGCATGTGCTCTAGGGAGAAAGAGAACTGGGTTTCAAATCTACTCACTGGCTATGCAGTATGGTTTTAATCAGGGCTTTGAATTGTCTTGGTCACAAAATGAAGATTCTAACAACCCCTATGCAAAGGGGTTGTTAGAAGATAGGAATTAATACCTGGTAACCATTTATTGTTTCCTGAAGGCATTACTTTATTTATGGTGATGACATTGGTTTCTTTAGCTTAAGGTCAGCCTGAATAAAAACTTCAGTTAACCAAGCAGCTAACGCATATTTATCAAACACTCTAGCAAGACCCAGGTATCTGAAATTTGCCCCTTCCCTCAAAGAACTTATAACTTATTTGGAGAAATAGGAAATGAATTCATAAGAAGATACCAACAATACCAGTTTGAGGGTAGAGATTTTTGCACTGTGGCCAACTCTATTTCTAGCACCTGGCACATAGTAATTTCACTAAATATTTGAATAAATGAAAGTTTGAAAAAATGAAACAAATTGGTATATGGTTGCCAAAGGAATAGGAAAGCACATATACTCCTATGGCTACCAATGCTGGATACCACTTGGAGACAGCCAGGAATCTGACTGGTATAGATATCTAGTGAGCTAGGCATGACCTCTTTTTGCTCCCTGCTCAGTGAAGGTCAGTAGGAGGCTGGGGCACAGACAGGGAAGTAAGACTCAAACATGATGGTGAGGCGGAACAGGAACACAGGAATTAAAAGACCCAAGTCTTCGGACATTTAGAAAAACTTGTTCAGCCAAGCTGCTGAAATTGCACAAAGAAACTAAAAAGCAACGTCAACTAAAATAGAGAGAAAACCACTTCCCCCTGGGGCAGGGAGTGGGTATCAGCGGCTGGCCTGGGCCAGCAAGGCCTCTGGGCTTTAACTCTGAGCTGACTCAGGTACTGCCTGAAACCTGGATTGTAATGAGAGCCACCCTTTGGGGAAGTAAGCCACCTGCTCACTGTGAAACAGCGAATACCACAATTTCAGAGCAGAAACAAAAGCAGCAGGTCTGTTGCCACTGCTTTGGAGGGCACAATTTCCCCCCAAAGAGTCCATTTGAGCAGGAAGAAAAAGAGCTGTGTTCCTAGCGGAACAGTGTCTACTCTCCCTTTGTGTGTGGGGTCCCTTCATCTACCTTTTCCTCTTCCTTTCTTTTTTTCTTTCAACCAAATTTCTTGAGCATCTGTTATGAGCTAGACACAATTCTATGTACTAAAGATACAGCTAGGAATAGTACAGACGAAACCCCTGAATTCCTGGATTTGCCAAAGAGCGAAGGACATAAAGCATCAGACAGAACAGGAGTTGAATGACACAACGAAGCCACCTGGGGGAGATCTGGGGAAACTGTATTTGAGGCCAAGGGAGCAACCAGGGAAGAAGCTCCAAGGTGGGGGAAAGCATGGGATGTGGAGGAGGAGCAGCCTTTTGAGAGGGCAGCAGTAAGAGATGATGTCAGAGGGCTGGGGTCACGAGCCAAAATCCTTCTTCCTCCAGAGCACAGTAAAATCTCTCTGCTCTGAGCCCCTAATGGTACTAACCACATACTGTTTCATGCCTAGGACAGTGGTCCCAGTTTTTCTGATCATACACTCCTATCAGAGAAAAAAAAACAACAACGCTGGTATATACTCATATATAAATATACATTTTTATATTTTGTATGCCATAAATACACCCCAAGATAGAAATTTAAAAAACCAGGTAAAATAAATATCAGCAGAATTTCTAATCTTCTTACATACTCTAATGGACTGTCTTGTGTGCTGTTTGGGGACTATAACACTGGTTTATGACTCAGGGTTAGTTTTTTGATGGGCGTTGGGTCTTATCTCCACAACTGGATTGTGAATTCCATTAGGCTAAAGGCTGTCATCCCTGATGTTGTCTGGCACAGGGCTGAACAGATGGAAACAGTAATTACTGGTGGACATGCAGACAAGGAGACACCTTTGTATAGGGTCTTCGCTGGGAGGCAGGATGGGTCCTGTGATTTTGCTGTTGCCTGGAGAAAAGATTCCTTGTACCAGTCCAGGGTTCAACCAGCGAAATGGGGCCACTGTGTGGACTATGGAAGAAGGAACTTATTGTAAGGATGATGACTTACACAATAGGGCAAGGGGCTAAGAGTGCAAGTGTCCAGAAGGGGTTGTTGAAGCATCAAGGAATAGTCACTAAGGAACCCTGGCTTGGGTGAATGAGAAAGAGCTTGCAGTTGGGTCTGGGAGGCGTGTATTTTCAGGGGCTGAAATAAGACTAGGTGGGGAGGTGTGGTACAGTAGAGCTGGCAGTCAGGAGGGAAGAGTAGAAACACAGTGAAAAAGTTCAAGAACAAACGGGAATCCAGGTGCACCCTTATGTCTGTTTTTCATGGCCTCTAACCTGTAATAATGTTCAGAACATGTTGACTTCACTTCTGCTTCCCAAACCTCATGTAACTTCCTTTTGCCCACCTCAAATCCAAATGACACAGGGAAGGGCATTCTGAAAAACATAGCTTCTGGTCCAGATTTACCATAGAACAGTGCAGCCCATCCCTTGGATTGATTCCCTTCGTTCTGCTTCTAGACTCATGAAAAGAAATCATAACTGATTTGTCTCCTCAAAAAGACCTCAGTACCAGGAAGGGAAGGCCCTGGATGGTGAATGCAAATATTCCAGTCATTGGAAAAATAGAGCATCCCCTGAAAATTAACACTTTAAAATATGTGTCTGTAACTACAAAACTGAACCTCAAACTATAATACAATCCCCAAACTTACTTGCCAGTAAGGCCCTGAGCAGCAAAAGGGAAAAGGAACTCCTTTCAATTTACTCTTCTCTCCCTGTTCCTGCTCCTATGGAAGAGAAGGAAAATAAAGCAAAAATGAGCAGAAAGGAGGGGAGGCTAATCTAGATCTTGAACAACTGCCACAGGTCATTTTATTTACCCAAATAAGCACCTGTACCGCGTTTAACTGTATGCCAAACACAGACCTAAGTGTTTACAAAGATTAACTATCTAATCCTCATACCAAATCTGTAAATTGGTTCTATTATTACCCTTCTCTTTAACAGGTTAAGTTAAGAGGCATAGAGAAGTTAAGTAAGTTGCCTAAGATTGCACAGCTGGGATTCACATCATGACTAACTGTAGCTTTATGTATAAAAGATTCAAACAATGATTCATTAAGTTCATTTTCATTATCATTTGTAAAATCTATTCACAACATGAAGGATTAGCTGTCATTTAAAGAGTGACTTCCTTAGGGACCAGGCAGGTTCTTTACAGCTACAGTCTCATCTGATGCTCTCTACTGCCCTTTGAAGTAGGTATTATGATTCCACTTTGCAGATGGAAAAATAGAAGTGATCTGTGTAAGGGCACACAGCCAGCTGACAGGAGATACAGGACTCAAAACTGACTCCAAAGATGGTGCTTAACCCAGACACTAAGAGGAGGCTAAGATCCACTATGGAGAAGAGTGAATGCAGAGTCTAAACCATGCAAGTCAGTCTGGCTCATGGTGAGGAGAAACTAAATCAGACTGTCAAGCCAGAATTTTCAAGCAGTGTGTGAAGTGATAGGAGTTGGAGAATCACCTGGGACACTGTGGTAAGCCCATACTTTCTGGAGATAAGTGATCACTTCTGGGGCCTGGGATGGGAACCCCTGCATCCTTGTCAACTATCTTTAAAGTAATATTGCTCCTATTTTTCTACTCCTACAGGTGTAAACTCCTTCTATGTCTCCCTCTCCCCCCATCTCCATCTGCTAGTTTTGATTTCTGGCCAACCCTGAAATATAAAGTAACTGCCAGTTCCCTTGGTAAGATCATACCTTCAGGACAGAAACAATGTGGGAATTTCTGAGATGCATGGTCTTCTGGCTCAAATGACGGTATTTTCTGGTAAGAATTAATTTTGCATTCAAAATGTGGAGGTGATGTGTATGTTCTTTATAAGGTGAAGGAATGCAAATCATTCATATGGGTTATTCACTAGGAATGCACTCATTCTGTAGCATCTATCTCTCATTTACCTAATTTATTTTTCTAGCCATTCAGTTTGTGTCATGTATTACCTTTCATTGTCTAAGTGCTCTGCTAGACATTAGAGTTATGAAATAAGTAACACTATCCTTTAAGTACACAATTTCTAACTTTATTCCTGAAACGTTCACTAGTGACTTGTCTGACTTTGGGAAGTCACTGGTGGATCTCAGTTGCCTACCATAAACTGAGTGGCTTGTATTAAGTGATCTTATAATTTGAAAGCCTCTAAAATCAAAGGACAGAGGATATTTTAATACAGTCATTAAGTTGCTCAATACCTCTGAGCATACTGTTTAGCTTCTATGACACACCTTCTCCTCTATAAAATAAATGGGAGGTTCTAGAGCAGGTTTGAAAAAGTGTATTCCAAGGAACTTTGTGAACAGGCTTTTCCAGGAAAAGAAGGTCTGTGTTCAAAAAGGTCTAAGAAATGCTGGAGTCAGGAGGTTTCCTTATCTTAGGACCTCTCAGAAACTTTATTGTACTAATTTTGTTTCATGTCTTTCCAAGCGGGAGATAGCAAATATGTTTCCCAAACTTACTTGACAATGAAATCCTTTTCCCCTAAAGCCTCTCTGTAGTACTAATAAATTGTCCTTCAGAATACATTTAGGAAATGTCTTACTTTACACACTGTATACTCCTAAGGCCCTTTATTATAGCAATGTTCTCTATGCATCTCTATCTTAGATCAATTTCATGTCATAGATATCTGCTAGTTTATGTTCTTATGTGCTGTGTGCATACTGCTATTTTTCCTTTTTGGAAAAGTTGTGCTTTTGCTTCTTTTAGTACACAGGCTATAATCTCTCCAAACATGAATATATGGCCTGCAAAATCACACGTCTTATTAGCACTTTGATCAATAGAGTCCAGAAGAAGCGCACAGTATGTTTTGCGGGGCAACATTCCCAAGAGTGTCACAGAGGAGACTCCTTGGGGAAAGGGATGAGACATGTGAACATGACAAATAATGGGATTAGTAGGGCAGATTTCCATAAGAATTCAAAAAATATATTTGACATTTTGATGATGAAATACTGTGGTCTTTCCTGTCACAGAACTACCATTCCTGACCAAGACTATTAGGACTCAGAGTAACAGAGCTGAGGGTGGCTCCGTGCAAAAGTCTGTGTTCAACATCTGTCACGCTGGAGATCATTAATGTTCAATTGCATCCTATTGTCTTCCTGCTACTCAACTTCATTTCACTGTCATTGCTTCAGCTGGGGATTAATCAACTATTTATGGGAAGACTGGACTTGAGGAGTCAGGACATTCACAATGGGGTTTCAGTCTGAGGCTACGGTGGGGGAAGAAAGTTATAGTAAAAAGACTCCTGCTTTGTTAGAGTTTGTTGAAAACTGAATTAAACAAAAATATCTGAGAATAATGCTGACATCATTCATATTTCAAAAGAAGAAAGAACATACTTGGTATTCCTGAAGAATCCAGAAATGATCCTGGCTTGAATCTATTCGGAGCTGGTTTCTTTGCCACTTTACTCTTCCTTAAGAGCTAGAAAAAAGCTGTGATGAGAGAATCAAATTAACGGGTTCTCTGTATAAATCAGATCATTATCAATAGTGGAAATGGTGCTTCGTTATTGTTCCTGAGGACAGCTGATACAACTGAAACATCCACGTAGTATGAAATATTTATGGCTTTATGAGATGGGGGAAAAAACTTCCATTAGGAATTATTTTTTAAAATCTCACAAATTACTTAGATGTTTCTATTTTGCACATATATGTGCATTATGATTAGTTTTATTAGATTTAAATGTCAAACAGCTTTCATCTCAATATATGTTCCCAAAACATTTATGAACCTTTTTCAGGGGAAATAGAGTATAAATTTTGAGTTAATTTGCCTAAGTATCCAATCTCATGCAATCCAACTATGTAGCTAGAATATTTTTGATATACCATTAATATATTTGATATGTTACAATAAATCATTCTGCAGAAAACAGCCAAATTACTTGGACAGTAGAATTTCAGGTCTGTAATATTAGGACCTACTAATTTGTCCCAACTTACTTAATAGCTAAGATAAAAATGTCAGTATATCAGATCGGCATTAACCAAAAATGTCATACATCTTGACAAAGCTAAATCTCCTTAAACTTATATCTCTTAATTCCAAGACCAACATGTTCACACAAATAATTTCTAATAAATGTAAAACCTCGGCTAAGTTTTGGATACGTAAGCTGCTACTTGATATGGGAAAAGATGGACCAAGCTCTTTCCCCACCCCCACCCTTTTATTCTTTTGGGGACAGCCAGGCCACTCCAGATGGTGTGTTACTGTTGGACATAGCTTTGGAGAAACTTCAACAGACGAAGGCTGTAATGTCAGGATTTTGCTGTGCGTCGTCCCCCTTCCCCCCCTGCAGTTCCCAGGGTAGGAAGGTGCTGAGATGGAAGCTGAGGGACGCCCGCCCACCTGCCACCACCTGTTCACTCCCTCAGCCCTCTGCTATAAATTCTCCTCCTTCAAAGATTCATCCAGCACTCTCCGACAGCTACTGCGGAAAAAGCGCTCCTTCTCTCTCTGAGCATCTGGAAAGATTTCGTCTTCCTGAAAAAGAAGTCTCGGGCTTTCCCAGAGGACTTGAAAGATCTTCCCCAAACCACCACACCAAATTCTGCAGCAAGAAGGTTCCCTTCTCTTTTCCACCCTCACGTTGGGAAAATGACTTTCTCTTCAGCACCTCAGTTTCCCCTAAATTTGAGCAAGTGAAGAGACAGCAGTCTGGTTATCCAGTAGGACGGAAGGCGGGGTCCCGTACTCCCCACTGTAAACTCTGATTTCCACGCGAGTTGCTTTGTGTATGACTTACTCGCTCAGAAGAGCCACGTTGGGGAGCGGCTCGATAGACCGGCTCGCGCGCAGGTCCTAAGCGGGCGAGTGAGCTTAGAGCCTCCCTCCTTCCGGCCTGGGATGAAGTCCTGCAAGCCCAGCAACCCCGCGGCGGGACCGCGCGCCGCGCCCGCGTGCGCAGGCGGCGCCGAGTGCGCGGGTGCGTGCGCCGGAGCTGGGCGGCTGGAGAGTGCGGCGCGCAGGCGCTTGGCGGCCAACGCGCGCGAGCGCCGGCGAATGCAGGGGCTCAACACGGCGTTCGACCGCCTGCGTAGGGTGGTGCCCCAGTGGGGCCAGGATAAAAAGCTGTCCAAGTATGAAACCCTGCAGATGGCACTGAGCTACATCATGGCTCTGACCCGTATCCTGGCCGAGGCCGAGCGATTCGGCTCGGAGCGGGACTGGGTCAGTCTCCACTGTGAGCACTTTGGCCGCGACCACTACCTTCCATTTGCCAGCGCGAAGCTGCCGGGTGAGAGCGAGCCCTACGGCCAGAGGCTCTTCGGCTTCCAGCCGGAGCCCTTCCAGATGGCCAGTTAGGGCGCGCGGCCCTGCCAGGGGGAAGATGCCCAGTGATCGAGCTCCGGAGCCATAGCCCTTTCCCCAGTAGGTGGCCAAGGATGCGTTCTTAGAATAAAATAGCAAACCTTCAGGTTACTTTTATTCGCGTCACCGGTCTTATGGACACGATTTTCTTGCCTTTCTCTTCCTCCTTATCAGTATTTTGTAGACTACATTAATGGAACTTGTGAATGGTTTTGATTCCTGTGAAAATAATGCCCCCTCTCCCTTTTGGGGGACGACTTGAAGGGAAAACAATCTTAAGAAAAAATAGGATTAGGCTATACTGCAGTTTTAGTCCTCGGAGAAACAATCACTTTCTTAAACTTTGTAAGTTTGACCTGTTCGGGTGAAGTTACAGTATTCATTACGTGTGTATGCTTAAAACAGCTACCTACCGTCGTGTAAATACATTTATGCTTACTGCATTGTGTGTGTATGCATGAAGTAGTCATACTTTTTTTTTTTTGCTAGAATACATGGCGTGAGTGCTCTGTATTTTTAAATGTATACATTATTAAAATATAGATTTTGTAATATAGAAATAAAAATGTGAGTTTGTTTTTTATGCTAAGTGCCCTGCTAGTTTCCTGATGGCAATAAAGGCCTATTTGGGGGCGATGATATTGAGTGCTTCCCTGAGTGAAGATGTGGAATGTTTAAATCTAATTGCACCAATTGGCAGATGTGCTCTTTTGTAATACTAAAAAAGGCAAGCTGATGAGAATACAAATAATTAATCTGAAAGCTTTCTCTGTAACTTGGAACTATAGATGTATTATTATTATTATTATTTTTAGATGTATTATTTTTAATGGTTTTTTTTAAAGGTTAAATTAATTGAAATAACATTTAGCTTTTAAGTAGATATACAATTCCTCAATATTTTATTGAGGCCAATTACTACTAATTCCTTACAAGTACCCAAATATATATATTTGTTCCTATATAGGAATGTGTATATGTTAATATTACACATATAAATATAACTAACACTGAGAAATTTTAAAATGTTGCTTTTGTAAGTTATTTCCTTTTAATCAGTACAAGCAAGCAAAAAGAGCATCACTACCATCAAGGCTAATCAAGATAAGAGCAAAATAATATGCATGGTGTTTGTTTGAATTACTTTCATAAATTTGCTTAACCACTGGATGCGTAAACCAAACCCTTAATGTAAATAGTGACTTGGTGATCAACAGCACTGCATGCATTATTAGAAATAGCAATTAGAAATAGTAACTAGGAAAAGCCAGGACTCTAAGTTATGTGTGCATTTGGCATTTTTCACAAGTCAACAGAAACAACAATGACATCCCCCAAACATATTATGGATTCCAACACCTAACATCAGATGCAGCCACCTACTTGCAATTTATATTATTTCTATAGAAAGTCTCCGTAGAATTTTTACTTTCTTAGTTACCCCTAATTAGCAAAATCCATTTGGTATATAAGGAATGAAAGTGTCTTCCCCAGGGCATAAACTTAAACTTACAAAATCGCAAGTGAATCCCTAGAAAGCTTGGAGAAACAATTGCTGAATTTCTCTTTCCTTCTGATATCTGCTAATAAGAAACTGAGGAGGGCTCAGGACTTTGCTTCCTCACTGCAAATTAGAGGGTAAAATGTTTAGGCTTAGAAGATACTATAGTTTACACTACATAACTCTAGAAGAGACGATACCATGTCCTCTTTCTGGCCACACTCCACACTGCAGTGTGTACTTAAACTAATGACAAGGCTCTGGGCCTCTGTCTGTCTTACTATTTGGGCACGATAGTTTATTATCTAGACTCGGAAAGCTTCATTAATAACCCCAGTAAGTTTGTAGAGTTTAAGAATGAATAAAATCAGTATTAAAAAATGTGTTAATTAGGGAAGGTCTCAAAAATGTGTTAAGATGGGGTCCTTTTCCCAGTAGGCTTCATATCCCACTCTCTAGACTGTAAATTCCTTTTAAAAGAGAGCTGTGCTTTTCATTTGATCTCTAATGGCTTTTAGTATAGAGGGATAGAATAAACTCAATAAATATTTCTTTTTTGATTATAAACAGTATTTTCTTAATGAGATTGAATAAATTAATTAAATAGATAAGATCCTAATCCCATATCTCTTTTTCCCCATCCCCATTCTCTGAAAAGAAT
The DNA here is from genome assembly GCF_963455335.1 of Martes martes. Lineage (NCBI taxonomy): Eukaryota > Metazoa > Chordata > Mammalia > Carnivora > Mustelidae > Martes > Martes martes. Next base: position 57,350,572 of record NC_137902.1, read on the forward strand.
GGTAATCTGTCCGTTAAATATTTTGCCTATAGCTTCCTTTTCTGTGTTTTTTAAATCTCTGGAAGCAATTTAGCTCTAACCAAATTCCTAAGCTATCCACCCCACTTGATGTACTATTTTTTCCTGGGAGACAATTGAGGGAAAAGTAAATGGGTCTTAGTGATCAAATCCAGTCTTGGATAAAACTCCAAAAATTGTACATTGGGAAATCCGTTATGATTTATGGATTAGGAGCTTGGGTAGCACAAGTATAAAATCTTTTTGAAGTTAAGATTCATATATTATTATACATAATAGATTGTAGATTACCAAAACACTTAAGAGTTGCTGTAGTATTCTATACTGTCCACATTTGAAAAATCTGTGTTCTTTCTAGTTTGATAACAAGGCATATTGAAATTCAAAAATATTCTTTTGCCTGGGCTCCCTTTAAAAAAAAATCAAATATTATCAAGCACCTACCCACACCCAGGCTTACTCAACACCACCCTTGTCCTTGGATATGCAGCCAAGATGAGCACACGTACTAATGAATAAGCGGTCCTAAACAGAGTATTGCTGAATACTTTAGTGGTGTAGCTCTAGTAACGTATGCCATAGGAACCCTTTAAGAGGGGGCATTAAAATAAAAGAAGACTCCCCTGGGCAGGTTTTCAGTTTGATTAGTTATTATATCTGGGCTCTTCCTGGGTGCTAACTGGAGGCCATATCCCCAAACACCAGGGTCAGAAGTCTTGAAGAACCATACACAAATGAACAGGTCTATCATGAGGGGAAAGACCATCCAAGCCAGTGGTTCTCAACCGTCCCTGCTCATTAGAATCACACCTAGGAGTCTTGAAAAAAATACCAACTCTGGGGCCCCCAGCTCAAGAATTGATTTAACTTCTCCAAGGTGAGGCTTGAGCATAGTTTGAAATTCTCCCCAGGTGATTCTAATGGGCTGTCAGTATTAAGAACCACTTAACTGAGCAATATGTACTATGACACCATTAAGCTCATTACCCAAAACTGATTATACTGACTTCCAACTTTGGGTACTTGCAGATGTTAAGAGAATCTGGCTATCTTTTTTATCCAATACAGCCAGTTTCTTAGTTAATGAGGTGGCCTTTATATTAATGAAGATCTAAAATTTCTGTTAGATATGAGCCAGGTAGAATGTATTTGGGTTGTGGTTGGTAGAACTGTAGGATTCAACAATTAAGGCTCAGTTAAACTTACATTTTGCCATATTCCAGTAAAAGCAAAGTGCTGTTTTGGACTGAATTTGGCTACCCTCTGCTCTGCTTAGAGATACCTCTTTTTGCTAACTACAGTGAAAACAACTTCAAAGTGCATATAAAACCATAAATATATGGCTTGTCCTTTTACATGGGTATACACCCATTCCCTTCTAAGGTCATGAATACAAGTGAGTACAAGCTTTCACAGTTGTTGTATAGAAGTAACACAGGTCTTTAGGGTTGCTATTTTAAACTGGCAGTGTATCCAAAAAATACCTGAGCTGAAAAAAAACCACTGAAAGCAAGAATTTACCTATCTCACATACATAGTCTTGAACCAAGCTACAAAGCAAACAAACCCAACAATTAATTGAGAATAAATAAAATTTTATTTAATGCATAAACAGTCCATCACATCCTCTAAATTTCTTTTTTAAAATATCCAGGTTGAATTAAATACTGGTTCTTAATTTTTATTTTTTCTTCTAATTGCAAAGTTTCCAAACAAAGCACAACCCCTAACAAATCTTTAAGAAAGCACGACTAAGAAACAGTAACAATATCATGGAGATGACTGGTCTACTCGAATACAGTACCACATACCTTTTGAAGAAAGACACAGTTTATGCTCACAGACATTTGGGCTTAAGCGATCACTTGTTTTCAGTTCCACAGATTATCTAACATGCATGATCCAGAAGAACAGGAATAAAAGCCAAGATCCATTCATTGCTTTTTAGTAATGGAAGCAAAACATTATTTTTATGTAATTTGCACATTTCAAAATGGCTGCTATAATGGTTTTTCCATTAGGATTTCAATAAACAAAAAAGTACTTTAGAAAATAAGTTGACTCAAGCTTCCTAAGATGGAAGCATACCATGTTTGTTAGAGGCATCTCTTGATTCTGATTGAATTATGTTAGCTGTGGGTGCTCCGTGCCTCAACTGAAGTCTCTGTGTGTGTGTGTGTTCATGTGCATGTGTGTACATGCCTGTGGGTATATGTACATCCTTTGTCAGTCCTCATGGCTGAAATGAATCATTGGGGTTAAATTCAGACTTGATGTAGCTGAGAATGCAAAAACAGTGGCCAAAGGATACACTCATTTTTGTGGGTCTTTATCTATCTGTTACCCTAAGTTGATTCATTTCAACATAAGGTCATTGACATGCTAGCATGGAACGTTTTTTTCACTGGGATCTGGAATAGTACAATGAAGTTGTCCTGAACTGCTTAAGCCAGAAAGGAATACAGAAACTCCTTTGCTCTTTCTCTGTGGTCTGCAGAGTCATTTCCACTAACTTCATTCGTGGACACAGGAGTCAGAGTTCCTGTTGGCTATTCTACCTATGCAAAAATAAATTTTCCTGGAATCTGCCTGCAGAAAGCCGATAGAATATTTTTTAAATTCATTTGGTTTTTCTCTAGATTCTTCTTTTAACTGCATACCATCTAGAAGATTCCACCATTATGTACTACCCTTCTAAAGAGAAACAAAGCAATGGGGGAGGAAAGAAATGCAAACCTTTAAAGCAAATTTAACTACTTACTTTGGAGAAAAATATTTTAAATGTTTCCTTTGGAATTAAAAAAACGCTATTACTTTTTTTAGGGTCTCCAAGTAAATTCTTCATAAATGTATGTTTATCCTAGCCTCCATCCTGGAAAAGGTGAAATAAAGTATTTTGTTTACTTTACAGATAAAGAAACAAGAGACCTCAGAGTTACAGAAAAATCAGAGAATGTGTCTGATATTCATCTGAATTATTAAAATCCCTCTTGAATTCCTAGGAATTCACCTAAGAATGCCTAGAAATAAGGAACTTCCCTAATACTGCTAAGTATTTTACAGATTTTTCAATCTCAACAGAAAGGTAACAAAGGAAGAAGAGTAGGTTAAGAAACTTAATGCTGAAGATTGGAAAAGTAAGTGAGAATCAGAAAAGAAGATAAAGTGTCTCTGAAATAACAGTACTGAAAAAGTAAAATTTAATTTACCCATGTGCATTAAAAAAAATGCAGTTGCATGCAAATGATTTCATTTGTATTATTTGAGGGGTTTAACTCTCCCTTAACACAGTAAAACTGTTTATACTCTGTACCCATACACATTTAGTAATCTTTTGGTAGTAACTGCTGTAGTCAATATTAGCAGATAATTCACTGAATTCTTGCACTATTAATTGTGGGAAAATTACAAGAATCTGCTAGTTTTCAGATAACTCACTGAATCTGTGAAAAGCATCATGTTCTTTGGAATTTTGGAACATCGAACAATTCACTCTTACCATACTATGTGAAAATAACTCATGTTTCTTATGGGTATAAAAACACTTTTTTTTTAAAAAGACTTTACTTTTAAGTAATCTCCACAACCAATGTGGGGGCTCACAGTCACAACTCCGAGATCAAGAGTTTCATGTGCCACCAACTGAGCCAGCCATGTACTCCAAAACCCCTTTTTATTGTATCTCCATTAATTTTCAGTCTAAACTGGTCAAGCTTCTCCACCCCCATCTTTCCCATCTTTAAGTCTCATTTTTTAATGTGTCTGTTTTCAGTTAGGAGGCAGAATGAATTTTTATCTAAGAGAGTTAACATTCTATAAGAAGTCTACTGGATTTTCTGGATATTTTAGGAAGATTAAAACCTAGTTATCTTTCTGTTGCTCTGTTGATATTTAATCAGCTTGTAATTTATGTTGTAACATACAATTTGAATAAGAATATTTTTACAAAATCACTTCCAAGTGTCAAATATACTTATACATTAAAAAATTGGTTGAATCACCATCAAAAAGTTTAAACCTGGAAACTAGAACTATTTTCTTCATTTTAAAGAAAAATATACATTTACTTCAGCCTTAGAATATTTGTTGTCAAATATTGTTGAAGTCTTTTAGTTTTTATTGTTAGGGAAACATTTTCTATTTACTCATATGTTAAAATCTTCTAGTAAATTAGTATTTTTATGCCTCTACACTACAGCCATTCTCTTTACGCTTACTCTCAGCATTTTTGGCCCAATTCTCAGAGGACTGAAAGTGTGTTCTTTCTCTATTTCTTGCAATTTCAAGGCTACCGCTTTTTGGAGTTTGAGGTGGCCATTGTTTACATATTAACAAAAGGCAGCCTGTTTATCATTCTATAATACCAAGTGTGCTAGCTAATATAATTAGAAATAGGAGGCAAACATAATTTCAACAAATATGCATTTTTTTTGCACTGCACAGATTTTTAAAAACATGGTATTAGCAACTTTTTTTTAGCATACTGATGACCACTGCATTGTCAAAGTTTAGAAGACGTTTGGCATTTTTCAAGCAGTGTTTCAGTGATTAACTTTCTAAAATCTTGATCCACGTAAAACAAGAAAAGGCAATTAGTGGTGAAAAGGACTTCAAAAAGCTTCTTGTAATTGAAGTAACTGTTCGTCTTACTGGTAAGGCACATTGATTTTCTACTCAACCATCAGCAGAAATACTTTGAGGCCAGGTTACCCAAGGACCCTGGAAGGGACCTTGAATAAAGGTCATTATTAGGAACTTTGCCTTTGAGTTTACAACCAATTCATAAATAGCCCGAATACAAACAGACTCAGGCCAGGATCTCGGCTTGGAAGGTACTTTGGGAGTGTTGTGGGGAGGAAGAGGACAGGAGGAGGTTTTGATCAACAAGAATTTGGATGTCTGACCCACTTAGGATTCTAGACCTCCCCTCCCAACCTGATTTATTTTTTTTTATTTTTTATTTTTATTTTTTTTACTTTGTCAGCAATTCTGTCAATTAGAAGTTGATGGGAGTAAGAAGGCAACTGCTTAAAAAGAATGCAGCCCCTCTATGAAGTTAAAAGACTCTCAGGTAATCAGAATTCGTTCAGTTGGACTGCTTTCTTCTGACCGTCGGCCTGAGATGCCTGGAACTGGAGTTAGGTCATTTTGGAGCATGCAGCATGCTGACAGGCTGAGATGGGATGGGTTACCACAGACGGGGGTTATAGAACATGGAGCACAGGGCATCTGGGGAGAAAAACACAGAATGGGGGATAGATGCAAAGGACCTTAGACCACATGATAGACACAAAAAAGGAGGAAGTAGTTTCTCTTCCCCTCTTATGTTATGGGCTGCTTTGCCTGGATCCTGTTCTTAGGACCATCACCCAATCAGGTATAATAGATGTTGTAACTCAGTCATGAATTAAATTGGGTTTACTGAGTTCACTTGGGAATCTAGCACTGTGTTTTGGGTGTAAGGAAATATATTCTGCGTTTTAAACCACCAATTTACAAGTGAACATCTGGAAAGCAACCCATTTGTCATTTGAGGATTATTCAAATTAACCTGTCCCTATAAAAGTCAGCTTTTGACTCCTCTAGGCATCATTCTCCGTGGTTCGTTTCATCCAGAGCTCTAGCTCTATCTACTGCTGGTCTCTCAACTATTCAATTTCTCATTGAATGCTTACAAAAGTGAAGTGAGGAATAAAAAGAGAAAGATGCATTGATCCCCATTTCCACAACTAATCAAATTATGAAAAGCCCTTCAAATTGTTTGGAGAGGAGAGTGCTTATGGGACCTGTGTGACTTTTAGAAACAAAGGACCAGACAAATTGCATCAACTTTCTCTCCTTCCCTGGTCCGTTTTTGCAGGTTTTTGATATTCCTCTGGGGCCTTTATGAATGCTACATGTCTAATGAGTGTTGCACAAAATAGGAGGGTCCAATAAGGCCGAAGTGTGTGTTTATTTCTACTTTCTAGGCATGCACTGCATGTACCACAAAGGGGAGTATATTCTTCACCAGGTGCCCAAACTACAGCTTTATGCCCTCTGCATCCCCTTGGACCTTTCTGGGTAAGTTCTGAAATTACTCTCCGTAGATGTGGCTGCTGTTTGGAATCACCTGGGAAGCTTTCATAAATCCTGATGCTTCTGCCACAATTCCGGAGCTTATGACTTAACTGATTTGGGGTTGTGGCCTGGGTATCAAGATTTTTAAAACTCTTCAGGAGATTCTGATATGCAGCCCAGGTTAAGAACCACCGCTCTAGTCTCAGTTCACTTTATATGGGAACATACTAACGTACCTAGAAATTTAAAGTTCAGTTTAGGTCAATGAATATTTATCGAGTGCCTACTCTGTATAAGGTACATGACAAACTTTGACACAGTCCATACCAACAGTAGCTAAAACCTAGTGTGGGCAAGACTGGCTAGTGCAGGCAGAGGGGACAGGCAGGTATAGAGAGGCTATATTTTATATAAAATACTATACAAGGCCATCTTTTCTTCTTCCAGATTCAAAAAACTTGCTATAAGTTTTCAAAGAAAATAGAATGTATTTGGGTGGGGCCTGTGGGATCAGAAAATAGTTCCCAGAGGCAGTGGCATTTTTAGATGGGCTTTAAGGAACAGAGAAGATTGCCATAGGTAGAGGCTGGGGAGAGAGAGTCTTCTAAGGTAGAAGTGACAGAGAGGCCTGGAGCTGGGAAGCAGGGGCCTGTGTTAGGTTTGCTGCCATATTGGGTGTATTTTCTGAGGAATGGGTTGAAAAGTTTTGGCATCATATTGGAACAAGCCTTGAATACAACAGGGCAGAAGAGTGGGTACCTGATTGGCTCCAGGGAGCCACTGGGGGTTTGAAATTGGGGAAGTGTATGAGTAGAGCAGTACTTCAGGAAGAAAGAGCTGACACTGAGATCTGGGCTGGATTTGAATGGGAGAAAGGGCAGCAAAAGAGGCAGAAAGGCCACTTAGAAGTCCTTTATTATGGTTGAAGTCAGAAATATTGAGGGAAATTAATAAAGTAATGCAAGTCTGAACTGGAGAACCGCAGGGGGATGGAAAGGAAGGGCTGATGTAGAAGAAATAATAGAATTAATGGGATCTGTTGATCGATTGGTGAGAGAAAGCAAAAAATGACTTGGATGCTTCTTATCTGGATTGCCAGGAATGTGATGGTGCCATTAATAGAACTCATTAAGCAAGGCTGAAGAATGGTTTATGAAAGGGAAGATGATGAATCTGATTTGGGACGTTGAGTCCAAACATATCCAGCCGAACCAAAATTTCTTATATACGTATCCCTCATTTTAATAGACTTCTAATGGAATTCTCAAAGCAGGGAACTGATTCGTTCAACACAGTGGAGGACTCTGCCTCGTAGGAAGCATATGGCATTGTCTGGAGACATTTTGGGTAGCCACAACGTGGGGATCAGCTGCTAATACTACTGACATCCAGTTAGAGGCCAGTGATGTTACCAAACATCCTACACTTTGCAGGACAGCCCCTGCAATGAAGAACGATCCACCCCACAAGGTCAATAATTCTGAGGTTCAGAAACCCTGCATTGACAGAATCCAGTATCTCCAATTTCAGGAATTTTTGAGTTTCTTATATTTTAGGTTAGACAGCGCCATCCAGTGGTCAAGTATAATACTCATCCGAATTCTCTGGTGAACACTAGAAGGCAACAGATAAATAAAAAGTATTTCGAAAGCTAAGACATAGAAAGGTGAAAAATGTCCTTTCATAGGAGAACTACTTAAGGTTTATAGAAATAGATATGATAGGAAGGTCAGGTGAATGACCGAGAAGGAACAATCCTGGAGTTAGAAAGTTCTCTTTGGGTAGAAGAGATTTCATAATAGAAGCCAACCCGGAAACAGAATATTTTATAGGATACATTCTGCATGAAACTTATGCTGTCATTACAGTTGCTTGTATTTTTAGTATTGCTCCTGAATACATGAAAAAAGAAAACAAAAATCTAATAATTTCACTGAATAACTGACTGAAACCTTTATTTCTTAATGATGTAACCTGTGGCATTTGTTTCATTAAGAAATAAAGATTGAAAATATTAAGATGATTTTAGAGTCATAAAAAATATAGGGTGAAGAGAACTACAAACACTCTTACAAACACTCTTTATGCCTTACATCTTACCTCCCCTACTAGATTGTAAGCTCCCTGAGGTCAGGGACTATGTCTTATTCATAAGTCTCTAGCATGACATCTTATACAGAGTAGACACACAAATGCTTTTTTTGAGTGAATGAATTTATTTTTATACTGGAAGTCCTTGCCTTGAAGTGAAGAAAATTTCAAACCTTTCTAAACAACTATCTGTTCATTGGAGTTAGATACCAGCTGAGGGTGCCTGGCTCAGAGAACACCAGACACCTGTGCATCGGGAATTGGTAACAGACACCTCCAATTCATTTCACAGGGGAGTCTGGAGCAAGCTGTGCTGTGGTGACCATTCCCAGGGCAGTTTTTGGACTGCTGTGTGAATTGCAGATTTCTCTATCTAATATAAGATTCATTTATCCAACAAATATCTATTGAATGTCTACGTGGTGCTAAGCACTCTTCTAGGCACTGGGGATAATCGCAGTGAACTTAGTTCTAAAAATTCCTTAAGTTAAGAGGCAGGTTTTGAATAGGTGGGTTAGAACAAAGATGCATATTCCCCTTTCCTCCCACTTTCCTGGTTAGCATGATTTTTTTTTCAGCATGATGTTTTTTATATAGAAAATGCAAATGATCTGAAACACAGTTCATACCTATTAAAGATATCTCCTTCCATACCCACTGCTCTTCTAGGGCAAGTGAAAAACAACACTCTCCCATCACTTCCTTTCCTTGTTGGCATCTCTTCCTCCCTCACTGCCTCATACACTTCCAGACTTTTGGGGAGACAAGAGGGGCAGATGATGACGACTCTTGCATATTTTGCAAGCGGCAGTTGAAGCTAGTAGCTTTAAAAGTGACCCCATAGAAGCTTTCTTGTTGGTTGGTTTACTGGCAACCTTTTAGTTCTAGGATTTGGGGATGTATAAAGTCAGAAAGCAAAACCACTCACCATTATATCCAAAAGAAAATGATGCAGACAGGCTAATGGGGCCTTGTTTTGGCTATTGAACAAGTGCATTGTGCAATATTGAGGGTTTCAGTGAATTTTCTGGTATCTCAAGCACATTTTGGCACCTTAATACGTGGCTCAGTACACTCAGGATAAGTAAATCAAAAGTGCTTCTCCACATCTGTGAGTTGTATGGCATGATTTCTTAAGGCTAAGTAGAAGCTGATTAAATGAATCCATCAAAACTACTGCTATGGATGTAACTGATGAAAGGTAATGGAGACCTCCCCACCTTTTTCCTTTACATTGTTTGGTGAGTTAGTGATTCCTAAGGTCACTACTGTCTAACTCCTTTCAGCCCAAACATATGGCCCCTCATTACTCCTAATAGGGCCTAAATATCCCTAACATAGCAGGGGACAGGGGAGCATGCTAGCTTTTTCCCAAAGCAGTGGATGACTTCGTGACATCTTTGGTTCATCTGTATCGTCTTCTCACATTTTTGTTGGAATCTTTAAAAGGCACAGCCCGACAGCTTTCCCCTAGCTGAGACAGCAAGAGTCCCCAGCTGACTTATTCGAAGCACTTCTTGCCACGGGTCCAGCAGCATGGGAACCCACTCAAATCCAGTTGCTTGGAAACTGCTGTGTCTGGCTTATCCTCCTTTCCTCTCCACAGTCTGCCCCCTTACACAGCCGGCACCCAGACATTCCTAAAGTTCATCACTCTCCACTACACTCCGAGAAGAACATGAATACACCATTGTGCTTTCCATGGAGGAGAAGGCAGAGAAAATGTCAAGTCCTTTACTGGTGAGAGATCCGTAGCGACTGCCAGTGGGCCGGACCGACATAGGCGGTGGGATCTGCTGGTGCCACTGAGCTGGAAAATGGACCAAATAACATGTTACAATCAAGGGAATGCAGTTGAGTGGGTACAGGGCAGGGGTGTATTCTGTCCTCATTCAAACACTTTCTGTGAAATATATCTGGGTCTGAAATGCGTCATTTGCAAAGAACCAAAAAAAAAAAAAAAATCTCTCCTTCCCTGCCAGGAATAGGCAAACTGGGCTGGTGAACTCTTATGCTCCTAATTCCAAAACCCACGATCTGGGACTATAAGAGTAGCTGCACAGGGAACACCTGGGTGGATCAGTTGGTTAAGCATCTGCCTTCAGCTTGGGTCATGATGCCAGGGTCCTGGGATCTGGTCCTGGGATCAACTCCTGTGTCAGGCTCCCTGCTCAGCAGGAAGCCTGCTTCTTCTTCTGCCTGCCCCTCCCCCTGCTTGTGCCCTTTCTTTCTCTCTCTGACAAATAAATAAGTAAAAATCTTTAAAAAAAGGGGGGGGGCACATGGGTAGCTCAGTCAGTTAAACATCTGCCTTTGGCTCAGGTCATGATCTCAGGGTCCTAGGATTGAGCCCCGTATCAAGCTTCCAGCTCAGTGGGGAACCTGCTTCTCCCTCTGCTGCTCCCCCTGCCTGTGTTCTCTCTCTGCCTCACTCTTCCTCTCAAATAAATAAATAAATACTCTTAAAAAATGAAAAGAGTAGCTGTATAGGGTGATTTATCAAAATAGCTCCTCTTACATCCCCTCTCACTGATCTAGCATGGAGTCTCCCGGGGCAGTGTAGAAAGAGCTGTAGGCTCTCAAGGGCAGGTACCTCAGAAGGCAGAGACAAGAAACCTGAGGTAATGGAAGCCAAAAGACAGGTCCAGACCTCCAAAAGTACCTGTCCCACACCCTAATCACTAATCAGCCACTACCCATCCACCCCCTTATTCAGGTTCTAATGAGTTTATAGGAAGAAGACTGAAAAGTAACTTATGTGCAATCAACCATGATTCAGGGACAAAAGAGAATGTATTAGAATTTCCATGTTCAGCAAACACTGTGTAAAGGAGATGATCCTTAGGCTTGAACATGCCTGAATGAAATATCCATCCAAATTGCTTTGTCCCTCCTGTTGTGCCTGATTCAGAAATTTCGAAGCAGTCTTCTGATTAGGTTTCCAGGGACCTTGGTGTGGAGAAGGGGGAGCACCAGCTGGGGAGACTGGGTACTCTGGATCCTAGAAAGCTATGGACCTATTGAGCACCTTTGTTGATTTCATTATTTTGAATCCGTTTTTTAGATAATAATCAGTTTTTAGATAATAATCAGATTATCAGTTTTTTAGACATACCTCTGAATGGGTGGATAAATTCAAGTTTAGAAAGCTACGGAAGTGAGAACAAAACTTACAGCGATTCAACTGAAAAGCAGGCCCTCAATGAGGCCACGGTGAATAGTCAAGTCTCTGCTCCAAACCTCTTAACCAGACTACTACAGCTGCTTCTATCAGAAACTCTACTTTGGGTGAGAGAGGGGAGCCCACCTGCTGTTCCCATTCCTTAGACAGGCAGGAAGTGGTGGTGGTGGTGGTGGTGGTGGTGGTGGTGGTGGTGAGAGGGTAGGGGATTGATTTCAGCCCAAGTCCTCCATCCCCTCCTCCATTTCCAAGTCCTAATCAAGGAAACAGCACCCCCTGTTGTTGGTGCTGCTCAATCAAGACAGGAGCCTGGGAGAGGTGAGCCGGGAAAACTGAACTGGGAAGTGGAGAGCAGGATTGGGACAAGATTTATCAGTTTCAGGGCTTATTGGTACTGAGTTTCTTAGTTGGAGAGCTATCTCCCCCTGACATGGAAAAGTGGATGAAATGGATAGGGGACTTAGCCTAGGTTAAATATATCGATGGCCTCTCTCTCCCCACCCCCTTACCAGGGGAAAGTACGTTAGAGGCAGCATCCCTCACAGTTGAATTTCTTTTCAAGTCCAAAGATAAGGGAAAATAATCGAAGGACTACATGTTGCCTCCAAATATTAGACCTAGAGAAAAAAATAGCAGGCCAAGGCTCTTCCTGTATGGTACTAAAAAAAGGGAATTCCTAGTATGAAAAGTTGGGACCTCAGGTTTTAGACACAGTGACTTATTTGTTATTCTGGTTGCTCATGTTGAACCAGTAATGATTAAGAAATTTATTAATTACTAAATTACTTAAACATTTTTTAAAGGAGAGGAAGAAAAAGAATCACCCTTTTGGATTAAGGAATATGCCTCCAAAAAAATACCAGTTACTGTCAAAAGTATAGAGAAGAAGAGCAGAGTACATTACATTATATTAATAAAGATTAACTTGTTAAATTCTTTTGAAAATTAGAAACATAGCTCAAAGGAATGATACAAAAGCCAGCATTTGCCTCCTGGCTATAGACACATAACCTCCCTGAGTCTCAGTTTCTTCAGCATTTAGAGGAGGGTGACAACAGTTGCAATAATAGGGAGGGTCTAAGGATACCATTTTGTAAATTACAAGTCATTATACAAACATCATTTGATATTATTATTGGGGCAGCTCTCTATTATTAGTCTGGTTGTGGGATTGGCACCATAAGTATTTGTGGAATGAATTAACAGATGAATGGGGACAGGAAAATTCTGCTGGGTGGAGGTATGCTTGGGAGGAATGACAGGCAGTGGGGATGGAGTTCCAGTGGGTGGCCCATGGTATTAAGGAGACAACAGGAGATGTTGGATGATCAAAATCATAAACACAGTTAAACTCTGAAATAATTGTAATTCCTAACATTATAGAACATTTTTTTTTTGAAGAAGCTTAAGCTCAAAGTAAAATGCAAAAGTGTACAAAAGCCCTGAGGTGACTAGGATGAAATGATTTTAAAAATCCATCGCGTAAGCACTAAAATATAGTCTAACGAGTTCAGTTATGGAAAAATACCATACCTATCCTTTAAAAAATTGTTTTAAGCTGTCTATTACACACAGATGTTTAACTGAGGACATTACACCTACCATATATATCCAGCCTCGCAGTGCATGACACAATGCCAACTTCATTCTTGGCTGACAATGTGTACCATCCAGCGTCGGATTTCTTGGCTGGCTGAATGAGGAGGCAGACATACCCTGTTGTGTCCTGGTGCATACTGGAGAAAAAAGAGAACATATCTGCATTGTACCTGGGGGCAGAGAAGGCCTTGAGCGGTTCAGGGTTCAGGGAAACTCTGGGGGCAAATCCAGCAGTACAGTGCATCTCCTCTCCTCCCTGACCCTAAGGGGAGGGATGGGCAAGTCAGCTTAAAGCAATTATCAAAGGCAAACTGAACGGTGGAATGGAATTACAAAAGAGCAGAAGTTAACCCAGTGAGGCCCAGAGGAGGGTCGACAGCCCAGGCAGAGACCCATTCTTGCCCTCCCCACCGCTCTACCACTCTTGGAGTTGTACTCCTCACCAGAAGGGCCCCCATTTGTCACAACCAAAATCCAGAAAAATCTCTCTTCCAAACCAGATTGGACATTCAGGCATAGATGTATTGTTAGCATGGAGGGGTTATTTCTTAATGTAACCAATTGGGCACGCGTAGGATTTAGTTTAGTACAGTTCAGGAGCAAATTCCTTCCGTTTCATCCACATCAGTAGTTCTCACTCTTGGCTGCATATTGCAATCTTGGATAATTACACTAGAACTTCAGGCTGGGTTTAACATGCTATGTTAATTATTATTATTATTAACGCCCAACATAGGGTTTGAAATCATGACCCCAAGATCAAGAGTGGCATGTTGTACTGACTGAGCCAGCCAGGCACCCCAACACGTTACATTAATTTAGAAGGAAGCGTTAACTCAAGAATATTTTCTGTGCTTGCGTGAGTTTTACCAGAAAAAATTCTCGACCTATATATATGTAGACTTCTTAGATGCCAAAATCCTGTAAAGTTTGACAGCTACAACATCCTCTGGAACAAATTCAGTTTACTGTGAAGAAATAAATCTCAGTAGAAACTTTTGTACATAAGCTGCTTTTGTTTGCTTGCCCCCTCGTGGCATAAAACCAAAATGGCAAAGATAAGGTTGATTAGAGGAAATCTAGCAAGGGACCCATTTTTGGAAACCGGATCCTGAGTTATTTTGAAAATAACCATGTTGTGATGGATAGAAAAGGAGTTACTGCATTAATGTTTTGTTTTGCTTTATTTTATTTTAGCTTTTTACTGTCAAAGGGATTTCCTGGGTACTAATATGACTGAAGATATGTAACAAAAAATATGCAGGATCCTCACAAATTCCTTATGCATTTTAAACTTAAAAATTAAAGTTTTAACAAAATCAGAAATGAAAGAGGAGAAATAACAATGAATACCACAGAAATACAAAGAATTATAAAGGAATATTATAAAATATTAAATGCCAACATTGGACAACTGAGAAGAAAATGGATAAATTCCTAGAAACATATAACCTCCCGATACTGAATCAGGAAGAAATGGAAAATTTGAACAGACTGATTACCAGCAATGAAATAGAATCAGTAATAAAAAATATGCCAACAAACAAAAGTCCAGGACCAAATGGCTTCACAAGTGAATTCTACCAAAATTTTAAAGAAGAGGTAATACCTATTCTTTTCAAAATATTCCAAAAAACAGAAGAGGAAGGAAGACTTCCAAATTCATTCTATGAGGCCACCATTACCCTGATACCAAAACCAGATAAAGACATGAAAGAAAGAAAGAAACTAACAAACAAACTGCAGGCCAATATCTCCAATGAACACATATACAAAAATCCTCAACAAAATATTAACAAGCTGAATCCAACAATACATTAAAAACAATTCACCATGATCAAGTGGGGCTCATTCCTGGGTTGCAAGGGTGGTTTAATATTTGTAAATCAATCAACGTGATGTATCACATAAACAAGAGAAAGGACAATAACCATATTATCATTTCAATAGGTGCAGGAAAAGCATTTTACAAAATAAACATTAATTCCTGATAAAAGTTCTCAACAAAGTAGGTTTAGAGTGAATATACCTCAACATAATAAAGGCCTTAGGTGAAAAACCCACAGCAGACATCATACTCAATGGTGTAAAATTGAAAGCTTTTCCCCTAAGGTTAGGAATAGGACAAAGATGTCCACTCTCATCACCTTTATTCGGCATAGTACTGGAAGTCCTAGCCATCGCAATCAGACAAGAAAAAGGAATAAAAGAAATCCAGATTGGTAAGGAAGAACTAAAATTTTCACTATTTGCAGATGACATGATACTATATATAGAAAACCCTCGATTCTACTACAACTGATAAATGAAGTCAGTAAGGTTGCAGGATTCAAAATCAATATACAGAAATCTGTTGCATTTCTTTTTTGTTTTTTTAACACTTTTTAAAATAAGCTCACAGCCAATGTATGCCTTGAACTCACAACCCCAAGATCAAACGTCGCACGCTCCACTGACTGAGCCAGCCAGGCATTTCTATATATTAATTGCATTACTAGGCATTAATAATTGTATTTCTATATATTAATAATGAAACATCAGAAAGAGAAATCAAGAAAACAGTTTGATTTACAGTTGCACCAAAAATAATAAAATACCTAGGAATAAAGTTAATCAAGGAGATGAAAGCTCTGTACTCTGAAAACTATAAAACACTGATGAAAGAAACTGATAAGACAATGATGAAAGAAATTGAAGATGACACAAACAAGTGGAAAAATATTCCATGCTTGTGGGTTGGAAGAACCAATATTTTTAAATGTCCATACTACCCAAAGCAATCTACGGATTTAAGTGCAATCCCTATCAAAAAATAACAATGGCATTTTTCACCAAACTAGAACAAATGATCCTAAAATTTGTATGGAACTGCATAAGACCCCAAATAGCTGAAGCAATCTTGAAAAGAAAAACAAAACTGGAGGTATCACAATCCCAGATTAAAAGTTATACTACAAATCTGTAGTAATCAAAACAGTATGATGCTGGCACAAAAACAGACCAATAGATCAACAGAACAGAACAGACAGTCCAGAAATAAATCCACAATTATATGGTAATTAATCTTTGACATAGGAGGCAAGAATATGCAATGGTAGAAAGACAGTCTTTTCAACAAATGGTGTTAGGAACACTAGACAGCTACGTGCAAAAGAATGAAACTGGACCACCTTCTTACACCATACACAAAAATAAACTCAAAATGGACTAAAGACCTCAATGTGAGACCTGAAACCATAAAAAGCCTAGAAGAGAGCACAGACAGTATCTTCTCTGACATCAGCTGTAGCAACATTTTTCTAGATAAATCTCCTGAAGCAAGAGAAATAAAAGCCAAAATAAACTATTAGGATGACATCAAAATAAAAAACTTTCTGCACAGCAAAGGAAACAATCAACAAAACTAAAAGACAACCTACTGACTGGGAGAAGATATTTGCATATTAAATAGCTGATAAAAGGTTAGTATCCAAAATATATAAAGAACTTAATATAACTCAACACACAAAAATGAAATAATCCAATTTTAAAATGAGCAGACATTCCTCCAGAGAAGACATACAGATGGCCAACAGGTATATGAAAAGATGCTCGGCATCACTCACTATCAGGGAGATGCAAAGCAAAACCACAATGAGATAGCAACCTCACACCTGTCAGAATGGCTAAAATCAACACAAGAAACAAGTGTTTGCAAGGATGTGGAGAAAAAGGAATCCTCATGCACTTTTGGTGGGAAGGCAAACTGGTGTGACCACTGTGTAAAACAGTATGGAGGCTCCTCAAAAAATTAAAAATAGAATCACTATATGATCCAATAATTCCACTACTGGATTTTTATGCAAAGAAAACAAAAATACTAATCCAAAAAGATATATGCTCCCTCATGTGTATTGCAGCATTATTTATAATATTTATATTTACAATAACCAAGATATGGAAGCAACCCAAGTATACATCGATAGATGAATGGATAAAGAATGTATGTATATGCGCGTGTGTGTATGTGTGTGTGTGTGTGTGTGTGCATGTGTGTGTGGGGGGGTTGTGTACACAGAGGAATATTACTCACCCATAAAGAAAAATGAAACCTTACCATTTGCAACAACATGGATGGATTTAGAGAGTATAATGCCGAAAGAAGTCAGTCAGTCAGAGAAAGACAAATATCATATGATTTCACACACATGTGGAATTTAAGAAAAAACAAAGGAACAAGGGCAAAAAAGAGACAATCCAAAAACCAGACTTTTAACTATAGAGAACAAACAGATGGTCACCAGAGGGAAGGTGGATGGGGGAATGGGTGAAATAGGTGAGGGGAATTAAGAGCATACTTATTGTGATGAGCACGTAGTAACATACAGAATTGTTGAACCACTATATTGACCACCTGAAACTAATGTAACATTGTATGTTAACAAAACTGAGTTATAAAAAAAAAAAAAGCCCTGCTAATTAATCCTGAAAAAAATTAAGGTTTAAAACTGTGGGAACTCTATACCATGGTCTGCCTTTCAGGAACAAAAAAGAATAAATTCTTGATATGCACAATAACATGGACAAAACTCAAAGGCATCATGCTAAGTGAAGAAGCAAGATTCAAAAGACGACAGACTTATTTGGGTGTCCAGGATGTCCCACCGAGCTCGGAAGTCCCTTTGAACGTGGGAACGGGCTGTACCTGATCCTTTCTCGGGTGAAAGGGATGGTCTCATTGTCCTTCTTCCAGAAGAACACAGGTGGTGGCATGCCTATCACCCGGCACTCCAGCCTCACTGGGTGGCCTTCGGGAACTCCGCTGTTCTGCAATTTCTCCAGGATCACGGGTGCTTTCTTCACTTCTTTGGCTGAATGAGAGAAGGGCCATTCTTGTTTGAGTAGTAAGTGCCTTGAGGTTCATGCTTCAAACTCATTACAGTTCTGGAACTTAGCAGAGTGGGCCCCCACCCACCTCACCTCCTCTTCAGCAAACTTCTCACACCCCGAAGTGAATATCATTGCTTTTATAAAAGCTCTGGAAGTGATGAAAAAAGGAATGAGGGACTCTCTTTGCGTATTGTGTGAGAGACAACACTCCAGGATCTGGGTGGCCCACTGGGCAGGTGAGGGGGGGGGCGCGAATGGTGGGTGTGGAATTTAAGGAGTCTCTTTTATTCCCAACAGTAAATTTTGAGAAACAACAGATTTTATGTACTGAATGTATCCTTTTTCTTTTCTAGAGGAGATGATTTTGTGAAAGGTATATTCATTTTCCCTCAACTTTTATTTTGAAGAAGTTTATAGCTACAGGAAAAAAGTACACTACTTTTTTTTCTTAAGTTTTATTTATTCAAGTAATCTCTACACCCAACATGGGGCTCGAACTCAAGAGATTGAGATCTGAGATCTGAGATCAAGAGTTGCACTCTCCTCTGAGCCAGCCAGGTGCCCCAGAAGTACACTACTTAAAAACAAAACAAAAAAACCCACTAAGTATGCTTCCTAAGGAAGCCTTTGGCGGGGGGCAGAACCAGATAAGGCAAAGATACCTCATATTTCAGGATTCCAGAATCAATATTTGCAAAATATTAGGGGGAAAAGTAAAAGCTTGCAATCAGTATATCCTTGCAGGAAGAGCTTTTCCTACTCTGTTGGGTAAGAGAACATTAAGAGTGAGAAAAAGAAAAAGATATATGGGGTAAGCAGTTACAAGCCTATAGAGAAGATAGTATGCCGAAGTCCCCTGATTTCCAAGGGCCACACATAGGAGAAAGCTCAGCGCTAGAATTCGTATATTCTGAAATCTAGTTCTGGTTGGACTCCTGCCCCGAGGGCAGGTACCAAGCAAGTGATGATGACTTGTTGTCCTTTTTTGTAGGCATTACAGTGTTTTGTTCATGTCGCCTTACAAGGTAAAGGTTCATTTGTTTAGTTACCAACTCAACATTTGCTGAGCACTGTGCATGTTCCAGGCACTGAGTCAGACATTAGAGAGACACAGAAAAAGTCAGAATGTCTGAGTTAGGAGATCATAGTTACATGGAAGGCTGCAAGTGCTCTGAGGAGTCTCTCCTTTTCTAAGTGCTAAGGAAAAGGAGGAGGATGTGCCTTGGTGGTGACATTTGAATTAAGCCTTAGAGAATGACGAGGAGGTTCCTAGGCAAAGACGGGTATATTCCAGGTAAAAGGATCAGTGAAGCAAAGGCATGGAAACTTGGAGTAGGGACAAGAATCTGGTGTGTTCTAGTAGCGATGAACTGTAGGGCAAGTGACTTGAATTTAGTGTAGTCAATATACTAACTAAATGATTAACTATTACAATGGCTCCCATATACTGAATGCATATATGCATAAGATACCATATTATGTTTTTACTGATAAGTCTTCGTAAGCAATGAAGGAAATATGGCCCTTACTACAGTGAAGGAGAAATGGAGATGAAACTTGATAGGGCAAAGGACTAAGGAATTCTGCCAGAGGTTGTGCTTTTTTGGGCAATAACTTTAAAGGGAGTTACGCTTGGGGGTCCCGGAAGCCAACCTTACCTACTACGGTGAGCTCCAGACTAAAGGAATTCTGTCCAGTTTTGTTGGTAGCAATGCATGTATAGGTCCCTGCATCACGTTGAGTGAGCGGGTCAATGAGCAGAGAGTGGACTCCAGTCTCTCTGACCAACATCTTGTGGGAGGCGTCTGGTAGCACCGGTTGGCCATTGAGCAGCCACGTCAGCTCTGGGGGCGGTAAGCCACTCACCTAATAAATAACAGGACAGCTGAGGCAAATGACAGACTGATGACAAGCAGATTTATTTGGTGGCTGAATTCTTCATCCTTGTCTGGCACCAAGTAGTGAGAAAAAACATGGGGTGGAGAGACACCTCTCTGTAGGGGCATCAGGACAAGAGGGGCTGGGTGAGTGGCCGTATTAATTTAAACTGTATAGTAGTTTGACCCCAAATTCAGGTGATGATTATATTTTAGATTAGAATAAGTAAGAAATAAAAACTAAGTGAATAGATAAAATAGGTCTGCAGAGTCGGTTTCACAGATGATATGTTGTTGCTTACATACCTGAGAATCAGCGAGAGGTAACCAAGGAAAGGGCGGACATTAGAGTTCTCAGACGCTTCTCTGTGTTACAATCACGTGGGGAGCATTTGAAAATCCCAACGTCCACTTACTATCTTAAGTCAGAATCTCTAGAAATGGGACCCGGGATGGGAATCTTTCAGGGGTTAGGGTGGAAGAAGTAACAATCAATCCCGAATATTATTTAGGCAGCCATTGGCAGAGTAAGAACCACCTCTACGAATGATTAACCTTTACCACTTAGCATCTAAAAATTCCATAGCATTCTGAATCTTTGTCTGGAGGGCAAGAGGTGATGTAAGTTTCTCTTCATACTGAGGGATATCCACGCTGCTCAGTTGAACAGTTTCTGGCTGAAGAATTAGAATGCAGAATAGCTAAAGCTGCTGGATGTTGGTTAGTATGAGAAACCAACTTCTGTTTTCATAAACCACCTCAGAGCCATCTTTTCATGACTATGATTTTTTCAAAGCCTATACGTCACAGACACTCACTTCAAGGATGCAAAAATCACACTTTTGGCTTTATAGTAATGAAGACTTCCCCGGCACTACATGGAAAATGTCTGAATTACATCAGTTCTTTGGTTGTCTTTTACAAATGTGGGGTCAACATTGATGATACAACACCAATGTAATTTTATTAAGGTATTAAAGACTTAAAAATTTCATCAAAATTTTTTATTGTCTGGGATTAAATGTTCTGAAAAAGCCTTGTGAAAGAAGAGATCTCTTTCGCTTCCCCAGTCCCTCTTTCTCTAAACAAAACATAAAACAAATACAAACAAAAATAAATCAAACAAATGCAAAATGTGAACAGATCTGGAACCAAGGATGAGGATCAGAGTCTACCTTACAGTCCAGCCGACAGAGGCGCCCCTCGTGAGCTACCATATCCCCAGGAGCCTGCAGGAAATGTGGTCGGAAAAAGCGTTCCTGTAGGGGCTCTTTGTCTCTCTCTTGTGCTCGGGACCTTCCTCTACAAAAACAAGCAAGGTCAGGCATTAAACTTAGAAACCAATCTATAAACCTACAACAGCAAGAATTTACGCATGGCGATAGACCGTGGAAAACAGATATTTTGGGGGTGGAGTAGGGAAGGAGGCTGCTGGACTGTAAACAAATGATAAAATAATAAATAATGGTGTGAAGCTTATGTAAAAAGCAAGGTGGTAAGCATCTCATACCCTGTAGGATTATCTTATGAGATCTGTAATTAAATAAACAGGCTTTAGCTTCTTTCTCTCTGAAGTCATCCTGGGTTAAGTGGCTCAGCTCCCCTTGCCTGGGCTTTTACCAGTTGTTCAAAAGTTTCAAAATAAACAAATAAATCAGTATTCAAGCCGAATCTCAAATGAGAGCCAGCAGACAAGTCCTGTTTATTACCCAGAACAAGGCAGCTGCAATCCCTGTGTCTCTGAGTAATAAAATTTAACCTGGCTATAAATTATGGCAGACCATTAAAGATGATCAGGAACTTAAACTGGTTAAGACTGACCAACAGTAACAGCTGTTCTTGAAGGGGGGGGGAAACGAAGAAGAAGGTATAGTTGCAGCAGTGATGAAATACTGTATCTGAAACTTGGGTCACTATTTTTGCTCCTTTGGTAAGTCAAATATAATTCATCCATGTCAGCAACTATGGAATGCTTTGCTAAGACTTTGTGGCACCGTAAGACTCAAGGGGAAGCCAGGCTCTTAATTCTTAGTGGTTAGTAAAATCAGAGAGGGAGAAAGCCAATTGCCGTGTTAGAGTCAATTGTTATACTGGGGACAGCAACAACAAAAATATTCAATCTATAGACATAACCATTAGCAGTTTCTGTTTTTTTAAAGAAAATATGGTAATTTAGTTCAAAGACTCTGGTTTATATATTATCTGCACAGGTACTACTGATGGTCACAAATTTTAAGCCATCAAGAGTGTGTGACAGACCTGTGGGTCTCAAAGTTAATGTGCTTATAAGTCACCTAGGGATCTTATTAAAATGTAGTTTCTGATTCAGTAGGTCTGGGGGGCGGTGCTTGGGATTCCACATTTGCAACAATCTCCCAAGGGATGTTGATGCTGCAGATGCAGGACTACATTTTAAGTAATAATTTGTAGACCCAACACTTTGATGCTCATTGTGGTAGGTGGGTGCTTGGGAGGGGCTCGAAAAGGAAGATTTTTACTGTCTTTACCTGTGAGACTGACCAGCAGATGTTAGTCGACTGCGAATGGGCAAACTTTGTACCATCAAGTGGCCAGAACAGCTGATTCGTCCCTGAAACAAAAATGAATTTAAAATAAGAGAATTCCCCCCGCCCCCTTTTTTTTTCAATTTATATAAATTTTTCTGGACTGGAACCATTTTGAGCCTTTTGGCCAACTGTTATGAACAAGAAAACTTGGGGGTGGGGGATGAAAACAATAAAATATGACTCCTTAAATCACTGTTAATAGTCCAGAGGAGAGGGGCACCTGGGTGGCTCAGAGGGTTAAGTCTCTGCCTTCAGCTCAGGTCATGGTCCCAGAGTCCTGGGATCGAGCCCTGCATCGGTCTCTCCGCTCAGCAGGGAGCCTGCTTCTCCCTCTCTCTCTGCCTACTGCTCTGCCTACTTGTGATCTCTCTTTCTGTCAAATAAATAAATAAAATCTTTAAAAAAATAGCCTAGGGGAGAAATTTAAAGAACATTGTGATGACTTTTATTTTGAGCTAAGAAATGAACAGAACACAAATGTAAAAAAATTCGAATTCTTGTGCACTGAACATTACCTGCGGCCACATGCAGAGACTATGGCCAAGTATTTTATACTTTTCTTAATAGAGATTTATCCTCAAGACTAACATTTTATTTTTTTAAAGATTTTATTTATTTATTGACATAGAGAGATCACAAGTAAGCAGAGAGACAGGCAGAGAGAGAGGGGGAAGCAGGCTCCCCGCTGAGCAGAGAGCCCGATGCGGGGCTCGATTCCAGGAACCTGAGATCATGACCTGAGCCAAAGGCAGAGGCTTAAACCACTGAGCCATCCACGTGCCCCAAAACTAACATTTTAATAAGAAGAGTGGGTGAGTAGAAATTATAGCTCTATACTTTGTATTCTAGTAGTAGCTGAAGATATTTATTCTGTCTTTTAGAGGAATTTTAAGTCTTGATCCTAAATCTCATTCAGAAAAGAAAAGTGAGAGATTATGGCTTTCTAACTTTTACAAAAAAAAAATCATTCTTTGATAGAATGATTTATAGACTCTTCAAGAGAGTCAATGAGTTGATAAACAAAAGATTTAGCCCAATACATCTGGGACATAGTGAACAGATATTTCTAATGTCCTTTGACAAAGGCTCAGGGCTTGAGTGACCCATCCATGGCTAACTGGTCTTTTAAACTGTGCTCTAGTTACACACAATCACAATGCTCCTCATTCATTTTCCTCAGCAATCCTTAGTAACTGGCACTTCTCAAGGTCTCATTCACAATGACATCAAGTGCTCCTTCCTCAGTGCAGCACAACGCAGAACCCTGCTTCTCCACCTGGGGGTTGGCAGCCATGATAGTGTAGTTGCCGTCATCATCACCAGTGGTGGAGTCGATGTGCAGAGAGCACGTCCCGTCTCCTTCTCGCCTCATTTTGCAGTGCTCATTTCTCTTTGAAATCTGCTTCCCATCTTTGAACCAGTAAACCTGCAATGAAAGATAATCGAGGAGAACATACACTGTTCTGCACATCTTTTGAGGATAGTGAAGTAGGGAGTAGGATGAGGCAAGGGCGTCTCTGCAAGAGCCCCATCCCTTATAAAGCACTTTGAAAAAAATATTTTTAAAATGTCTGTGTAATAGACTCCTGCACTTATACATATACAATACTTAAGTTAAAAATTCTGTATGATTTAGGATTGAGATAAAGCTTTTGACTCTTTTTATTGTACTTCATAATTACTTAAAAAGTCACCCCAAGCAATAGACATGTCTTCATAAACAAAATGATGAAAACCAGGAGCATGAATTCCCCCCCCCCCCCATTATCCTATCTAAAAGCTCAAGTCTTCTGCAGTCACAGATCTCCAGGTCTGCAATAGCTCACTCTACCTGAAAGGATAGTATGGTTTTTTATACTAAGTGGAAGGAGGCCAGGACTCACTGGCTAAATTTCTCATTAAATAAACACTTAAATAAATAGATTTTTCATGTTGAGTTCCGCATGTATCAAGGAGATCTCTCAAAGACAGGGGGGTTAGAGTACTGGCTGCAGCTGTTCTCCTCCACATTTCCTAGTTACCTAACCATACATGATAACACCATGCTAATGTTTGTGCAAGTAGAGCGGAGAGATCCCCTACCACAGCCATACCGGGTGTAAATCCTTCTTTCAGCTGACTGCCAAAAAAACCTGGTGACTCATAAGATTTTTCTGCAGTCAGTGATAATGATACGACATTTTCGGCATTTACCAACCTGATAGTAATGATACAAATATAGCTACTTCGTGCAACAACAGGCCCTTTGTGGGTATTCAATAAGCGTTAAATAAAAAGAAAAATATCAATTTGGTGAGTTTGGTGGTTGAGAGAATCAATAGCCCAAAGTGGAGGATTATGACTAAGAAGCTTATTTTAAACTTTTATTTAAATTCTAACTTACCCATAAGTCTGATTTATTTTGGGCCTAATTATTTAACGATTTTATCCTTGACTGTCTCTTTTTAGTGAAATTATCTGGGCTTTGTTAGTTTTTCTGGTAGTGGTTTTTATTCCCTCTGTAGATAATTCCCTAGAATCTGGTAAGACTTTCTGGAAGGCACTGTCTACGGTTCTGTGTTGGTTGGCCCACCAGCTGGTCATCTTCTCCTACCTTTGGAACAGGTATTCCAACAATTTTGCAGGTAAATGTCACTGGAGAGCCTTCTGTAACCCGGAAATGCTTGAGTCTTTTGTCAAAGATGGGAGCAATACACTTGCCCGTGGGGATCTCGTCATGTTGGATTTCATCATCTGATTCATCAACAGGGGTACGTTCCAAGCGAAACTCTATTTCATTCATCAGCCTCTGCTCAAAGCTTGAAATTTTGTACTCCTGTCAAGATGGAAAACATGTTTCAGTTTCAATTCTATGGGTGAGAAAGAAGGTGTCTATCAGTATAATTTGAGGATGGAACTTTTTAGATTCAGATGGTAAATATATATCATGGAAACCCAATAAACCAGGCATGTTCCATTTCCAGTTCCTCACCACAGAGCACTAAGGGAGATGCCAATGTCTCTACTATAATCCCAAACTGCCTTAGTGAATCCTGATTCCTCACCTTGAATATGGAGCCCCAGTAGCATCCTGTAGAGAAATGAAGATGGAATGTAATTTCCATTACTACTATTAATGTCCATTTCAATATGTAGAACTTCCTATCTGGTAATATGGCAAAACTATTCTGAATTGCATTCTGATGCATGCCTGCATTACCAGCTCCCTGTCTCTACTGGACACTCCCACCTGCATACTTGATGAAACCTGTCTTGAATAAATCTCCCTTGACTCCATATCCATCTCTCTACTCTCACCACAACAAAACTAGTTGAAATAATTTTGTATTGTTACAGGATCGTTTGCTTGTCACCCAGTCTTTCACTAATGCACTCCAATTAAGCTTGTGTTCTCGCGGTTCCCCCGAGATTACTATTGTCAGGGTCTCCAAATTCACCAAATCCAGTTGTCACTTATCTGTTCTTACTTTACCTGATCTCTCAGGAACATTAGACAAGGATGACTACTTTCTCCTTTTTGAAATATTTTCTTCTGTTTGCTTTCATGACACCTTATTTGTTTTCCTTCTTTTTCTTTAGTTGCTCCTTATCAGTCTCCTTTGCTAGCTCCTAGACCTAGGTAGGTGGTCTCATCCTATCTTACTTCTGTATGCTGATGAGTCCAAATCCACATCTTCTGGCCTGATCTTTCCACAAAATTCATATACCTGATGATCTATTGTACATCATAAGAGTCATATACCCAGCGACTGATTCTATATCATGGCTTGGGCACCCAAGGGGCATCTCAAACTTAGCATGATCCAAACAACACATATTTGATTTCTGTCTCCCAGAGATGCTCCTACCTTACCCTTGCCCATCTCAGAAAATGGTGCCATGACTCATCTACTTGGTTAAATAGTTAAGCCAGTGTTTCTTGCACTATCTTTGGTGAAAACCAGATTTTTAAAAATTAACATATAATGTATTATTTGTTTCAGGGGTACAGGTCTGTGATTCATCAGTCTTACACAATTCC
Source organism: Martes martes (assembly GCF_963455335.1). NCBI lineage: Eukaryota > Metazoa > Chordata > Mammalia > Carnivora > Mustelidae > Martes > Martes martes. The sequence goes on from NC_137902.1 coordinate 57,376,855, forward strand.
TAGCACTCACCATAGCACAAACCCTCCCCAATGTCCATCACCCAGCCACCCCATCCTTCCCACCCTCTCCACTTCAGCAACCCTCAGCTTGTTTCCTGAGATTAAGAGTCTCTTATGATTTGTCTCCCTCCCTGGTTTTGTCTTATTTCATTTTTTCCCTCCCTTTCCCTGTGATCTTCTGTCTTGTTTCTCAAATTCCTTTTATCAGTGGGATCATATGATAATTGTCTTTCTCTGATTGACATTTCGCTTAGCATAATACCCTCTAATTCCATCCACGTCGTTGCAAATGGCAAGATTTCGGGTTTTTGATGGCTGCATAATATTCTATTTGAAAACCAGGTTTTTAAAAATGTCCAATGCATAATTTTATAAAGTGAAATAAAAATGAATGAGTAGCAAAATGAAATTTAGGAGGCATGCAAAATTATTATATTCATAGGCATAACATTTTTCTGTCAAATTGCTATAAAAATTTCTTAATGGTTACTCTCAGTTTCTGTGCTTATGCCAAGGTGGAGACGTGATAGCCTGCAGATTGCCACACATCCTCAGACCACACTTGGAGTAACCAAGTTAAACCCTAAATCTAGGATTTATCCTGAATTCCAGTCACTCCCTCTCCCTGCTGAATTCTATCAAGATTATATGTCACCTCCCAAAGCAGCCTTCCCAATCCACTCCCATTCTAATACTCTGCATAGTACTGGTTGCTATCCAGTATATTTATTGTTTGCTTATTGATTGAGTGATTGAATATCTCTCTAAGGATTAGAATGTTAGCTCCACAAGAGCAGAGATTTTATTTATCTTGCTTCTCACTGTATCAACAGCACCTGGAATAGGGTCTGTTTCATGGCAGGTGCTCAATAAGTATCTGAATGATGAACAAAGACAGGGATGACATGAGGGCAATCCTTTGTTCCAACTGCATGTCTGAGGACTCCAGAGCCCTGGCTTTGGGCTGAGGGTAAGACCTTCTATAAGCTTGTGACTCTAGTTAACCACAATTTCATAATTTAGGTGAGCTCCATGGAGATGGCATTAGGATGTTCCTGAAATAAAATTTGGAAGCACATGACTGATATACATCTGCCCCCAGTCTTAGGCAGAGTGATTGAGTTTAAGATTCATAAGCTGGGGGCACCTGGGTGGCTCAGTCGTTAAGTGTCTGCCTTCGGCTCAGGTCATGATCCCAGGGTCCTGGGATCGAGCCCCACATCGGGTTGCCTGCTCAGCAGGGAGCCTGCTTCTCCCTCTCCCACTCCCCCTGCTTGTGTTCCCTCTCTCGCTCTGTTTCTCTCTGTCAAATAAATAAAATCTTAAAAAAAAAAAAAGACTCATAAGCTGTATTCTCAAGTTATCAAGTCACATTACTCTTGTCCTTTAGTTATAGTCTTATACATATTATCACCTAAATTTGTGTAGAATTGGAGCTTATGAAACACAGAAATACAGAAATCAGAGGTTCCTTGGTTTCAATTTCTTGAAACCAATTTTAAATCCTCCTCTCTTGGCTACATCTCACACTGGGTAAGCAAAATAAATCCACAGCTCTTTCATGGTAGAGAAAATGATTAATCTTCAGTTAGCTTATTAATTTTTAATCAGATAATTCAAACCAGTTAAAGCAAAAAATTGTTCACATCTATTAATTTGAAACCTAGTTTAAAAGTATAAGAAACCTAGTTTAAAAGTATTAAGACTATTTTCTACATTATAAGAGTTTTTAAAAAGTTAATCATTAAAGCTTCCAACTTTCTACCTATTAGGTTGAATAATATGAAACTGACATTTTTGTAGGTCAAAAGTGTAGAATTTCATAGATTCAATCTAATACTTCACAATGACTATAATTTCCATAAATACAATAAATGTTCTGGCAAATTGGAAATATTTCTTAGTCTTCCAGTTTAAAATCACATGAAGAATATATATTTCTTCTTTCTTGAATTGCATTTATGATTCTAAATATATATTATTTTTCTTTTTAACACATTTGTTTATTTTCTGGGATATTTAGGAGTAAAATCAATGAGTCATTTTATTCCCTTACCATATGAGGTAGGTATTAAATAGAAGTTTTATTATTTTAAAAATTACATCCAAATAGAATAATTCACATAGTTTTCAAACCTCATACACAGATCCTAGGGTCCAGGAAACAGCAGTTTTTGTGAGGGTGGCAGGAGGTCTTAGCCTTTTACACCTTCTCATCTTGTTTCATTTAAGGCCCCAAACTCCTAGTCATTCCATACCAGCTCTAGCCATGGTTCTAATGGAGTCCTTGCTCTAAATTAAAGAGTCTTTCCTCACGCTTCTCCTATTGCCTGACCTGTAAGGGCTGGTAACTTCCTGATTAAATACATTGTCAGAGTTATTATAGGGAGAGATAAATTCCTGAAATTCTATTTTGAAAGTATCAAGTAATTTTCCCAAAGAAGTGTTTTGTACATAGTTCTAAGTTACGGTTACTCCTAACCTTCAGGAACGCAGTGGGTGATATATATGAGGCTGTAAGTGTCTGCCTGAGGATATCAATGTCACATTGTCTCCGTGTATTCCAAACTTGATTTTACCAGCTTGGGGTCTGATTTTACAGAATTTATAAATGTTTGAATTGATTTGATCCAAGGAACTACAGAAGCAATATGATGAAAATATGCACACTTTGTTTCACTATACATGTATGCATATTGGTTATATATTTATTATTTTATCAGTATGACGAATTGGGAGATGATAGAAACAGAACATTCAATGAGTTATTTAAAAAACACTGCTGATAACTATGTACTGAGGATACAGTTGCAACCAGATCTTAATTGGAAGGTTTTTTTTTTTAATTTAAAGATTTTATTTATTTATTATTTGACACAGAGAGAGAGAGAGAGAGAATGAAGTAGGCAGAGTGGCAGGCGGAGGGAGAGAGAGAGGGAGAAACAGGCTTCCCACCGAGCAAGGAGCCCTATGTGGGGCTCGATCCCAGGACCCTGGGATCATGACCTGAGACAAAGGCAGATGCCCAACCAACTGAGCCACCCAGGCGCCTCTTAATTGGAAGTTTTTATTGAAGCCCAAGATGGGCTAGGTATCAGAAAACAAGTGAGCTGACAGATAAACTATTCTTCAGAAATTTCAAAGCAGTTGCTTACAGACAGGGTAGACCTTTTAACCCCCCCCACCTCTGCCAGAAAAACAAAGGAGTCAGAGGGGAAATGATCCAGTGAGAGGACTTTGAAGAGAGCTATTGTATCTCTGCATCTCCTACCTCCCCCTCTACCCCAAGAGTACCTGCCTTCACTTCAAGCTCAGTGAGGGAGATTAAATGGGCCCATTAGGAGCTACAAGCAAGATGGTGGAGGAGTAGGAGACCTGAATACCCTTGGGTCCCAGGAGTGCAGCTAGATAATTATCAAACCACTCTGAACACCTATAAACTCAACAGAGATTGAAGAGAAGAAGAGCAGCAATTCTAGGAACAGAAAAGTGACCACTTTCTGGAAGGTAGGATGTGTGGAGAAGTGAATCTGAGGCGATATACTTCCTGTATATAGACCGTGGGAAGGGGGGCCAGCTCCCGGCAAGTGATAGAGCAACAGAGCACAAAATTGGAAATTCAGAAGTCTGTTCCACTGAGGGACGTCGCTCCAGAGGCTAAGCAGAGGGTGGAGCCCTTGCGGGGACAGTGTGGTCTCAGGATCTGTGGTGTCACAAAAAGACCAGGGGTGTTTGAGTGTGGCAGAGCTGCCAGGCGTCAGAGTGGGGAAGCCGTCTGGCTTCTGGAGGTGGAGCTGAGGAGTGGGCTTTTAGCTTGGGGTTACCTTAAACCATGATCTCAGGCACAATTGGGCCACTGCTCTTCAAACAGGGATCCCACAAGTGACAGATCCCAGGAGACCCCCTTCTTCTTCCTCTGGGAGGAGCGACACAGGAGCACCCTGCAGGAATCTGCTGGGTTTGGAGACTCCAAATGGGGCCATGCGCCAGAGATAGAAATGCTTGGTCACAGGCTGGGTGAGCCCAGAGTGAGGCCGGACACAGGGAGATGGGAGTGATTGACTGCTTTTCTCTGAGGGCGCACTGAGGCCCTGAGCTCTCAGCTCCTATGGGGCTAGAGATTGGGAGGCCACGATTTTCACTCTTGTCCTCCAAAGCTCTAGAGAAAGTGTTCAGGGAACAAAAGCTACCAAGAGCAAAACTGAGCAGATTACTTAGCCTGGCCCCTGGCAAGGGCAGTGCAATTCCACCTCAGGCAAAGACATTTGAGAATCACTGCAACAGACCCCTCCCCCAGAAGATCAGCAAGAACACCCAGCCAAGACCAAGTTCACTAATCAATGAGAATGCAGAACTCCAGAGCTAGGGGAATGCAACACATAGAATTCATGGCTCTTTTCTTATGATTCTTTAGTTTTTCAAAGTAAAATTTTTAAAATTTTATTTTTTTCTTATTCTATTTTCTTTTTAATTTTTTCTCTTTCCTATTTTACCCCTTTTAACTATCTTATCTTGTCAATACCTTTTTAAAAAATCTTTTAAAATTTTCATTGTTATAGTCATATTCCATCCCTTTATTGTATTTAACCTTATTTTTTGTATACATATAGGTTCTTCTTTCTTTAAAATTTTGGGATACACTTTCTTCTAACAGATCAAAATTTACCCTAAATCTAGCACATGGCTTTGTTCTAGTTTCCAGCCTGATCACATTCTTTCCTCTTTTTTTTTTTTAATTTTCAAACAACTTCTTATCTTATCAATTCCTTTTTTAGAATATTTTTTAATTTTCATTTTTACAGTCATATTCCATTCCTTCAACATGTTTACCCTTATTTTTGTATATATATATAAGTTTTTCTTTCTTTAAAATTTTGAAAGGCAGTTTCTTCTAACAGATCAAAAGACACCCAAAATCAAGTGTGTGGCTCTGTTCTAGTCACCAGTCTAATATATATATATATATATATATGTATATATATATATATATTTATATTTCTCCCCCTCTTTCTCCCCCCCCCCCCCAGTTTCAGGTCTCTTCCGATTTGGTTAGTATATATTTTTCTGGGGTTATTGCTACCCTTTTAGTATGTTGTTCTTTCATTCATCTATTCTTATCTGGATAAAGTGACAAGATGGAAAAACTCACCACAAAAAAAAAAAAAAAAAGAACAAGAGGCAGTACCAATGGCTAGGGACCTAATCAATATGGACATTAGTAAGATGTCAGAACTAGAGTTCAGAATGACAATTATCAAGGTGCTAGCTGGGCTTGAAAAAAGCATGGAAGATACAAGAGAATCCCTTTCTGGAGAAATAAAAGAACTAAAATCTAACCAAGTAGAAATAAAAAAATCTATTAATGAGATGCCATTAAAAAATGGAAGCTCTTACTGCCAGGATAAATGAGAAAGAAGAGAGAATTAGTTTTATAGAAGACCAAATGATGGAGAATAAAGAAGCTGAGAAAAAGAGAGATAAATAACTACTGGACCACGAAGGGAGAATTTGAGAGATAAGTGATACCATAAGATGAAACAATATTAGAATAATTGGAATCCCAGAAGAAAAAGAAAGAGAGAGGGGGGCAGAAGGTATATTGGAGTGACTTATAGCAGAGAATTTCCCTAACTTGGTGACAGGAATGCGCATCAAAATCCAGGAGACACAGAGAACCCCCCTCAAAACCAATAAAAATAGGTCTACACCCCGTCCTCTAAGAGTAAAACAGAAGTTTTAGTGACAAAGAGAAAATCCTGAAAACAGCTTGGGACAGGAGGTCTGTAACATAAAACGGTAGAAATATTGGATTGGCAGCAGACTTATCCACAGAGACCTGGCAGGCCAGAAAGAACTGGAGTGATATATTCAGAGACTAAATGAGGAAAATATGCAGCCAAGAATACTATATCCAGCTAGGCTATCACTGAAAATAGAAGGAGAGATAAAAAGCTTCAGGACAAACAAAAACTAAAAGAATTTGCGAACACCAAACCAGCCCTATGGGAAATATTGAAAGGGGTCCTCTAAGCAAAGAGAGAGTCTAAAAGTAACAGACCAGAAAGGAACAGAGATGATATACAGTAATAGTCACTTACAGGCAGTACAATGGCACTAAATTCCTATCTTTCAATAGTTACCCTGAATGTAAATGGGCTTAATGCCCCAACTAAAAGACACAGTGTATCAGAATGGATAAAAAAACAAGACCCAGTGATATGCTGTCTGCAAGAAACTCATTTTAGACCTAAAGACACCTCCAGATTTAAAGTCAGGGAGAGGAAAACCATTTACCATGCTAATGGACATCAAAAGAAAGCTGAGGTGGCAATCCTTATACCAGACAAATTAGATTTTAAGGCAAAGACTATAATAAGAAATGAGAGAGGACACTATATCATACTTAAAGGGTCGGTCCAACAAGAAGATCTAAGAATTTTAAATATCTATGCCTCTAACATGAGATCAGCCAATTATATAAACCAACTAATAACCAAATCAAAGAAACACATCAATAATAATACAATAATTGTAGGGGACTTTAACACCCCCCTCACTGAAATGGACAGATCATCTAAGCAAAAGATTAATAAGGAAATAAAGTCTTTAAATTACACACTGGACCAGTGACTGAATATATCACTCAGATATATTCAGGACATTCCATCCCAAAGTAACATTCCATCCCAAAGAACACATTCTTCTCTAGTGTACATGGAACATTCTCCAGAATAGACACATCCTGGGTCACAGATCAGGTGTCAACCAGTACCAAAAGATTGGGATCATTCCCCGCATATTTTCAGACCACAATGCTTTGAAACTAGAACTCAACCATAAGAGGAAAGTTGGAAAGAACTGAAATACAGGGAGGTTAAAGAACATCCTACTAAGGAATGAATGGGTCAACCAGGAAATTAAAGAAGAATTGAAAAAAATCATGGAAAGAAATGAAAATGAAAACACAACTTTTCAAAATCTTTGGGATGCAGCATAGGTGGCCCTGAGAGGAAAGGGGACCCTCCTACACTGTTGGCAGGAATGCAAGATGGTTCAGCCACTCTGGAAAACAGTATGGAGGTTCCTCAAAAAATTGAAAATAGAGTTACCCTAAGACCCAGCAATCACACTACTGGGTATTTACCCTAAAGATACAAATGTAGGGATCCAAAGGGCCATGTGCACCCGAATGTTTATAGCAGCATGTCCACAATAGCCAAACTATGGAAAGAACCTAGATGTCCATCAACAGACGAATGGATAAAGAAGATGTGAGATATATGTAAAATGGAATATTATGCAGCCTTCAAAAATGAAATCTTACCATTTGCAATGATGTGGATGGAACTAGAGACTATTATGCTGAGCTAAATAAGTCAATCAGAGAAAGACAATTATCATATGCTCTCTCTGATATGAGGGATTTGAGAGACAGGGTTGGGGGTTGTGGGGGGTAGGGAGGAAAACAATGACACAAGGTGGAATCAGGAGGGAGACCAACCATAAGAGATTCTTAATCTCCAGAAACAAACTGAGGGTTACTGGGGGGTGGCAGGAGAGGGATAGGGTGGCTGGGTTATGGATATTGGGGAAAGTATGTTCTATGGTGAATGCTGTGAATTGTGTAAGACTGATGATTCACCTGTACCCCTGAAGCAAATAATACATTATATGTTAATAAAATAAAAATAAAAATAAAAAAATAAATGGACTCAATAGGAGAGTTTGTTTCATTTTCTACAGTGGGTTAGGTTCTGACTCCTGCCTAAAAAAGCTAGAGTGAGGAGTGAGGCATCTTCTTGTCAGTGGGAAAGCTAAAGACTATTTTGACTAGCATTCACTCCTACATTGTGTCAGGGCAGAGGACCTGTGATGGGTCCCGTCATGCACACTTAGGCCCCATACAAGACAAAGCCACTGTGGCGTCAGCTTTCATCTCTCCATGGCTGGGAAAGGGAGTGAGAAACAGCAGTTAGTAAAGTGGGGGAAGAGGGAGAAAAAAGAGAGCAGCTGGCCACACCTCCCTCCCTGGCTTTGGGTTCACCACTTATAACAGTCCCTGCGGTGTAGGGTATGGATAGGGATGTTTGTGTGGGGGATCTTTTTTTTTTTTAAAGATTTTATTTATTTATTTGACAGAGTGAGAGAGATCACAAGCAGGCAGAGGAGCAGGCAGAGAGAGAGGGGGAAGCAGGCTCCCCGCCCAGCAGAGAGCCCGATGCGGGGCCCGATCCCAGGACCCTGAGATCATGACCTGAGCCGAAGGCAGAGGCTTTAACCCACTGAGCCACCCAGGCACCCCTGGGATCTTATTTTTGAATAAGGATTGGAGTGTTGGTTACTACAAGAACTGGAAATTTTGTACTACTGGATCAAAACTGTATTTTGCAACAAAGTTACCATAAAACCTTAAATGAACTAAATGTGACCAAAACTATTTTGAGATTGCCTTACATTTGAGATTGCCAGGAGCAGGAAAAGAAACAGTCCCATGGAATAAATTCAAAGAGATATTGGGAGAAAAAATTTTCTTTTTAGACATATTTGTTTAAGGTACTAGGTATACAATATATAAACTGCAAATAAGCAACACAATAAGAATGCTGTAGATCAAGGAATTTCCATGAAAGATTTCATAAAATATCTGGGAAATTGGAAACAGGAATGAGGAAACCATGAAGTTGTGAGCCAGGGGTATGTGGCTTGTTGCTAAAGCACTGAATCTTTACTTCAGAGCTGTTATCAAAGATGTATACCATCCCCAAAGCAGGAATTGATGTCGTTGCAACTAAGAGTTGGTTATCCCATGGATAACTACCCCAGTTACACATAAATCAAGATTGTCATTCCAAGTTATGACTGATGGGACTCAGATTTTGTAAAGAAAATTGCAAAAAAAGCAGTATGTTTAAGTTAAATTTAGATGCTTTCTGTACTGTTCTGCACAAAGTTTGAGCTACTGATCCACTGTTGGTAGACATAGGCTTTGAATTTCCAGGACTGGATTTATGTTGCATTCTCCATTTCCCCTTGCCTTAACCTGTTGTGAGTAAAAGCAGCAGTTTCTGCATTAGCTGCTTATAAGTAATGTTTGTGCTCAAAGGAGAGAATGTTTTTCTGTGTGAAGCTGACATTCAGTAGGCACCAGAGTCTTGCTTAATTTCAGTGTTTTCATCTTTTAAATCTATTGATTGAAGTGGATTATTGTCATATGGTAGTATCCACAATTAGGCATAATCAGAATCTACATAGTCAAGTGAGGTATTTTCCATAGATAGGTCACAAATCCAAAATTTTCTATTCAGTCAAAAGTTTCACTATCTTATCTGAAACTAATATAAATCCCATAGCCATGTGCTAATTCAGCAAATATTTACTGAGTACCTATGCTGTGCCAGACACAACAGGGGTGCAGCAATGATTAAGACATCTACCAATCTGAGGACCCAGGGAGATTGTGATTGGTGCATCCTGGTTGGGTCCACAGCAGATGACAAAGGGACACTTCACCATCCCAAGGTTCTACTGTGCTCAGGGTAAGCAAAACAAGGTCATTGGCTGTGTGGAGTTCTTATTAGAAAAGGAATGGATGACAAGACTCACAAAATAGGATTTTCATAAAAGTCCATAGTAAGAGATGAAAGAGGTATGCTTTAGGTAGAAGAAAAAAACTGAACAGCTTAGAGAAGATTAGAGGAACAAAAAGCGTAGCAATAATTAGGTGAATATTTTTTTTTCTTTTGTCATGCATGACAGTATCTGGGAACCACAGACAGTTTTAAAGAAGAATTAATTTTAAAAAGTATGTTGGGGAAAGGAGCAGGAATAAAGAGATGGGAAGGTTTCCAGAGAAATGAGGTCAAGGAGGAAAGCTGAAATAAGACAGTGTGTGTGTGTGTGTGTGTGTGTGTGTGTGTGTGTGTAGAAATTAACAGTACCAAATATTTACTGGATGCAGACAATCATGTTAAGTCATGTGTGAATTAAAAACATTGGTCATGCAACTATCATATGCTCTCCCTGATATGAGGAAGTGGAGATGCAACGTGGGGGGTTTGGGAGGTAGGAAAAGAATAAATGAAACAAGATGGGATCGGGAGGGAGACAAAACATAAGAGACTCAATCTCACAAAACAAACTGAGGGTGGTAGGGGCAGGAGGGGTGTTGGGAGAGGGGGGTGGGGTTATGGACATTGGGGAGGGTATGTGCTATGGTGAGTGCTGTGGAGTGTGTAAACCTGGCGATTCACAAACTTGTACTCCTGGGGCTAATAATACATTATATGTTAATAAAAAAATTACTTAAAAAAATCATTCATCATGAAAACTTCACTATTACATTTTGTGATCCTGGATTCCTTTGACCTTTCAGATTCACATTACTATCCTTAAACATTTATGTTTTTTGATCCACTGAAATTCCACTGGTGGTGATTGATACCCTTCAAAATAAGAAATGATACAGCCTAAAATCTAGAGGCCGAGCACCTCCCTTAGCTTGTCCCTAACTCAAAGAAACTTCACTGTCAGTTTAGAAAGCTAACCATTTTAATATATATGAACATCTGAAAAGATGATACCTTTGTGTCACACAATGTTCTAAGAATCAATAAGCAAATGTTAATTGCTACTTAGAAATGTTTTATAAAATGAGTTAGAAGGTAAATGCTGAAATACTACAATAGGGAAATGCAAAGTGGTAGATATGTCAAAGAAAACCCATTTTCTAAAACATTAATTTAGGAGTTTGCGTTCTGGGGAGGAAACTATCTATAGTCAATATTCATTGTTCAAGGACCTCTGATTTATTTTCATGCTCAGCATAATGGGATAAGGCTAGACCACACACATGTTCTAAGAGGTTGCTCTTCTTCATTGGCTGGGAATAAAATAGGGCCAGAGAGTCCAGCTTTTGGACTTAGAAGTTTTCAAAACAAAATAAAACAAAAACAAATGCATACTCATCAGAAGAAATCATTTGCTTCCCCTTCATATGGGCAGCCTAATATAGGAATAAGAAAACTGATCATTTTGATTCCTGTGTCCCCAGTCTGCAGATATAGATGACTATCAACAGGCAGGTGTTTCTTTATGATTACTTTTCCACTTTCCCAAGCAAATTTTCTTCTTTAGGCCACAATACACTTTAGACAGTTCTTCACATCTTCACTATCGTCTCCCAAGGCAACAATGATGAGGCAGTATTATAATGTGGTCATCATTTTATTCCTTAAAACTTAATCAGTATCAGCATCTACCAACCTAATGCAAACTTTCCATCTTAGATCCTTAGTTTCCTGAATTGCATTTACGCAATTTATTTATGCAGCTTGGTTTTCTTACCCATGGCATAGAACTTACTCTAGAATCAATTCTGTAAGTAAACCACCATAGCGATTCCCAGAATAATGATTCTCAGGGGAACACTGATGCATGTCACAGATATTCAACTGGAGAGGATTGGATGATTTTTGAAACAGCTCCTAGTCCCCGCTATTGGCCCTGGAGTTAATAATGAGCTCTATCAGGTTTAGGACACTCAATTCATAGAAGTTCATGTTCACATATACTCACATTTCAGTATTTCAGGAGATAAACCCTACTTTGCCATGAACTGGGCAGGGAATTAGCATGGATCTACCTACAGAGTAACTATGAAAGTAACATCACACGGCTTGTGTGCTAACCTGGTATTATTTTTACAGGGTTCCCAATTGCTGAGTTGCAAAAGACATCCATTGATCACAGCTCTGATTTCAGTGATACTTAGAAGGATTAACAACCACAAATGTGATGACAATATTATAGGAAAGCAAATCTGCATCAGACAGAGCAACATTTATGGCAGCTTAAAGGTAATTCTCATAAAACTGAAAAAGGCTGCACCGCTTTAGGGAACATGTGAAGTGTCTTGGGGACTAGGGCTCTAGTTCTAGTTCTACCACTGACAGTTTGACAACTGTGCCCCCTGTTTCTCGATCTAGAAGAAGGAAGGGAGAAAAATAGTTGCCTTGGCATTTATCTCCCAGAAACATACCTAATTTGGTGAAATAATACATGAAAAGTGTACTCAATTATAACAAGTTTAAGTGTTCTTCTTCAGTTCAAGCAGCACATTTTCAAAAGAACCTACTTAGTAAAAATTGCCCAACATATCGCACAATTGTAAAATACTGTATATCCATAGCTCCACTGGAGGTAAAATATAGAAACAAAGGAAAACAGCATATGGTCGGGGAAATTTGGAGCCTTGTTTCCAGGGATCACTTATGCCACAAATTCCACAATATTTGGCATATAGTTTTGCCTGAAATCTTATGTTATGTTTCAAAATAGATTTTTATCAGTTCCCACCTTGGGAAATTAACCAATAGTTAGGTTATCAAAATGTAAACCTACATTTAAAAATTAACCACATTATGAAATGCAAAAATAAATGGCCCAAAGAACAAAATACTCAGTCTATTTTTCTTTTATTTGATGCTCACCTATGGCTTTCCTTTTTCTCCTTCAGTGTGAGCACTTACTAGAAAGCAAGGAGTTGTATGGGTTGAACCACAGGATATTGCCTATTGATGCCTATTTCACATGATTCAAGCTAACGTAAAGAGTGAGAGGAACTGGTGAACAGACCTCTGGCACATTAGATTGTAGGAGACAGATAAAGGACAACGTGGCATCCCAGCGTTCCTTAAAGTCTTGATCTTCTCATATATGGCAATATTTCAAAGATGTGATAGTATTTGCCTATACTGAGTTGAGTATTGCTGGAATGGCCAGCAAACTAGCTAGTCCTTCTCTTTCTTTAACATATTCTATTCTGTGTAAACACATATAAATAGTTAAACTGATTAACTACCAAGGTAATCAAGAACTGTAGAACCATGTGGATGAGTTTCCCATATGACCCTCGGTTAATCTATGTTCTAACTTCTACGAGTGCAGGGTCAGGCTCACTGAGGTCTGGTGACCTGACCATCCAAGGACTAAGTTAAGTGAAATGATATTTCTTATCATGAAATTCCAATAAACCATTGTGTGCAACAATCTTACCTGCTGGTTTGATCTGGCATCACTGAAATTCATTTTTTTTCCCAAGTCTTGAATGACCGCATTCTTAGTTTCACGAATGTGATCATCATTCACTGGTTGGGGAGACTTTGTGTTTTTCTTCATTAGTCCCTGGGATGGCCTGTAAAATAAATTCACACCTGACACACCCATGAGAAACCCTTGCCAGTGTCTGAAAGCCTGGAAATCGGAGTGGCTGAAATGGCGGTCAGATAGTAGGAGTCATCAGGCACTTAGGGAGGTCAGCTCGGGTACCAAAGTTGAGAACTGCACAGAGACTGTGTGTCTGTAGAGGTGTTTTCAATATTTAAATTATTAAATCTGTAAGGTGTTCAATATCCATTTAGTGCCTCAGAGATAGGATTATCTAGGAACCCACTAAATGAGAGTCCCGTCCCAGACCAAGCTATTCCACGTACGTCCTTTCTTAAGTGACATCTTTTACTCAAGAAATCTAAATGACACTTACACAGATGGTGCACTTCTGGGCAGCCCCATGGCATTGGTGGGAGGGATGGCAGGGAGAGAAGGCAGAACAGAGCTGAGGAAAGCCACTGGGTTCTGAATCCGGCTGGTGGGAGAGACAGGAGCTGGGGAAACACAGCGGGGCTGAAACTGGTTTCCACTGGAGATGGCAAACGTGAGTGGCGCTGGTGCTGGCTCTACTGGAGCTAGAGGGGGTGGCTCATTTGGGACCGAAACTCCTCCTAGAGATTTGTTTGGCACGGAGGGCTGAGAAACCAAGAGGCTCTCTTTGCTCACTGTCCTCTGAATGGTTTGAGGAGCGCTGCTCAGGGTGAACACTGGCGAGCTGGAAGGGGACACAGTTGCTGCGGTGGTGTTTGGAGAGGGGAAGAAATGCTTTGGCCGGGCCAAGCTGAATGTCTGTGATGAAGGAGCCTTCACCTGCTTGCTGGGCATCGTCACCGCCTGGGAAGCAGTGGAGTTCAGAACACTCATGTTGAAAGGAAACTCCTTAGGAGAGGAAGGAGATGGGTTTTGCAGCTGCTGTTGTTCCAGTAGGACTTGGTTGTGAAGCTGTTGTAGCTGACTGGAATCACTGCACAAAAGACGGGGAGAGAGAAGGGAAATCTGTCATTATCAGCCTCACCCATCAGAAAACGTCAAGACAGTCTATTTACAGTTCTATGCTGATTCAGAACACACAACCAGAGTTGTCAGAAATGAGCTAATCAATTCCTCGTGAGTTGTTTCTCTTTCCTAAATCTGTTTTATTGTCGGCAAGAAGGGGAAAAGCCACCACAACGCACAACTCCAAAAGGCATCGCTCACATTGTATTCTTTGTGCGGTGACCTTGAAACACGGCAGCACAATTTTAGAATGTTTATAAATTAGAAAGAAGAAATAGAAACAACAGTCCTCTGTTGGGAATGCCCAAAGTTCTAACCAGAGCAGACTGTATCTCAGCTTTGGGACAGAAAGTGGTGAGCTATGTATTGCTGTAAGGAACTGAATGTGTTGTATGCTTCATTTTGCCTCAGTTTAAAACCTTAAGAAAGCCACTGGGTGTGTCTTGGTGTTTCTCATCCCCTCTTGACAACAAACGTTATAGATAAGGTGACCACATGTCTCAATACATTCTGGGCAGTCTTGGTTTATGACTGTTTTCCTGGTGCTTTTTTTACTCTCAAAAATGTCATGATTTGAATGGTAGACTATATGGCCATCCTAATTAGAAACATTGCCTTAGACTTTTCTTGTTCCTAAGAGGAGAAAGAAGATCAAACGGAGAATACTTTCTTCTTTTGTAGGAAACTGAGTCACAGAAGCATTATATAATTTGCCCACGGTCTATTTATCTTAACAAAATGGTTAGTTATTATTATTTTTAAAGATTTATTTATTTGAGAGAGAGAGAGAGAGCAAGTGAGCATGGGGGGAGGGGCAGAGGGAGAAGGTAAGAGGGAGAGAAACAGATTCTACTAAGCGCAGAGCAAGCCCAATGAGGGGGTCAATCCTGTGACCCCAAGATCTCAACCTCAGCCAAAATCATGAGTCGGATGCTCAACGGACTGAGCCACCCAGGTGCCCCCAGTTACTTTTTTTTTTTTTTAAGGTTTTATTTATTTATTTGACACAGAGAGAGAGAGAAAGAGATAGCAAGAGAGGGAACACAAGCTGGGGGAGTGGCACATGGAGAAGCAGGCTTTCTGTTGAGCAGGGAGCCTGAGGTGGGGCCTGATCCCAGGACCGTGGGATCATGACCTGAGCTGAAGGCAGATGCTTAACGACTGAGTCACCCAGGTGCCCCTATTTTTAAAGAAAGAAAATGGAAAATGAAAATCTGTAAAAATCTTATGTGAATAAAGTTGTCAGGGCTGCTAAACGTTGCTATTTAGAATTTACTCTCAAATGAGTAACTACAGGAAGATCCACAGGGAAGAATGTGGTGTTTCAAATCTGCCACAGTTTTATGTTCTTTGGAAACATAGGTTGCTTCTGGAACATAGAAGATGATCTGCTGAACATGAGATCTATTAAAAATGAAATGTTCGGTATTTTCATAGCATTAGGAAAGTCAACACCAACGGTAATAAAGTTGAACAAGGAGGTTCTCCAAACCTTGATTTTTCTTAATTCTGGGAGTTTAAGACCTTTCTCCTTCCTTTCATTTACATTTCTTTTTTTTTTTTAAGACTTTTTTTTTTTTTAAATTTATTCATTTGACAGACAGAGATCACAAGTAGGCAGAGAGGCACTCAGAGAGAGAGAGGAAAGCAGGCTCCCCGCTGAGCAGAGAGCCTGATGCGGGGCTCGATCCCAGGACCCTGGGATCATGACCTGAGCCAAAGGCAGAGGCTTAACCCACTGAGCCACCCAGGTGCCCCTCATTAACATTTCTGATTACAATATATGGAAAAGTTACTTCACAAAATAGAGCCCCATATGTTGTCATATAGCTATATAATATGCAATCCTTCCTTGTTTGTTGATAAAAATTCTTGTTTTGACTTTAAGAATTCAGAAGCATTAACCACTTGGTACAGTAACTTTCTTCTCTCTCTACTTTTTAGAAGTATTTAAGCTTAGAGAATAAAGTAATATAGTTACAGATTAATAAAACCTTTCAAAAATAAATCTTTTCATCATGGATGAAAGTTTCAGCAACCAAGAGAAGCAGAAATATCTTTCTTAGGTTATCCTTAGAAAAATATAAAATATATACAATTAATATTGTTTCTGTTAGTGTTAACTTTTCCAACAGTATAAAAATACAAAAATCTTTAGATTTTTAATGGATTTCGTATTTGTCAGGTCACATTCTGTGGTTGCCGTAGCCTGAAGACAATGCTGTATGGTTTTCAGGACATCTCTGTACAGAGTAGTCTACACAAATTTTAGTCTTACGATTTTCCAGAATCCTTTTCTCATGGCTATAGAAATAGAAAAAGTAGTATATGACAAGTAAGTAAGCTCAGAAAGATAAGGATGATCGAAAGGGGCAGGAAGTCATTGGTACTGATTGAGTCTTATTTTCCTTTAGTTCCCATTGAATAAAAGCTAAGAACTATCTTTTTATTTTAAGTAAGATTTCCAACGGCATGTTAGCCCTTATCATTTAATGCAGTATATCAGATTAGAGAGGGTCACAAACCTTAAACATAATGATATGTGAGATAGAGTGTCAAATTGTTTTGCTTATCTAAGATTCTGGAAGAATTCATTTGAGAATAATGTCTCTTTTTGTTTGAACAAGATTGTTTTTTGTTTGTTTGTTTGTTTCTAATTTCATTAGTCTTGTTTCACAAGGGATTTAAAACAGCAGTTTGGATTCGCTTATTCATTATATCAGTTGTCAATGCCACTATTTGACAAACTTTTATTAAATTTTCTGTGTTAACTTTGCTAGGCACTATAGGAGAGATATACATGTCTGAGATAGCACAAGCTATTCAGGGCTCAAAAATCTTACTATACATACATAAACATAAATAACCACTGGTTATTTAAGAGAACACGTGGAACTTACTTGCTGCTTTAATAATGAAGGTACAAAGAACAATGAAAGAATAAAGGAAGGGAAAGTTAATTACAAAGGCATTCTAGTTCTAAAATCCCTAGTAACATCTCTAATACAAAGTAACAGCCCATCATAAATTGCTACAAGCTCAGCTGCTCTTTTCTTGTTGCCAGGAGGATTTCTGAAATCAGGTCTGTATCCAAGCTTTCTTTTATCAGCTTTCAAGCTGACGTCAAGCTTTCTTTTACCCAGGCAGATTTATCAGCTCTCTTGAGTTACCTGAAGATATCTTCTCCTTTGCCACAACACATAATTTAAGCATGATGCTCAAGAATATGATTTCTGCAGACAGACAGACTTAGGTCCTAATCCTGGCTCTGTCACTCATTCGTTGTCTGTGTGGCTTTGGGGTAGTTTCTAGACTTTTTCTGACCCCGATAGCCTCATAAATAAAATAGGAATAAGTACACTCTCAACATTGTTGTGAAAATTGATCAAATCACCGAAAACATATAAGTACTCCATAAATGGTGGCTTTTTTATTTTTTAGTTTGTGAACCACAAATGTCAATTTCAAGATCTATAATAATGAAAACTGAGAGTTTCAGAATAATAAAGATGCTTCTTTTTGTTTGTGGGGAACAAAGGAATCTCTTAGGGATTTTAGATGAAAAGGCTCAGTGACAAAAACAACAAAACAAACTTGAGATAGTGTATCAATTCCTTTTGAAAGCTGTTTTGGCAACGCAAATTTTGGGCAGTGTGTGCTGGAGCCAGTTCTCGATTGCTCTGGAGAGCAGACTGTGCACATCTCATCCCAATTCCCAGTTCAATGACCTTTCTTTAGTAGCTTGAAATAGAACACGGTGGGAGAAAATTGGCAAATGCTACAAATCAGGGCTCCCCTGTCTTTATCTGTTTTTAAAACATCTGCTAGCACATCACTGGTTAGAATAACAAATTCTGAGTAAATATGTCTCTGCAATTGGCTTCTAGCTCTGGTTTTAGCAGTGGCTACCATGCTGGCTACACATTAGAATCACTCACAGAGCATAAAAGACAGACAAACCTCAATGATTTAGGCACCATTGCCCAGAGAGTCCAGCAGCCCGGGAAAAGATCCAGGCCTAGTTATTATTATCTTTTTAAAAGTAGGTCAGTGGTTCTTAAACTTTAGTGAGCCTCAGAAGCCTCTGGAGGGCTTATTGAAACCCAGATTTTGCCCTCCCCACCCCCTCCCCCCAGCTTCTGATTCAAGTCTGGAGTGGGACCTGAGAATCTGCATTTTCTATCAAGCTCCCAGGGGATGCCAGCACCATGAATAGCAAGCCTCAAGGTGGCTTTTGCACGCCCTTGGGACTGAGAACCACTGCTCTAAAGAAACACTTGTCCCCCAAACCTAGGCTTTCCCAGTACATGCCGATTTTTGTCTGACATTTTCCTCACTTTAAATGTTAATTATTGTGTTCCCCTGGGTGTGGAGGGGTGTGTGTATGAGGTGGGGTAGAATGATAAATGGTGGTAACCCTAACTTTCCAACTTTAGGCCAGTAGTTTCCAAACTGGCTGAATATTAAAATATCTGTGGAAGGATTCCGATTCAGTTGGGAAAGAAGGCATAAATATTTTTTTAAAGCTCTACTTTTCAGTAGAGAGTGTAGCCAGATGAAGAATCGAAATTGAAAATCTCAAAGTCTGAATTATCCAGGCTTTGATGATACAATGTTTAAAAATGACAGTTTTTTTTTCTGTTGCAGCTTTAAGATCTATAAGAATTATGTCTATTTTCCATGTGAGTGGCAAGCTGAGGGAATAAGCAAAAATTTGTGCCCTCAAGAAGATTATTCAGAGAGTTAACATATTGTAATATAAAACCTAGAACTTTAAAAACAATGAGGTCAAAACCAGTAAGAAAAGGCTGTTAGACATATGGGTTCACAAAGAACTGCTGTTTGTGTTGTGTGTGTGTGCATGTGCACATGTACATATATGTTCATCCCTCTACAATACAACCTATAGACACGATTAAAAGAAAACTTAAGGAAGGCAAAAAAGATTAAAGAATTATATAACACTGAGGACTGGATTTGTAGAGCGTGTCACTGCATAGTTTAAAAACAAAAATTATATTCATTGGAAGTCTGATATGGTGGATACTGCTGGCTGATTGCTTACTTCTTCCCTTTGTAAAAGAACTTGATTTTATTCATGGAGGCAACCTGTACAGCCAAAGACTACACTTCCTAGTCTCCTTTGCAGCTACTATACCGTGTGACTAAGTTCTGGCTGATGAGATACAAACACAAGATTTTTGGGTAAGACCCAAGAAGGCTCCTTAGAAGGAGTCTGACAGGTCTTCCATCCATTTGCCCATCCAGCAGCTTGAAATCAGACATGATGACTAGACCACCATCAGCCATCCCGGACCAAGATGGGAACTGGAGAGGAAGCCAGTGCTGCAGGTGGCAGAGTGGAAAGACAAGAGGCTGGGTTGTCAATGACTGTGGAGCCACTCTAATGGCCCCAGACTGCCCACTAATTCCTTTATTTAAGAGGAAAAACCCTCATGTATTTAACTCACCATTTGTTTGGGTTTTCTTCTACACAAAGCCAAACTGAATCCTAACTGATGTACCTAATCATCCTGAACAGTCCCTGGGTAAGAGGAGGCTCTGTAAAGAAGGCAGTTCCCAAGGAAATTGTTTTGGATTACCTGTTCCCAAAACTCCCTTTTCTGTGAAATCCC
This sequence comes from Martes martes, assembly GCF_963455335.1. Classification (NCBI taxonomy): domain Eukaryota; kingdom Metazoa; phylum Chordata; class Mammalia; order Carnivora; family Mustelidae; genus Martes; species Martes martes. Next base: position 57,396,654 of record NC_137902.1, read on the forward strand.
CCTACCCCCCACCTCACCGTCCTTCATAGTTCTGATTTGATCCATTTGACTCTTCTTTCCTCCAAACATAAATCCTCTGCACCTGACCAGCTGGTATTTGGAATTGAGCTGCTATGAATGATTTAATTAGCAGTGGAACTTGACACAAATTGTAGAATGGGACATGCCATGATGGGCCAGGTGTGAGGTGATGAGTCTTCAAAGAGGGAAGAGTGGAAAGGATATGCAAAGAAGAAACAAGGAGGTGCTCCAGACAGAGAGTGAGTGGGGTACAGAGGCTTGGGGGTATCTTTCTCCAGGCAGGACCTGGCTGCCTTCAGGTTCCCATTCCTGTGTATTTCCCTACAGTAACCACTTTTTTACTTTAGTGGATTCCTATTTCCTGTGACCAGCAGAACTTTCAGGGGACAGAGACATTTTTGGATGTGGTTTTCCAAGAGGCATGCTTCATAACATTTAATTTTATGCCCAGGATTTTGCCTGATGAGACAAATATATATATATATATATATATATATATATATATATATATAGAGAGAGAGAGAGAGAGAGAGAGAGAGAGAAATATAAAACTAAATGACCTGAGGATTGCTGGGGGGGGGGTGGAAGGGTAGGGATAGGGTGGTCAGGTTATGGATATTGGGGAGGGTATGGGCTATGGTAAGTGCTGTGAAATGTATAAGACTGATGATTCACAGACCTGTACCCCTGGGGCTAATAATCCATTATATGTTAATAAAATAATTTAAAAAAAAACTAAATGACATCCCCTGCTTCCATTGAACATCTTGTGTTCTGCACTGAGAAAAGCATGATGGGATCACTGTTACTATAGATTGTAATTTTGACCTTTAAATGTTTAAGTAATTATAAATATAATTTTTGTAACTTTGATCCAACAGAACACAGTAGTAGTAGTTTCATGTTCTGTGTTTGCTTTATTATAGATGAACTTTAAACATTGCAACGTGGCTCCGATGGAGACTCCCTAAGGGGTTAGGGTGACATCACATCAGGCTCCAAGGTGAGTCTGAAAATTATGACTCCTCATTATTTCATCCCCATTATATTATACGAAACCTACTGTGGTTATTATAGCATATCTAGCCACAGCAAAGAACGGTGAAAAAAATACTAGATATCTTTCCCATAATGACTACAAGAACTTTAGCTGAAACAGAAATGGGAAACATAAGGATGAAATTATAGATTATAAGGATTACTAGATTCAAGAAAGGGCTCTATAAGAAGAGTGCAGAAGGGGTAACATTAGGTATAACATTTTTCAGAGGTAGAATATTTAACAGTAAGGATAGTAGTGTGAGTACACTAATGTTGATGTAAGGATTTATGGTTTGCAAAGCATTTAAATTGTTTCTTCTCATTCTGTTTTCAGACCCACCCCCCCCTTTTTTAAGGTAGACTCCATACACAGCATGGAGCTCATTGCAGGACTTGAACTCACAACTCTGAGATCAAGACCTGGACTCAGCCAACTGAGGCACTCAGGTGTCCCATTCAGCCCCATTATTCTTTTTTTTTTTTTTAAATTATTTTATTTTTTTATAAACATATACTGTATTATTAGCCCCAGGGGTACAGGTCTGTGAATCGCCAGGTTTACACACTTCACAGCACTCACCATAGCACATACCTTCCCCAATGTCCATAACCCAACCACCCTCTCCCTACCCCCCACCCCCGGCAACCCTCAGTTTGTTTTGCGAGATTAAGAGTCTCTTATGGTTTGTCTCCCTCCCAATCCCATCTTGTTTCATTTATTCTTTTCCTACTCTCCAAACTTCCCATACTGCCTCTCAACTTCCTCATATCAGGGAGATCATATGATAGTTGTCTTTCTCCGATTGACTTATTTCGCTAAGCATAATACCCTCTAGTTCCATCCCGTCGTCGCAAATCAGCCCCATTACTCTTAAGGGCAGATTCAGAGAGGCTCAGAGGCACCCTTGGTCCTGTTTTAATTTTTACTTACAGTTTGGGTTTGGCCAGAACTGGAGGGGGTTCTTTGATGGGTGAAGAAGGCTCAGGGAGTTTTGCTGCCTGTCCATTGAATCTTTCCGGGAAAGAATCGGGCCTGGTCTGCTTGGTGGTCACCACACCCTCCTCAGAAGATGCTTCACTTCCTTTGTCATCTTCAGGCAGGTTGAAGTGCACACGGAGCCCAATCCTTGAGCTGGACCGGGGCTCATTGTGGTTCACCAGAACTCCTTCAAGTTTGGGTTTAGGGGCTTGTTCCACAGAAGGGGGCTCTGGGTTGGGTGGGGATGGCTGTTGCTCAGTAACAGCCAGGTTGGTTGTGGAATTGGCCGAGTGAAGAGACCCATTATTTCTGAGGTCTTCATTTCCTGAAAGGACAATAACAGGACCTGAGCTGGTAGCCTCACCCAGTAAGACTGAGACAGGATTATAACTGTGAGCTGGGCCATGCAGCCAACCACATGAGTATGCTAATGGGAGAATGCTTGTCAAAAACAGTGACCATAATCTGGGTTATTAAAGAATGGTGAGGATACAGGGGGAAAAAAACCCTAAACTAAAAGCCCAAGTACACGTTTGGAAAGAATATTAGAAGTTTATAAAACACCAAGGGGATGTTTTCTTAAGAAATACAAGAGATAACAGCAGGGTAATGGGTGGTGGTCATAAATGGAATAAGAAAATGAAAATTGGATATTGTTCCATAGTCTAGACTGTTCTGGCCTTCCAGGCCCCCTTACCTCTTACATCGAGCTGGGCTATGCTTGACACCGTGCCGTATTTGTTGCTTGCTGTACATGTGAAGCACCCAGAATCTTCTGCAAACACCTCAGCAATGACCAAAGTACAAATCTCCTCTAAATGCCAGTAAAACAGAACAGTTACTGACTTAATTGTGGAAATGGAATTATAAAGTTTACTGATATCAGATGAGGATTCTATAAAAGTCAATATAAGAAGTTGATTCTTGAGTTGTTTGAAAGTAATCAGTCTAAACAATTATCTGATTGGATCGACTGATGAGCAGGCTCAATGAATCAAAGATGTACAACAAAAAACTCCACATAGACTATTGGCAAGAGGATCTTACGATAATCAAATATCTTAATAAATTGTGAATTCCCGGATCATTTTCTGTTTTTATGTCATCAGTCCAAATGATAAAAATAAAACTGAGAAACAGTAAACTTAAAAAATCGCAAAAACAAATTAGGAGTTAAAGCAAAAGGAGATTTGTGCGAAATAAAAGGATTAATAAAACATTTTAAAATCTAGGGCTTTCATTATGTCTGTGGGGAACTTTTCCACTGAGATAATTTTAAATGAAGGCCACAATTTAAAAGTGGGCAAGAAATATTTTGCTGTGCTAATAGTAATTAGCTGATAGAGTAATTTGAAATTCCAGGTGAAAAAAGAGTGAAAAGCATCTTCTCTTTTGCAATACTATGGTAATTCTTATGGATTATTTCAATAGACAGCATGAACCCCCTTTGAATAATGACAAAGGTTATTTGCCATTATTCAAATAATGATTCCATCATCATGGAATTGATTCCCAGATTAAACCATGTGATTATAGCCTAAAATTATTATAGTTAGATATTCCTTGACATGAAGAGAAGTGTAGGACAATAGTATAATAGTAGTATAATAGTAGTAATAGTATAATAGTAGCAAAACTGTCAATTATCACTCAGAGGACCTGACATGAAAAACAAAATTAACAAAAGCATTGTAGTATTAGGAGGGACTTGGGAATCTCACTGTTTCATGATAACTGAATTGAATTAGCTGGCCACCCTCTAGGCAAACTGGACCAGAGGCCACAGCAGACAGGGTTGAGTACTTGTTCCAGAGCTCTTCACCCTTCTTCCTCCTTCCTAATAGAATTCTGGCTTGGTCCACCCTCCTTGGAGCGGTCACATGCTTCAAAGCAACTTGGCCTCTCCCTCTCCCGGTCTCAGATGGCCAACCCTGACTGGACACGCTAAGTTCTGTTCTTTCTAATTCATGGCATGCACCATACAACTCCAGTCAATGAAATACAAGGGAAAGCCTTCTCTCCTTTTTTGGAAGGAAGGAAGGAAAGTCGTTTGGGGAGTCCATGAGAAAGATTTCTTTGCTCTTAGAAGAGAACAAAAGAGTTTTGTTCCTGAATTTTGCCCCTGCAGTGTTGTCTGCATACAACACTCAGAACTGTGGCAGCTGTCTTAGGTAGATGAATAAAACAAGACTAAGCCTGAAGACAGTGGAATGGGAAATGGGGAAAAAGCTTGGCCCCCAATGATCTTGGACATGTAAAATCACGCAATCTTAAGACATTTCTCAGGACATCTTGCTACGTGAGAAAATACATTTTTCTTAAGGCTTAAGCCACTTTAAGTGAGGTCTTCTTCATTGCTGCCAAGAACCCTGAATGATAGAGAGGCAAAGTTTGGTCTGGTGCCTCTCTCTACTCTCTGTACTGTACTTTTTCTGAGCCCTTGGACTTTGTTTCCTTCTCTCTGTTCCCCTTCCCAAACATTTCTACTCTCAGCCTTCAACAACCACTTTCAGAAAATGATCTGATTAATTGATTCACACAACACCGTACCTGTCTGATGAAATAAAGTATTCTGTCTCCAAAGGGTATTTGCATATACAAGATGGAGGAAGACCTTTCTGGCTATGAAATTTTAGATCACGGAGCTGGGAAAGGCAGTACTTGTTTTGGGAAGGGACCCCTTTTGGGTGCCTCTGAAATGATTCTGTATATGAAATTGCCTAGTGGAAGAGCCTGCTCTGGACAAAAGTGTCAAAATCCGAAATATTTTCAAGGGGAAAATTACCACTCCATAAGCTATGCAAGAATAAGGCTGCTCTGTTCTTTACTTATGTATCCCGAAGGCCCTAGAGTAGGGCTGTACCGTATGGATGGTCCATGTCTACTTCTGGAATGCCTTTCCATTCAGTTTTCAGAAGAGACAATTATAATAATGAAATCCCAAATAATCATTCTTACCCAGGGGTACGAATACAATCTGATTTTCCAGGGTGCTCACAGAGAAGACTTTTCAGATGTTTACACTGTGGTTTGTGAGTAATTTGCATTTTCTGGAGGTTAGAGCTTCACCTACCATCACTCCCATGTCATCTTGGTATCTTCCCAACCAAATCTAATAACACCATGGAGGTTTTATTGATTCTGCAAATTTCAAAATCTGATGGATAAGTTTTAAGACACATAAACCATGGAATTGGAACTGATCTAGCATCATGGATATTGCTCTGCTCAGTTTTGGGAAGTCACATGTTGGGGTAAAAAAAAAAAAAAAAAGGAGGGAGAATATTCCTAAGAAACATCCCTTAAAAACTGGGAACTAACTGCATTCATGTTCAGTATTTGATATAAATTCCAAATTTGCATGTGCTCCCCTCTTTTCCTTCTCCTACAATAATAGCTAGAGTGGGTTGGAATCCTGCTTCTAAAACCTTATTTTTCATTTTTTCCTTGACACCAGTGTTACATCAATATGTTTTACTATTTATGTAAGATATATAAAATCACTGAATTATATATATATGTTTTTATATATATGTGAAATCACTGGTGCTTACATGTTACCATGCTAACAAATTAAAGTTAAAATGATCCTTACCTGGTTCTGCCATGGATCGAGGTTCTAAAAGAAAAAAAAAAATTAAAAGATTCTAAGCATTTCTTTTACCAAGAGGCCATATTTTCATCAGAAGCTTCCTATAGAATTTCAGTCTTTTGTATACTCGTGAGTGATTTGATAAGGTTAATCTGTAAGTGTGGAGGTAAAGCATCAATGACCTCGACGGGGACAGGACAGTTGTCACAGAAGGGCAGCAAGAGAGCTGCTAACCAGATGTTGCTATATCTCGGGATACACCTGGATTCCACTTGGGACACACAAAGCCTTAGGTGAGGAAAAGTGACTGAGTTAGGGATTCAGGAACAGCTTGCTTTTACTGGTACCCTTTCAGCTGTACCTGAAACAAAGTTTGTGCAGACTGAGACTCATTCTTGGCAAGGGTTCTCACATCCTAATAAAATGTAGACTCTACCTCCTGCTCTAAAGTTTCTAGATCTGATTAATTGATTCACACTACACTGTATCTGCCTGATAAAATAAAGTATTCTGTCTCCAAAGGGTATTTGCATAAACAAGATGGAGGAAGAACTCTCTGACTATGAAGTGTTTTCATAGTCAGAGAGCCTCAGGGTAGATAACAAAGGAGCAGATTTTTTTTTTTTTTAAGATTTTATTTATTTATTTGACAGACAGAGATCACAAGTAGGCAGAGAGGCAGGCAGAGAGGGAGAGGGGAAAGCAGGCTCCCTGCCCAGCAGAGAGCTTGATGCGGGGCTCGACCCCAGGACCCCGGGACCATGACCTGAGCCAAAGGCAGAGGCTTCGAGCCAAAGGCAGAGGCTTCAACCCACTGAGCCACCCAGGTGCCCAGGAGCAGATTCTTTATCTTAAAATTCTCTGACATTCCTGGAAGTGCCTTCATGGTACTGAATACAGAATACAGGTGTTCAATGGCAGGCATTCAGTAAGAGTTGTGGAACTTAGTTACAACCTTCCACACTGCTAGAACTACTCAAGTTTTTTTTCTCAAATTTAAACGGTATTCAGATTATGTTATTGTTGCTGCTACTGTTAAAACCTGATAGCAGTTTGGCTCATATATCAGTGATAAGCAGAGACAAATTAACAACAACAAAAAAATAAGTTACAATGTATTTTATGACCAAAATGGGTCAAGGTGAAAGCAGTACATGATAAGAAAAAGAATTGACCACTTGAATATATAAATAAGTCTTACAGTAAAAAAGAAAAAATCTTCAGTATGAAAATGAGCAAAGGATATGAACAGGTAATTTAGAAATAAGGAAATACATGGACCCAATAAACATGAAAAAAATTCCACCCCCCATTTGCTTGGTGAAGTACAGATTAAAACAAGCGTTCCAATTTTGGACCTATAAAATTAGTGAAAATTTAAAAAATCTTTCATATCCTTTATTAGTGAAGGTATGAATCAAAGGGCATTCCCATGCATTGGTAGTTGTAGTAGAATATAATTAGAACAACACGCATCCCCCCTCATTTGGGATAGTCCTGTTTTATTCCTGGGATCTTTGTGTAATTATTTTTTAAAAAGATTTTATTTATTTATTTGACAGAGAGAGATCACAAGTAGGCAGAGAGGCAGGCAGAGAGAGTGAGAGGGAAGCAGGCTCCCCGCCGAGCAGAGAGCCCGACGCGGGACCCAATCCCAGGACCCCGAGACCACGACCCGAGCCGAAGGCAGCGGCCTAAACCACTGAGCCACCCAGGTGCCCCTCTTTGTGTAATTATTAATGGCAATCTCTTTCACTCCCAAAGTGTCCCAAATTAGATGATCAATTATGTGATTATCCTCAATTTAGTTCAAATTTTTGGGCTGGCATTTTGGCAATATATATTGAAAGCCTAAAAATGGGTGAATTTATAGTAGCAATCCTAGTACTCTTTATTCTTTTTTTTATTTTGAGAATTTATTTATTTATTTATTTATTTTTGGTAAAGATTTTATTTATTTACTTGACAGACAGAGAGCACAAGTAGGCAGAGAGGCAGGCAGAGAGAGAGAGGAGGAAGCAGGCTCCCCGCTGAGCAGAGAGCCTGATATGGGGCTTGATCCCAGGACCCTGGGATCATGACCTGAGCTGAAGGCAGAGGCTTTAACCCACTGAGCTACCCAGGCGCCCCGAGAATTTATTTTTAAGTAATGCCTACACTCAATGTGGGGCTCCAATCCACAACCTCGAGATCAAGAGTCAGATACTCTACTGACTGAGCCACACAGGCACCTCTGATACTCTTTATCCTGTAGATATTCACAAATTATTTTTCTTTTATATGCATTGAAGCAATTTACAAAAGTAAGAATCTGTGAACAATTGAAATATTCAATAATAGGAGATTAAATAAATATAAAATTGATTGTATTGATTTGTTTTTAAAGTATATTTATTAACACAAAAAGATGTTCATGACCTGCTGAGTGAAAAAATCAATTTACAAAAAAGTGTTAGATTTATTTTTATATCTGAAAAACATGCATGGAGAAATTTTTGGAGACTAGACAACATAGTATTAATAGGCTTTAGTTTGGAGCATTATGAATACAAGTATTTTTTTTATTCTTTTAGTTATATTTTTACTTGGTTGTTAAAAGTTATAGAAATAAATGAATACAATATATTTATAAAAATTAACTATCAGAAAAATAACTTTAAAGCATCAACTTACTTTTCTGTAAAATTCTGAAATCTGGAGAATCTTCTATCAAGGTCCCTTCTCTATACCACTCAACTTTAGGAGATGGAGCTCCTTTAACTCTGCATTCAAAGACCACCAGCTGACCTTCAGAGGCTGATAAATTCTGTAACATCTGTAATGAGAAGAATATTGTTAGAACCTAGAAGTATACATTTTTGGAATTTAGTTCCAGTGCCAAATTTTAGAAAAAGATAATATCGTCTTCATATTTGGATTCTCTCCAAATCTACATCTCCAGCGGTTTCAATTCTGTGGATTATTTTTGAACATAGAATCATCTGAGCCCATATGAAGCTTTTCCCTCATGATCGTCTTCTTTTTCTTCTCTGTTGCAGTGCCAGACAACTTTATTAAATACTAGGTGACACATCGGAAGTTTTGGAAACATGCTGGCTTTTGGTAAAGTACTTCTGTTCTTAAATGCTCAAGTAGAGTTTAGTTTCCAGAAATAATAACAATTTAAGAAATCTGCAGGAAGATCTATGAGGCATAGTCAATAGAGTAATGTATTTCTCCACACAAGACTGTCACTGTTCGTGAGGTGGAACATCCCTGTGTCTCAAGTAACTGACTCCATTTTCCTGGCTTTGTCTTATTAACAAATATTCCTGGAAATTGACTTTTGTTTTGTTTTCTTTATGTGTTTTTTAAAGTATGTCTTCAATGATCTCTTGAGGGTTATAAACAATGACAATCTCTATAAAATCATAGTCACAAATAGAGTCTGATGTCATGGTACAATATGTTGTAATTTTGTGAAAGTATCATTAAATGTTTTTGCACACATCCATGAAAAAAGGTTTACAAAACCACTTTGCTTTTGTTTGTTTGTTTATTGAAAGTAGATTCCACCCCAGTGCAGAGCCCAATATGGGGCTTGAACTCTCAATCCTGAGATCAAGATCTGAGATGAGATCAAGAGTCAGACACTTAATGCACTGAGCCACCCAGATGCCCCTACAAAACCACTTTGAACTGTATCATATCAGTATATTCTATAATAGAATCTACCAGAGAATGGCACTCACAGTTTCCATTCACAGCCAGTCTTTCACTCATGATTTGTGAGCTTAAAGTCACACATTCTGGGACACCTGGGTGGCTCAGTTGGTTAAGCGTCTGCCTTCGGCTCAGTTTGTGATCCCAGCAGGGAGCCTACTTCCTCCCCACTGCTTGTGCCCTCCACCTCTCTCTCTTTCTCTCTAATAAATAAAAATCTTTAAAAAAAAGTCACACATTCTTTTGTGTAGTTGGTACTTCATTTGACTTGAGAAAGAGAGAGAGATGGAGGGAAAGAGAGAGATAAAGGGTACCAGTAGGGGAAGGGGAGAGGGGGAATAAAGGGAGAGAGAGAATTTCTCAAGCCGACTCCAAGCTAAGCATGGAGCCCGAGGCAGGGTTCGAACCCAGGACCCTGAGATCACGACCTGAGCCTAAGCCAAGAGTCCAATGCTTAACCTGCTGAGCAGCCCAGGTGCCTCTTGTACTTCATTTGATTATGAAATTCTTCTTTGGCACGTGTGTGGGCATATTACTGTTTTTTTTCATATTATTGTTTTTAATGTTGGAGCAAACATTATAAACATGGAAAGATTAAGATTAACTTCCTCCACAAGCTCTATTAGTAACAAATGCTGCAAGGCTTTCTATTATTACTATTTGGATATCTGCATTAAGGAAATATTGGCTTTTGCATCAGAGAAAGGAAAAGCTGGTATTTAGCTACTTTTTTGCTTTTGTCATTCACATCTTATAAATATTCTGTGATTATTTATAGATATTTTATGAACAATTTATGATAGTATGTTCATGGCATGGCCCCATCATATTTATGACATTTGTCTAAGGAATATAGGGGTGGGGATAACCACACAGCCTTAGCTATATATAGTAGATGACTTTTACCTCAGAGGTATGTAAGTTGATATTGGGAAAGCCAGGGGGCGTTGTAGTTCAACATTAGTGTTCAGTTCTTTTGCACTCCCAAATTTGTTTGCTGAAGTAATTCAAGATGAGATTTGTACCGAGGGGTCTCTGAATTAATAAGGAACTATTTGATAAACAAAAACAATAACAACCCCCCAAAACACCTTCTTATTCTTTATCTACCCCAAACAACAACTTCTAGTGACAAGAAAGGAATGTTCTCAGTAAGCAGGGAACATCAAGGAACCTTGGGTACTCCTGGCAAGCCGGTGGATATGCCCTCCACCTTGACATCTGATCAAATTCTGTGTAATGTGGCAGCTTTGAGGCTGAGTGAAAATTTTAACGGCAGTCAGACATCTCCCTGGGATTCATACGAGATAGAGTTTCATTCCTTGAGGCAAACAAATTAGAAAAACAGACCAAGGGGAAAAAAGTGGTGGTGGTGGAAGAAGTGATTGAATAAATTAAATATGGCATCCTTTTTAAGTGGATGTAAGAAGAATGAGGTCACTCTATATGTTCTGACATGGCTTGCAGTTCAGATACATCAGCCAATGCTCAATCTGCAGAGGTTACACCAAAAGAATATACTTGAGAGAATATGTTGCTCACAGTTGAGACCAACATTAATTGGTTGTAATTGTTCACTTGACATTGAAGGTCAAGACCTGTGTTCTATTTGAGAGTCCAGCCAAGATACCTCAGGTACTACAGTATGTGTAATATGCCTGCTAAGTGTCTGTGATATGAGATGCAAACTCATTCTATTTGATACATCATCAATACTCAGTAGGAGAGGTGCCAAGGGTCATCTTACAAGCCACTCAAAAAAAGTTTTTGAAAGTCACAGTTTGAAGGACGGTGATAGTTGTTATTGCTGAAGACCGCTTTTCTACAAAAGTCTCATGAGAAGGAACCGACTCACACCAGGGTCCAAACCAATCACACCATTTGAACAGAGTGCAGATGGTGCGATATTCAACAGACGAGTAGGTCTTAGGCTGTTATTAATGGCACAATGCCACCAGACCTAATCAGAATCATCTTGACTTCACTGAAAATGAATAAGATAAATGAAACATTCCCCAGCTAACAAAGATTTAATTAGTCTAAACTAGGAATTATGGATTTGGACTAAATTTCTTAAACTGAGGGTTTACAACCTCCTGAGGTAAACAGTATCCAAGGGGCAAATCTGTCCTATGTGTGATCATCACTGATCACCTGGAAAGACATTCTTTGTAGGGTGATTTGACAGCACAAAGCCTTGAGAAGCATTTCTTCCATAACCATTTGATATGGGACTTTTTTTTCCTCTATTCCTCCTAAAGATACTCTGAAGCCACAAAACAATGAAAGCAATAATTCTTTATTTAGTTGAAATGGAAGTTATTCACCACTGGATCAATATTACTACGTGCCAGGCACTGTGCCAGGTGCTTTAAATGTGAGCTGAAAGGAGATAGTTTGTGCTTAGATTTATACCCAAAAATATAATATAGGGATAACCTTGAGAAAGGACATCTCCCTCATTGGTTAAAAGATAACAGCTATAAGGTTCATACTGTTATTTTATTCTTTTTTTAAAAAAAGATTTTATTTATTTATTTGACAGAGAGAGACAATAAGAGAGGGAACACAGGCAGGGGGAGTGGGAGAGGGAGAAGAAGGCTTCCCACTGAACAATGAGGCCGATGTAGGGCTTGATCACAGAACCCTGGGATCATGACCTGAGTCGAAGGCAGATGCTTAACTGACTGAGCCACCCAGATGCTCCCCGACTTTTTTTAAAAGAGTTGGTTGGGGGGTATAGGTGGGAGGGAGAGGAAGTCTAAAGCAGGCTCCACACCCAGTCCGAGCCCCCCACAGGGCCCAATCTCACAACCCTGAGATCATGACCTGAACCAAAATCAAGAGTTGGATGCCTAGCTGACTGAGCCACCCAGGTACTCCAGTTTATTCCTTTTTAAATCCAGTTGATATTTGCGTGCCTTGGGAGAGAGAGGCTGCAAGTGAACGTGTATAGTGCTTTAGGCTGGAGTTGGTTCAAAGGAGTTTTTATGGAAGACCTTTTTACCCCTTGGTGGGCACAGGTGCCCAGAACAACAGTTGAGCCAGAAAAGTTTCTGGCATTGTTGGGCTGGGGAGGGCGGGGGGCATGTAATCTTTAAAAATCTGGATCCGGCCACTGGCCCAGTTATTTCAGGGTTTTCCTGCTTCTGCTATTATATAATGAGGTGCTCTTCAAATTCTCACTTCCCCTGCCCCCTTGCACTCTTCAAATTACTGCTGAAGCAGCTGGAGCCAGGGCGGCTGGAGCCTTGAAAGCTGGCCAGGGCAGCTGCTGCCGGACTGGGAGCAGCGGGAGCAGTAAGATTCTAATCTAATTTGATCATCTACCTCCCTTCGCACTCAAGAAGTGTGAGTTCTGTTTTCTCCCCCATAAATAGAGTGAGAGTGCTTTTGATACTGTATAGAAGATGGAGGATCGTCTATTTCCATAAAATATAGGCATCACCTAGAAGTAGAGCCATGAACCAGATATGGTAGTCTCTCAAGCTACCACTGTTTTGCTGGGCAGCCCTTCTTTTCATTTCAACCCTCTTTAAAAAGAAGATAATGCTAGTACTTCCCTATCACCAAAAGAGGCACAAGGAGTTAAATAAAACTGCTCTCTAATTTTTGCTTTAGAAAAATAGCTTCTTGGGACGCCTGGGTGGCTCGGTTGGTTGAGCAGCTGCCTTCGGCTCGGGTCGTGGTCCCGGGGTCCTGGGATCGAGTCCCACATCGGGCTCCTTGCTCAGCGGGGAGCCTGCTTCTCCCTCTGCCTCTGCCTGCCTCTCTGTCTGCCTGTGCTCACTCTCTCTGACAAATAAATAAATAAAATCTTAAAAAAAAAAAAAGAAAAATGGCTTCTTGCCATTACTGGCAAAGAAATGCTTTGTTGGGCGGTATAGAAAATCAGTCATAGGCGCTGGAATGCCAGAAGTCCCTAAAGAAGTAAATAGAACAGGAATAACCCAAACAAACGTATGCATATGATCAGCTCTCATGGCTCATGCCATGTGATTACCATCATCGGTGGCCCTGACTCAGAAATTTTCTGACACTGGCAGTGACTATGACCTCAATTCTGCCCTCACTGGTGGAAACTAACGCAAGCACACCGTTGCTGATAAGTCTGTCTGGAATCTGAGCCACAGCCTATCCTATCCCTGTGCCCTACCTCTGAGCAATCCTGAGCCCATTTATGGAGGCAAAAGCACATCTCCTGAGGGCTGAGAAAGCCTATTCAGAGTTTGGGTCTTTGTATCAAGGACTGTTTTCCCACCACGGACCTAATGCTTTTGGAGATTTATCTAACAAACGCCATACACGGATGGTCCCTGACTTTATATGGCTCAACTTACGATTTTTCAAATGTACGATGATGCCCAAGGGATACACATTCAGCAGAAACTGTGAAAGATTTTGAATTTTTTATCTTTTCCTGGCCTAGCGATATGCCGTGTGCTCCTCTCTTGTGATGACAGATAGGAGGGCTGAGTGGCAGCCTCCCGCCAGCAATGCCATCACGAAGGCAAACAACCGATACCCTGACAACCATTCTGTAAGCATCCAACCTTTCTGTTTTTCACTTTCAGTACAGTATTCAACAAATTCTACAAAATATTCAACCTTTTACTATAGAATAGGCTTTCTATTAGATGATTTGCCCAGTTGCAGGCTGATGTAAGTGTTCCGAGCATGTTTAAAGTAGGCTCGGCAAAGCTAGGTGTACTCAATGCATTTAGACCTATGATATTCTCAAGTTTTACTAGGTTTACTGGGATGTAACTAATGACTAATTTATTTTCCCATTTTTATTTGTTAAAGCAAATATGAATCTGCCCATGAGAGTATCTAATTGCAAGGAGGTATCAGAGTCACCACACAAAAGCCACTAAGCCTGTTCATTTAACCAGCCCGTGAAAATTAAATGTAGGGGCGCCTGGGTGGCTCAGTGGGTTAAGCCTCTGCTTTCAGCTCAGGTCATGATCCCAGATCCTGGGATCGAGCCCCGCATCGGGCTCTCTGCTCAGTGGGGAGCCTGCTTCCCTCTCTCTCTCTGCTTGCCTCTCTGCCTACTTGTGATTTCTGTCTGTCAAATAAATAAATAAAATCTTTTTAAAAAAAAAAAAAAAAGAAAATTAAATGTAAAGAAGTGCTAAAGTCCTATTGGATTTATTGGAATAATATGGCTTTGGACCCATTGTTTCCTTCATGGACTTCCATCTAGATATTGGAGATAGCCTTCAAGGTGCTTGTGTGTGTGCAAACAGCTTCATTAGTGTGCTAATTGTTGTTCCAAAGGTATGTACCAGGTGATTCAGATGCAGGGAAGACAGAACACCTGGGAAGATCTGAAAGTGAGCAGGAGACAAGGACACCTGTCTGGTGTCTGGCTGGGCAGGTGGTGGTGAGGAAGAGGAGAGAGGACACTTTAGCTGGCACTGGGTATAAATTATTTATTCTGTGGTTTAGTTGCTTTTGAAGAGTCAGCACTGTCTCTAGGGTGTGACAAAAGGGCATGAAAAATTAAAACGTCCCGATTTGGGGTGCCTGGGTGGCTCAGTCAGTTAACCGTCTGCCTTTGGCTCAGGTCTTGATCTCAGGGTCCTGGGATTGGGCCCGTGTTGGACTCCCTGCTCAGCGGAGAGTCTGCATCTCCCTCTCCCCCTGCCCCTCTCCCCTCTTCGTGCTCTCTTGCTCTCTCTCAAATAAATAAATAAAATCTTTTTTAAAAGTCCAGATTCTGTGGCACATAAGCTCTGTTTTAAGGCTAGGTGACTTAGTATTGAAATAAGAGATAATTAGAGGTAGCTCTGTTGGCTGTATTACACGCATGTGCATGACCATATGCCTGCATGCATGCACACACACACACACACACACACACACATCTATACAAAGGTCTACTTATAACTCTTCTTCAAAATCTTGTATTCTCTAAGTCATAGATCTGTTGCTTTCCTACCTCAAGTCTTTGAAAATAGTAAGGCTGAAATTCCAAAAGCAGATTATAAGAAATGAACCTAATACATGGAGAGGCATCTTGCTTCACATAAGAATGTCTGCCCAACTGATATGGATATGGATAAATGTCACTCTAGACTCTGCTTGACTTTGGAAAACCATCTGAGATGAGGTGATACAATAGAACTTTCCTAAAACTGATGTTTCCGTGGAAGTTGTGCATTTAGCTCTTTCTTCGGGGATCATACTCTTTGGAAAATATGCCATTTTTGCCATTTTGCTCTAAACCATGATTTATCAGCCTCAGGACAATTGATAATTTGGGCTGGATGATTCTGTATTGTGGGTGGTGTAGAAGCTGCTTTTAGGCCACAGGCTTGAGCAATGGTTGAAGGGCCTACCTAGCTGAATGCAAACAGGCTCATTAAACCATAGTTCTTAACCAACCAATGGGCTCCGTACTACCTGGCATACTTCCTAAGATTACCAAATAAGGGAAAATTCCATACATTTCCATACACCCTCACTCCATCTTATAACTATAGCTCCTTACTACTGTCTCGTAGACAGTCTCTTCTTTGCTGTCCTGCCCGCAGCTCCCTTGCAGGATAGTAATTAACTTCCATCTCCTTTGTTCAGCCTTGGCTGAATTTTTTTTTTACCACACACACCCACTGGCTCCCACCCAATCGGGACACCCCCAAGGAGGCCGTCATTGTGTACATCACAGGATGGTTAGCAGCATCTCTGGATGCCAACAACACGATCTCCTGGTGGTATCCACCAACAATATCTACAAACATTGCAAATGTCTCCTGTGGGGCAAAGTTAACTCTGATTGAGAACCACTGCTCTAAACTAAAGCATACTTCTAACAGGACAAAATCTCTTTGGGCCTCACTTTGGCATTCATATAAACAATAAGCTATAAATCCAGGTATGGATTTCATCCATGTGGTCTTCATAACACCAAAAAAAAAATGTGGCTCAATTTTCACCTTTAAATTTATTGTCTCGGGCAACACATAAACAAAGCATGTTATATAAAGGTAGGAATAATAGACTGGGAGTTGGGAGAACTTGTTTCTAGTCCTGATTCTGCCACTAACTCGCTTTCTGACCTTGGATAAACTGCCTCAAGTCCCTGGCCCTCCCTTGTGTTTTCATTTGTAAATGAAGTGCTTGAGTAAATTTTCCAGTTCTGAATACAAAGATTGTGAGACTCAGAATTTGATGCCACCACAATAGTTGATAGGGTGGACTAGAAGAAGAAAGTTCTCTGTCCTAGAGTGTTCCTTTATGTTAAGCCTCCTAAGATCATTTAACTCCATCGCCTTAAACACTAGAGACACGTGCCTGCAACCTGATTCTTCTGAAAGTTCAGAGAAACCTCTGGAGTTGGGAGTGGCTAGAAACTTATCACCTGACCCTTAGGTGTGGCTACTTCATTTAACAGCAATAAGTTGGCCATATAGAGAGTGGGGTAGACATTCCTCTCATTATGCAAACCAGTATTAAAAATCTGGGACTTGAAATGACCTGGTAACAACTACCAAACCCCCCCCCCCCAAGCCCTATACAGTACTTATTAAAGACCAAAATCCTGAGCTAAGTCAGTAAATCTTGGATCCTACAATTATGTGTGGCTTCTGTGCTTTGTTTAAAGCCATGAGAGAAAGAAAGAATATTTTGATTACCTTTGTAAACACAGGAGCTGCAATGATAGGTTTTCCATCCAATCCTTGCAGATAGTTGGTAGGGCTCTGACACTATTAGAAGGGAACCAACAATAGATTCATTGTCACCATGATTACTACCTAGATGATAGATAAAACAAGTCTATAGCATTTTGTATATGCAATTATTCTAAAACCAAAAGACTGACCTTTCTAAGTCTATGAACCACAGACTTCAAATTTGATACTGAATTGATTGTATTTCTTTCTAGGTCATCGTGGTTATAAATAAGTGCTGTCTATCCCCACAGCCTCAACACACAGAAAGAGCTCTACTGGTTGTAATAAACCCTAAACCTCTGAGGAAGTTCCATAAAACCTGAGTTTCCACATACCACAGCTTGAAAACTACTGGGTTAGAACTAAAATGTGACCCCTCTACATTATTAAATGGATTAAATAAGAAGTTCTGTTTGAACTTTTTTTAAGTTGCAGATCAATATGTTTACTCATACATAAATAAATATATCAATAACATATTACAAATATACTTAGATTAGTATGACTTCATATTTTTAAAATATTATATATATTCATATACATGCACAGAAAATGCCTAGAACTATCTGCTAGCAACTATTAACAAAAGGTACCTCCGAGGAGTTGGGGCATGGGAGTAATATCTCGACCAAGGTTTTTATTGAATATACTTCTGTATCTTTTGAGTGTTTTTACAATAAGTATGCATTAGAATCATCATCATTATCATAATCATCATCATTAACTTGAAGGATGAGAGCATTAAATGCTTTCTAAAAAAATCATTTTCTGGTTGTTATATCTTAGAAAGTAGAATTATTTGCAGCTCCATGAAACTGAGTTTCATGATATAGTGTCCTGCCTGGGCCAGTGTGAGAGCTGGCAACTCTTTGTATACCTAACCAATGCCCTTCATTAAACTGGAATATCAGTACTACTTAGTAAAGAGTTTCTTTTCCTGTGAAATCTGCCTATGAAGCTAGAGAATATGTTCCCACAACAATAAGAAACACCATTATCATGATCGTGGAAGTGTGTTGCCCAAAGTCATGAAGTTGCTATAGAGGAGAATACAATAATGCCGTACAAGATGGCCACGGTCACAGTGCCTGCTCATCACAGTCCACGGCACCTGTGTTTCACTTAGACTCTATACCTGTTGGATGGTTGACACCCTGGGCTGGGCCACCACATGCTGGGCTTGGGGTGCTGCTGAAGGAATGGCTGCAGAAGTAGTGGGAGTAGATGATACCTCTTTTGGCTTCTGGATTCTGAGAAATGATTAAAATATAGATTTTAAAACAGACCTGTCATTGTTTTTGAAAATTCTTTCAGAAAAGCTAGTAATGTCATCACTTCTTACAAGTTAGATGTACTAAAAATTCTTGTTCAACAACATTCCACAAATGCTTACACTTCTTTAATATACACTTTTGAAAAAGATTTTATTTATTTATTTGAGAAAGAAGGAGAGAAAGTGCACAGAGAGGGTGAGAAAGAGAGAGTGAGAGTGAGAGGGAGAAGCAGACTTCCTGCTGAGCAGAGAGCTGGATGCAAGACTCAATCCTAGGAGCCCAAGATCATGACCTGAGCCAAAGGCAGATGCTTAACCAACTGAGCCACCCAGGTGCCCCTTTTTACTATACATGTTGATAGGCAATGTCATCAGGAAGATGATAAGATGCCACTACTGTCCTTGAGTTAGTTGCCCTCAGCTGGGGACTTAAGAATATTCATAACTAACAGAGATTCAAGCAAGAAAATTGCAGAAGATAATTACTTGAGATTTTTGTTGTCCTTGTATTTTCCTCTGTATTTTCCCTCCCCCTTCCATTCCAAGTAAATGTCCAGGCTTCATAAACATTCGCTTCTGGCATTTTGGCGTGGCATAAAGCAGAAATAGCCTGAGTCAACAAGCTTGAGTTTATGCAAATTAAATTAAATTAAAAAGATTATTTGAAGGGCAAGAGAGCCAGGAAGTAGTCACAAGAAGACTGCGGAAGGGAGATTATTTTAGTTTTGCTGTGAAGAAGAGAGAGGTCTGAGGATCTTGTCAGAGAACCTGACAAGAGGGAGAACCAGAGTTCAGAGGGGATAGTAACCCCTCTCATTAAAAGGCTCCCAATCTTACTAAAGATATTAGTCCCCCAGCATGTCAGGAGGCAACAAAGTGCTGGACTTGAAGGGACCTTGAAGTCTGGGAGATAAGGCTCCCTCCCATATCCCATAGGGATAGATGACTGATGACAGGATGGGCTTCCCTTTTGTCCAGTTGTTACCTTCCTCTTCCTCAGCTCCTTTATCTCTAAAATGTGGAAATAATAATTCTTACTTCAGAGGTTTTTTGTGAGGGTTAAAAAAGGCAATTCATGTAAGATGATTAGAGCAGTGTTTAATATCAAACGCAATGTCTATGTCTATATACCTATCTGTCGTCTTTGTACAGCCATGGAAGAGGAATGGGATGGCCAATAATGAGTGATCGAATTTTTTTCCCAGCCCAGAAGGGTGGGGTCTCAGAAACAGAATTATGTGGTGATGCAGAGGCTATCAGTGTCCCCAAAGCATCCATCTTCTTCTTCTACAATAATAGAATTCCTGATTTCTTTATATGGCTATTCTAAATAAAGACTGCATTTCTTGACCTTCATTAATCTAAGTTTGGCCACATGACTACTCTCTAGTCATGGGATATGAAGGATAGTGATGTATGTTGATCGAAGGGAAATGACCTTAAGAAGGGGGTGGGGAATGCCCTTCATTACTTGCCATCTGAGACTAATATGGGGCTATCCCTTAGAATGAAATGAAGCTGGAAGCCACTGGAACTCAGTGAAATGCAGAGCCATTCTACCAGCCCAATCCATATGTTTATGTAAGTGAGAAATAAATATCTCTCTTATTTACATTACTGTCATTTGGGGTATGTATTACACAGAACTGAAGCTAAATCCTAACTACCAAAAGTAGGTTTAAAGAAAACAATCAACCGAGATATTTCTTACTTATTCAAGTTTGTATATCAAAATTCCTACCCATGAGGCTTGTAAACCATGTTATGAGAGACTTGAGGAAGAAGTTAGGAATGTGCGGTGGAGGAAGAGTTTATTAGAGAACTTGACTGTGTCTTGAAGGATACATAGTTTTCCAGGCAGAGGGTATAGGGCATTCCTAGCAAAGTGAATGACTTGAACAAAGGGATGAACATAAACTATACATTGTTTGAATGACATAGGAACAGTGTAGGGAAACTGAGGTGGCAGAAAGGAGGAGGAGGAAGCAGGAAAGCCTGGTTGATACTCTACTCAATCAAGCTTTGTATGTCATGTTAATTTTTTTTAATGTTGTTCATGTTGTGTTTGTTTGTTTGTTTGTTTTGAGATTTTATTTACTTATTTGACAGAGAGAGAGAGTGAATACAAGCAGAGGGAGCAGCAAGCAAAGGGAGAAGGAGAAGCAGGCTCCCTGCTGAGCAAGGAGCCCAGTGCAATATGGGTTCATCTGAGGACCCTGGGACCATGATCTGAGCTGAAGGCAGACATTTAACTGACTGAGCCATCCAGGCGCCCCTTGTGCTTGGTTTTTATTTTCCCATTGATAATACATTTTTTTTTTTAAGTTAGGGAAATGAGAGGATCAGAATTATCTTTTAGAAAATGTCTGGTTGTAGTTTGGAGGCCATGAGAGGGAGAAAAGGGCTGGAGCAACCATAAGGAGGTGGCTGGCATAAAGAGGCAGGAAAGAAGTAGGAATTGACCAAAAGCCACAAGAACAATAAGGAATAGTTAAAAGGGAGAAGTCATTTACTCTGGTTATGAACTTTCATATCTGTGAAAAAACTAAAAGCAAATTATTGTTTCTATTCCAAGGCAAGCATACACAAAGGTATTTTAAAGACTAAGACATGGGGCGCCTGGGTAGCTCAGTGGGTTAAAGCCTCTGCCTTCAGCTCAGGTCATGATCCCAGGGTCCTGGGATTGAGCCCCACATTGGGCTCTTTGCTTGGCGGGGAGCCTGCTTCCCTTCCTCTCTCTCTGCCTGCCTCTCTGCCTACTTGTGATCTCTGTCTGTCAAATAAATAAATAAAATCTTTAAAAAAAATAAAATAAAAAAAAATAAAGACTAAGACATGATCTCTGCCCTGAAGGAGCTTCCCCTCTGTAGGAGAGGACAGAATTTGCAAACACAAGTCAACAACTCTAACCAGTCTTCCAAATGTTGTTTGTTTCAGGTAATCTCAGAGAATGGAATTTGCATCCATTTCAGGTCCCATGCCTTCTGTCCACAGTTTCCTCTGCCTGAAAATGCTCTTTCCTTCCTTGTTTGGGGGTGTCCACCTACTGCTCTTTTAAGACTCAGCTCAAGGTCACCAACTCTGTGAAGCCTTTCCCGACCCTTCTCAACCAATAAAGAGACCTTTCTGCCAAATCCAATACACCCTGCCTATGGTTATATCATCACACTTTATTACTCTTGCTTTCTATATGCTTAGTATACATCTCTTGTTATATTTGCTATGTATTTCCCTCTAGTAGACTGTGAACCTCTCAAAAGTAGGAAGCATCTGATTTTTCTTATTACACATTGTGTCTAATGAAGTGCCTGGTGTAGAGTAGGAGCTTAACTGATGGTTGGGAAAGTAAAGAATGGATAGATGTAACTTTGTTCAGTACTAAGTATAATTGTTTAACAAAAAGGTTATGACTTACTTACATCACTCACATATACAATTTAAGGCAACCAGGTTTTGTGTCTTTATGAATGCTAATATCTAGTCACAAAACACGAATTTTTTTGAAGCACTGGACTATTTGCTTTTTGCTCCGTAGATGTAGGTATGATATAGCATGATGATATAAGTATGATGACAGGTGATGCCTCATTTTTAAAATATTGGCAATATTAAAATTCTTCTTCTAGGAAAGACTTAAAGCAAAAGAAGTAGACTTCTCTAAATCCACTCAATATTTACTTTTTGAGGTCATACCCTGGAGCCACCCTTTCCAAGTTCTACTAAACCAAATAGCAGTTTTCTCAGGATCTGAGGATGCTAAAGCCATAAGATAGAAAATCAGAATTACCGATTCATCTCTTCCTTGTTAGGGTCCCCTTCTGAGTCAGAAGAAGAAACCCCTGGAAAAGTAAAAACAAGACATGAAATCTTAAAGACGGTAATTTCTTAAACCAGTTCCTAGGCATTTGAAGACCTATAGAATTTCAGACCTAGAAATGAACTCAGTGATTTCCTACACTAACACCCAATTTTACAGATGAGAAACAGATCCTATGTAGTTGAAGGACTAGTTCAAGGTCACATGGCCAGTTAGTGACAGAGTTCAAATTAACTGGCCTAAATGTCAAATGTACTTATATATAAAACACCACCTTATGCCTCTAACAGAGCCGTTTTTGCAGACCTTTTATTGCTGTCCATAAATCCTCTTGCTTTTGGCCTACACAGATTAAATAAAAGGAGGGATTACATTGGATTCTGAACATTGTAGGTGTAGGTGGATGCTCTTCCGCCCAACCCTAATATTAACAAGTCATACTTCATCTTGGGAGTGGGGGTGTTTGAAGCTCTGTTGCCACAAATTCAAAAAATAAAAAATCAGCAATCCAATCTCAGCATGGCTAGCAAAGCTTTGATCTCAGATTTACTTCTCAAGATAGTGAATTCCAGGAAGATACAACTGAGCTAAATCTGGAGGTATTTATTATACTTAAAAAAAATTGCAGATAAAAACATACAACACATATCTATCGTGCATTACTCATTATTATCATTATTCATGCATCTATTCAATAAATGTTTATCAAATATTCACTATATATTTGGTATTACATAAGGTATTAAAGATATAAAAAGGAATGAGACAGTTCCAGCTTTATAATCTAGTTGGTGAATGAGCATTTATACCAAAATAATACAATATTTAAGTGCTAAAACCAAGGCATACATAAGGTATTATAGATGATAAAAGTGCTAAAGAATAGTTCTTTATTCTTTTCTATTGTCTACTCTATTCTCTGAAAAAACTCAGAGATGAGATAAAATAGAAAAAAAATTCGATAGATATATAAGGAACATGAAATGATTTCTTCCCTAAAGTTAGTCATATAAGTTTGTGCTGATGTAAATGCCTGTTCAATGCTCCCAAATGATCTCCCTGCTTCTACCCTCGACTATCTGAGGTATATTCTCAATCAGGAGCCAGGGTGACCTCATTAAAAGCTGTCAGATTATGTCACATTTCTGCTCAGAATCCTCTACAGCCTCCCATCTCCCTTAGAGTAAAAGCCAGAGTCCTTACAATGACCTACAAAGACGAGCATGATCTGTTTACCTGCCTCCTCCCCCCTCTACCCCATCTTGAACTTCTGACTTCATCTGTTACTTTTTTCCTTGTTTCCTCCATCCGGGCCACATTGGTTCATCTCTATACCTAAACACAGGGTCACGCCCATCCCAGGGTCAGTGTACTACTTATTTCTCCATTTAGAGTAGTTTTCCCTTGAATATCATTGTGGCTCACTCCCTCCCTTCCTCCAGGTCTTCACTCACGTTACCTGGATAGTGAGGTCCTCCCTGACTACGCTATCTGTAGAACGACAGTCCCCATTCCCCCACCCACACACTCATGCACGTGCACACTGAAGCAAATATGCACACATATGTCTATTTCCTATCCCTTTTTCTTCCTTTCCATTTCTTCTGTGGTATTACATATACTGTGAGATACAGAAAATATATCTATTGGTCTCTGTTCTCAACACAGAGCTGCTAAAACTCTTATAATTTCTAAGTCATGAGCATATCTTGTTATAATATTTGTCTTTGAACCCCATAGAACTCCTAAAACTCTTATAAATTTCTAAGTGATAAGAGCACAAGAGCATCTTTCGTTCTAATGAAGTGACTCTGGTTGGCTCCTAAACGGGGTCTGGTCACCAGAAAGACCAAGCCATGATTAGAAGCTTGGAATTTTCAGCCATCCCCACCAGCCTCCTAAAAGGAGAGAAGGGGAGGAGATGGAGACAATAATTGATCGTGCCTACATGAGGAAGTCTCCATAAAATCCCAGTAGCATGGAAGGCTTCCAGGTTGGCAAATGCACCACTGCATCCACACTGGGAGAGTGACACAACCCACCCCAACTCTACAGGTACAGCAGCTCGTGCACTCCAGACCACCTAAGACCTCACCCTATGTATCTCTTCATTTGGCTGTTCATCTATATTCTTTATCATATGATTTTTCCCGAGTTCTGTGAGCCACTCTAGCAAATTAATTGAACACAAGGAGGGGGTTGTGGAAACCTCCAATTTGTAGCCAAGTGAGACAGAAGTCGTGGGTTATCTGGGGGCCTAATACTTGTGATTGGCATCTGAAGTGAGGGAGGAGCCATCTTGTAGACCTAAGTCCTTAACCTGTTGGATCTAACACTATATCCAGGTAAGTGATGTTAGAACTAAGTTAAATTGTAGGACACCCAACCCCACATACTACACACAGGTTGGAATTGGTAATCAGATAGATACGTGATCAGAACACTTAAATAGGTATTCGTATACCTATCATATTATATATTTCATTTATTTCATTTATTTTTTTGTCTCTCTCATGACAGTGTAAATTCCATCTGTTCATGAACTTTTGTCTGTTTGGCTCACTGCTATTGTCCCCACTGCCTAGAAGAATGCGTGGTACAGGAGGCCTTCAATAAGTATTTATTATAAATATGTCTTACCAATAAGGGCCATGCTGTAAGAGTATTTTGTTTTACCTTCTATATAAATCTCAGCAGAGGTTGAATCTGTCCCATAGATGTTAGAAGCAAAGCAGGAATAGCGTCCTGTGTCTTCTTCAAAGGCTTCAGCAATGGTCAATGAGTGCAGATTTCCTGCCTGGACAATATGAATGTCTGGGGAATTTTCAAGCTCCTTTCCTTCACAGTACCACCTGCAAAGAAGGGAATATTGTACATGACCGAAGTGTGAAAATTAATAACATAAGTGCTCCAGATGTTCCCTAAGAGGAAAACTGTGACAACTTAGAATCAGAACATTAAATGGTATAATTTGATTGTAACAATAAGAAGAGTTGGCAGTATTCAAACTACATTGACACTTTATTCAAGAAATTTGGGAAATGGTTCCTATCAAGAATGATACAACTGAGTGGGGTACCTGGGGGCTCAGTTGGTTAAGTGCCCAACT
The DNA here is from genome assembly GCF_963455335.1 of Martes martes. Lineage (NCBI taxonomy): Eukaryota > Metazoa > Chordata > Mammalia > Carnivora > Mustelidae > Martes > Martes martes. The sequence goes on from NC_137902.1 coordinate 57,421,870, forward strand.
CTTGGTTTGGCTCAGGTCATGATCTCCAGTTTGTGAGATCAAGCCCTGAGTCAGGTTCCATGCTCAACAGGAAGTCTGTTTGTCCCTCTTGCTCTGTTCCTACCCCTCCTCTTGTACTCTCATTCTCTAAAATAAATAAATAAATAAAATCTTAAAAAAAAAAAAAAGAATGATACAACTAAAAGCATATGGATGAGAAAGTAAATCCAGACAACCACAAGGAACTAGATCTTTGCGGTGGAACTTGGCTTCTCCTAAAAAGATGTACAGCTTTCCATACTATGCGTTAAGTAAGTGCTCCTTTGCTTATCTGGAGAGAATCTGAAGGATATTAAAAGTTCATGAGGTTGAGTGCAATCATTCCCTACTATGAAATTGCATCTGACCTACTAAATGAAAATTATTTTGTTGGGTTACTTGAGTCGTCAGAGTAAGGAGGATGGGTCATATTCTTCAGTAGTGGCCCAACTTTGGCAAATAACCTAAGTATGTTTCCATAGGCTATGGTATTTTATTTTGATTCCACACACTTGAAGTTAGAAATTTTTATTATAGTTTTTTGGCCAAAAATTTACATAAAATAATACATATAATAATGCTTAGGGGTGCCTGGGTGGCTCAGCCAGTCAAGCATCCACCTCTTTATTTTGGCTTAGGTCATGATCTCAGGGTTGTGAGATCAAACCCTGCAAAGTGCTCCGTGATCAGCCAGGGGCCTGCTGGAGATTCTCTCCCCTTCCATCTCCTTCTGTACCTCCCTGTTGCTCATGCACATGTGCTGTTTCTCTCCTTCTCTCTCTAATAAACAAATAAATCTTTTAAAAAATAATGTTTAAAATGTGGAGGTGCATAATAAGAGAAAAAGACATCAAAACTGCACAGAAATGCAATTTCTCATGTTACATGCTAACAAAACTCTAAAAGTTTGAAGAGTGTCATCTACAGTTAGTAGGAATGCAAAATGGTGCAACCCCTAAGAAAGGAATATGGCAATATCTGCCAAAATTACAGACGAGTTTATCTTTGGACCCAACAATCCCACTTGCGGGAATCTCTCACACAGATCCACTTGCATGCATACAAAATGACAAATGTACATGTTACTCATTTAAATAGTGAAATATTAAAAAGAACTTGAGTGTCCAACACCAGGGGTCCTATGAAATAAACTATGGTACAGCCACATAGTGGAACACTCTGCAACTATGAAAAGAGATTGAGAAAGATCACTATGCATCAATATGGAAAGAACCCCAAGATATATAGTTAAAATTTTTAAGAGGAAGTTACAGGATAGTGAAATTGGAGTGTTTTTGTAAAATATGTGGGTTGTTAGGGATTGAATTATCTTTCCCCAAAGGATATGTTGAAGTCCTAAATACCAGTACTTGGGAGTATGACCTTACTTGGAAGTAGGGTCTTTACAGACACAATCAAGTTACAGTAAAATTACTAGGATGGGTCCTAATCCAGTATGAATGGGGTTTTTTGGAAGGGGAAAACCCTATGTGAAGACACACAGAGAGAATGGCATGTGTTGGCAGAGGCAGGGATCTTCACAGAACCTGTTATCTGAAATCAGTTCGCTTTGCTCTTGTGAGGGCCCCCACCACTGGATTGTAAAGTGTCCATGACAGGACATTATTAGTTTTATTCACCAATGTAATCCCAACAACTACAACAGTGCCCTGACATATGGTAGATACTCAGGAAATATGTGTTGCATTTGTTGAAAGACCAAATTATAGAAAGAATTGATAGTTAATATTTTGTAAGAATTTTGTTATTAAATTTACCAAATTCTATGCCAGTTTTTGATCTGTTGTGACAGTGCTATATGTAGCTACTGAACTGGGTTTGTAAATCTCCAAGGCATAAATCTCAGTAAGACCCCAAGGAGTTTACAGGGCACCTGGGTGGCTCAGTTGGCTAAGTGTCTGTCTTCAGCTCAGGCTATGATCTCAAGGACTTGGGATCAAGCCGTGCATTGGGCTCCCCATTCAGTGGGGCATCTGCTTGTCCCTCTCCCTTTGCCCCTCCCCTGCTCATGCTCTCTCTTCCTCTCCCAGATAAATAAATAAAATATTAAAAAGAAAAAGTCCCTGAGGAGCTTATATGAACAAACCCACAGAGCATGTGTAGTTCTAAATACAGTGAACATCCAGTCAAACATGATGTATTAAGCACATGTGTTTACCTTTACTCCCCTCCTGAAATGCCCCTAAAATGAGAATAAAGGGATTTTTAAAAGGTATAAAAGCACAAGAACCAAAAGATTGAGAAGGGAGATGAGAGAAGTACTGAGATCTTGAAAACTTACCAGGTGGAAAGTAGATTGAGGAGCCAGCAGAGTCGAGAAATCTGAAAATCAAGTGTCTGTTTGTGGATGTCAATGAAAGAAGACAATTTGTGCTGTACAACCCTATAAGTTTCAGAATTTGGAGACACAAGTTTGGGTGTAGAAACACGCTAATAACAGGGAAGAGAACTTAAAATAGGGTAATTGATTTCAAGTTTGGGAAATGCACATAGAGATCCCCACAGCGGGTGGCATCCTCTCTTCTGAAAGTTAGGGGATGCCCTGGGATGAAGGCTGAGTTGCTGGTTGCATAAGGAGCTGCTCCATATTAGAACAAGAGGAAGAGGGTTCTGGAGAGATTTCTCTAGAGAGAAACAAATGGGCCTGATGGTTCACCTGCATGAAACCGAATATTTAGGAAACACTTTACAAATGTATTGGAGAATTGAGACAAATTTGTGATAGGACCACAGAACTAAGCACATAAAGAGAGAGAGAGAGAGAACGCAAGATGATGGAGGAGTAGGAGACCTAAATATCATCAGGTCCCAGGAGTTCAGCTAGATAGTTATCAAACCATTCTGGATACCTACAAACTCAACAGGAGATGGAAGAGAAGAAGAGCAGCAATTCTTGGAACAGAAAATCGACCACTTTCTGGAAGGTAGGATGTGTGGAGAAGTGAATCTGAGGCGATACATGGGAAGAAAGACTGCGGGGGAAAGGGCTGGCTCCCAGCAAGCAGTAGGGCAGTGGAGCACAAAATCAGAACTTTTGGAAGTCTGCTCCACTGAGGGACATCGCTCCAGAGGCTAAGTGGGGGGTGGGGGTGTGGAGGGGTGGGGATGGTGGAGCCCTCGTGGTGTGGTCTCAGGACCCACAAGGTCACAAAAAGACGAGGGGTGTCTGAGGATGGTAGAGCTGCCAGGTATCAGAGAGGGGAAGCCGGCCTCAGAGATAAAGTTGAGAAATGGGCTCTCAGCTCGGGGTTATCTTAAACCATGATGCAAGACACAGTCAGACCCCTGCTCTTTGAGCAGGGACTCCACAAGTGGCAGATCCGGGAGATCTTCTCTTTCCTCTTCTGGGAAGACTGGTGTGGGATTGCACTGCAGGAATCTCCTGGGTTTGGAGACTCCAAACGGAGCTGTGCACTGGAGATAGAAATGCTCAGTCACAGGCCTGGTGAGCACAGAGCACAGCCGGAGACAAGGGAGACAGGAATGATTGACGGCTTTTCCCTGAGGGCGCACTGAGGCGTGGGGCCCTGAGCTCTTGGCTCCTACAGGGCTGGAGATTAAGAGGCCGCCATTTTCATTCCCATCCTCCAAAGCTGTATGGGAAAGCGTTCAGGGAACAAAAGCTACCAAGAGCAAAACTGAGCAGATTACTTAGCCTGGCCCTCAGCAAGGGCGGTGCAAATCCTCCTCAGGCAAAAACATTTGAGAATCACAGCAACAGGCCCATTCCCCAGAAGATTAGCAAGAACATCCAACCAATACCAAGTTTCCTGATCAATGAGAACTGCAAAACTCCAGAGCTAGGGGAAAGCAACACATAGTATTAAGGCTCCCCGCCCCGCCCTTCCCATGATTCTTTAGTCTTTCAAAGTTAAGTTTTTTTAATTTTATTTTTTTCTTATTCTATTTTAAAAAAATTTTTCCACTTTCTTATTTTAATGTTTTTAAAGTATTTTATCTTATCAATATCTTTTTTAAAATCTTTTAAAATTTTCATTGTTATAGTCATATTCTATTCCTTCATTGTATTTAACCTTATTTTTTGTATACATAAAGGTTTTTCTCTTTTTGAAATTTTGAGATACACTTTCTCCTAATAGATCAAAATATACCCTAAATCTAGTGCATGGCTTTGTTCTAGTCTCCAGTCTGATCACATTCTTTCCTCTTTTTTTTTTTCCTTTCTTCAACCAACTTCTTATCTTATCAATTCCTTTTTTAGAATATTTTTAAATTTTCATCTTTACAGTCATATTCCATTCCTTCATCATGTTTACCTTTATTTCCATACATATATATAAGTTTTCCTTTTTTTTTTTTAAATTTTGGGAGGTAGTTTCTTCTACCAGACCAAAATACATCCAAAATCAAGTGTGTGGCTCTGTTCTATTCACCAGATTATCTATATCTATATCTATATCTATATCTATTGATATCTGTATATAATTTTTTTTCTTTTTTTCCTCTTTTCTTCTCCCCCCTGTTTCAGGTCTCTCCCGATTTGGGTAGTTTATATTTTTCTTGGGTTGTTGCTACCCTTTTAGTATTTTATTCTCTCATTCATCTATTCTTATCTGGATAAAATGACAAGGTGGGAAAACTCACCACAAAAAAAAAGAACAAGAGGCAGTACTGATGGTTAGGGACCTAATCAATACAGACATTAGTAAGATGTCAGAACTAGAGTTCAGAATGACAATTATCAAGGTGCTAGCTGGGCTTGAAAAAAGATTGGAAGATCTAGAGAATCCTTTCTGGAGTAATAAAAGAACCAAAATCTAACCAAGTTGAAATTTAAAAAGCTATTAATGAGATGCCATTAAAAATGGAAGCTCTAACTACCAGGATAAATGAGAAAGAAGAGAGAATTTGTGATATAGAAGACCAAATGATGGAGAATAAAGAAGCTGAGAAAAAGAGAGATAAATAACTACTGGACCACAAAGGGAGAATTTGAGAGATAAGTGATACCGTAAGATGAAACAATATTAGAATAATTGGAATCCCAGAAGAAAAAGAAAGAGAGAGGGGGGCAGAAGGTATATTGGAGTGACTTATAGCAGAGAATTTCCCTAATTTGGTGAAGGGAATAAGCATCAAAATCCAGGAGACACAGAGAACCCTCTTCAAAACCAATAAAAATAGGTCCACACCCCATCCTCTAATAGTAAAACTGACAAGTCTTAGTGACAAAGAGAAAATCCTGAAAGCAGCTTGGGACAAGAGGTCTGTAACATAAAACGGTAGAAATATTAGATTGGCAGCAGACCTATCCACAGAGACCTGGCAGACCAGAAAGGACTGGCATGATATATTCAGAGACTAAATGAGGAAAATATGCATTCAAGAATACTATATCCAGCTATGCTGTCATTGAAAATAGGAGGGGAGATAAAAAGCTTCAGGACAAACAAAAACTAAAAGAATTTGCAAACACCAAACCAGTCCTATGGGAAATATTGAAAGGGGTTTTCTAAGCAAAGAGAGAGCCTAAAAGTAACAGACCAGGAAGGAACAGAGACAATATACAGTGACAACCACCTTACAGACAATACAATGGCACTAAATTCCTATCTTTCAATAGTTACCCTGAATGTAAATGGGCTAAATGCCCCCAATCAAAAGACACAGTGTATCAGAATGGTTAAAAATCAAGACCCATTGACATGCTGTCTGCAAGAAACTCATTTTAAACCCAAAGACACCTCCGAGGCACCTGGGTGGCTTGGTGGGTTAAAGCCTCTGTCTTCAGCTCAGGTTGTAGTCTCAGGGTCCTGGGATCAAGTCCCACATTGGGCTCTCTGCTCAGTGGGGAGCCTGCTTCCCTCTCTCTCTCTGCCTACCTCTCTGCCTACTTGTGATCTCTCTCTCTGTCAAATAAATTAAAAAAAAAAACTTAAAAAAAATAGACCCAAAGTCACCTCCAGATTTAAAGTCAGGGGGAGGAAAACCATTTACCATGCTAATGGACATCAAAAGAAAGCTGAGGTGGCAATCCTTATACCAGACAAATTAGATTTTAAGCCAAAGACTATAATAAGAGATGAGGAAGAACACTATATCATACTTAAAGGGTCAGTTCAACAAGAAGTTCTAAAATTTTAAATATATATGCCCCTAACATGGGAGCAGCCTATTATAGAAACCAATTAATAACAAAATCAAAGAAATACAAGAACAATAATACAATAATAGTAAAGGACTTTAACACCCCCCCTCACTGAAATGGACAGATCATCTAAACAAAAGATCAGTAAGGAAATAAAGGCTTTAAATGACACACTGGACCAGATGGACATCACAGATATATTTAGAACATTCCATCCCACAGCATCAGAATACACATTCTTCTCTAGTGCACATGGAACATTCTCCAGAATAGATCACATCCTGGGTCACAAATCAGGTTTCAACTAGAACCAAAAGATTGGGATCATTCCCTGCATATTTTCAGACCACAATGCTTTGAAACTAGAACTCAACCACAAGAGGAAATTTGGAAAGAACTGAAATACATGGAGGCTAAAGAGCATCCTACTAAAGAATGAATGGGTCAACCAGGAAATTAAAGAAGAATTGAAAAAATTCAAGGAAACAAGTGAAAGTGAAAACACAACTGTTCAAAATCTTTGGGACACAACAAAGGTGATTCTGAGAGAAAAGTATATAGCAATACAAGCCTTTCTCAAGAAACAAGAATGGTCTCAAACACAACCTAACCCTACACCTAAAGGAGCTAGAGAAAGAAGAGCAAAGAAAGCCTAAGCCCAGCAGGAGAAAAGAAATAATAAAGATCAGAGCAGAAATCAATGAAATAGAAACCAAAAGAACAGTAGAATAGATCAGCAGAACTAGGAGCTGGTTCTTTGAAAAAGTAATAAGATTGATAAAGCCCTGGCCAGACTTATCAAAAAGAGAAAGAGAGAGGGATAGAGAGATAGAGAGATAGAGAAAGGACCCAAATAAATAAAATCATGAATGAAAGAGGAGAGATCACAATCAACACCAAAGAAATACAAACAATTAAAAGAACATAGGAGAAACTACACACAAGCAAATTTGACAATCTGAAAGAAATGGATGCATTCTTGGGGACATATAAACTATCAAAACTGAACCAGGAATAAATAGAAAACCTAAAGAGACCCATAACCAGTAAGGAGATTGAAACAGTCATCAAAAATCTCCCAACAAACAAGAGAACAGGGCCAGACAGCTTCCCAAGGTAATTCTACCAAATATTTAAAGAAGAATTAATACCTATTCTCCCAAAACTGTTTCAAAAAATAGAAGTGGAAGGAAAACTTCCAAACACATTTTATGAGGCCAGCATTACCTTGATCCCAAAACCAGAGAAAGACACCATCAAAAAGCAGAATTAAGGGTATGGGCTATGATGAGTGCTGTGAAATGTGTAAACCTGACGATTCACAGACCTGTACCTCTGGGGATAAAAATACATTATATGTTTATTAAAATAAAAAATTAAAAAAAAAGCAGAATTAAGGACTAATATCATTGATGAACACAGATGCAAAAATTCTCATCAAAATGCTAGCCAATATGATCCAACAGTACATTAAAAGGATTATTCACCACGACCAAATGGGATTTATTCCTGGGCTGCAAGGTTGGTTCAACATCCGCAAATCAATCAATGTGATACAATACCTTAATAAATGAAAGAACAAGAACCATATGATACTCTCAATAGATGTTGAAAAAGCTTTTGACAGAGTACAGCATCCTTTCTCGATCAAAACTCTTCACAGCGTAGGAATGGAGGGTACATACCTCAATATCATCAAACTATCTATGAAAAACCCATGCAAATATCATTCTCAATGGGGAAAAACTGAAAGCTTTTCCCCTAAGGTCAGAAACACAGCAGGGCTGTCTACTATCACCACTGCCATTCCACATAGTAGTAGATGTCCTAGCCTCAGCAATCAGACAACAAAAGGAAATAAAAGGCATCTGATTCAGCAAAGAGGAAGTCAAACTCTCACTCTTTGCAGATGATATGATAATTTATGTGGAAAACCCAAAAGACTCTACTCCAAAACTGTTAGAACTCATAGAGGAATTCAGTAAAGTGTCAGGACATAAAATCAATGCACAAAAATCAGTTGCATTTCTATACACCAACAGCAGGACAAAAGAAAGAGAAACTAAGGAGTTGATCCCATTTACAATTGCACACAAAACTATAAGATACCTAGGAATAAACCTTATCAAAGAGGCAAAGAATGTGTACTCAGAAAACTGTGAAGTCCTCATGGAAGAAATTGAGGAAGACACCAAGAAACCATGGAATGAGCAAGACGTTCCATGCTCATGGATTGGAGGAACAAATATTGTGAAAATTTCTATGCTACCTAAAACAATCTACACATTTAATGCAATCTCTATAAAAAACCATCAATTTTTTTTCAAAGAAATGGAACAAATAATCTTAAAATTTATATGGGACCAGAAAAGACCCTGAATAGCCAGAGGAATGTTGAAAAAGAAAACCAAAGCTGGCGACATCACAATTTCAGACTTCAAGCTCTATTACAAAGCTGTAATCATCAAGATAGTATGCTACTGGCACAAAAACAGACACATAGATCAATGGAACAGAATAGAGAGCCCAGAAATGGACCTTCAACTCTATGGTCAACTAATCTTCGACAAAGCAGGAAAGACTGTCCAATGGAAAAAAGACAGTCTCTTCAACAAATGGTCTTGGGAAAATTGGATAGTCACATGTAGAAACTGGACCATTTCCTTACACCACACACAAAAATAGACTCAAAATGGATGAAAGACCTCAATGTGAGACAGGAATCCATCAAACTCCTTGAGGAGAACACAGGCAGCAAACTCTTCGACCTCAGCTGCAGCAACTTCTTCCTAGACACATCGCCAAAGGCAAGGGAAGCAAGGGCAAAAATGAACTACTGCAACTTCATCAAAATCGAAAGCTTTTGCACAGCAAAGGAAACAGTCAACAAAACCGAAAGACAACCAACAGCATGGGAGAAGATATTTGCAAATGACATATCAGATAAAGGGCTAGCATCCAAAATCTATGAAGAACTTATCAAACTCAACACCCAAAGAACAAAGAATCCAATGAAGAAATGGGCAGAGGACATGAACAGACATTTCTGCAGAGAAGACATCTAAATGGCCAACAGACACATGAAAAAGTGCTCACCATCACTGGGCATCAGAGAATACAAATAAAAACCACAGTGAGACCTAACATCAGTCAGAATGGTTAAAAATAACAAGTCAGGAAAGGACAGATGTTAGTGAGGATGGGGAGAAAGGGGAACCCTCCTACCCTGTTGGTGGGAATGCAAGCTGGTGCAGCCACTCTGGAAAACAGTATGGAGTTTCCTCAAAAAGTTTAAAATAAAGCTACCCTACGACCCAGCAATCGCACTACTGAGTATCTGTCCTAAAGATACAAATACAGTGATCCGAAGAGGCACGTGTACCCCAATGTTTATAGCAGCAATGTACACAATAGCCAAACTATGTAAAGAACCTAGATGTCCATCAACAGATAAATGGATAAAGAAGAGGTGGTATATGCATACAATGGAATACTATGCAGCCATCAAGAAATGAAATCTTGTCATTTGCAATGGCGTGGATGGAACTAGAGGGTATTATGCTGAGCGAAATAAGTCAGAGAAAGACAATTATCATATGATTGCTCTGATATGAGGAATTTGAGAGGCAGGGCAGGGGCTTGTGAGGGGTAGGGAGGGAAAAAATGAAACAAGATGGGATCGGGAGGGAGACAAACCATAAGACTCTTAATCTCACGAAACAAACTGAAGGTTGCTGGATGGTAGGAGGGGAGGTATAGGTTGGCTGGGTTATGGACTTCAGGGAGGCTATGTGCTATGGTGAGTGCTAGGAATTGTGTAAGACTGGTGATTCACAGACCTGTACCTCTGAAACAAATCATACATTATATGTTAATTTAAAAAAGTTAAAAAAAAAAGATAATAACTCCAGGTCAAAACAAACAAACAAATAGTTGTACAAGCAAGGAAACATTCATTTTACCCTACCTGGATTGTCAGTGAATAATACGTACATACTAAGAAGAAAGTAAACATTAATTTTTTTTTTTTTTGTAGAAAGACAGAGAGAGCGAGAACATGAGTGGGCCAGATGAGATCATGACCTGATCTCAAGAGTCAGTCACTTAACCAACTGAGCCTCCGAGATGCCCCACATAAAATATTTTTTAAACAACCTTGTAATATTATTATAGTGAGGCAGTGAAGGAACAGAAGTGCTGGTTTATTAAAGAGGCGCTGAACTCCCATCTTCTCGAACAGAAAGTCAATAGAAAATAGTTAACATCAATATGCCAAGCGATAGTGGTACAAGTATATTACAGTAGTTCTCAAAGTATAGTTCACTTTCTGTGAAGACAAAGCTATTTTTATATAATATTAAAATATTATTTGCCTTTTCACCATGTTGACATTTACACTGCTGGTGCAAAAGCCACAGGAGGTAAAACTGTTATAGTTGCTTTAGCCGGACAAATTAAGGCATTGTCAAAAATTGACTTGTGGTCGTTGTGTTCCTCACCTCCATGCCACAGTTAAAAAAATTTTCAGTTTCATTTAAAAATGTCCTCAGTGAAGCAGTACAAATCATTACTTTTATTAAACCTCAACCTTGCGCCTATATCTTTTTAATATTCTGGGTGGTGAAATGGGAAGTAGCACAAAGCATTTCTATAGGATGTGAAAGAGCATTTGTGTGTGTGTTTTTTTGAGTTGAACTAAGCATTAAATGCATAGAACAATATTTGAACTTGAAAGAACAACTGATAAATTATGGTTATTCAGATTTGGGAGTCTGGCAGATGTTTTTTCACAAATGAAAGAAGCCTTTTGTTTCAAGTAAAAATAACTGATACCTTTGTTGTCAATGAAAAAACTGGAGCTTTCAAGGAAAAGTTAAAATTTTGGAAAATTTGTATCCCCCGCTGTAAATTTAGGGCTTCCCAATACTTAAAGATTTTTTGATAAAATCAAATGATGATATTAACGCATTTTTTTACTATTAAATAATAAAATGTGTCAACTTTTGGAAAATCCATAATACTCATTTTCCAAATTACCAATGCATGATATTATCCATTTAAAGTCCAAGACGGAAGGTCCTCAGTCTCATAAAGTCCAAGACGGACAAAGGGCTTTAGTATAGCAGAGTATAAAAGTTAATTGATATGGTTTCAGATTTCACATTGCAGCTAACCTTTAAGGAAGCACCGCTAGCCGAATTTTGATGTAGTACCAAACAGGAATAGCCATATTACCTGAAAAGGCTATTGAAATACTCCTCTTATTTCCAACTACATATCTATAAGGCCAGATTTTAAAAATTTACTTCAACCCAAACAACATATTACAATAAACTGAATGCAGAGACATGAGAATCTAGCTGTCTTCTATTTTGCCAGACATTAAAGAGATTTACAAGAAATGTAAAAGAGGGGGCACCTGGGTGGCTCAGTGGGTTAAACCTCTGCCTTCGGCTCAGGTCATGATCTCAGGGTCCTGGGATCGAGCCCCACATCGGGCTCTCTGCTCAGCAGGGAGCCTGCTTCCTCCTCTCTCTCTGCCTGCCTCTCTGCCTTCTTGTGATCTCTCGGTCTCTCTCTCTCTCTGTTAAATAAATAAATAAAATATTTAAAAAAAAAAGAAATGTAAAAGAGTGCCACTCTTCTCACTAAATTTTTTTGAAAATACAGTTATTTTGGGGGCGCCTGGGTGGCTCAGTGGCTTAAAGCCTCTGCCTTCGGCTCAGGTCATGATCTCAGGGGCCTGGGATTGAGCCCCACATAGGGCTCTCTGCTCAGCAGGGAGCCTGCTTCCTCCTCTCTCTCCGCCTGCCTCTCTGCCTACTTGTGACTTCTGTCAAATAAATAAATAAATAAATAAATCTTAAAAAAAAAAGAAAATACAGTTATTTTTCGTGAAATTATTTAATATTAGCATGTTCATTATTGTTATTTAAAAATGAATAAGAAATGCCTATTTAGAACATTTCTCAGTTTTCATTTCTAATATGATCATTTCAGATGTAATTCACATATGCAAGCCCTCTTTTGGGCCTCAATAACTTTTAAGACTGTACAAGTGTCCTGAGAACAAAAATTATGAGAACTGCTGGAGTATGATTTGGAAATACAGAGGTAAAGAGATAGGAAACTGCAAAAAAGAGTTGACATTGGTCTGTTCTTTAATGTTACTTGACTTTTTAAGCCCTGTACCTGTATTAATTTAATAAAGCAAATAGAAATAACTATTTCAAGACAAATAAACAAATACGTTCCCTTACATAAACATTATGAGGTTACCTCATTTCTTTAATGTTTTTCTTCCTTACCAAAATGGGAGTGGAAACATCTAGAGCAATTGGACAGCCAGAAGGCGATAAGTGGAATGATTCAAATGCCCAAACTCTCTGTCAGAAGTGATTTTGTGCTGCTACTCAGAGGGCAAGGATAGATTCAGCCAGTCCCAAAGAAAAAATCAGTAATCGTCACTCTGACTTTTAACACCGTGACCCACTCAGAAATAACACACCGGTCAGGCTACCTTCTCAAAAAGTGTTAAACTTTATCCAGCTTCCCTGAAGACATTTGAAGATAAGGAGGAAAACACACTCTCTTCAAACATTTATCCATGTTAGGGAATGCTTTCACAGAAACGCCCTGCCCAAGGTGTGTGTTTTAGGACGCCAAAGCCTCATGACACAGAATGACAGTGGTGCCAGACGTGATTCATGGCTCAGCAGAAATGAGTCAGTGATCTGGGAAAATAAGGCAGGTCCAAATGAAAAAGAAGGGCCCGGCTTTTGTGCACTCAGGATAGCTTGCCAGATCTGCTAATTTGGCTGGCTACCAAGCCTGGGAATGAAGACACTTGAAGAGACACATTTTTCAGATTTAACTGGATTTTTGGTTACTGCTGTTAGGTTACTATTTTATCAAAACTATGGCTCAGATAAATGTTATGACTCATTGCTTTAGCACATTAACGACTTCTAAATGTAATTTGAATGTGTTATTCTGACTCACCAGCAATAATGCTCATTAAAAGAATGATTACTCAGAGCGTTTCTTTAGCCCTGTCCCAGCCCTTCCAACGTCCCTATCCTACCTCCTATTATTGCCACTCCATGTTTGTTTCCTTTACTAACCTATCTATCACTTATAATTATACAGTGGTTTGTAGGTTTATTTGTTTAGTATTTCTCTCTCTGCCTGAACAGCAAACACCACTGGTTGGAGATAATCAAGTTTGTTTTGTTTATCACCTGTTTTTCTGGTTCCTGGCACAGTGTATGGCACATCAGAGCTGCTCCAAAAAATGTTTGCTGTATGGATAGTAAATGAATGAATTCATATTAGGATGATTAGCGCCTCAAGCCTGTTTTGTTTTCATTCTTCAAGGTTTGGTGGCTAAAAGAGAACTTTCCTTGAATTGCCTTTAACCAGCTTTGTCTAACAATGCCTGATCTCTTATGTGGAGGGTGGAGGGCCTAAAACAGACGAAAGTAGTTTACTTCGTGAGTCCTCAGCTCTCTCCGTTCCGCAGAGGGACTCTTCCCTAGGCAGAGTGCATTGGACTCTGGACTCTATGGGAAAATAAGATTATAGTAGACATTTTCTAACAAAACTCAAAGCTATGTTGGACTTTTGCAACACAATTTGGTGTTTTGTATGTCCTGTTTGCTACTGAGTTAACAAACTCAAATGTTCATGACCAGTGGCTGTATTTCAATCATGGGGCTGTGGGTATACAAGGAAGGGCATGGGTCTATGCTTGAAATTTTATTAAAATTTACTGAGTTCTGGGGTGCCTGGGTGGCTCAGTGGGTTAAGCCTCTGCCTTCGGCTCAGGTCATGATCTCAGGATTGAGCCCCGCATTGGGCTCTCTGTTCAGCAGGGAGCCTGCTTCCCACCACCACCACCCCCCGCCTGCCTCTCTGCCTACTTGTGATCTCTCTCTCTGTCGAATAAATAAATAAAATCTTAAAAAAAAAAAGTGGGTTAAAATTTATGAGTTTTTCGAGGTGGAAACTTCTTGTTAACTTAAGAGAAACATAAATAAGCACTTGGTTAATATCAAGTTATCAAGATCTAGCTAATTTTAATACTAAGGGTGAAGATTAATAAAGTGAAAATGAAAACAATTCCTAAATAATTTTTTAAAGAAGTACATTACTTTGGGTAGGGCTGACTAGAAACTTTTTGTTGCCTCTTTCTAGAACTCTTACGTTTTCTTTTTCTCATAGTACTTATTACTAAATTACTACATAATTTACTTATTTATTAAATTTACAGTTTGTCATCTATTTCCTTCACCTCAACTAGAATAGAATATGGCAGGAAACTTAGCTTTAGTTACTAATGAATTTCAAGTGCCTCGAATAGTTCCTGATGCATAGTGAATACTTGAATAAATTTTTATTGAGTGAATGAACAAATGAACATATTAAATTTTTTAGTTTTGTTGATGCAGTGTACTTGAATCTTTGCAATATTGATATTTTAAAGTACAATTTTTTTTCTTCTGTTACACTATGTTAATCTTTCTGTCAGAATAAATTCTTCTATTCATTCAATTTGGAACCACTTTGATGGTATTGATTTTGTTTATCTCAAGAATTTAAGTTTGGCTAAACATTATAAAATCAATATTCTTTACCATATCAAAAGAATCAAGGGGAAAATCATACAATGATCTTAATAGATACAGAAAAATGTTTTATAAAATTCAACATCCACTCATGATTTAAAAAATCTTAATCTTCTTAAGCAAAAGAAACCGACAACAAAATCTTATGTAAGGGTGAAAAATGGAAAGTATTCCCTTTAAGACTATAAATAAGACTAGAATACCCACTGTCACCATTTCTTTTTAACACTGTACTGGAGGGTTTAACCAGTTTAATAAGTCAAGAAAATGAAATATAAGATACAGGACTGGAAAGGAAGATCACCCGTCCAAAAATCTATAGATTTTTGCTGCTAGAATGCAGCAACGTTTTTGGTTAGAAGAACCAATATACAGGTGGGTGAGGGGATGGGATAACTGGGTGATGGGCATTAAGGAGGGTATGTGACGTGATGAGCACAGGGTGTTATATGCAACTGATAAATTATTGAACACTGTATCTGAAACTAATGATATACTCTATGTTGGTTAATTGAATTTAAATTAAAAAAAGAAAAAGAAAAATATACAAAAGTTGATTGCACTTCTTTATATAACAATCATAGGATGCAATTTTTTAAAAAAGCTATCATTTATATAGAGTGAAAATGAGATACTTTTGGATAAATCTAGCCAAATATTTGTATGATTCAGAGAAAAAAATTATTTAAGCTTACTATTTAGGTAATCTAAATAAATGGAGAAACATATTATGATCCTGAATATGAAACCTCAATATTTTATTTTTAAAAAGATACATTTTTTGAGAACGAGTGAGAGAATGCGTAGGGGATGGGGCGGGGGGTGGGAAGGAAAGAGAGAATCTCAGGGTGACTCCCTGCTGAGTGCAGAACCCAACTTGGAGTTTGATCTCACAGCCCTGAGGTCATGACCTGAGCCAAAATCAAGAGTCAGACGCACAACCGACGGAGCCATCCAGGTGCCCTGAAGCCTCAATATTTTAAAGATGTCAAATTCCCCCTAAATTGGTCTACAGATTCAATGCAATCTCCAAATCTTAATAAATTAAAAAATTCTTATGAAATTTGATATGATGATTCTAAAATTTATATTGTAGAGCAAAAGGCCAAGAAGAACTAAAATTCCTTAAAATGAAAAAGCTGGAAATAAGAATTATGAAAACTCTATTGCAATGAGATAAATAAACCACAGGAAAGGAATACAAAGCTCAGAGCTAGATCCACGTATTTATGGAATTCTAACTTATGAAGGAGCTGGCATTATAGATCAATTGGGGGGATACACTTTTCAATAAACTGGAGCTGAGACAGTTGATTACCCAATCTAAAGATAATATAAATGGATCCTCTGTTTTACACCATACACAAAAATCAGCTTTAAATGGATTAAGAAATTAAATGTGAAAGACAAAATTACAAAACTTTAGAAGATAATATATAAGAATATTTTATGTTGAGGTTAGGAAAAATTTCTTAAGCTAGACACACACTATAGAAACCAAAACCACAAAAAATAATTAATTTTATACCAAAGTTAAAAATATCTAATTATTAGAGATACCATAGAGAAAATAAGGAGGCAAGTCAAAGTAGGAAAGGATATTTTCATAATATACATGTCAATATGTCATATGATTAGTACCTTAATCATATTTTTTAGAAGTCTTACAATTCAATAAGAAAAGAACAAACTGACAGAAAAATGAATGAAAGATGTAAAGAGGTCCTTCATATAAGTGAATCCTGAATGGTCAACAAACACAGTTTTTAAAATTCTCAGCTTCATCAGTAATTACAGAAATGAAAAATTAAAATTACAACAAGCTAACACTTCATACCTTTCTGACTGGCAAAAATTTAGAAGTCTGGTAATATCAGTATTGGCAATGATGTAGGACAACCAGAGCTCTCATACAATGTTGATGGGAATGCAAGTTGAAATAATTTCTTTGGAAAAATGTGATATTATTATAAAGTTGAAGTTGTACAAACTCCATCAGCAATTCCATGCCTAGACATACTCATGTATCAGGAGAATATATTAGAATGTTTATAACAACATTGTTCATCTTAAGAAAAAACCTAGGAACAACCCAAATGTACACCAACAAATACAATCCTCTAGCCTTGCAGTGAAATCCTATACAGCGATGAAAATGAGTGGATTAGAGTTACTTGCAACATCATGGATATAGTTTTTGGAGAAAAAAATTCAAGCAGCAGAAGAATATAAACATCACTATCCTACTTATATTAAAAAATTTTTAAATATGTAAATTTTACTAATATTATTTTTTAAACTTTTTATTATGGAAACTGTCAAGCATATACAAGGTAGAGACTCTGTATAATGGGCCACCAGGCACATATCCCTTAGCTTCAATAAATTATCAACAAGTGGCATATGTATTTCTTTTATATTCTCCACTTTTTCCCACCTTGAATTATTTTAATGTAAGTCCAGGATTTTGTATTATTTCATCTGTAAATGCTTCCATACCAATATTGTTTAGGGACATAAAAATATGTTGTGAAACTATGAAGAAAAATTGTTAAGAAGAATTTAAAGAGAAAACACAGGATTTGAACTAGTGATTACTTCTGAAAGGGGAGGACGGGAGAGGATTAGGAAGACAGCAGTCTTAAAAATAATGGTAATGTGAGCACACAGATGTTTGTCCTTATCATTCTTAACCCATGAACACGCATATGTACGTGCGCGCGCACACACACACACACACACACACACACAAATTCTTCAGTATCTAGTCAAAATACACTTTAGAAAACAATTCAGGCAATTCAGTCTGATGATCCGTGTCCATTTTGGGAGTGTATGTGAAGTCAAGAGTCTGATTAAAGAAAGTTGGTAGGCAATGGCAGGAACTTATGCAGAGGCCCTTGGAGAGCTTGACTTATAGCCTCTGGAGTCTGTGGGGGTACAGAGGTTTATACCCAATTCTTACCTCAGAAACTTTTATTTTATTTATTTATTTTTTAAAGAGTTTATTTATTTATTTGACAGAGATCACAAGTAGGCAGGCAGAGAGAGAGGGGGAAGCAGGCTCCCTGCTGGGCAGAAAGCCTGATGCAGGGCTCAATCCCAGGACCCTGAGATCATGACCTGAGCTGAAGGCAGAGGCTTAACCCACTGAGCCACCCAGGTGTCCCCAGCCTCAGAAATTTTTAAGGTGACGGGATATTTAGTATTGCCCAAAAGAGAAGGACAATAGAAAGAGCTTCAGTGGAAGCAGCCTAGATTTCCAGACTTTATGGGACAAAGATGTGGCTTTTCCCATGGACCCAGTGGACACCACAGAAGCTAGCCTGGCGTTCCACCTCAAAACAGAACTCGCTTCAAAGAACCGCCTACGAGGCTGAGGTGACTCCAACAGAGAGAGTGTGAGAAGTGTACTGTTGGAGTAAGAACTGAGCAACAGGTCCTAAAGTGTTACCTGGAGATTGCAGCCTCTGGGTCAAGGAACAGAGTGTGGGGAAGGTCCCTCCCTCTGAGGTAGTTTCCGAAGAAAATGCAAAAATTCTCAGCACAGCAGCAGACAGCAGTTTGTTAAAACACAGGTGTTTGGGCCTCATTTTTAGAGACCCTGATTCAGGAGGTATAAGGTGGAACTACAAATCTGCATATTCACCAAGGTCTCCGATGATGCTGGCCAGCTGGTTCAGGAACCCACTTTGAGTAGCGGGTTCTAGGAGGCTCTCAAAACGTAGCCTCTTCTGCCTCTCTGGACTTATTCTCAAACCATTTCCTTCTCACTCTATGTTCAGGTGACATCAGTTCTTTCAAGTCCTTAAAGTCAATGATGATCTTGTAGCCTTAAGAGCTTCGAATCTTCTGTTCCCTCACTCTGAGATACTTTTTCCTAAGCCCCACTTTGCCAGGCTAACTCCTAGAGATCTTTTATTTCTCAGCTTAAATACCGCTTTTTAATACAACCTTCTTCAGCCTACCTATAAGGTTTGGTGCCTTCACTACATGCACCCTCCTATATCACATTTATCACAAGTACAATTATGTAAGAATTTTGGGAATTTTTGTTTATTATCTGTGTTCCTTACTAGACCCTAAGCTCCATGAAGGCAGGGAATTTTTCTTGTTTTTGCTGTTTTAATCTTAGTGCCTATAACAATACATGGCACATAGTAGGCACTTACTATTGGTTGGATAAATGAATGAAGGCATCTAGATTTTCCCAAAAGGTAGAAGAAAAAGCCCCTAAATAATATAATATTTCAAATATTTGTACAACATATTAACTATATATCATATACAATTGTTTATAATAATATTTTTATAATTCCCCTGTGTCATTTAAAACATCCTCTGTCTTTGTAACTAATTTATTTCCTGATCATGTCACTTGCAAGCTATTGTCCAGAAGCAGCAAAAGCAAAACCCAACAGCCAAAGCAGGCATTGATGCCTATAAAGGGTAAATTTGTGCTGCTTCAGAAGGTTGTGCACAAGCAAACATACTTAGTGTGACCCAGCTGCACATTCCTGGGAAAAGAATTTGAAGTCAGGATACAAAACGGGATCACAGCCATTTGCTGTGAATTCCAACAGACGCTTTCATCTGTGGGTGATGCATGAATGTGTTTCATTTTCTAAGGCCCCTCCTCCCATGAAGCTATATCCAAGATTAACAAGCTTTTTCAAAAGGCTACCTTCAGTGAAGTAGGATTTCACCTCTACAAAACAAAGCAATTTCTGCCCAGTTAACATGGAAATCAACAAATACACCAAAAACAATTTTTCAATTTGCTAAATCAGAGTTACAAGAGTATGGATAACATACTGATTACACAGAGGGGCACCCAGATCCAAGGTTAGACCTCAGTTGCCAGGTACGCTTATTACATTTTCTTGCAAAATTAGTGAAAAGGATACGTTTCTTATTGACTGCCACGTTCCTACATGGCAAGCCAAAATGTCTCATTATTATTTTAATGTATTTTTAAGGTATTCTCCGGATCAAAATCTGTGCTCCTGGGTTCTATGGGGATGCCTTAGGAGTTTCGGGCTTCTTCCACTCCAACACTCTTCAATCTCAAAAGCTCTAATTTTATCCTTAAAAAGTGTGTGTGTGTGTTTGTGTGTGTGTGTGTGAGTGAGTGAGAGAGAAAGAGAGAGAGTGTTGGGATAACATGTAACAGATTCATTGCTGGGAGAAAACTGGGAGGGAGTTACTGCTAAAAGAAGGTTGGAAAACACTACTTCAGTCTGGCACTAGTAGAAGTTAGTTCCAAGTGTTATCTGTTTATATATAGTCCCTTTGTAATTACAGAGATATTGTGTCCAGATTTCCTAGTGTCCAGGTCATTCCTTGGAATGTCTCCAGTTCCACTACCCTCTCATTTGACCTTCAGTCGTGCATTTCCAACTGCCTATTGGAAATCATCCCTTGGTCTCCTCAGACTCAAATCATCAACTCCGCCATTCATCAGTCATCTCTTCCATTTTCTTAGTCCTTGACAGTGACCCCAGTATTCTCTCAGGCACCCGGCTTCAAACGTGAGGAGTAACATTTTTTTACTCATCCTTCCTATCCAGTCAGCCACCAAGTTTGGCTTGATTTCTTGTCTTCTAAATCTTGCTCCCACTGCCCACATTCAAATCTGATCAGAGCATCTGACCCCTGGGATATCTCCCTCAGCTTCCTCAGTGGCCTACTCTCTTCATTCTTTTCAAGTCTAACTCCTCCTTCCAGACTAACTCTACTTAAATGTTCCCTTTCATCTTGGTACTTCTCAATACACAACCTTGTAAATGGCTTCTAGGTGGTTTTGAAACCAAGTCTGAACTATTCTGTTTTGCTTTCAAGGCTCTGCAAAATCATTTGGCTCTACTCTCTTTTCAGGTTAGCCCAGTCTCCTCCCTGTCATATAAAAATATTCCTCTCCCGGCGTCTGTGCCTTTATATGAACATGTTAAATTGACCTGACCTAAAAGCTCTTCTCTTGTCTCGGCTCACCTGTTACCCCATGTTCTTCACATAGCCAAGGAACTTGCAGTTCCTTGAAAACACTTGTCTTCAGACCTTTGCACTCGCTTCCTCCTCCACCCTTGGTCTCTTCAAACTAGAGGCACCTCCTTTGTGAATGCTTCCTTTCTTCTGCACTCGAGACAAAATAATCACATCTTCTTTTGAGTTGCTGTTGCGTTCTATATATACTTCTGTTATAGCCCTTATCATACGATATTGCACCATTTTGACTACATTCCTGTCTGATTGCCTTTTCGATTGTGAGCTACCCTCTCAGGATAGTTTTAGACTTGGTTTCAAAACAAGGTCCCTGACCTCCAATAACTCACATTTGTTTCGTACTCCCAGTGAGTCACTTTAGTAATTCAATAGGTATTTGTTGAATGATTGAATGAATAAATCCTAAATCCTCTCAATCTTTCTCATCCTACATGTCCAAAGTCTTCTTTGATCTTTCTAGTCCTCCATCCCTTCTCTGAAGCCTGATAGTTCTTATGGTTTTGTACTATATAAACTTGGATGATTTCTTTAATTGAATCACAAGCTCCTTGAGGTCAGGAACATGTCTTATATTGTCTCTGTCACTGCAATAATCAAAGTGCAGAGCACATAGTAAAAATATATTTGCTGTCCAATTAATTAGAGTTATGTAAACTCTGGGCTTAAGACAATAATGACAGCTAATAGAAAATTCTAAACTTTTTGGAATATAATTGCTGCTGTAAATTAAATACTAGTTCATTCAGAAAATATTTAATGAATACCTAGAAATTTTCTGGCACCAAACCAATGGTTGGAATACAGGCATGAATTCTACCAGGAAAGAAATTCTTCCAGGTAAAATTAGTATTGCTACATAGAAGCTGTGTACATTTTTTTCACTTTAAAATTTGTAAATTTGTATTTGGTTGATTAAGTAGTTTTTGAGTGACCACTAGATTACTTTGTTGGGGGGGGGGTGGGTAGCTTATAATTCTTCCTGGCTCATTTTTCTCACAGGAATACTGAATTCTTTTTTGTATCTGAGATTGTCACAGTCAAGAAATGGGGAGAATCAATCCTGAATGATGTGGTCTAGTTTTTCTGGTTTTTTTGGGTCCATTCTATGTTTAGAAATTAGTGGGTTGGACAAGACTAATCTAAGTAAGTTGTGTGTGTATTATAACTTGAGTACTCACCACCTTACTTAGATTGACCAAATGTCACTGAGTGATTTCCATCACGGTTCTGTGATGACATCTCACCAGCATTACCAACAATACTCCCCGAGAGTGTCATCAGGCATGATTAGAATAGAAGGTTAGATACTGACCTGTGTCATACAGTTTCAACCCTTTGTCATATCTTAGGCCATATGACCGAATCCTGATTTAAACTGATTGAGTTTCTTATTTTCCTGTTTCTTTATGCATTAGTTTACTTAACATTTCTTAGTGATTACTATGGGCCAGAAATAGACAAAGGAGATATGAAGGTGTTCAGGATACAAAGGAGAACCCCTGCCCTCAAGGAGCTCATTTGCATAACTGGATAGTAGTGT
Organism: Martes martes; assembly: GCF_963455335.1. Classification (NCBI taxonomy): domain Eukaryota; kingdom Metazoa; phylum Chordata; class Mammalia; order Carnivora; family Mustelidae; genus Martes; species Martes martes. The sequence goes on from NC_137902.1 coordinate 57,444,188, forward strand.
ATATGACATTGCAGAAATAGTATTTAACATTGCATTCTGTTGCCTTTGAAAACCAAAATTCAATATATGAGTATGTCTTTGGGTAAAAATCTCTTGAATCAATAGGTAAATATAAATAAAACTATTATTATTAATACTATTACTGTCCTATAATATGAATACTGTGTGAGAAAAAGATGAGACCCTATTTACACACCTAGAATAAATGTTAAATAGTAATGAAGTCATTCTACTAGTAAGTAAATTGTTAGGAAGACAAAGTGATTGTTACAGGACTCTAAATACCAGTAATTCTCTACAAAAGCAACATACTTAAAGCTCTTTATTCACATACTATTACATTGTAATATTAGAGTTTGCAAATGTCATCCTGGGGCTGCCGTCAGATCCAGGTTGTGGGACCTGAAGCTCAGATATGTGGAAGGGCCCCTTTAAAAAATGAAATAAAATAAAACCACAAAATTAGGCATAGTTTATGCAAATGAGGAGCCCTGAGGCTTAAGCTTCATTTGCTTCAAAGAAAAGCTAACTGGTAGGCACATAAAAGATTGATATCAGGGGTGTCTGGGTGGCTCAATAGTGAAGCGGCTGCCTTTGGCTCAGGTCGTGAACCCAGGGGTCCTGGGATGGAGCCCCGTGTTGTGCTCCCTGCTCAGTGGGAAGCCTCCTTCTCCCTTTCCCAGTCCCCCTGCTTGTGTTCTCTCTCTCTCTATCTCTCTCTCTCTCTTGCTGTGTCTCTCTCTGTCGAATAAATAAAAAAAAGATCTTAAAAAAAAAAAAGATTGATATTCTCTCTACTCATTAGTCATATTAGGGAAAGACTTGGGCATTAGGGAGAATAGTATTCATTAAGCTGTTATGAAGAAGTTTATAATAAATACAATACATGTAAAATGAATCTTTAAATTGATTTTACTTAGCTACAAACTTACTCTATCTTTATTCTATTAGTCTTTATTCTATCATTTGGCTTTCTTTAAAATTGAAAAAATACCTCTGGAATTCATTGAGTTTAAGTCTTAAATATTTTCTTGTTTTAAGCTTCAGGCTGTAGACTTATGCTGTCCAATACCTTAGTCACTGACCACATGTGGTATTGGGCACTTGAAATGTGGCTGGTGCAACCTAGGACCTAAATTTCAAATTACATTTAATTTTAATTAATTTAAATTTAAAAACTGATAATTTTGCTGTTATGAATTTTTGAGGTATGTTTGGAACAACTTGAGTATGTTAAGCTACTTTTTCAACTGTAAACATGAAATCTAAATGCAGATTAAGTATTTCCTAGGAAAATTAAGTAGTCAAATTGAGATGTGCTGTTATAAATGTAGAATTCACACTGGATATCTTAATAGTTTATATTGATTACCTGTTGAAATAATAATATTTTAATATATTGATAAAATAACACATATTTTAAAAGCTTATCTCACCCAGTTCTTCTTACTTTTCGAAAATGTGACTACTTGAAGGGGTGCCTGGGTGGCTCAGTGGGTTAAGCCTCTGTCTTCAGCTCAGGTCATGATCTTGGAGTCCTGGGATCGAGCCCCACTTCGGGCTCTCTGTTCAGTGGGGAGCCTGCTTCCCCCTCTCTCTCTGCCTGCCTCTCTGCCTGCCTGTGATCTCTCTCTCTGTCAAATAAATAAAATAAAACATTTTTTAAAAAAAGAAAAGAAAATGTGACTACTTGAAAAATTTCAATTGCAAAATTTGGCTAATATTATATTTCTATTGGAGAGTGCTACATTAGACTTTGACTTTTTCTCAAAGAGTACATAGTTTTTGAAACCACATACTTAAAAGACAAATATGTGAGCGAATCAGGGTAGATGGAAAGCAATTACCAAGCATTACTAATGGGATGTTTTTTACCTTACTTGGGGTGGTGGAATTCCTACCACTATGCAATCCAACTGTACTCTGGTTCCTTCTGGAACTTCCCTGCTCCGTAACTTTTGAGTGAACCGAGGAGGTTGCCCCAGAGGTTCTTCATAGTACAAAGATGAAGGTGAAGAGCCTGGGGTGGTGTCTCCACCAGCTGCCTCACTGGCAGCCTGCTCAGCTTCACGCCTCTTAGCTTCCTGCCTTTCAAGGGCGTGATTCACTTCATTATCCCTAGTATCTGCAGGGATAGGGATGGGAACAGAAGATCTTTCTCTTCTTTCTGAGATATCTGACAAACTGGAGCTATTTTCCTGCGTAAGTTTGTTTTGAGATTCCAGTTTACTCTTGTGGTTTTTGCAGGCACGAGGTCTAATCCTTTTGGAGCTATGGGCTTTGAAAAGGGAGGACAGCTCTTCAATGAAATCGGCAGCTTTATTTAAGAATACTTTTTTGGACTGGGTTTCAGAGCTATACTGTGGCCTTTTTGCCTCATGGGGACTCTCTTTAGAGCTGGTAGGACCTCGAGAGTTATCCTGACAGAAGTTGGGGTCAAAACTTGATTTAGGTGAGTGTTTCATTTGATCAGACGAAAGACGTTTTCTGGCTTGAGCTTCATCTGCTTTCTCCAAAGGGTCATGATTGATGGCCAGTCTTGCCAGATTGACACTTTCATCTAATTCTTCTTGGCTCAGGAAGGCTGAAAGATCTGGAAGGTCATCTTGGCCTCCTCCTCCTTCAGCAGCTCCAGAAGGATTGCCAAAATGGAAAGGGTTGGGGGACGGTTCTGCTCGACTTCTCTCATTGTTTCCCCGGTGTCTAGTTTCTGCCAAATAGCTCTCTCTTAGAAGCTGAGATATGGAAGTAGAAGCTTCTATGCTGTCGTCTTGCATGCTGTCACGAAATAATAATAATAATAATAACAAAAAGTTCGATCATTTCTAAAGAATAATAGGTCTACAAGCATGATGGAGTCTTAAGATCTTAGAGTTTAAAATAAAAAGTTGCCTAATTTTGATACTTCTACAAAATTTACAGTAAAGACTTAAAGATTAACCTCAAATTGTAAAGTGAAGATGAACTGAATGAGACTGCCCTGAAATATAAAATAAAAACATGGGTAATAACCATTCTATTAAGTTCTTTAATACAAGTTCAATTGTGAAAGTTATGAAGTAACCATAGAGATAGTAAATGCAATTTCTAAGCACAGTTTTGATGATATCTATAAAGGGCTTTTAGTTATAAAGACCTCTCCTACACAGAGATTTGCTGTCCATACTCTCCCCTTTACCTTGAATGCAATAAAATAATAGGCGTTAAAAGATACGGACAACAACAGTTTTCCGTTTCATTCATAAAAAGCTCTACATAAACTGACATTATCTCTTATGGTTTCAAGACTTTTTCACTCAGCTTCACCCACACTGGTTTCTTATTATTTCTGAAATGTTCTAAAGTTACATCTGAAATGCCTCAGAACATTTGACTTGCTGTTGCCTGTACCTGGAGTGTTATTTCTGACAATGCTATGTGACTCACTTCTCACTTCCCTCAATTATCTATCTATTCTCTCCTCAGTAGTTCCTTCTTTATGGCCCAACATAAGACAGAAATACCTTTCCAGCTTATCCTTTTTACAAAGTTTGGTTTTCCCAGTACCACTTATCTTCATAAGAAATACCTGGCATGCACATTTTTAGCAGCTTGTCGTTTTCCTCCCACTAAAATACAACTTCCACCAATGCAAGGACTTTGATCCCCAAAAATAATTGTTAAACTAATGAATAAATTCTTCTTTGAAATGGGAAAAAAAAGGTACAGGTAACATAATCCATTTAATTACTGAAAACATTAATTTGATCCAGTTCATGAAAATAAATAATGCTTTGGTCTTTGACTAGAGACAAGTTGTTTAAATTCAATGTTGTTTAGAGGTTCAATCTGCTCTTGAAAAGTGTAATGATTTAGCCTTTTCAAATAAGGTATAATTAATTTAATTCCTACGAAGATATGAGTTAGAGCCTAGATTTTTAAAAATCTCTTATATTAACATTGGTGAAGAGGGGATATAGGAGACAGGGAAATGAGGTTTAATACAGGACACCCCTATATTGTATTTCACTGTATACCCTTTCCTGACTTTTGAGTGTCAATTATATGAGGCTATTACTGATTCAAAAAATAAATAATTTTTAAAATATTAAGAAAATATCATAGTAACTTTAGTTCAAAACCCCCCCTGAACTAGAGTTTGGTAATACAAAGCAACTTTATATTATTAACATTTTATCATTTATTGAGTCACACATTTACTAGAGGGATGGCAAACTGGTGACCTGTAGGCTGTTACTTCTCTCTTTCCTTAAAAGATCAGCTAACAGAGTACAGTGCTCTTCCCATGGATCTTGACTTTCTTAACACTCTACTCCTTCAGTCACCACCAATCAATCAGAGATGGTCATAGAGATGAAGACCATTTGCTTGCTATTCTTGGCTACCATGTGCTAGGCCCTGTGCTGGGAAGATGGAGAGGAAAGTAATCTAAATCTTTTTAGGTTTTATGATTCTATGACAAACTTGTTTCAGTTCACCTTTCCTCTCCCATATAAGACAGCCTTACTTACATCACAAAGAAGACTTCCTGGGAACTGCTCTAATTCCTGAGCTTTTAGAGTGCTATCCAAAACCAACCTCTAAATTGGCAAAGTAAGCAGTCACCTTGACAGGGCAATTAGAGATGGCTGAAATAATTGCCTACAGCCAAATATTTTTCCACATGCTTGATACAGCCTGAAATTGCCACTACTGGAGTCATTTGTTTGGGTGAAGTCTACCGTGCCTTAAAAATGAATTGAAAATGCAAACGTGCTGGATGAGTACAAAGCTTTATCTACAAAGATATTCATCACAGTATAGATGATAGTATTAAAAATTGGAACCATGTTCAATAAGAAATTGGTTAATTAAATTATAATATACTCATTAAATAGAGCTATCCGGCTATTTTAAATCTGGTAGGAACATAAATCATATACCAAATAGTATATGAAAGTATAATTAATATATCAATTGAAAATTTGTCTCATGTCTGCATTAACATACAGAAGAAGAGTTAAAAATATGTGCAATAAGGTGCAAAACGCTATTTTAAAATGTAATTACTATACTGATGAAAAAATCCTTCTCATTTATAAATCAACTATTTCATTAGTCTCATTTGAATTTCTGCATGTACAATTGGCCCTTGAACAATGCAGGAGTTAGGAGCGCCAACCCTTGCACAGTCAAAAACCCACGTATAACTTTTGATTCTTTCAAAACTTAACTACTAATAACACACAATTGACTAGAAGCCTTATCAATAGCATAAGCAGTCAATTAAAACATATTTTTATATGTATCATATACTGTATTCTCACAATAAACTATGCTAGAAAAAAGAAAATGGTTTAAGAAAATCATAAGGAAGAAAAAAATGTGTTTACAGCACTCTACTGTATTTTTTTTTAATGTAAAATAATCCATGTGTAAGTGGACTCACACACAGTTCAAACCCATGTTGTTCAAGGGCCAACTGTATTTAAAAATGTAAGGGGACGGGGCGCCTGGGTGGCTCAGTGGGTTAAAGCCTCTGCCTTCAGCTTGGGTCATGATCCCAGGGTCCTGGGATCGAGCCCCACATCGGGCTCTCTGCTCAGCAGGGAGCCTGTTTCCTCCTCTCTCTCTGCCTGCCTCTCTGCCTACTTGTGATCTCTCTCTGTCAAATAAATGAATAAAATCTTTAAAAAAAATAAAAAAAATAAAAATGTAAGGGGAAAACTAATATATAAATCAGAATGATCTTCTATTAGTTGGACATTACTGCATATCGTATTTTATTGTAACTTTGTCTCTAACTCTGTATTCTAAGATGGCTTTTATCTTGAGGCAACATGGAATGAGAATTATTGGTCTTAGAGTCAGATCGGTTTTCAAATTCTGGTTTCATAAACTCTTAGCAGTTGTATGACTTAGAGGAAATTGCTTACTTCTCTGAGCTTTGGATTCCTCATCTTGTAAAACATGGATAATACCTAATTTCTGGGATGTTGATAACATCATGAATGCAAAGCCCTTAAAACATGCATCAGAATGAAAAGCCCTGTAATAGACACTCAAATGATGTTAGTAAAAAACAATATTTAGGGGCTTCTGGGTGGTTCAGTTGGTTAAGCATCTGCCTTCAGTTCAGGTCATGATCTGGGAGTCCTGGGATTGAGCCCTGCATTGGCTCCCTGCTCAGTGGGGAGTCTGCTTCTCTCTCTCTTTCTCTCTCTGCCCCAACCCCTGCTCATTCTCTCTCTCTCAAATAAAGAAATAAAATCTTTTTAAAAAACACAATATTTAGGTGAAGGTGATGTTAATGCTGAAAAACTTTTAAGAACTTTATATTTATGGTGGAAATAGGAAAGAAAATACTTGTAAAAAGTAATCACTGCTCTGGATAACCTTTTTTTTTTTCCTTTTTTAAAGACAAGAAGCCAATTGAGGTACAAATGCGTGCCTATTCTGATGCTTATGCTTGTAAGAAATTATTATGATAAAAAATTTCAGTTTTTAAATTAAAGAATTGCTTTAATTTATAATTTAATTAATGCTTAATTAATTTATTTAATGTTCTTTAATGTAGTGGTTATTACCTAAAACTTTGGAGTTAGATAGATGTGGTTCAGATCCCAGTTCTGACACTTTCTGGCTGTATAAACTCAACAAGGTCACTTAACTTCTATAAGGCTCAGCTTAGACGTCTGCAAAATAGCCATCTCATAGATTGAAGTCATGATTAAATGTGCTTGGCATTAAGTAAATGTTCAGTAAATGGTAGTTGCTGCTCTTATTATTATTATTAAATAGCAACTACACTGACATAGCATGATAAGAAATGGAAGTAGAGCTAGTGACGTGGTTGACCCTAGGACAAAGTTTGAAGAGCAGCTCAGCTCTGATTTGTAGTTAATTCAGCACCATCTATACTCTGTTGAAATACATGTAGTCTCAAAAAAAAAATACATGTAGTCTCATGAAATAACTGTGTTGCCTGTCGATCTTGTATACATTTTCTTTGTTTAGGCACCTGCCTGTCCCCACCCCCCTCACTGCCTTACTGGGCCAAGATCTACATGGTCTGCAGTTCTTAGCTGAGAGATCACTGTGGGATTTCTTCTTTGTTCTGGGTTGGGTACCTCTGCAATGTAATCCAAATCTCTCTGTCCTTCTCTCCAAATACGGCAGTTACCACAACACATTAAATTTGCCTATTTACTTTTCTGTCTACCTCACTTTGTTTTTGTACACCACCATCTCTGTGCACACATAGCACATGGAATTGGATCAATCAATATCTGTTGAATTCTTTGGTTCATTAGAATTTTCTGCTAAATCAATTGTTGTTTATCTTTTATTCTAATTACAGGATAAAGTAAGACAGATAAATAGAAATCACATTTGCAAAAGAAAAAACTTAGAGAAAAAGGAAAAATATAAACTGGTAAAAGCAGTAATCACTTCAAGGTGACTTTCAAATGAAATTTTATGATGGATAAAATAACTGGAATTATGCTTTTCTTTCATAGCAGAAGTATCAAAGTACATCTAATTATAATCAGAAACCTGGGTTTGAATCCCAGCTCCAACACTAAATAACTGTATTATCTTGAGCAAGTCAGTTAATGCATCTGAGTCTCGATTATTCCCATCTTTCCAATGGGACAATAGCAATTCTCTTTTAAGAGGTTGTCAAATGAAAATGCATATGTAAATTGCTAAGCTGATAAATATTACCTATAATAGGAAATTTTAAAATGTATCATTTTCTCTTTCAAGCATTAATGTAAAAACTATCTGTTGTAAAATTTGTACTTTAAAAATAAAGCCCAAATTCTATTATGGCTAATGTAGCTTTCATTTATTCATCCAATAAATATCTATTGAGCATCTACTCTGTGCCAGGTACCATTCTAGGCACTATGGGTTCAGCAGTGAACAAATGACAAAGTCCCTATCCTATGGAGTAGACATTCTGGTGGAGAAGACGCAAGTGTTAAGAAGAAAAATAAATAAGAAAAGGGAATAGAGAATGAAGGGGAAGAGGGGAAGGTGTGCTATTTCAGCTAAGAAGATCAGGCGTAGCTTCTAATGCAGTGGAGAAGTTAGTCGTGTGACCATCTTGTGGTGGGGGTGGGTGGAGAATGTTCCTAACTGAGAAAGAAGTAAGTGTTCAGGTGAAGGGAGGTAAATGTTTGCTGTGTTTGAGTCAAGCCCATTGTGCCAGGAGGTGAATGAAAAAGAAGAGTAGAAGAAAAAGAAGTCAGAAAATTACAAAGTTAGATCATGTGAAGTCTTGCAGGCCATGGGAAGGACTTTGAATCTTATTATACATGTAAATGGGGACACATTTTAAAGTTTTGTGAAGCGGATGACCCAGTATTTGAAAAAAATTAATCATGGCTGTTATGCAAAAAATCAAGTTGAAGGGAGCAAGTGTGGAAACAAGCAGATCAGTTAGGAGCCTTGCCATATGCTACGCAAGAGATGATGGTGGCTTGGATCTATGAATGGTACCAGTGGGAAAATGGTGAGAAATGATCAGATTTGAGGTTTTTTTTTTTAAAGTAGAGGCAGTATAATTTGTTAGTAGACTGAAAGATAGGAGAGAAAGAGCAGAGTCAAGGGTGACTTCAATATTTAGGGCCTAAGCAACTAGGTGAGTAGTGGAATCATTTTCTTGGATGAGCAGGTTTTAGGAAAGGAAATTAAGAATTCTCTGAGACATTTCATCTGAGATGTTCAGAGTGACACTGGACTTTGTTTCCTTCTTTCTACTTCTTACAAAATTGAAACAGATTTAATGTCACTTTCAGAATAAGAATGAGTGAGGGGCGCCTGGGTGGTTCAGTTGGTTAAACGACTGCCTTTGGCTTAGGTCATGATCCTGAGGTCCTGGGATCAAGTCCTGTATCAGGCTCCCAGCTCCGTTGGGAGCCCCCTTCTTCCTCTGACCTTCTCCCCTCTCATGCTCTCTCTCACTTTCTCTGTCTCAAATAAACAAATAAAATCTTTTTTAAAAAAAAAAGTTTAAAAACAAAACAAAACAAAAAAACAATGAGTAATTGTCCTTAAAAACAGATCATGGTTAAGGTGAGATTCCTAGGTTGGAAATGAAACAAGGCGACATCAATAATCAACACAGACTTTAGTAAATCATATAAACTAATTTGGTGACATAGATGGCTTATTGACTGCTCTTTACTGTACTTTGCTAAATAGCTCCATTTTTTTCCCTGGGATTTCTCCTGACGAGAGGATCTGCCCTGAGAACTTGCTGAAGATTAAGGGTCTGGTTCATAATAACAAAATTTGACGTTGATACCTTTGGGTATATTTCTCAACTCACGTTAACTAGGCACTACCTTTTTTGCAAGCTCTAAGAAGGCCTTGTTGGAAATATCATTTGGTATACGCCTATCTTTGGGTTATAATATGAATATTTAAACTGGGGCATTGGCCAGCGAATTAGCAAAACCTAATATGAAATAACTTGGACTCAAACATAAACACTGAAGATATCTAAATGAGATAAATACCTAAACAAATTTAGATAGCTAAATGAGAAAACAAATCTCATTTCTAAGTAAACACAAAAAATAGCTTAATGTTTAATAATTATTCATGTAGAGAGCTGGAATAGGACAAGATAAGACATCTTTAAGTAACTCACCTCTAAACTGAGGATAAGCAGAACTACTCTGCTTACTTCATAGTTTCGTTTGTGAAAGCACTTTAAGAATGTGCTTTAAAAACACAAATTGAAGGCGATAATTTCCTGCTGATGTATAATTATTATACCTAGAATGTTCTTTAGCAGAAGAATCAACAACAAAATTAGGATTTGCCTCCCTCTCTTTAATGCTGGTGTTGATCCATTTGTTTTGCCTTCTCTGTACTATGATGTTCCACACAATAGAGGTATCTAATTCAGTACTTTCGGAGAAACTTGCTGGGCCAAGAACCAAATCCCATGACATAGGAACTAGTCCTGGAGAGTTGGGTACAGATCATCTTTAAAATTTGGCTGCAGGGACCCCTGGGTGGCTCAGTTCATTAAGCTTCTGCCTCTGGCTCGGGTCATGATCCCAGTACCCTGGGATCAAGTCCACATCAGGCACCTTGTTCATCGGGGAGCCTGCTTCTCCCTCTACCTATAACTCCCCCTGCTTGTTCTCTCTCTCTCTCTGACAAATAAATAAATAAATAAAAATCTTAAAAGCAAAAATAAAGAGGCGTTAATTAAAAAAAGAGTTGGTTGCAGATGGGTCGCATTTTGAGGTAAATACTTCTTCACTGTTACAGTTTCCCATCCCATTACTATTACAGGGATCACCGCCATCTTAGTTTTATCTCTAGTCTATTTCTGGTGTGAATGACATTAGTCATTTAGTAAGTTAGTATACATTGCATTAACAGAATAAGGACATGAAATATATAGAAATATGTCAGTAGCCTATGTCATAACCCGCACTATGGAAATAGTGTAAGGTCTAGTCTCTCGAGTCCTCTTTCAGTTTGAAACAGGAAAAACAGCAGATAAAAACAAATAAAGACAAATGTATACATTAAAAGAGAATGTTGTACTAGAGAGACAGAGCAGAGGTAATATATAGGAGAAACAGTGGGAATCTGTTAAATTAGGGACATTCCTTAAAGGGCAGGGGTTTAAAGGAAGGAAAAGGTTTTTAGATAATGGGCCAAGGGTGTGTAAGCTGTTCCATTCTCTTACTATTGTTTTTTTTTTTTTTAAGATTTTATTTATTTATTTATTTGACAGGCAGAGATCACAAGTAGGCAGAGAGGCAGGCAGAGGGAGAGGGGGAAGCAGGCTCCCTGCCGAGCAGAGAGCCCGATGAGGGGCTTGATCCCAGGACCCTGGGATCGTGACCTGAGCCTAAGGCAGAGGCTTTAACCTACTGAGCCACCCAGGTGCCCCTCTTACTATTGTTTTAATTGAATTGCTAAAGTGGGGAAGGTAGGAAAGAAAGTAAGGATTTAGTTTGAGTGGGAGAAAAGAGATTGGCTTCTATGAAGCATGCTTTCCTATGTTTTTGAATATAGAACAGGATAAATGTGTAGGAAAGTAAAGGATACTGAAGCCAGAGCCCAAGGTTACTATTTAACCTTGACAGCAAAGAAATTGTGTAAAAGTAAACTCCACAATTCGTGGAAAGGCTAGTGAAAAGCCAAGAGAAAGACCTCAGGCCTCTAGGATGTGAGAAGAGCTTGGTGGTAGTCACCAAAAAATGAGGTTTTCTATCACTCTCAAGATCTCACCATTTGTGGGGAACTTAGCTCTCAAACAGGAAATCAAAAGCAAGAAAATGTCAATCTCATTAACTCAAAGATTATTTTAAATAAGAAAATAAGAAAACAATAGAACAATTTCATCCCGCTTCAGCCTGTCAGATTTCTTTAGGTGATGAAGGATTTGAAAAAGGTAACTTCCCAAATTACACTGACATAACATGCTGGCTAGATTGAGAGAGGAAGATGTGCCCCCAAGAGGCTCCAGATCCGAAGATCTAGTTTTAGTTTAAGGGCTTGGTGGGAAGGCTGTGCTGGGCCCCTCCCAGAGGGTATAACGCATTGTGACTCCAAGCGGAGGCAACAGGCAGCCTGTGCAGAACTGGTCAAGGTGACTCTGGTTATACATGAACTCTACAAACTCTGGTGAGTGCAAGTAAACAGCCATACAAACCTTTGTGCCCACCAAAAATATATTTGCTGAATATAGGCTCTTAATTTTTTTAAAAAGATTTTATTTATTTATTTGACAGAGATCACAAGTAGTCAGAGACAGAGGCAGAAGCAGGCTCCCTGCCTGATGTGGGGCTCGATCCCAGGACCCCGAGACCATGACCCAAACCAAAAGCAGTGGCTTAACCCACAGAGCCATCCAGGCGCCTCAAGGCTCCTAAATTTTTAAACAGACTATTCTGTCTGTACTTGAATTATTCCCTTTAGGCAAAAGTGAAATGCCCTAGCAGTTTTAAAAACTCTTTGTCAAGCATGCAGCACCGTAGAAATTTAAGAAAAGATCTCCATGGTGCTTGATTCTTCCGTATCTCCTAAGAGAGGAAAAAATTCAATTTTTGGTCTTGTTATAGGTAATGACACTGGGTGACAAGCAATGCCTTTGTCAAATCTCAATGTCAATGAAGGAAACTATCGTAATTATTCTGGGATTACCAGTATCATTTGTCTTGTATTTTCAGGTTAGCAAGCTCAGTTCATTACTCCTATTACATATATGGCATTAACTGTTGAAAATTTAGCTGGCATCTTAGTTCATTAAAGCCCTTTCATGATGAAAAGTGATTTATCAGCTGTCTTAGGTCAAAAGTAAATTTGAATGAACCATCTCTATGAATCACAAAACCCAGCCTGGATTAAAAACTCATTCAATTTTTGATGTCCATGAATTGTGGTTCTGAGTCCATTCTACTTATTGGACTAAGCACGCTGTAATAGAAACATGTAATAGAGAGCTTGTATTCTAAATCACAGATCTATAGAACTGGGGGGTTAACATATTAGTGTGAGTTCCAATAACATTAGCTATCCTCTATAAGTGGGAATAGAGACAAACTTCCAGAATTTGGATAGTGTCCAACCGTTTGCTTCATAGCCCATTATTACAAGATTCGGTAATGGCTATAATTTTGTCTACCAACAAAATAAATATAATGTGCATATATTTCAGATTTCCTGGAATGGCCTTGATTTTAAATATTTTGTTTGTTGTCAAATCATGTGTCGGACAGCATATCTTAACCTGTGTTTAAAAAATATGTTTATTATACGTTTAAGTATAAACAGTCTCAATTTCCTAGAAAAGGATTGTGGATTTTACATGTACTTAAGAGTTATGATTAAGGAGAGACTGAAAAGTTGTCACAGATTCTTTATTGGAGTTTGTAGAATTCATTTTATCATTATCAATGTGAAAGTAACTGAACCACAATTTTTTGAGAACAAAAATGGATAGGTGTTTTGTCTTTTTCAAACTGATTGATTCTAGTATCTTAAACAAGTATGAACAAAAATCGGTTGATGAAATAGAAAATTTCTTAGCACCATTGCTGTAATGTTTACTTTTGGGGAATGGAAATACAGATTAATCCAAGTTCTCTTTTTCTTTGCTTACATGGTTTTTAAAATATAATTCAAGATGTGCCTCTAATTACTGCTAATAGTGCAATGTACCAGGCCAAACACTTGCCACTGACTGTCAAGTGTCTTTTTGATGCAGTTGAAGAGAGAGAGGGAGAGAGAGAGAGAGAGAGAGAAAGGAGAAAGAAAGAGCAATGTCCTTTGAGCAAGACTTTTTGCAGCTGTTGTGTACATTAATCCAGGGAGCAGATCTCCCAACACTAAATATAGCAAGCATATCCTTTTACATGATAAAAAAATTTAAAATGAAAGTCTTTTAACTACAGAGTCACATTATTTTAGATTTGACTTCCTTTAAAAAGGAAATAGGCATCGCACACAAATTCTCTATATACACTGTTATTTTAATAACTGAACATGTGGAAATACCTATGATGTATGTATCATGTCACAACTTCCTCTGTTGAGGTATTTTTTCCTTAGGACCCAAGGAGGCTGTGATCTCTGTGACTCTCACCAATCCCTTCCAAAATCTTTACATGTAGAAAACTTTATTTTTTGTAAAATTTTGTGCCCATCAAACACAATTAGGAGCTATTCTAGGTTTCCCTCTTAACCACAGTAACTAGGTCTCTGTAATATCCCTTTTCCCATTGTCAACGCCCTGTTATCAAAACACACTTGAGAACTTAAATCTGGATATTACCTTTCTTTTTTTAGTTGACCCAGATGAGGATGTCCAACCCAGGCAATCCACTGTGATGATAATTATCCAAGGAGAACTTTTAGATGAAAGCACAGGAGAAAAAGAAAATTCTTCACGCCCTTGGAAATCGAGAGTAGCCGTCCATAGAGAGTGAGGAGTTAACCTTAGTTTCAGTGAAGATGGCTGTAAGAAGCTGGACAACCTGTCACCACCAGAGCCAGAGCATTTGTCAGCTCACAGGTCCCAAGTTATTTTGAGCTGTATAAACCATGTGCCTGTGAAACATTCCACCTGATTGGACAGGAGAAAACTGAGCAAAGGGATTCCATAGCGGAACAGCACCTATGGGCGGTGGGGGTCAGTCAGTTTTTCTACCTATAGAATTTCACTCCTAGCTGGAGGCCCAAGTTGTTTATTGATTTATGTTTGGAATTACTACTAAATTCATGACACCATGTTCCATCTGTCAAAGAGAATGGCATTATTTTTGAAATACATCAAAATTCTTAATTTTTAGGAACTTTAATTTTAATGGAAAAATTTATTGTCATTTAAGCACTGATACATTTTAGGAAATTTGGCTGTGAAAAGCCATACAAAGCTGAGGTCTGACATTTTAAAAGTGGAGAGTTTTGGACCAAAGGCTAAGCAAAGGCAGAGAAGATAACTAACATTAAAAGTTGTTAATTAGAGATCACAACCCCCCCAAAAATGGAGAGGAAAAAAACATCAGCCTGAGAGTAAACCCGACAACAAATTAGTTCAAACAAACTTCATCAGAAAAAAAAAAAACAATCAGATACTGTTCAAAAGTCAATATGACTCTTTAACATAATAGATTACAACTCCCATTCTTGTATTAGTATCTGGAATAACATTTTTGTGTATTATTTGAAAAAGTCTATGCCAGATGTCTTCTTTCACAAGCATTACCAATTATCAAAAAAAGACTGCTTAACCAAACTAACATCTGCTCAAAAACCTTGTCAAAGTATAGGTTCTTTCATATTAATTTCATACTTTTTCAGAATAGAAATTTGGGGAAAAAAGAAGTCAATCCCATTGCTTGGTACAGATTAAGTGTGCTGTAATGTCATTAATCTTGGCAGAAGCCCGCATTTTGAAAATTCAGGTAAATGTCATTGGTTATTTTTTAAAAGGGTCATTCTCAGATTTAGATAGCATGAAATAATGTATTGGCTTGTATCTAGAGTCTTAATTAAATCGCTCAACAGTTTGTAGGAATTCTTCTCATTCATTCATTCATTCATTCATTCAATAAATATTTACCAGATGCCTACTATGTACCAGGTACTGGGTTTAAAGCAGTACACAAAATATACCAAAATTCCTAACCTTATGGAATTTACTAAGAGATCTTTTTACCCTTTATAGGCATCTTGAGACTCCCTATTGTAAGTTGAATAGATATAAAATTTCTTTGTTTATTTTGATCACATCAGGGGTTTCCCTATTCCCTTCTTATGGAGTCTTGTATTTAAACAGGCAAGGTGAAAAAAAATTGAGGAAAACTTTTAAATAATCCAGGTTTAAAGTACAGTTATTGAGGAGGGAAAAAAGTACAAAAAGAACTGAATTATGCGGATAGGCTGTTTTTATTACCACAGTAGCCCAGATCTTTAATGACAGATTCCTTTGCTCTCTTATCTAATCCTGTGTTGATACTAACCTCAAGACTGCTTAATTGTGTTTATACACTTTCTATTTATATGGTTGCTCCAATAATTTCTTTTTTTTTAAAGATAAGATCTGGGAGCACCCTGGTGGCTCAGTCAGTTAAGCGTCCAACTCTTGATTTCAGCTCAGGTCATGATCTTGGGGTTGTGGAATCTAGCCTCGCATTGGGATATGTTCTTAGCAGGAGGTCTGCTTAAGATTCTTTCTCCTTGTTCAAATTCCGCATTGGGCTTCACTCTGGGCATATATATATATATGTATCCACATATATGTATATATAAAAATGAGCACATTTTGCAAACTGGTATAACGTTACGTAGTAATGCTATAGTTAGGATAGAAAACTAGTAAACTTGAAAACACACACACATACACACACACACAAGAATCTCTCTCCTTCTCCCTCTGTCCCTTGCCCCGGTCCTCCCTCTAAAATAAATAAATAAATACATCTTAAAAGGGAGAAAAAAAGCCATTCTCCCCTTTCTAAATAAATAAATAAATTTAAGATCATCATCCCCCACTATCCCACTCAGATCTTGAGACCTAATCAATATAACTGCTACTAGTTCCTTATTAGGGATATGGGAAAGTGGAACTTCTATTTCGAGTAAAAATAGATGTGATACAATTTGATTTTCCAAAGAGAAATGTATACACATGCTGTAAGTGAACACATCTCTACTTCCATACAAATTATGCAGTGATAAGACAGTATACAAAATTTTTTGAACACTGGGGAAAAAAAGCTGGATGTAAATATTTAAAATAAATAATATTCAGCACTTGTGGACATCTTGCTTATAATACATGAAACTTATATTCTAAACTCTGTTGTTGTTTTTTTTTAAATCAGTTTTTTCTCCCAAGTAACCACAGCCTCTATTCTGGTTATCACTGTAGTACTTACATAAACACTGTACCACACACCTATTAGTTCAGATTTTACCAGAGTTTATTGATACAAAGAACAATTTTTTAAACTTTAAAAAAATTTCCAACATAGTTAAAAAGAAATTTCAGAAGTGACAAGTAAACACAAGATTATATGCCTTAAGCCTTCCCCATAAAGTTGAGTGGCCCATCCAACACATGTGTTTATTGTGGTTTAAACATGATCCTGTGCTTGCCTTCAGCTGTTTTCTTAATTCAGTCACTCAGCTACAGAAACAATTTACTCACATCAGGGTGATCCACAGACATATCAAGGAACCTGGAAGATCTATGACAGAGGAAGTCTTCACTTGGAGGATAAACATGCAAGAATTCTGTGCTAGTAGATTCATAAAATTTTGGATTTCCTATTTTTCCATATTGCTGTAGATTTTAATTCTTGAAAAGAAATTGCTCACATAAACCAAAGTTTCAGTAAGTTTTGTTTAAGTTCACAGGTTTATATTGACTTACGACCCCCCTCCCCCAGTATCAGATGAGAAGAACAAAAACTCCTCTACATGTTGTTTTAAAGAATAAAGACATGTATGGGTTTCCTAACCTTTGTTAACGAGAAGAGTACTCACACAAAGAAAAGTTCTTGTCCATCCAAAATGATATATATATAGTAGATTATACAGGATCTTATCCAAACCCCATGATACAATGTAATTGAGAAATACAATTAAGTCCTTACTGAACTTCTTTTTCATCTAAACGGTATTGAAAATGATTACCTAAAACTAAAAGCAAAAACATGAGAAAAGCTCTACGTCCAAAATCCACTTCGTTTCAAAAACTAAAAACATTTTTTGAAAACTATACATAGAACACCTATTTTAAAACATTATCCTGAGAAGTAAATTTGTGGTTACCTGTAGGAGAAACACCATTCCTGTATCAATCAGTCAGGATCATCCAAAGCCCAAATCTCACTGCCTCACTGGTGTCAGCCACAGAAGTATCATGAAGGAAATGTGACACTACCCCGCCAGAGTAATGAAGGGTATTTACAGGGTTCTGTGGCAGATCCAGGGACAGTCGTTTAGAACAGATTGCTCCTTCAGATCAACTTTAATAACTCAGTCTGCACGATGTTCTTAGCCTGGAGGGACGGTGGAGGCGGATAATGACTAAGATGACTAAGGAAATAGACTTTTCTTGATCTTTCCTTAGATAAAAAGGATAATAAGGATGGAATTTTTAAGAATAAAGTAGAGGAATGGGCAAAATGTCTATACACAGGATGCACATGACATGTGTAAATATTTTTTATTTGATATAAAAGTAAGAATATGGTTAATACACTTATTAAAATAAACATGTGAAAACAATCAATTATTATAATAATGTGTGCTCCTTCAATTTTAAGGTAGGGTAAAGCTTTACTATATGGTTTCCATGAAGACATAATAGGTCTTTCTTCATTTATTTATTTATTTTTGCGAGAGAGAGAGAGAGAGCGAGAGCGCGTGCGAGCATGCACAAGGCGTGGGTGAGAGGCAGAGGGAGAAGGGGCTCTCCGCTGAGCAGGGAGCCTGATGTGGGGCTCCATCCCAAGACCCTGGGATCATGACCTGAGCCTCAGGGAGATGTTTAACCTACTGAGCCACTCAGGCACCTGACACAATAGGACTTTCTTTACTTGTGCTTTTTGATATGGAGAATGTATCAGTGTTTCCGCTTTTTAAGAAGTATTATTTCCAATAAGAAAACCTGCTTCCCCAAATTTTTAAAAAGAGCGTCTGTATTTAGCACTAAGTTACTGAAGATATTCAAAACAATTAATATCCTCAGGTGTACAATTGATTCTCTCCTCTCACTGCATTAGTATGATTATATTAACACACATATAAATATATCATCTCAGTAGAAATGAGTTAACATTCCTTAGTTGTGTGCTACACACTGTGCTAACCTCTTTCTGGACATTGTGTTTTATTTCATGTACTCCTCCAGTGGTCTATGAAGTAGGTACTATTAGAATTCTAGCGATGAGAACCTGAGACTTAGAGGTTAAAAATTTGCTCAAGGCCACACCAGTGAGTGACTGAGCCAGGATTAAACATAAGGCTAACTCTAAGTCTGTGCTCATAACTACTACAAATATTTAAATGTTCACATTTCTAAAGTATTTGTGAAAAAATTTTTTAAAGATTTTATATATTTATTTGACAGAGAGAGTGAGAGAGGGAACACGAGAAGGGGGAGTGGGAGAGGAAGAAACAGGCTTCCGGCTGAGCAGGGAGCCTGAGGCGGGGTTCGATCCCAGAATCCTGGGATCATGACCTGAGCCGAAGACAGACGCTTAATGACTGAGCCACCCAGGTGCCCCTTTGTGAAAAAATTTAAGGGTAAAAATGAACAAAAAGCATATTCTCTTTTAGTGAGTATTTTAGAGGAATGCTATAGAGAATTTTAAGTTTATAATTTTTCTGACTGAAACCGGCTCTGAGATTTTTTGGATGACTAAACAAATTAACAAAAAGAAGAGAAAATATAGAAGGAAAAAAGCAAATGCTTTCAGATACACTACCTGCAATATTTTAGCTGAGAACATGAATTGTTATGTAGAAAGAAGCATTGGGTAGTAATGCTGAAAGACTGGAAGACAGTCTGAATGTTTTGAGAGACCTATTTTTTAAGATTTCTATTTATGATAGTCATTTTGCTGAGACAATTTTAGAGCTTTGCTCCTTGGGAAGTAAATTTAAATGCTCTGGTGTTACTTTTCAGCTCATCAATATGGGTCAATAAATATTTTGCAAGTTAGGGATAGGAAAACAACAGTTGAAATAACTTTCTCTTGATAACGTTAGCACTGAATATCTTAAATGCCAGTATGCCAGGCTCTGGGTGATTCCACTCAGATTCTATTTTTGGGTAGCACCGACATCTCAGAAAGCCAAAAACAAAGTTCAGTATTCTTACCCATGACCCAAATAATTGCATTAACACTAATGATGTGAAGGAAAGGAAATGGGAATTAACATTTCTTCCAAGTGTACTCTAAGCCAGGAGTAGCCTAAGTTACTTCTTATTTAATACTCAGAGCAACTCTACAGGGTATTGCTACTTGCAAGTTACAAGGAGGAAACTAAGTCTTAAAGTTTAGTTTTCCCAAAGTTACCTAACCAGTGAGCTGCACAGCTGGGCAAATTCAAATCTAGGCATTTTCGTTTAAGACAAATTCTCTTTTAAAGACAAATACCATATGATTTCACTCTTGTGTGAAATTTAAAAAACAAAATGGATGAACACAGGGGAAGGGGGAAGAAAAGAGAGGGAAGCAAACCATAAGCAACTTTTTTTTTTTTTTTTTTTAAGAAAGAGAGAAAAAGAGTGCACATGAGTAGGGGCAGGGTAGGGATGAGTGAGAGAGAATCTCAAGCAGATTTCCCCATTGAGTGGGGACCTGACCCAGGGCTCGATATCACAACCCTGAGATCATGACCTGAGCTGGGATCAAGAGTCAGATGCTCAACTAACTGAGCTACTCAAGCGCCCCAACTCTTACCTATAGAGAACAGACTAAGCGTTGATGGAGGGAGGTGGTGGGAGATGGGTTAAATGGGTGATGGATAGTCAGGAGGGCACTTGTTTTGATGAGCACTGGGTGTTATACGTAAGTGTTGAATCACTAAATTCTGCTCCTGAAACTAATATTACACTATATGTTAACTAATTAGAATGTAAATAAAAATTTGAAGAAAAAAAAATTCTCTTTTTATTGGCCCCCACTGCCTTCTCATGAAGAGTAATTGTGCAGATGATTTAAAAAATCAGAAATCGGGGCGCCTGTGTGGCTCAGTGGGTTGAAGCCTCTGCCTTCGGCTCGGGTCGTGGTCTCAGGGTCCTGGTATCGAGCCCCGCATCGGGCTCTCTGCTCAGCAGGGAGCCTGCTCCCCCCCACATCTCTCTGCCTGCCTCTCTGCCTACTTGTGATCTCTGTCTGTCAAATGAATAAAATCTTTAAAAAAAAATCAGAAATCACCCAAAGGAAGAAATTCACATTATTTTTATATGTATCGGTGGGCAAAGGGTTATTAAAGCTATGACTTTGATTTTGGGACTATGACGTTTCTTTAACAGAAGCAAGAGGAGAACAGAAAAATCACATGTGACTATATCCAGGGCTACTTTCTCAAAAAGATTCAGTAAAATTGGTTGACTGAAATAGCAAGGGCTGATACATATTTCTGAGAAGTTATCTTCTTATTACATGAAATTAGCAAATGTTGAATGGAAGCAACTTGTTGGCAAGTAGAAAACAGTACAGCATAAGAGCTTGGAAAATACAAACCATGAAAAACTCAGAAGGAATTTGTATTTTACATACTTAACCAAGTTTACATTTTTATCTGAATATGGATCTATCCATTTGGTGTTTCTTGCTTTAGTAAACTTTCTGTCAAATAAAGGCAGTATACCTGGGAAATCTTTTTTTTGTTTTGCCTTTTTATTCATTTCTGCTCACCACCCAATTGTTCTTCATTCCAAACTGAGAATGGATTGTTAAAACCTAGTCTGTTCATGTCTTAGACATACTTTCCTTTTTATTTCTGGCTTAGACAATAAGCTTTAATTCAAAATATGGGTTATAATGTCAATAAAAAGGATAAGTACACATATAATGTCATAGAGAAATTAAACAAGAAAAATTTACCACTGTGTAAACTGAGCTGGGGATAGATCTATTTGTAGATAGTCTACTTGCCTCACAATTTTGTACAAATTTCAGCCAAGGAAAGTATAAACAGAAATGTGATCATTTTAATCCTATGAAATACATGCCCCTTTTCTACAAGAATCCTGTCTCCAAAAAGTTTCACCAATATTTCCTTGCCTTTTCTTTTCCTCCCTGCCTTTGTTCACTGTTTCTTCACGTTACTATATAATTAACTAGTGGTCCAACATTTCTCATATTGCTGAATTAAACTAATTTTGCATGTATGTATTTATGCTTTTTCTATTTAACTAGGTCAACTCCTTGAGAATTGGAGCCATAAAATTTTTTCTCTATAGGCAAATCGATTTTAATCTCATGGCATGGCACAGAGTAGGTACTTAACAAATATCTGTCCGTAGCCGGATGATGCATTAATTGTTGAGTTGTCCTAAATTACGCACTCAATTCTGCAAATATTTACTGAACGTTTATTGTGTTCCAGGAATGATTAAATGACCTAAACTCTCAGCAGCATTAACTGACTTGTCATTGGTGGTTATGACATTAGTTTAACATAGAAATACTATTAAGAATCAATTCTATATGTTGGCTAATTGAATTTAAAAAATTCAAAAAAATTTAAAATCAAAATTAAAAAATTTTTAAATTTAAAATTAAATTAATTAATTTAAAAAATTTTTTTAAAAAGAATCAATTCAATTGAGGAAGGGAGCTAAAAATGATTGGATGCTCATTGTGCACCAGTCATCAAGTAAGGAGCTACGTGCTTTGGCTCAGCGGATGCTCACAATTCCTGAGTTAGTTGATATGGGGTACTCTTGCTTTCGGAAAAGGCTTGGAGCTTGCCCAATCTTGCCTGAGAGTTTTTCCGTAGGTGCTTCCTGGAGGCACTTTCATACCCTCGCATCTTCTTGAACTGGCTTACTACTATTTTTGCTGCCCCTTCCCCCCTTTTAACCTTTACATAACCTTTGCTTTCTATCAGGTCCTTGCTTTCTGTTCACCCCATAAAATCAAACTCGCTTTTTGCTGGCATAGACTGCTTCTTTGAGTT
The DNA here is from genome assembly GCF_963455335.1 of Martes martes. Classification (NCBI taxonomy): domain Eukaryota; kingdom Metazoa; phylum Chordata; class Mammalia; order Carnivora; family Mustelidae; genus Martes; species Martes martes. The sequence continues at coordinate 57,466,358 of NC_137902.1, forward strand.
TGGGTTTTCAGGACCCAACTGCCCATCACTGTCCACCCTCATGCCCTGGTCTTTGGGATTCCAGCTAAAGTCACAGACTGAGCTCCCTATTTTCACAGAAATAAACCATACACTTAAAATACATATAATAATCTCTAATTTAGATTAAGATTTCATCTATTTGTGACTGACTCCAAATTGGACTTCTGAAAGACAGATAAGCCAGAATGAATTATTTAGCTCTCTGAGGGATCTTAGCTGACCCAGCCCAGTGTCCACATCAACCAAACTTTGTTGTTCATATTCAATACATAATTTAATTTAATAGAACAACCCAGGAAGTATGGGTCATTACCCCCACTTTATGGAGGATGAAACTGAAAAAATTATATGGTACTGTGTTTTTGCAAATTCAGGGATCTGAAAAAGTCTCAGGAAGTATACCTTGAGATTGTCTAAGGTGTACTATATTATTATCCTAATTTTATAGAGGAGGAAACTAAAGATCAGAGAAAAAATTTGCATAAGACCACTCAGAGCTGTGATTCACACCCAGGTCTACATGACGCCAAAGCCCAAGCTCTTCTCCATTATATCACACTACCTTTCAGAGGAATCCACGCTGTTACTAATGCCTTTAGGAATCAATCTGGGAAAAAGAAAAAACAACAACAACAACAACTCAGAAGATGCAGAGTAACAAGAAGGAGGCCGCCAGTGATTTGGAGGTTATGGTGATTTACTGATTTGCTCCAAAGTCCTTCCAAGTCGTTAGAAATTTGGATGAATCACTATCTCTAACCAGTCACAGGAAAAACTTAAAGGAATTGAAGCAACAATAAATAAGGACAATCCCCTCTGTGCATCTCGATCTGCCAATTACTAGACATGGTGAAATCAGGCATGAGAGACCATATGTTTACTATATTTTAAGTAGACGTTTACTTAGCATTTCATCTTTTTTGAAGTTATTTGCAATCACATGCTGGTTATTAGGCTTTAATAAAAACAACAACGAAAACAAAACAACAGTACTGTACTTGAAGTCTTTATTATTATTATTTTGTACAGAGGAACATTACACACTGGAAGACCCATACTACATGTAGATATATATTAGCAGTAAAACCCCGATTGCCAAGTTTCCATTATTAATTTAGTTCAATAACAGCTATTTTGGGGGATACCCCAAGCTTTATCTGTTAGCAAAATTGGGACAGTAAGTATGTGCCAAATGAGACAACATGCTTTGAGTAACTGACTGTAGATGACAACTCAAAGAAACATAAAAAGTGATTATAGATTCTTTTTTATTTCTACCTGGTAGTTATAGCAAATAATATTTCATTAAGTCCTAAGAAAACTAGTTGTGAGAACAATGAATTTATTTTGTTCATTAAAGTGATCTAATTGCTTATGAATTTTATTTTAATGGTCATTCATTTCAAGGTACTAAAATCTTTCTCCCTAACTACTTGGAAATCTCATAAAACAGAGACCCAGATTTTCTTTCTTTCTTTTTTTTTTTTTTAAGATTTTATTTACTTATTTATTTGAGAGAGAGAGTGAGTAGGGTGTAGGGGTAGAGGGAGAAGCAGGCTCCCCAGTGAGCAGGGGCCCTGATGCAGGACTCAATCCCAGGACATGGGGATCATGACCTGAGCTGAAAACAGATGCTTAACCGACTGAGCCATCCAGGCACCTGAGATCCAGCTTTTCAAAAAAATTCTTATCTGCCTTCTTATTTTGTGTGAATAGTAAGTGGGAGATTTGGATGATCATTTACTACATTTGCAATTGAGATGGAGTGGTTGGCAGAGTTTTATTTTATTTGATTATCTCTTCGCTATTAATTTAGAAAGATAAGGTGAGAGAATGTTTCCAAGTTCAGGTAATATTTAGCTCAAACAGTGAAAAAATAGATGGGCAGAAAAGCCATTGTAAAATCAAGATTTTCCCCCTTAAACTCTGAATAATGATGCACATGGATTGAATTTAAGAAAGATTCATCACCTCTTTCAGAAATAAACAATAATAATAATAACTAGTTCAGAAAGATGAACAATTTTAAAGTTGAGACATTAATATATGTTGGTTGGTTTAAACACAGAATTTAAAAAAATATATCAGTGGTATAGTAATATGGTAAAAAAATCAAATAAGTGCTATAATTAAGCACTATAATAATTGTATGGAGAGTTGGCTTCCAACTCCACCATTTCCTATGTGAGAAGCCTCAGGCAAGTTATTTAATCTGAGTTTCCTCATCTCTGAAAAATACGGAAAATAGTAGTATCTATCATAGGACTGCTGCGAGAATGAAGGGAATTAATACTCTTAGAATACATTTGATCTTAGCCAAAAGGCCGAGAAGCGATTAATACTCTTAGAATAATGCCTGGCTTCTAGCAACTGGCCCATAAATGTTAGCCATCATTATTACCATCTTTATTATCAAAAGATTATTTTAAGTATTTATCTGTTAATCTAGCTTTGTGAAGTCCTAGGGAGTGAAGGAGACACAGTTGCACTAAGCTGTAAACCCTAAGGAAAGGCCAAGGGCTGAATGGGCCACCTAGACTGATGACTCAGACACAGTGCAGTTCAGGTTTCCAGACTGATTCAGTCCTTGGCTTGTCTCCTGACGCTGACAACAAGAATGCTAATTAGTGCCAAGAGTGATGAGTTTTTGTAACACGGGGTGTTGTTCATTAGAGATTCAAATCAGATCACTTACCTCTTGTGTGGAACACCAATAGTGATCAACCAAGTTCAGATTCAAACCAATGACATAGAGGTAAAAAGCTTCAGATCTAGTTACCACGTTCCTGAGCCATCTGCTTCTGAATTCTAAATTCTCAACTCACCCACTGCCAAGGGGCTAAACATAGCTAAAGGACTTAAATTATAATTTGATCTGACAACCCAGGTATCAAACGAAACTTCTTTAGCCAAATAAGTAGAGTGGTGACAAATATCAGAGCCGTATAGCCACTCTATGGTATGTGCTTTATGACAAGAAAATAGTCATTGAGGGTATCTTATTTCTCATCTGATCTAAAAGAGGAGGTCAGCACAAGACTGGTATTCAACTTAGATAACAAAAGAATTGTTAAGGTTAAGTGATTTAGACAAGAGAAAGCTAGGGAAGTGAGGAATATCTTAATCTTTCCATGATTCTAAATTATCTAATAGACGAATGTTGAATGCATAGAAAGACCATGCAGAATAAGATAAAAGAGATTTAGAGCTATTAAGTAAATGCTGGAATGGAAATGATGATGAACAGGGTCAGCTGTCAAATATAAAGAAAAGTGATGTTTTAAATCTTATTATTTAAATGCTCTATGTATTAACACTGTATTTGAAGTGTGTTTTATTGTTTTTTATTAGTTATTTCTCATCAGAGTCCTGTCAGCAAATGTTTTAATACTCTTGTTTTCCATATGAGGAAACTGATATGCAGAAAGAATAATTACCTTAGTTGCACGACCACCCAATACTGGAAAAAAAATCTGAGTGTTGAGTTATTATTGGTATAGATCACTATTATTTTATTTATCTTCAAGTTTTCATGAACTGTGTCCACATACGTAGGATTTAGGAATTATTAGAAGTCAACATCTTGGGGTGCCTGGGTGGTGCAGTCAGTTGGGCATCTGACTTGGTTTCAGCTCAGGTCCCCATCTCAGGGTCATGAGATTGAGCCCCATGTCAGGGTCTGCGCTTGGCGCAGGGTCTGCTTGAGATTTTCTCCCTCTCCCTCTGCCCCTCCCACTCATGCTCACTCTCTCTCTCTCTCAAATAAAGTTTAAAAAAAGTGTCAGCATCTTTTGCCCATCTCTGAATCAAATTCATACAAAAAGAAATAACATGTCTAATTCTGTTCTGTTTTCGTATTTTGAGAAAAGGTCATCATCAAAAATCTATTTAGAAATCTCATCTCCAGGTAACATATTCTTCTTTTAAAAATGTATTTATTTTAAAAATATAGATTAATTAAATTAAAACTGTATTTTTAATTGTGGTAAAATATACGTCAGATAAAATTGACTGTTTTAATCATTTTTAAGTGTATAGCTTTGTGGCATTAAGTACATTTATATTGCGTGATCATCACCACCTTCCATCTTCAGAACCTTTTTCATCTTGCAAAACTGAAACTCTGGACCCATTAAATAATAAGTACCATTCCCATCTACACCTAGGCCCTGGCAACCTCTTTACTTTCTTTTCTTATAAATTTAACCACTTGGAGTTCCAGGTAATCCATTATGAACATTCAAAAAAAATTTTTGTGTGTTTTTAAAGAAAGCTTAGAGGGGAATTCCTTAAATTGCTCTTTCTGATCAGATTCTGAAATGTAAGGGTTCTCCTTTGAGGGTCTACAGAAGAGAAAGGGTTCTCTTTTGGGGGTCTTCCTTTGAGGATGTTCTAGATACTCAGAGTTTGTAGAGTTGTGAAATGGCTCATATTTCAGAATGGAGGCGGGACCTCCATCTGTGATGTGGTTTATGGTTGGAACTTCTGCCCTGCCAGTGCCCAGGACACTTCTGAGAACAATGGCAAGAATGAGTTACTGGCATGCCTTTCATGTCTCACCTCCTTTCATGTCTTACATCTTTACACGGTTACCAGCCACTTATATTTTTATTTACTTTGAATGTGCTAAAGAACAAGCCCCAGTAAGATTATCTTAGGACAGCACAATTTACATATCACAAGGGAAATTTTATTTGTGATAAAATACTGCTGGCTATATTTTTATAGCATGGTTTTGCCAAGAGTTTAAGCCATTTTATAATACTTGAAAGAAAATACAGTGAACTACAGCAAGGCTGAAAGCAGTTTCCTAATTCTTTAAAGGACAAGGACACATTAAAAAAATGTTGTGGATCTCTTGGGGCATCTGGGTGGCTCCATTGGTTAAGCATCTGCCTTCCACTTGGGTCATGATCTCAGGGTCCTGGGATCGAGCCCTGTATGGGTCTCACTACTCAGCCTGGAGTCTGCTTCTGCCCCTACCTCTCCCTCCACTTTCCCCTCCTTCCCCTGCTCATGCTCTCTCTCTATCATATAAATGAATAAATAATCTTTAAAAAAATGTTGTAGATCTCTTAAGTGATGATAAATATAATTTTTAACCCATTGATTCAAAAATTTTAAGGACAAAAGCAACCATTAATTTAATACTTATTTTTAACAAATTTATATTCTATTACTTATAATACTATACTGTAAATAAAATATTTATTCTGTTTTCAGACAAGGCTTGATGTACACATGGATTTGTGGACCCTTTACAATTGCTTCATGACTGTTCAGGGTTCTTACTCACAAGTTGGAAATCACTGACCTAAGGAAAAAAATCAAGTTCTAGCTCCAGCTCTCTCTCTAGCTATATGACCTTGAGCAAATCATTCTATATGATTCAGCTAACTTATCTTTTCAGTTACTGAAAAATGAGGAAAATGTTTTAAGAGATTATGAATATAATATATAAAGTATTTAAAATCTAAATGTGGGGACGCCTGGGTGGCTCAGCGGCTGCTCGGGTCATGATCCCAGTGTCCTGGGATCGAGTCCCACATCGGGCTCCTTGCTCGGCAGGGAGCCTGCTTCTCCCTCTGCCTCTGCCTACCACTCTGTCTGCCTGTGCTCGCTCGCTCTCTCTCTCTAACAAATAAATAAATTAAAAAAAAATTTTTTTAATCTAAATGTGAGGGGCACCTGGGTGGCTCAGTTGGTTAAGCGACTGCCTTCAGCTGGGGTCATGATCTTGGAGTCCTGGGATTCAGTCCCTCATCGGGTTCTCTGCTTGGCTGGAAGTCTACTTCTCCCGCTGACCTCTCTCCTCTCATGCTCTCTCTCTCTCTAATTCTCTCTCACCCCCCCCAATAAATAAATAAAATCTTTAAAAAAAATCTAAATGTGATAATAAAAAAATCCTTAAAAGTGATATATTGGGCACATGGGTGGCTCAGTCGGTTAAGCATCTGCCTTCCACTGGGGTCATGATCCTGGAGTCCCAGGACTGGGGCCCACATTGGGCTCCCTTCTCAGCAGAGAGTCTGCTTCTCCCTCTGCCCCTCACCCCACTCTTGTGCTCTCTCTCTCAAATAAATAAATAAATAATCTTTAAAAAATAAATAAAAAATAAAAGTGACATATAAATATGATAGAATTTTATATTGGGACACTGGTGTGGCTCATTCGGTTAAGCGGTGACTCTCAGTTTCGACTCAGGTCATGATCTCTGGATTGTGAGATAGAACCTGTGTGGGGCTCCACACTCAGCACGGAGTCTGCTTGTCTTTCTCCCTCCCACTTTCTCCTCTTCCCTCTCTCACTCTCAAATAAATAAGTAAAATCTGTAAAAAAAAAAAAAGGGCTAAAAAAGAATCTTCTATCATAAAAAACACACGGAGGCATCAGCCAAACACCTCTAACACTCTGAAAATTAAAATAGAAAATCAACATACAATGACTAATGTATGTAAATTTAGGCACCTTAAGAAAAGAACTGTCATTCCAATATATTTATGAGGATGTTCATAACCGTTTGTAATAGCAAAAAATTAAAAACAGCATACTTTTTTTTAAAGATTTTTATTTATTTACTTGACAGGCAGAGATCACAAGCAGACAGAGAGTCAGACAGAGAGAGAGAGAGAGAGAGGTGGAAGCAGGCTCCCTGCTGAACAGAGAGCCTGATGCGGGGCTCGATCCCAGGACCCTGGGATCATGACCTGAGCCGAAAGCAGAGGCTTTAACCCACTGAGCCACACAGGCGCCCCAGCATACATTTTTTAACATGGAAAGATAATTGTGATATGTAAAATTAAAAAAAAAAAGCAGTCTCCAAAACAGTGTTTATAATATGCCTCTCTTTTGTTTTTTAAAGTTCTGGAGTAAAATATTCCTAGATGTTAAATGGTTATATCTAGGTAGTGGAATTATGGGGGATTTTTCTCTCACATTTTTTCTTAGCTGTATTTTTAAAATACGTCTGTTAAGCACGTATTTTATTTTATTTTATTTTTTTAAAGATTTTATTTATTTGTCAGAGAGAGCGAGCACAGGCAGACAGAGAGGCAGGCAGAGGCAGAGGGAGAAGCAGGCTCCCTGCTGAGCAAGGAGCCCGATGTGGGACTCGATCCCAGGACCCTGGGATCATGACCCGAGCCGAAAGCAGCCGCTTAACCAACTGAGCCACCCAGGCTCCCTGCACGTATTTTTTATACATATATATATATATATATATATATATGTATAAAAAACACATATAAATATATTTAAGCATATATATAATAAAATACATATAATATAAAATATATTTATAAAGAGTAAAACAATCTAAAATTTCCCCTCAAGGCAAGAAGAAAAAAATGCTCCAAGGACACAAGAAGGGGGAAAAAAAAGAGCAAAATTTTGCTATTGCCTAATTGGTGTTATCTGTCGAATATACGTGTGTTTATAAATATAAATATGTCTCTACATTTTATCTGCATTTACATCTACATCTTTATCTGAGGAAGTAATCAGAATGACAGGTCGGAAAAGGAAATCAAAGAAGAAAGAATCAGCGGTGTTCATCCAAGAGAGCCCTATCTGCTCCTAATGGTGGTGCTGGGAGCCCCCAGGTCAACTTTTCCAAATGCCATGGCCAGTTCCTGCCTTGCTCCAATCCGTGCTCATGCAGCAGCATTCTGATTTCTATTTATTTTTTTATTTATGATTTTATTTATTTATTTGACAGAGAGAGACACAGGAAAAGGGAACACAAGCAGGCAGAGTGGAAGAGGGAGAAGCAGGCTCCCTGCTGAGCAGGGAGCCCGATGTTGCACTTGATCCCAGGACCCTGGGATCATAACCTGAGCTGAAGGCAGACAGATGCTTAATGACTGAGCCACCCAGACGCTGCTTTAGTTTTTGTTGTTTTTTTTAATAGATTTCCTTATAGACGAAAAAAGAAGTCGAGAGGAGAAAATGACATTTGATTTGCTATAAACCCGTTTTTGTCGTTGTAAATTAACAAACTGAAACTGTGGAGTCTGTATTACTTTTGTGGGAATTTGGTTAATATAAGTACTATGCTAAAGGACTGGATCACTATAAGAAATTTTGAAAAACAAATTACATTTCAGAGCTTGGACTGCTAAAGATCAGGTGATATAACCTGGCGATTTTATTAAGGTGATTACAAGCTGCAAGATCTTAGGACAAACATCTGGACTTCCCTAAGAAGCAATCCTATAATTCAGTGTGTGACCTTTAGTGTGAAATAAATATGGGGCAGGAGTGTCTTGGAGACCTTGCCATAAGATATTTCTACAGAATGAACAATGGGGATGGCATTTCAGCTGTGATCCAGCATATCTTTCTCAGTCTGGAGTTACAGATAAATTGAGGATCAGAGAAAGCAAGTCAGCTATCCAAGATTGCAGTTGATGTCAGCCTGAACTCGGAATTACAATTGGTTCCTCCTAGCCCAGCACATGAAATTGTTTTCACAGCCTGTATGAAATAATATTATAGTTGTAAAATGCTCCCTTCCCTATTTTAATAAGCATTTATTGAGTAACAAGTATGCTTAAAGCACTCTGCTAGGGTAAGAGTTTCTTCCAATCTGCTATGTTTAATGAGTAAATGTTCAAGTGGGGGAGAGGAAAATACAGCTATTTTCTAAGAATCTAATACCTGCCAGGCAGTGTTCTAGACATGCTGTATCTCACTCCATTTATTGTTTACTAAGCCTTAAGATATACCATCTAATGATATTGTGAATGGATGTGCTTTATCCCATCAGGTTACATCCAAGATTATTATTAAATAAGAATGATATATTACTGACAAACATTTATTAATCACATAATTATATATAGCACTGAAGTGCCACTATAACTGAATAATCTTAGAGTGATGGATTAGAAAAGCTCAACTAAATGGTGACTGGTGTCAATGACAACTCTCTTTCAGGATGAACTAACGGTTAACACTCCCAGTGAGAGAGGGTTCTTTCCTTTGCAGCTACACATTTAAACATTACTTCCCCCCACCAAAAAAAGAGCTTACAGAAGACTGCATATTGTATGATTGCATAATGAAATCATATGCAATAAATGAAATGTTCAGAACAGGCAGGTCTATAGAAACAGAAAGTAGATCCGTGGTTGCCTAGGGCTGTTGGGGAGGGAAGTGTTGGATGAAAAGAGGAGTGACTGCTTTTGGTTATGGGTTGGGTTTTGTTTTGGTTTTGGTTTTTTGGGGTTTTTTGGTGTGGGGAGGTGACAAAATATTCTAAAATTGATTGTGGCAATGGTTGCAAAACTCTGTAAGTATACTAAAAACCACTGAATTGTACACTTCAAATAAGCTTATTGTGTGGTACATGAGTTATATCTCAATACAGCTGTAACTTTTTAAGTAGTTCTGAATTTCTGCTGTCTGATTGCACAATCCCTTCAGATCAACTCTGTGAGACACCTTTTTTTTTTAAAGATTTTATTTATTTATTTGACAGACAGAGATCTCAAGTAGGCAGAGAGACAGGAGGAAGCAGGCCCCCTGCTGAGCAGAGCGCCAGCCGAGGTGGGGCTTGAACCCAAGACCCTGGGATCATGACCTGAGCTGAAGGCAGAGGCTTTAAACCACTGAGCCACCCAGGCGCCCCTGTGAGACACCTCTTAATAGCACTGGAGGTTTTTTTTTTGTTTTTTTGTTTTTTTTACCATTAATGAGTTGTAACTTCAAAAAGCCATAGATAATAAATCTACAGATAATACGAAATCTACAGAAACCAGGAATTTACAGAAACTGTGAAGAGTGACAGATGAATACCTTTACTGGGAATAACATATGTGCATCATAAAATAAGTCACCGACCTCTCGTTATGAAATAACAACACTGAGAAAATCCTGGCCCCCTCCAGAATTCTGTTGTCTGTCCTCAGCCAGCTCAGCTACTCTGTACTTCATCTGTGAAAATGCACACTGTTGCCCACTGAATCCTATTTGTGTTATCTCTAATCTTTCTTTTTTGGCTCTACAGTATCACACCCATTTTTTTTTTTTTTTATGCCACTCGGAGGTTTCCTCTTCCATGTGGTTTTACAAAATTTTTAGGACAGCCTCCTTCCTTTACTCCAACACTTAAACAACAACAACAACAACAACAACAAACCCGGCATCTACATATGCCAGAGAACCTCAATTCAACAAGGTAAAAAGGGGTAGTTCACTTGTATACCTTATGTGAAGATGGGTATAATGAATACTTTTATTGCTGTCTTAATTATTAGATTCCTAGAGGCACCTCATTACTAAGCAATGGTAAACCTTTCATTTGTCTGGACATCCCCATAGGAAATCTCTTGCCTCACCTCCCAAGGTGAGTTCCAAGGGAGGGCCTTACCTGGCACGAAGTGCAGTGGAGCTCCACAGGCTAAGGAGGGTTCCCCCAGGGCTCGGGGCCCTTCACCTCACTTATTGAGGGCAGGGAAAACTGCTTCGGCTTTCCCTTCCTGGGCTTGCCCATTCTGCTAATTTTAGGCTGCTTCCTCATGCGGCTGCCATGGGTATTGGAGCATGTGGCTCCCCTCGGGGGAGCTATTTTCTCCTTCTGAGTCTCACTTGTTTGTTTCCAACTTCTCTCTCTTCTCCACCTCCCCACCTCTGTGGGGTTGAGCTATTTCATAGTAAGAAATAAAATATCTTTCAGAATTATGGTTATTCTAATCTGAATTTATTCCTGGACCCAAGGGAACAAGGAAAACATTTTTTTAAAAAATTTTTATTTATGTGAGAGAGAGAGAGAGCAGGAGCAGGGGGGAGAGGCGAGGGAGAAGCAGACTCCCCACTGAGCAGGGAGCGGAGAATCCCAGGATCCTAGGATAATGACCTGAGTCAAAGGCAGATGTTTAACCGACTGAGCCACCCAGGAGCCCCGAAAACTTTTTTATGTTAGATTTTAATTGTACCTTCCAATAGCCAGATTCCAAACATATTTATCTAAATAATATTTACTGGGTTTTTACTGTGGATAAGATGTTGCTTTAGGGATGGGTTGAAATAGATGAAGGTGATTAAGAGTACACTTACCTTGATGAGCACAGAGTAATATATAGAATTATTATACACTATATTGTAATAATATGCTGTATGTTGTAATGGAATTAAAATTTTAAAAATAAAATTATTTAGAAAGAGGTGTTGCCTTAGGTCACGGGGATACAATAATCAGCGAAGCAGATGTGTATTTCATTAATGTAATCTTGATAACAGATTTATCAAACTTCTCTTGCATTCTGTGCTCTTGCTTAAGACCGAGGAGCATAGAAATCAATAAAGTAGAGCCCCTGTCTTCAAAGAACTTACAAGGTATTTCAATAGGCACAGAGATTCAAACAGGCAGGGCTTACAAATTTCTGTTGAGATTTAGTTTGATGTAACAAATGGATTCACTCATTTGGTTAACCAGTAAAAACAGATTTCAAATTATTCTATGAACATAGTACTCTGCCAGGCATTGGAAGAAATAATAATAAAAAAGAGCATACTACAGTTTCCTCCCTTAGAAAGACTATAATCTAAACAAAGAACTGCTCAATTAACAAATATTTAATGTATATTAATTATATACATATTCCATTCTCTCCATTGAGGCCTTCTTAATTATTGTTTTCCCCTGGAGACACTGTTTTGAAAGATTTTGTACAATAAATAACATTTTCTAACCATTTATTTCTCATGGTTTATTATTCAAAGATAAAAATTGTGCCACCTAAAGCTTTTAATATGAAACAATGTATATTTTTTTGTTTTTAGGAATACAAGGGTGTAAAGATCCAAGTTCCTCACCTTGAGCCAGCAGTCTAGTGAGGGAGAAGATAGACAATTGATTATATTATAAAGTGTCAAGTTCTACAACAGAGGGTGGGGTTTTCCCAATTGTGACAGAGAGGGAAAGTCTTCACAAGGAGAGTACTGCTTGAGCTGAATCTTGAAAAATGATAATTTTACTAGGTTAAAGAAACAACATGAAATGTTTCTTTCAACATGAAAATGTGGGAAGGTATGAGAGAGAATTTTTCATAGCTCATAAAATAGAGATAAGGTATGATTTGGAGGATGTGGTAGGGATGAGGTTGCAGAAGGGGTAAAGACTTGGTTATAGAGGATACTAAATGTCTAGATGACAAAACATTTTAAGGAGAGGGGCTCCTGGGTGGCTCAGTGGGTTAAGCATCTGCCTTCGTCTCAGGGTTCTGGGATTGAGCCCCGCAATGGGCTCTCTGCTCAGTAGGGAGCCTGCTTCCCCCTCTCTCTCTGTCTGCCTCTCTGCCTACTTGTGATCTCTCTCTGAAATAAATAAATAAAATCTTTAAAAAAATTTAAGGCGATATGATCAAATCTGCATTTTAGAAATACCACCCCAGTGGTTGGGGACCAAAGAGCCAAGATGATAGGTAGTCCACAGGCTATGGCAGAAGTCCAGGCTGGATAATTGGAACAGAGGTTGTGGTAGGAGGGGTAAAGTTTGAATAATTATGGCCACAGAGCAAAGCAACTACATCTTCATATGTTATTGGTATAATCAAACACATTGCTTATCAACTTAAAGGATAGAAATATACAAGTATAGTTGACAGGATGAATATAGGCTAAGTAGCAACTCAAGGCTCTCCTTTATATTCCCATAAACATTTTGCTATTCTATGGAGCCAGAGTAGTTGAAGAACCTGAAGAAGCCAATTCTAGATTGTGAAAACATGGATGGTGACTATCAGTGCAACAAGACACATCTGGATATATTCAAGTTAATAAGATTTTCTTGAGGTAAAGGAGGCATTAATTTTATTGTGGTAAGAATTTCATAATACATATGTATATTAAATCACTACATTGTACACCTTAAACTTACACAATGTTATATGCCAATTCTATTTCAATAACACTGGAAAAAAAGATTTTTTTCAACTTAAACAAAAAAATACTGAACATATCTATTATTTATTTATATCTGTAGATAACCGGCCCTGAAGTTTCATGGTCTGAGAATGTCTTCTACATGAACTTTAAGTCTCTCAACACTTGGAAAAAGGTCCTTAACACCCTATTGAATAAAAAGTAGGCTACAAAGCTCCAAGATCCATGAGGGAAACTTACATTGACCTCTATGTAACTACAGTACACTTTGGAGTAGGGAAAAAATATCAGAATGATGTTCAATAAAATGTTAGCCATGTGTATCTCCTAAGGTGGTATTTCTGATGGTTATTTCTTCATTCTTACTAAATTGTTTGAATTCTTAACAATAAGCATTAATATTTTAAAATGAAACCCATTTTAATTTTTAAATGAGAATTTCCCATAAACAAATTTAAATTTTAAACAGAAGAGTTTTTATATTAAATAAACCATCTTACCCAGTCTATTTGTAACCAAGTTAGAGAAGGATATTTTACCTTACCATAGATTAATTTAGTGTGTAATCAGATTCTCTGATCATGCAGTACCTTAAGTTCTAAAAAGATGTTTTCCACACTAAGAACAAGTTTAACATTCACCATTCCACAGGATTCCTAATTTTATTGTCAACACTATCAGAACTTGCCAATGGGAACAGTTGATTGAAACTGATTGAACAGATGAGGTTATTGTTTGCTGAAAGTGAACAGCACAACACTTCCACTTTTCAAATCCCTATGTTTACAAAGAGTAATTTCTCTCTCCCTTTTTAAAAAGTAAAACAGAGGCTTGAACTGCATGACATTCTTCTTGGACAAACATTTCTGTCATTTTAATGTGGTTAAACTGTATTTAGGCAATGTGGAGGTGGCAACTATAATTTGTCTTCTAAGAACACTCTGTCCTTCCTAGTCACTAGGCTCAACTGTTCCTTCAGGATATAAGATTTTACATTGAGACCATACGAATACATTTTTTAAACTCTATTGAAAATCTGTCCATAAAAATGTGTTTTATTTATTTTTGGATCCCAGTTATTATATCTTTTTTATTTTAAAAAAAATCCATGAGTAGCAGTATACGTTTTTTAAAAATTTGTAGTCAATAAGCATAAAATTTATCTGTATGCTGAAGGCAACTAATAGTTGGTTCTAGATTACATGAGTTGTTATGCGTGTGTTGAGGGGGAGTTTATTTCTATATTTATTTTTGTTTTTTTGAGGGAGAGTTTAAAAAGCTTTTCCATTTCTTTAATTCTGCAGTCCTCTGTGCTGCCTTCATAAGATTTTTTTTTCTTTTTTTACAAAGTAGACCAAAGGGTGTGATTTTTTTTTAAAGATTTTATTTGTTTATTTGACAGAGAGGGATCAAAGTAGGCAGAGAGTCAGGCAGGTGGCGGGGAGAAGCAGGCTCCTCACTGAGCAGAGAGCCTGATGCGGGGCTTGACCCCAGGACCCTGGGATCATGACCTGAGCCAAAGGCAGAGGCTTTAACCCACTGAGCCACCCAGGCGCCCCCGTAAGATTTTTTAATATTTAAGTAAGAATCTGAGATATGTTGTCAGTTCCCCTTGTAAAAAGTGGTAATTGATTAGGATACACAGCAAGGCTGTTTCTTTTATACCATTATTTTGGAAGTTATTAATAAAGGATTCAATAGATGAAGATATTCATGCTGTAGCTAATTTCTGTTCAAAGAAGTAGTACTGTTAATTTGACAAAGACCTGTAGTTATAGTTTTAGTCCTGATCCTGTTTGAGGGCAGTGAGACATGTCACTTAAAAATTTACATTTATTACAAATATATATGTATGTATATATGTTTACATATGTGTGTTTCTGTATACATATATACAATCTCATCATTTGACTTGGTGAATATATTAATGATTTAGCTTGGTGTGGGAGCTGGGACGAGGGACAAAATAAACCAAATTTCCCAGATTTCATATTTCTAACAGCTAAATTGGAAATTTCCAACCTCAAACATCTTTATAAGACTATGAAATCAGTAGCAACAAAATAATTCAATTTGCTACCTAGAAGTTTGATTGTTAAGCTCTAACAGGAGATTCTTCCTCTTTATTGCTATTTTAATAGTTTTTTTAAAAATGAAAACACACACTTAAAAGATTCATAGAAGTACAGATCCTTTACTTCACACTTTATTGCTTTGGTGATGTTCATTATTAACTAGACTCACAGAATCCTCATCTTATGATTGTTGTGGGATAAAATTAATTTTAAAGTATAGTTTATCACACAGTTACGACTTGGTTTAACAATTTTTATTCTTTGCTGCCACAGACACACAAAAAACTCCAGAGTGTTTTGAGAACTTTCTTTGTTTAGACAGTGTAGTGACTAGAGTAATTGCACTATAATTTCAAAGGCATGGACACATCCCCACATACTGGTCAAGGACCACATTACATGTGATTTTTCAGGCTTATGCCTATTTGAATGCCTGTTGAATTCCTGTAATTAGGGGATGAAAAGCAAATACAAAGAAATTATAGAGAGTTATAAAAAGAGAGCATTTAAAAATGTTTCCGGGTATTCATAATAGGAACATTGACTACTGTTTCACACTAGCATACTGAGAAAGAAATTGAAGCCAGAATGTACACTTGGAGCAGTAAAGGAGGTTAGCATAATTGCAAGAATGGCGCTGAGAAAGATTGTATAATAAAGATTCAGAATTACTACTCTTTATGTTGAGATTAAAAGGTATATATCGTAACACATAATATTATTAATAAAATTGTTTTGCTTGCATCTATTAAAAAGAAGGGACAACATTTTCTTCTGTGATTTTTCATTTATGTGGAAAAGAGAGTTTTTCTCCCATTTCACCCACTTTGGGCTAGGTCCATACACCCCTAGAATAAGAGAAGAAAGACTTTTTATAATGCAATTCAAAAGAAAAAAAACTGTTATGGGCTGGTGTCCTCCCAAATTCATATGCTGAAATACTAATCCCTAGTACCTCAGAGTATGACCATATTTGGAGATAGGGCTTTAACGAAGTAATTAAAGTAAACTGAGGGTAAATGGGTAAGCACCAACCCAATATGACCAGTGTCTTTATAAGGAGATTAGGACACAGAGAACACATGGCCCAAGGAATGGCCATGTGATCACCCAGGGAAAAGGAGACCATGTGCAAACCAAGGAGAGGCCTCAGAAGAAACGAAACTTGCCAACACCTTGATGTCTGACTTCTAGCCTCCAGAATTTAGAGAAAATAATTCTCTGTGGTTTATGCCACCTAGTCTGTGAAATTTTGTTATGGCCGCCCCACAAAATGAATACAGAAACACATACTTGATTTTTCAAACTTAAGGTTAAAACAAAACACAATTTCTCCCAGTGAAAATGTGTCATCCCTCTTCCCTCATCGGCCATCTTCAACCTTGTAAATGTCCTCAAGTCAGAAAACTACCAGTGATCACCTAGCATTCCTCCCATTCTCTGATCCCCTGCACACCACCCATCACAACCCTGTTAGTCCTATCCCAAAGTATATTTTGAATCTATCTACTTCATTTTACATCCCATCATAACCAACTTAGTCCCCACCACTATTAATCCACTTGGATTATTGCAAAAGCCTCTTAAATAACTTTCTCCATTTCACCCGCCTTTACTTCAGCATCTTATTTAGTTCAGCAGCGAAAGTAATCTTTTTAATACTTATAATTGTTGCCCCCTCTCTTTGCTTAAACTCCTTGAGGAGTAATTGAAATAAAATCCCTTAATATGACCTATTTGCTCTAGCCTCTGGCTATCTACCACCAAATATATCTAGTGCCCCTGAACTCCATCTACACTAATTTTCTTTCCATTCCTGGAAAATGCCAAGTTCTTTCCTGGATCAAAGGCTTCGCTTTGCTCCCTCCACTTAGAATGTTTTCTCATACCTCTCTTCCTACAGCTTGACCCTTCCCTTTGTGTTCAGTTTTGTTTTGTTTTTTTAAATTTATTTGACAGACAGAGATCACAAGTAGGCAGAAAGACAGGCAGAGAGAGGGGAGAAAGCAGGCTCCCCGCTGAGCTGAGAGCCTGATGTGGGACTCGATCCCAGGACCCTGAGATCATGACCTGAGCCAAAGGCAGAGGCTTAACCCACTGAGCCACCCAGGCGCCCCTTTGTGTTCAGTTTTAATAGCAACTCCTCCATTGAGGCCTTCACTGTCCATCTGTCTACTAAGAACTTACTCTTTTCTCCATTTCCACCTCTTTTTTATTTCCTTAGTATTTATTACAGTATGAAGTACTTTTACTTGGTGCCTACTTGTTATTTATATATAGATATGGAGATATATGTATACATATAGGTATTATTAGAAGTGGGAAGACAGCGTTGAGTGGGTGTTCAGTAAAGATTTATTGAGGAATCTTATAGAAGATCTGCTTGGGGCACCTGGGTGGCTCAGTCCATTAAGGATCTGTCTATGGCTCAGGTCATGATCCCAGGGTCCTGGGATTGAGCCCCACATTGGGTTTCCAGTTCAGCGGGGAGCCTTCTTCTCCCTCTCCCTCTGCTGCTCCTCCTGCTTGTTATCTCTTTCTCTCTCTCACTCTCTCTCTGTCAAATACATAAATAAATAAAATCTTTAAAAAAAAAAAAAAAAGAAGATCTGCCTGCCTTATGTTCATTTCAGGCTAAGGCTGTAATGCTAGGTCAAAGATCAAGGAGATGAGATAACCATTGGGCCTATAAGGCTGGATGAAAAGAGCAGAACTCTCCAGATGGAGGGACTCACTGAGGGACTGAAGTAAATGTGGGCATGTACCTGCTTGACTGAAGACTCTAAACTTGGAAAGCAGGAGTGGGGAAAATAACTAGAGGAGGCTTTTCCAGTTGTCCCCTTGAGGTAGAGTCTATGATTTGGTGGCAGTTGGTGACAAATTCTATCAAAGTTAACAATAAAAAGATTAATCTTGCCATGCATCCCATTTCTCCATTTTTGGAATTTAGGTTGTTTTTAATTTTTGCTATGAGAAATCACAACAATAAAATTCTTTGTTCATGATTTTATTTGCTGCCTCTTTGTTTTTTATCCGTTTCTCCTATTATAATTGGGATCATTGCACATAGTAGGTGCTCAAAATAAAGACTTGTTGACTGCATCTTGTATTTTCTTAGGACAGAGTTCAGGTGTGATATAATACAGGTAAATAGGTTAGTACAATGTCTCATAAGGAGGGGCACCTGGGTGGCTCAGTGGGTTAAGCCTCTGCCTTTGGCTCAGGTCGCGATCTCAGGGTCCTGGGATGGAGCCCCACATCGGGTTCTTTGCTCGTGGGGAGCCCGCTTCCTTCTCTCTCTCTGCCTGCCTCTCTGCCTACTTGTGATCTCTCTCTCTCTCTCTCTCTCTGTCAAATAAATAAATAAATAAATCTTTAAAAAAAGAAATTATAAAAAACAATGTCTCATAAGAAATATTGTTAACTATTGCTGACAAAAATGTATTGGCTCTTGAAACATGACAGCCAAATTTGTTTATAAAAAGGTTGTGATAATTTACAATGCTGCCAGCACTATTAATAAATTAATTCAATAATTTTTTTGAGCACATGCTATAGGCCAAGAACTGTTCAAGATATATGGGATAGAGCACTGAGTAAAACAGATAAAACTTTTTCCTTTATGGAGTTTTCATTGTAGTAGAGAAGACAAAAGTTATGTATCTATCTATATAATACAGCTGACCCTTGAACAATGCAGGGGTTGGGGGCTGATCACCTGCAGAGTTGAAAATCCGTGTATAACTTTTGACCCCCCAAAAACTTAATTACTAATAGTCTACTGTTGACCAGAAGCCTTACCAATAACATCAACAGTTGATTAACACATATTTTGTATGTTATAAGTTTTATATACTGTATTGTTACAGTAAAGTAAGCTAGTGAAAAGAAAATGCTATGTAAAAAGTCATAGGAAAATACATTTACAGTACTTTACTATAAAAAATTCATGTAAGTGGACCCATGGACCTGCGCTGTTCAAGGTCAGCTGTACATATAGATTGTATATAATTGATACTCTATTTTAAAAGTTATCAGTATATGACATGCAATATAATAGTATCCATTTGTGTATTATACAACAAAATATCAGGTAGTGATAATGGATATGAAAGAAAATAAAGCAAGATAAGATTCTAGAGGCAGGGTAGTATTATGGACAGAGTGGTCAAGGAAGACTGGAAGGGTAAGAGATAGAGACACAAAGGAAGGCGGTGAGGTGAGATCCAGCACAAGCAGTATGGCTGGATGGAAAGTAGCAAGGGGTAGAGTGGGACAGGATGAATACCTATTTTAGTGGTCTTTCAACAGTGTGGGCACTATTTTTTCTTTTAGTGAAAATAACCCCATAGGTAAAAGTTATTTTACATATCTTCTAATTTAAAATTATATCATTATTGGTGAGATGAAGTGCTTTCCCATATGTTTTATACTTTGCAGTTCAGGATAATATTAATAATAATAAAAGCTAATATTTTCTAAACACTTGCCAGGTACAAGGTACTCTACGTGTTACCTCATTAAATCCTCACAACCCAGTAAAATAGGGATTATTAACATTCCCCATCTATAGAAATTGTGACTGAGAAGTAATTTTCTGTAAAACAGACCATTAACAAATGTCTGTAGGTGTCTTTGGGAGTATAGGACAGAAGTCTGAGATGGTCTATAGCCTCAGGCTCTGAATCCAGAGAAATGAGCACTAGGGACCACACACATCCATCTAATGCTGCTTTTATACAACAAATTTACATTATCCTAATAGCCTTCTGCACCTATACTTGTCTTAAAGATAATCACAGGTTATTTTCTAAGATCTCGCACCACAGTTTCATAGATTTATAAGGTTAAAACAAACATCTAGAAATGTTCTTTCTACTTTTTAATAAGCCTTAAAAATATTCCAGATAGCGATGCATTCATGTGGCAGAGATAGCTATCCACTAATTCATGCTTTCTCTTCCATAAAGAAGTATCTGGGAACTGAGACAGGTAGTATGTTTCCCAGTCCCCCACACCTAAGTGTGTAGTTCTTGCAAATGTTATTGGTGTCAAAGTGTTATGTGGCACCTCCCTAACAAGGATTTTAAGAGGCTCCCTGTGCCTTCATCACATAAGGTTCCTGGAAATCAGTTTCATCACTTAGTGTGAACACTCAATTGCACTGTTAAAATATAAAAGAAAATATACTTTCATTATGATAAGTAACTCAAATTTTGGTATTTATTTCTTGCAATATCATGTATGTATCTTAAAGATCCCAGATCCCATAACTTTCCCTTTAATGATGCATTGAAACATCAAGTCCTTAAGGTTAAAAGACAACAAAAGTCCAGGGCAAGGAAGCGATCAAAATAAGAATAAAGTCTGTTTTGTTAGTATCCCCACCACTCCCAAAATTGAAATTGTGCTTTCATTGCTTAAGTATCTTGTCATTTTTATGCTTGTTTCTGTAACACACTGCTGTGAGTTGAATTGGATCCCCCAAAGAACTATGCCTAACTCTAAATTCTAGTACCTAAAAATGTGACCTTATTTGGAAAGAGGGTCTTTGCAGATGTAACTCAGTTAAAAAGAGGTCATAATGGATCAGGGTGGGCCTTAATCCAATGAATGGTGTCCTTATAAGAGGCAAATTTGGACACAGACACACCAGGAAGAACACAATATAGAGATGGAGGCAGAGATTACAGTGATGCATCTACAAACCAAGAAATACCAAGGATTGTCAGCAATCCCAGAAGTTAAAAAGGTATGGAGGAGATTCTCTTTTGAGACCTCAAGAGAGAACCAATCCTGCTGCCACACTGATTTCCAATTTCTGGCCTCCATAACTGTGAGACAATAAATTTGTTTTAAGTTATCCAATTAATGATATTTTGTTATGGCAGCCCTAAGAAAATAATACACATACATATTTTAGCACAGGCATTTCCTAATCTGAGATAGATTTTTCAATGAGATAAAGAAACTTGGCTTATTAAGGAATTCTTCCCGAGTTCTCAATATTCACTCTGGAGTCACAGTTTCCAGCAAAGTCTAGCAAAATTTCAAGAGTGCCTCGTTTCAAGTTTTCCTCCTTTTAAAGAGACTGCTATGAAGATTAGTCTAGGAATGCCAGACTTCATTTTTATGAAGCGGGGACTCCAGTCCTATGCACTGCTTAATTTTCCCTGAATGAAGGATGCCCTACACTAAGTTTATCCTTCAGGCAGAGCGCAGTGTGATGGCCGCCATCACGACAGGAGCCTGAACTGGTGGTGCTGATATATTTCATGCCAGTAGATTCAGTCATTGATACGAACGTACATCCTCAGATTAGCTCCAGTTGAGGCTAAGGGTAAAATAAAAGGCTTCACCCGCCTTTATATTCGTATTTGTAATGTTTATCTGCCACTTCAAATTCTCCTCGGGAAAAGGCAGAAGGAAATAATAGAGACTGAAACCTATGAGTAGAAAGACAACCAAACCAGAAAACGAAGGAGTCTTCTTCACTAAAATGCCAATCAGCGCGCTGAAACTTTGTTGCAAGACACGCCAAACACCTCTCCTTGGCTTTCGCAAACTTCTGCTTTTGGCGTTTTCCTCTCAAAGTAACACAGAGCCAACACTGCGCACGCGCGCGAGTCGAGATGCCCTGGGAGGATTCCAGCGCAGGCGCACGGGCCGGGAAGTGGGCGGGCTCGCGCGCGTGCTCTGTGGTTCACTTCCGGCCTGCCCCTCCCCCTCCCCGCGTAGCTACCTTCCACCTTCCCCCTTCTCCCTTCTCCTCCCCAGTCTCTTCCCCAACTCTCCCCACCCCTCGCGCTCTCCGCCCCGCTTGCCTCCTGTCCTTCCCCGCCCGCTCCATCCGGGTCGCTGACGGCTGTCTCTAAACTGGACAGCGGTGGCTGCTGCTTTCCTCTGGGTACCCGGTAAAGTTTCACAGGAGCCGGGATAGGGAGCTGCGGAGCAGCGGCACCGACGCCGGAGGAGCCCTGGTGTTCGCCGCCACTGGCTGGAGAAGGAGGGTCCAGGAGCTGGAGACCTGCCTCAGCTGCCGCGCTGCCTCGCTCTCTGGGGAGGCGCCGCCCCCCGTCGCCCTGGGCTGCTTCTGCCTTGAGGGGCTGGGTGAGTCGTTGCCCCCGGTGGGTTCGGGTGCGTGTGACGGCGTTAGGGAGGGGGCAGGCCGGGCTGGGCGGATTCAGGCCGGCCTGGCGCTGGGTGCTTTCTCAGCGCTTCCTCGGGGTGGGGGGCGGGGGACGAGGACTTTGTCGGTGCTCTCTGGCCGGGGGGCTGAAATGTCGCACCTCCTTGGGGAAGGGCCTCCCTGGGACTGAGGCCCGCCGAAGTGAGGAGTCTTGTCGCCTGGCCTCTTCGGCTGCTGCGAGCGGGCGGCTGCCGTAGTTGACTGATCGGCCCGCGGGGTTGGGTGTGTGCAGACGATTTCACTCCCCTGGTTCCCCTGGGCTGATCTGAGTGCACGTTCAGGGGATGATGGGAATAAAGTGCTTCTCATTCCCCTACCTGTTGCTGGTGAGAGGACGCCTTTCTCATACCTCTGACTTTTTAAAGAAAAGGATGATAAACGATGGTTAAACCTCATGCGCTGAAATCAGAGGTATTTTTCTGTCCTCTGTTCTTTAAAAAAAAAAAAAAAAGTACGGCTAGACAATGCAGAACTCTCGGGAACCACCGAGTTCTGATGTCCCCAAAGAATAAAATCAAACTTCTCTGAGTGGGTAGGTCATGGAATGGACAGCTTTGGTAATTGCTAGCCCGAACGTAGGAAAGTTGGATTTTGAAACTTCTCAGGTTCTGTGTAAGGAATGTGGGTGACTGCAACGGGAATAAGGCTGACTTCCTGTAATTGTTATTTAGTAACGTGATGTATTTAAAAGTCTGTGTGGGTTTACAAGAAGAGAACTCGTTGATACGTGTCTTTACAAGGGAAGAAATACTCAGTCTACTGGAAAGTTCTACAGATTTCGCCACCGAACGATCAATGTCCCATCCCCCATTCCTGTTCTTGAGAAATCGGCAGTGCTAGGGTTGTTTGCAGTTTTTTTCTCATTTTCAAATACTTGTCATAGAGGTAGAGATAGATAGAGATTGCTCAGGGGAACTATTTTTCTGTCACGGTTGCCATTCGTAATAGAAAAATGTTGAATTTGGGGGAACATCTTGATACTGAAACTCCATATTTTGTGAGTATATAATTATGTACATTGAGTTAGTTTTAAAGTTAAGTAAGTGGTGAGGTCGGAGTGTTACTGTTTTGATACATAAAATACATTTTTATAAATAAAAATATTTATAAAAATAAATAATTTTTTATAAATAAAAATGTATTTTATTAAAAAAATTAGCCGATTGTCTTAAGATTTGGCGAGAACTATACTTTTCTCTAGGGCCTATTAGTGTGAATGATTGGAAGATCATTTAAATTGTGGGAAATTTAAAGTTTCCATTATTGGTTTTATTTCTGTTAGAAATAAGAGCTTCAGTTGTTTGCTGATACAGAGGTAGGTATTAAAAGGTTTAATTATGTTGTGACTTGAAGGAGATTGCAAGGTTTTATGTTTGCGTAGTTGGCAAAATTTTTCATTATGTGTATACTTGATTTTGGGGTTAGTGGATGGATGTTTTATTTCTTGCTCAATAAAATGATTTAAAGTGAAGCAAAAATTAATTTCATCAAAGTACTTACTATTTTCATTAGATTAGTCACAAGATAGCAAAAAGTCAAAACTGGTCAATATGTTCTAAATTTTACAAAGAATTATAGAGTGAAATTTTCTGTAAATGTTTCTGTATATTTTTAAAAATTCAACTGCTTGGTTTTTGAAACTGCTATTATAAAATAGATTTCATGTTTACTGTGTAGTAATTATTGTAGCATAGCACTTGAAAGAACAATTATACATCATGTTTCCTTTGAAGTCATATTAACCTTTTTGTATCTCCTCAGACATAGGTATACCTCCAACTTTCCAGTGTTTCAGAAGGAAGTTTTTTAATTGAAACTGGAAGACCAAAAGAATTACAAACATGTTGTGCTGGGGAAATGCATCTTTTGGACAGCTAGGTTTGGGTGGAATTGATGAAGAAATTGTGCTAGAGCCCCGAAAAAGTGACTTTTTTGTAAATAAAAAGGTCCGAGATGTGGGATGTGGACTCAGACATACTGTATTTGTTCTGGATGATGGAACAGTATACACATGTGGATGTAATGATCTAGGACAGCTAGGTCATGAAAAATCCAGAAAGAAACCAGGTAAGTTGAAAATTTTCTTGTCTGCTTTTTCTAATAATTATATCATGTAAGTTTGCAATGTCAAGTAATTTCTCTAGCCCTAAACCCATATTTTTTTTATTCGAGCTTTAAAAGCATACTAGGAGTTAAATATATCCTTTACATTTGCATGTTTCTAAATGCTTCATTATCTTGTGGTTTTATTATTTTAAACTACTGTTGTTGTAAACCCTTATTGTATGAAGCTTTGGTTTCAGAATATAATTATGGGTGATGTAAAGCAATAGAGAAAACCAGCATGCCAAGTGGATACCTTTTCTCTTGGACAGAGTATATAGGTATAGAGCATATAGAATGTAGGTCCTGTGTAATAAGTACTAGTCAGCTACTTTGGCAGATTTTAAATGCATAATTTATTGTGTTGTTTTCCATACATCAGAAAGAAAAGTAAATAAGATGGAAGCTTGCCTAAAATATATTCTAATTTTTCTGTTGTTCTCCCTATGGTGTATGAAATACATAGTTTTATTTGATTTAGTTTGAAATATCTTTTATTCCCCTAATTTCCAACTTTCAGGTAGCAGCACTAGCTATTAAAAGTTTTGTGATTCTGATTATGTACTGATTTTGTAGTAGCGGTATAAGCCAAATGTAAAATAATTTTTATTGTAATGAGAATTTTGAGGAATTTGTTCACGTCATGTTCTCTTTTCCTATATATAGACTTTAAAATAAGATATTATCACACTTAGAAATATTGTTATGTGAATTTTGCTCTCAATTATGATTACTAAAAGTTAATTCTTAAGATGGTAAATTCAGATAAGATCGCAGCCGTACTGATTTATAGTTTCTTCTTTTAACTAACAATAATGGCGCTTAAGTATTTTCTATGGGATTATTTTTCTTTACCACTGTATTATTTAAGTGGTTTCTATTGTTAATCTACTTTTGCGAGAATAATGTAGATATAAAATAGTAAGATATTAAATTAAAACGTGTTATTCATCTTTTATATCATCTCACCACCATGCCAAACCTCACCTTTCTAACTTGTAAAAACTGTGTAGTTTTCATCCTTTCTTTGTTGGTAGGGTCTTAGTCTTTTTCCTTCTGTCTTAATTTGTAATTTAAGTCTTTCGGATGAATGGTAGCAATCCTTAATACAATAGGTTTAATTATTGCAGAACTCAAGGTAAAGGGGCAGCTGTCTTGTACTCTACCTCACTAAGAATATTTTATGGAATCTTATCAGAATTTCATAATCTCAGTGATTGAGGTTGTCATGAGTAGACACGAATCGTAATTTATTGATATGTATTTACTGTCACTGCTTCAGAGACAGATGGATCCTTTACCTTTTTTGCTTAGCTTGGAATGCTGCCTTACGTTGAAATTTTCATGGTTTGGGGCTTTTTTTTTTTTTTTTAAATACTTAACATGCACCACAGCAATAATTGAACAAATCTGTGTATTGCTTTAGTAGTTTCTGAGAGGCTACAGGACAAGTAAAAAGTACGAAGCCAGCATGTATAAATTGCCAGTATAGTTACTGAAATTTACTAAAGTTTAAATCTTTTACATCTTACCAAGTATCTGTTTTGTGTCCAGGACAAGGATAGATATTGTGCATTAATAGTACGTATGTTTAACAGCTTTTAACTCAGCGGGTAAGATTCTGAGAAACATAACTAGCCATGAGGTTTTTTTGTGGTCATATTGACATTGTGATGATTGCACTGTGACATTTATATCACTGTATTGATTCATCTTGGAAGCATTATTTGGTAATATAAAGTTGGAAGGGTGGGTTTACCTAATTTACAACACTTCTTCAGGATTGCCTTATTGTTCAGGGTAAACTTACAGACTAGAAAAATGAAAAAGGCATAAACTTTGTCTTTGAAAAATTTGGAGCATGGGTTGGGAGTTGAGGCATACATAAATGAAATAACTAGAGAGGATTGAAGGTTGACATGACATGATACGTCCCTTGAAACTGGGAAGAAGTGTCATTGTGGGGTAGATTAAAGATTTCTGGGAGAAGATGAAGTCTTAATTTTAATTCAGCCCTTCATCACATAAATAGCCAGAAAATAAATCTGGAGCTGAAATAGTTTAGTTTTAAAGGAGAAGAGCCTGATCTTGAGAAAAGCTTTTTACTGGAAGTCCAGGTTCAATGACACATTGAAGTCTATCTGAGAGGTAGGAGAAAGTAAAAGTTCGAGGGGAGGTAGTTACTCTGATAGGGACTTTTCTTTTAAACTCAGTTTTGATTTAAGGTTTTTGAGTGGAAACTTTTAATGTTTTTAACTAAAATTATTTCCCTTGAGAAGAATTCTTTAATGATTTAAATGTATTCCTTCCTCAACTTTTTTTTTTTTTTTAAATTTGTGAGTTTGAGGACTGAATTAGAAGGTAAGGAGTTCTTATTTAATTGGTTTTAAAGTTTCCTGTTAACTGAATGAGTCTAATTGAATTTCTAGGACTATGTAATAAACATAATTCATTTTATCAGGCTTTAAACTGACAGCATCCAGAAAGGAGGGAGTTAGGAATTATTTCCTTGTTGATAATGGCTTTATAAGCATACTAAATATTCTGTAATGAGGAGTGGAAGAGAAACAGGTGGCTTCATTCATTAAGGATAAGCTATTCTTGAGAGTTATCATAACGTATGGGAGGACTCAGGCTTACTGTGTAGTAAATAGATTCAGCCTATGGCCTATTGGGAGAGGTTTCTATTCTGAAAATTTTAGGAACCACATGGGAAAGATTCACTGATACCCTTTATTGTACACCAAGAGTACAGATTGTGTCCATGTTCATCTCCGTTCTCTGTATATGTATACCCCTTGCTATCACTACTAGCTCTTTCTGATTATTTCTAGAGGAGTGAATATCTGTTTCACTTCCATGTATGTATTTTTCCTTCATAAGAATTTTTCAAAACTTTTTTAGCTAGTGGCTCTTAGTTTCTTTATTCGTAGCTAAAGGTAAATATATTTGATCTTTAATACACTAGACCAGTCCATCTAAATAGTTTTATTTTTGTATTTCCTTCCAAATTCACTTCTGAATATTTTAAGATAATGTATAGGTGGTGTAGGTGGTGTACTTTTTTTTTTTAAAACAAGATCATTTATTCACTGTATATTCAATCATAGGTATTACTTGGTAGCCATGGTCCTAATGTTTTGCACATCTATTTCCACTTATTTCCTGTTAGAAATACTACTAAATATTTTATGGCCATAAATTTGTAAAATAAAATAATGTGATATAGTCCTCTTAAAAATGATTGTTTTGATGGTCTTTTGTGGTTTACAGAGTTCTTTCAATTAGATTATCTCATTTAATCCTCACAAGTTTTATGTGGTAGCTAGGGCAGGTGTTATAGTCCCCATTTTATAAATGAGGAAAACTGAAGTAAAATAAGATTAAAAGACTAACAATTAGTAGGCTAGCAAATGTTAAGGGAACACTGTATATCCTGTGGTTTTACGTTTATCCCATGAAGGTTTTCCCATGCCATATTTAGTAGAGAATAGAATATTTATTCACCTAGGAGGAAACTAGTTTCCGTCAGTATTTTAATGTAATTCCAAGGGTTAAAAAAAACTCTTAAAATTTTACTCTTTTATAACTAATGTTATACAAGGAGGATGTATTTTATTATCTCTTCCCTTTTGATGTATAAATTCAGAAGAAAATCATTTTAGGAACTGTATAAGAAGGTTGAGAGTCCCATTTTCAAGATGTAATATGCCAACATAATCTAAAAATTCAAATATATGTATTTCATTCCTGAACTGAAGACTAACTTGATTAGCAAAGTCAGCAGCAGAACACGTTTTTAATGTATGATAAAATTAGTTGTAGCTTATGCTCAACTCTTCTACAGAAGTTGTAAAAATCATGAGCATTGATTTTTTTTCCTGTATCCCAAAGTGGTGATTTCTGCTGTTGGGTCAATCCAATGAAAGCATTTTGGTCACATAGCAATAATTACTTGCTTGCCTTTTTCTACATCATTTTCTGACTTGCTCTCTCTGTTCATAAAACATAAATCTATAAATGAACTTAAAATAAAGTTGAAATTTAAAAATAACATAGGAAAATAAATGTATAAGTACGTGAAATAAAATTGTTCACGTAGATTAAAATTACCAAATTATCCCACATGTTTTCTTACTGAACCAAAGCATATAATATCAAAGAAGCTTATTATGTTTTATAACTCCCTAGTTTTCTTAATACTTTCTAAGGATGAGAAAGATGTGGATGATATGAAGACTTGAAAAAAGTAATTACTTGGGTCAGGAGTGGAGACTTGCTTTGGACACTTTACTTTGAGGAAAGTTAGTACCCAAGAATCACAGTGTCAAGGGTAGGGAAAAAAAAATCATAATGCAAACAGATGACTACTGTTAGAGAGATGTATAATAATACTTTACTTTGTGTAGGACCCTACATCTGAGGAATTTCAAGAGCATTACACAATAACTCATGGTTCCTTTCAAAATGCTTGTGACACAATTTGCAAGAATTATCCTCATCTTAGGGGATAAATTTACGGAGAAATGGCAGCACAAGTTGGTAAGTAACTTGTCAAAACAGCAGGTGACTGGTGAACATCTATAAATTGAATCTGAAAATATAAGTCTACCAGTCTCCTACCTTATTCACTAAATTGTTCGTATGTTTAGAATTATTTACAGTAATATCTTCTATTTGAGGCAGATCAAATACTAATTTGTTTCTTTGCCATTTTATGTGATGGCCTATTGAAATAAATCATTATTTTACAAAGATGCTTGCTTGTGTTACCACTTTGGTGTACTTCGTTGTAACCTTGTGTGGTATGAGGAATACTTAAACAACTATTGTAACACCCAGTCTTTTCTCTTTCTTCTGTTATATATCATATTCTACTTCCCTTTGTTGTCTAATGCTTTGCAGTGCTTCTATCCAAGATCCATAGTAACTACCAGATGCGATTGATTTGGTGTCAGCATTGGAACTTGGATTAGTTGTATTAAGTGCCATGTAGCTCTTTATAGGATGCATTGGTTTGATTAATGCTTTATAAAACCTTTAATCCACGAAGAAGACAGTGAAAGAAGTAGATGTCTAACCTGAGCAGTCTGACAAATAGAGGCTTCTTTAGGAGATTTAGAACCAATGATTTTTTGGTTTTTGTTTGGTATATTGGTGGTTTTTTGTTTTTGTTTTTGTTTTTTTTATCTGATTCATAGTGAACCACTTTCCTTGAAAGAAAAGGAGTGTGGTAGATTTCAATTTCCCAGCTTGGGGAGTTACAGGGAATCCTTGTTGCGGGTGAAAGTTTAGGTGGTCTGGTTTCCATCATCTCCTTAGTAAGTGTTGTTAGAGTTCTGTGTTCCCAATATGTCATACAAATGTGTAGTACTATTAAAGCTCATTTCTTACAGACCCCATGTACTTTTAAAATTGCTTTGAAGAAATAAGTCTTACTTCATAGATACTTAGTTTTCCTAGGCTTCTAGAAAGCATATCAGGTACTTGGGTATTTATCAGGTACAGGTACATACATATTAAAGAAAACCTAATAGAGGACATGTGTTCATGTATTGTTGCAAGGGCCTTTTGTGCTAGGATTGTGTTAGTGAATAGAAAAGTGGGAAGCATTAATGAAGAAACCATATTAAAGGGCCCATGATTTATCCCCATTCAGCTTCTGTGGATCTTTTTCATGCTGATGGAATTAAGAAGACAGTAATTATAAAGATATATTATTATCTTAATGAATTGTGATGGTTACTTTACATGCAAGAAAAACCTGTGCTGTGTATAAATGTGTTTTTGGAATTACTATTAATAAGGGAAGTTTCTTGAATATTGGTGGCTCAGTCTTCAAACTAATATTTGCATGGAATTAATGCTTTTTTCTTCAGTTCCAGGATGGCAGAAGTTTAGTTGAGCTTTTGTTGGCCTTATAGAAAATGTTCTAGAGTCCTTTAATGTGTTTTTGACATTATTTTAAAATATCCTAATTATTTTTCTATTAATACCTGAATTTAGTTTCATTTTTTTTTCTTTTGTTAGGTGTCCTGCTATTCTGAAATAACACATTTTTATTTTATTTATTTATTTATTTTTAAAATATTTTATTTATTTATTTGACAGAGAGAGATGTCAAGAGAGGGAACACAAGTAGACAGAGAGGCAGGCAGAGAGAGAGGGAGAAGCAGGCTCCCCGCTGAGCAGAGAGCCCGATGCGGGGCTCGATCCCAGGACCCTGGGATCATGACCTGAGCCGAAGGCAGAGGCTTTAACCCACTGAGCCACCCAGGTGCCCCTGAAATAACACATTTTTAGTTGTTCATAGTTTTTTCTAATTATAAAAGTATTTCATGTTCTTGGTAGAGAATTTGAAAAATACAGATAAGAAAAAAATCAACCATAATACCATCATATATAGAGAAATACTATTGTCATTTAACACTTTTTCTGTACTCATACATGTTTGTGATCACAGACTGAGAGTATATTTTTATATTTCAATTTTTTGTTTCAGTAATAATTATTTCCCCATGTTTTAAAATATTGTTTAGGGATATTATTAATGATAGTTTAGCACTTCATTTAAACGTTCCAAAATTTGCCTTCTCCTGTTTTTTGGAATTTATTTCCAGATTTTTGTTATAAATTATACCATGTGTTTATTTCAGTTCAGTCTTTATTTGCTTCTCTCTTAATTTCTTTAGGAAAAAGAATACCTTTAATTTTAGCAAATCTAGAAGAAACAATAACTCAATTTATTTAAACAAAATTAAGCATAGTTGTGCCTCATCCTGCAAAGTTGATAAAGCTAAGAAGATATTTGTAAATGAAAATTTTGAAAATGTATTCATTTGGCAGGCTTTTGAGTATAATGTGATGAATATCA
Source organism: Martes martes (assembly GCF_963455335.1). NCBI lineage: Eukaryota > Metazoa > Chordata > Mammalia > Carnivora > Mustelidae > Martes > Martes martes. The sequence goes on from NC_137902.1 coordinate 57,497,505, forward strand.
TTTAAAGAACCAGAAAGGAAGATGAAACAAGTGCAGAAATAAATAGAAATGCATATAAAATGTGCTAAGTGTTATAAGATGCATGAACAGATTACTGTGTACAGAGGAATATTGTAACCATTTGGAATGGAGTGGGTTGTCTATAGAGAAGATAGTATAGGAACTAGAAGGATACATAGTATTTCAAGGAGGAAAGAATGAAGAGCAATGCTTTATAGGTAAAGCAGCTCAAATGGCAGTTGGCAAATTGGAGGCCTATTAAGGGATGAGTAGTCCAGTTAACTAAAATGTCTGAGAATGTGAGCAAGAAGGTTAGAAAGGTAAAATTGAACTCAGATTATAGAATTAATCAAATTAGGGAGCTTGAGTTTAATTTGGTGGATATCCACTGATGGTTTCCAATAAGAATTAACAGGTTTTATAAAGGAGGGGAGAGAATTTAGAGGTAAAGAAATCAGGCTGTAATGAAATCAGGCTGTAATGATGGCCCTTTAATACATGGGAGCAGCTATATCAAGGAGAGATTAGGGAGGCAGAAAGAACTGACAGGCTTTGATAACCACTTACTTTGGTAACAATAAGGTAAAGGGGGATCCAGGTGTGATCCAAGGTTGAATTAGTAATTAATAGAAATGTGGATTCCAGGGAGAGAAGGAATGTTAGAGACAAGATACGATGAGGTGAATTTTGTTTTGAACTTGGTAACAATATTCAGTGATCAACAAATTCAGTACTGTAAGTTGGGAGAAAGATCAGTGCTGAAGGCATGAGATGTTGTATTTCCAGTTTTTTTTTTCCTTCTCTTCAGTACAAAGTAGGCTAGCATTTCAACTCTAAATTTCTCCCTGATTGCAGCCTATTTACTTGAGTAATTAACAATCTGTCAACAGTACTTAATTTTGTGTTTTGTGGGGACTATTTAAAGTACCTTGTGATGTAACACCTTTGTAAAATTGAAATATTTGTTTGCCAGGTACCATCTGATAGCCCACTCATTTGAATTTTATTGAGAGGTTCATTTGCTTATTTTTGCTTAACTGACATAGACTCGTTAATTAATTATGCGTGACTTGATTCCTTCCAGGTTTTACTGGAAACAAGTTTTTTTTAAATCACAGGATGCAATCACTAGAAGTTATTTTTGATTCCAAGGAGAGCTGAAATAATTGTTAATATATATTGTATAAGCACTGGCATGTAGGCAAGAGCTGCTAGGAAATGTGTCCTCAGATATGCTGTTGCTTCTGTGAAAGGGATAAGGGAATGGGGAAGGAACAGCATAAGGCTATAAGAGGAGCAGAATTAGGAGCATCTGAAAACAAATGCATGAAAGTTTAGCTGCTTTACCTGTTTTGAAGAAGCTTGTGATTTTCTTTTTAAGTATGGTATGATGAAAGTAGAGCTTAGATTGCTTCCCACAGTTGGTCCCAAGTATTTATTAATTAATTAGCACATGTAAACTTTCTGATTTTTGATCGGGGTATTGCTTACCTATAGATTTCATAGCTAGGCATTCTAACAGAAACAGACATAATAGACCTAAACTTATCTTCTGGAGAGCAATTAGGTAAAAGCCTGACAGGTTGGTGTTACGAACACCAACATAGTTTAGTGAACATAGGTCTATTTCTACACTGAGTTGGGGAGTTGAGTAAGCCTCTGCAACTGGAAATATAGAGGAAAGAAGGGAACATATTAGAAGTTGGTATGACAGTGTAAAGGGAGAGGAAAGATAACAAACCTCATTAACTAGAGAGAAATTTAACAAATATTTTTGGAATATATTATTTAGATACTGGAATGCTGATATTTAAAAATAATAATGGCAACCACCATTATGTGCCAGGCACTGAACTAAATCCTTCATACATTATCCCAGAATCATAAAACCACCCTGCAAAGTACATATTAGCTCAATCTTGCTAGTGAGGGAAATAAAACTTCAAGAGGCTAAAAATTTGCCCCAAATCAAAATTTAAATGTAATGAAAACAAGAACCAACTAGATGTTACCAGTGAAAGAAAAGACACCATTTATAATAGTAAGAGAAAGATAAAATGACCCCGGAGTAACCTAAGAAGTGTGCAAGACCTATATGAAGAAGACTTGAAAGCATTTCTGAGGGACACAAAAATCTTAGACAAATGGGAACCATGTTTGTTGAGTAGGAATGCTAATCTAAGTAAATCTGTCGACATTTTCTCTAAAATTAATTTGTCAAATTAAGGTGATCCTAATAAAAATACCAAAGTGGTGGTGGTGTTTTTTTTTTTTTTGAAGGCCCTAGATGAATGGATTCTCAGTTCTTATAGAAAAATAACCAGGAAAACTCTGAAAAATAAGAGCAGAAATATGTAACATACTTTATTTCATTTTTTAAAGATTTTATTTATTTATTTGAGAGAGACAAAGTAAGAGAGAGCATGAGATTATGGTAAAGGGCAGAGGGAGAACCAGACTCCCCACTGAGCAGAGAGCCCAATGCAGGGCTTGATCCTGGGACTCTAGGATCATGACTTGAGCCAAAGACAGGCACTTAACTGACTAAGGCACCCAAGTGCCCCAATATGTAAAATATTTTAAAGTCTTAATAGTTAAAACTGCCTCACAAATAGATGTATTAAACAGAATATAAAGTCCAGTCATAGACCTAAATCACCTCAAATCAGTGGAGAAAAATTCAGTGGGGCTGTTAATAAATGATCTTGGAAAAAGGTAGGAGCATCATCTAGGGAACAAAGAAAATTTGGATTATTCCCTCACGCCATGTATATATTTGGATAAATTCCAGATGAATCAAATATTTAAATGTAAAGACTAATGATAAATCTGCTCAAAGAAAACATGGACAAATTTGTTTATTAACTTGGAGTCGGGAAAGCCTTTCTGACAGTTGTGGAAGAGGCATAGCAAAGCAAATTACATGAAAAAAGTTGGTTAGGTAGAAATCACTATAAACAAGTTAAAAGACAAATGGGAAAATATTTGACCCAATCAAAATGCTAATTTCTTGTATAGAAAGCACTCTTAGAGATTGACAAGATGAAAAGAAAATAGTCTAGGGGTGCCTGGGTGGCTCAGTGGGTTAAGCCTCTGCCTTCCGCTTAGGTCATGGTCTCAGGGTCCTGGAATCGAGCCCCACATTGGGCTCTCTGCTCAGTACGGAGTCTGCTTCCCCCCCTCTCTGCCTGCTGCTCTGCCCACTTGTGATCTCTCTGTCAAATAAATAAAATCTTTAAAGAAAAAAAGAAAAGAAGAAAGAAAGTAGTCCAGTAGCAACATGGTCACAGGATATGAACAGGCAGTTCACAAAAAGGGAAATACAAATGACTCTTAAATGAACACTCTTCAGCTTCATTCATATTAAGAGAAATGCAGAAGACTACACTGAGGTACCTTTTTTTTTTTTTTTTTTTTACTTAACAGGTTAGCAAAAATCTTTAGCTTTGATAATAGAATAGCTCCTTCAGCCCCAAACCAGGGTTTTAGTTTCTGAGGTTTTATTACTCATGGTCATCTGCAGGTCCAGGAGCAGATGGTCCTCCTGATATTGTCAGGAGGTCAGCAGTCATCTAATGTTATGTTACAGTGCCTACATCATTCACCTCACTTCATCTCATTGGTAGGCATTTTATCATCCTACATCCTCACAGAAGGGTGAGTACATTACAATAAGATGTTTTGAGAGAGGATGAGATCCCATAACTTTTATGGCAGTACGTTATAATTGTTCTATTTTATTATTGTTAGTCTCTTACTGTGCCTAATTTATAAATTAAATGTTATATATGTATAGAGAAAACAGTATATACAGTATTGATTACTATCCATGTTTTAAAATGGAACCCACTGGGCCTCAGGATATATCCCTTGGGAATAAGGGGAGGGGACTGCAGTATCCTCTGTGGTGAGGCTGTCAGTGAAGAAATGTTCATAGATTGTTAGTGTAAATTGGTAAACACTAGGAGGGTATTTTGCGAACATATGTTAGAATTGAAATGCACATGTCCTTTCTTCAAGAAGCACAAGAATATAGCTTTTGCTCTGATGGCTCCATTTGTACTTGTACAGGATGGCTCATTGACATATTAAATTGCAGCATTGTTTATAATTGCAAAACAATAAAAACAACCTTGTGATTGTCTGTTGGGAACTGGTGAAATAAATTGTCATTTCTTCAGTCAGTGTGATGTAATGCTATGTAATTGAGAAAAGAATAAAGGAGTTTTTTGTTTACTAATATGTAAAGATCTCTAAGATATTAAAAAGAGCGAGGCATATAACGTTTTATAGAAAACTATGTTTTAAATAAAATATGAAAAAAATATTTTTATTTGCCTATACATACATTTAAAACACCTTGGAGGAATACATATATCTAATAATAGTGGTTACCTTGGTATAGACGTAAGATAAGGGATGAGAACTAGGTTGAGAGAGGATAATGATTGGTAGACCTAGATTTTCACTGCATACTTTTTTTTAATTTTAATAATGTAAATATACTATCATTATTTTTAAATAGGCTCTGGAATTAGAGTGCTTAGATCCAGACTGACTTCTTAGCTGTGTTTTCTTGGGCACATTGTTTAGCCTGTCTGTGCCTAAGTATTTATTTCTGTTAGGATAATCATGCCACATTCTTAGTATGGTTGTAATGATTAAGTAAGATAACACAGTGAAAAGAATAGTGCCTGCCATGTGGTGAGTGTTCTCAGTGTTTCTTAAAAGAAAACTGCCATTACGCCTGGGTGGCTCAGTTGGTTAATGACTGTCTTTGGCTCTGGTCATGATTCTGGAATGCCAGGATCCAGTCCCACATCGGGCTCCCCACTCAGTGGGGAGTCTGCTTCTCCCTCTAACCCTCCACCTTTCCATGCTCTCTCTCTCGCTTTTTCTCTCTCAAATAAATAAAATAAAAAAAAGAAAAGAAAACTGCCAGTAATATTAGAGTGGGAATTTAATTTTAGGTCTGCCTTACACTAAAAGTGGGCTATATGCTGTTTCTGTTTTTGTCTTTAGACAGACAATGCACATCTTTTATTTTAAAACTGAACTTCAGGCATTTATTCCACAAACATGTCTTCCTAGTATGCCCCAGATATTGCATTAAGCATGAAAATACTTCTGTCTTCTGTTACCTTGTTAGAGCTCATATTATGACAAATTTTCAAAAGTATGCCAGAATTTTTTTAAAAATTATGTTTGTGATGTTCAGAAGAAATGTTGTATGGGAACAAGATATAAAATGAATTGGATTCCTTTACCATCAGACTTTAGAGATATAATGGATACAGAAAAATAAAAGAAGTAAAGATCCCTTTTTATTTTCTGTAAGAAGCACATAAATGTTAGAAGTTAGATTTATCATTATCTTCAAAAGTTTATTCAATGATGAATAATTAGAAGATATCTTAGTCCATTCAGACTGCTGTAAATTACTATGGTCTGGGTGGCTTAAATAGCAGATGTACATGTCTCTGGTTCTTCAGGCTGGGGAGTCCAAGATCAGGGTGCTAGCAGATCTGGTGTCTGGTAAAGCCCTGCTTCTTGGTTCATAGAGGGCCACTCTCTCCCTGTATCTTCACGTGGCATGAGTGAGCTCTCTGGGAAAGGGTGCTAATCTCATTTATGAGGGTACCACCTTCATAAATGCCTAATCACCTACCAAAATCCCTGCCTCCTAATACCATGGCATTGTGGGTTAGGATTTCAGTATATGAAGTTTGGGGAGGTGCAAACATTCGGTGTATAACAGAAGGTGTAGTTTGTGTACTTACATTTTGAGGAACATAGACACTTGAATAAATTCTGCTTATTCACACTTTTAAATTCTGCTCCTCCTAGAAGGATAGGCTGTTTAAAATAAATGCATTTGGTTACACCTTTCTATTCTTACTTTGCATTTATAGTTATTTAACACCAGTGTGCCTAAATAGGGTATCCATAGTTTATATGGTGTTTGACTATAGGAAGGAGAAAATCAGGAAAGACAAATATACATATTTATGAAATTATAAAACTCATAAAATGTGGAGAAAAAGGAACATTTTAAATGGAAATGGTTATACTGTAAGTTAGCTATGTCCGTCTCTCCAAAACAAACTACAGAACAACTCTTCCTTGTTTATTAATGTTTCTTGAACTCACTTAGGTTCAAACCTTAGATTCACTTTGGGGTCTGCTTCCTAGCCCATAACACCGACATTGACTGAGTTGTCAAATCTTACTGACTGTTTTTTAAATAACTCTCCCGTCTTTTCATTTTTTTGGTAACTGGCTAAATATTTGATGTTGAGCTAGTTATTTTAAACTCTCAGGCCCTTAGGTTCCTCTTATCTCAAGCTAAAATTCTTCTGTTTTCATTCTAGTTAGACTGTTACCGTCTATGCAGACTGTGGCAACAGCTTTCCTACTGATCTCCCTGCTCTAGTTCATCCTTGTAATTCTGGATTATTCTTTCTACGGCATATTCTGTTTCTGTCTCTTGAATACTGCCCAGCTGAAGGACTATCCTACATCTTTATGATCACTCTTATAAGGACTCAAGTCAAATATTTTGTGTGGTATCAAGCACAGTTACCTAGCATTCAGTAAATTGATAAGTTGCATTTCTGTCTTCCTATTGTATGGAATTATTTGGGTAAAGATCTTCTCTACCATGTCAGTTCCTGAAGGGTAGAAGCCTTTATATATCTTCATTACTATAGTGACAACACTGGTATATACAGAAGGGACCCAGGAGTTTGTTGAATAAACACATGATCAGTGTATTTTATTGGATGTACCATAGGAAGAGAAGAAAACTATAGATTTTTTTTTTTTAAGGAGTTTATTTCTATATTTGACAGAGAAAGCACAAGCAGCGGGGGGGCAGCAGAGGGAGAGAGAGAAGCAGGCTCTCCACTGAGCAGGGAGCCTTATGCAGGCCTTGATTCCAGGACCGTGGGATCATGATCTGAGCTGAAGGCAAATGCTTAACCACCTGAGCCACCCAGGCACCCCGAAAATCATAGACTCTTAATGAACTTGATGGCCATGAGTGATGTTATAAACAAAATTGTAAAATTTTAAATTGTGAGAATGTACATGTTGGGTATAGTATGGTTAAAGTCAATGTGGCCATAAGAGGAAACAAGAATGAAGTTGGAAGAAGTTTATTATATTCAGATCCAAGAGAAGGGGAGTCACATGCTGCACAGCCATAGGGGAAAACACTAGGGTAGTTAAGAGGCAGAAGACAAGAGCACAGGGGAGATCTTAGATCATGGCCTTCATTGGGGTTTCCTTGGTAAAGGTGTCCTGGGCAGAATAAACAGTTTGGATGGGCTTATTTGGTGAATTCCTACAGGTTTGGGCTGTAGGGTTGGTTTTTAGTTTCCCGCTACCTGGTCCTGGGGTGATTTAGGGTAAAGGAAATACTGGCTTGGTGTGTGAGAGTTAGATAAGGAGATAGGGACTGGTTGGTATGCATATAAAAGGCATGCTTGTGGGCCAGTTGTTATCTTCAGGAATTAGCTAGCCTTGGGAAGGGCCATCTCTTCTGGGGTCTCTAAGCCTCCTGCTCCCCAAATGTCAGCCTCAGGAGTACAGAAAACAAGAAAATATAGTTAATGTGATTGGCCTTTTGATGAATGGATGTCAGATATACAAGAATCTAAAAAAATAGTAAAAATTCTGATAGTGTATTCTGAGGATTCATTCTTGCTGGTCTTGAAAGCAAAGCAGCTATTTGACTGAGACTATATTTATATTGGGGTCTTTATATATGAACTTCTTTTCTCCTCAAAGCAGTTAATTTCAGTGGTTGCCAGACATCCAGAAAGGACTTTTAATTTTTTTAAGATTTTATTTATTTATTTTTTTAGTTAGTTAGTTAGTGCAGGTTGGGGAGGGAAGGGCAGAGGGGGAGGGAGAATCTCAAGCACACTCTAAGCTGAGCACCGAGCCCGTCAGGGGGACTTGATCTCAAGACCCTGAAACCATGATCTGAGCCAAAATCAAGAGTTGGACACTCAACTGGCTGATCCACCCAGGTGCCCCCAGAAAGTACTTTTCTAAAGAAAAAAATGTTTAAAAACCCTAGATATAAAATTTTAAGTGTATTTTGAAAATAAGTTCTTGAAACATAACCTTGTTATTTAATATTTAAATATTAACAAAGGGATGGCAGTTCAATAAATAGGGAAATGTTTGTATCTTAGTGCCTTTATCTGTGAAGTAGGGGTGATGATACACCTGTCTTATGGTATTATGAGGATTAAATGAGAGTAAATAAAGTGCTTAACACATTGCCAGGCACATAAACTATGTATGCTATCTGTACACCTGTATGTAATAGAGTGTATAAAAGGGGTACAAATTTGTGAATATCTGTTACAACGAATTTTATAATTTAATTAGTTCTGTCTCATGTGCTCACTTTGGCAGCACATATACTAATTAGTTCTGTCTCCACAAGAACATTATTTTATTGTGAGCTGTCAACTAAGGCATGTAAATTACTTTAGCTTTTATCAGGGAACTCATTAAGATGTTTTGGTGACTGTGGGTTTTATACCATTCCAGATTCCTGTTAGTGGTAGTTTTAGAGAATAAACATTTTCATGTACTTTTTGTTTTCGTTTTTATTTCGTTTAGATGTTTAGTTTTATTAATTTGTCTTATTATCATTATATGCATTGTGTTACAGGTCCTTTAAAAAGTGTCAGTGAATGGTAATTTCACTGTAGGAGTAGAGAAGTACATGCCTTGAGTGAAGTAGCCTTTTGGTTATTATCTCTGTAATAAAATTAGCACTATGGTTATTTAAAGGGGGAAAAAAACACTCTGAATTATTTATCGGTGCCATTCCCTAATTCCAAGTAATTAATGTCTTCATCTTTAAAAAGTCAAATCATAAAATGCATCAACTACACATATGGTTCTTTAAACAATTAAAGAATAAAAGAAGAAAAAGCCACTTGTAGATAACCAGTATTGACAATTTAGTATTTATTTTTTCAGTATTTTCTCTGCATATATATATTGGGGCTGTGTGTGACATATTTTTAAATAAGAATGAGGTTATACAAATTTCATACTAATGGTATTGCATAAACTTTAAATTTTTAGAGATGGATTTTAAGTGTACTTTGCATTGCTCTAGTTAAAAGTTTTGAGAAATTCGGGGAGAAGGGAAAGGAAACCCATATTTATAGCAACTAATGAGGATTAGTAGGACAGGATTTGGAAACTTAAGCTCTGGCAGAACTAAACTTTTAGTAAGAAGTTGAAATGGTGTTTTTTTAAAAATTTGCTGTTTAATAAAGTTTATTCTTTGAGACCTCAGTTTTTAATTGTTATGTATTACTGTGCTTGTTGCTGTCCATAACAGTATTGTTTTTTATTTTTTATTTTATTTCTTTTAAAAGATTTTATTTATTCATTTGAGAGAGAGAGAGAGCACAAGCAGGGGGAGAGGCAGAGTGAGAGGGAGAAGCAGACTCTGAGCTGAGCAGGGAGCCAGACGCAGGGCTTGATGCCAGGACCCTCAGCCTGAGCCAAAGGCAGACACTTAACCATCTGAGCCACCCAGGCACTCCTAACAGTATTGTTTTTTAGACGTTGATAAACCTGAACTACATCGGCAAAGATTTTTATTCTCTGTATGAAACATTGATAGTTGTTCAGCCTTTGTTAGAATCCATTTTTTTTTAAATTAAAAATATGTGTAGAACTTCATTAAAACTTGTTGACGACATTAAGAATTAAGGTTAATTGTGGACTGGGATCTTGGTTGGTAATTGTACTTTCATATCAACTAGTCCCTGATTTATGAATGAATTATGTAGGGCCTTCTCCTAGCTTTTGGTGGTTTGTTGTCAGTCTTAGGATTTCTTCATATGGTATTCTTCCTGTGTGACTGTGACCAAAATTCCCCTTTTGAGGATTAGAGGCCTACCCTACTCCCATATGACCTCATCTTGACTAATTATATCCTCAGTGACCTTGTTTCTGAGTAAGGTTGCATTCTGATGTACTGAGGATTAGGACTTAAACATACACATTTTGGGAGAACACATATCCTATAGCAAGATTTTGAGATCTGTAGGTGAAAGAGGATACAGAGTAACATGATCGTGTTCAAATTTTCTTCAAATCAGCTGTTTTAGAATTTTGAATAAGCAGCTTTTAAGAGATGATAGTTATGAATGTTACTAATGTTGTTTCTGTAGTATGTATTACCTTTAGATCCAGGAGGCAATACATTCCTTTTTGTTTTTTTGAGAAGACAGTGCATTCTTTACTATTAGTATTTTTTGTTTATAAGATTCTCAGAGCATATTATTGATTATATATATATATTTTTAAACATTCATTTATTTGAGAGAGAAAGCTTGCACATGCAAGTGGGGTGGGGGCAGAGGGAGAGAATCTTGAACCTGACTTCCTGCTGAGCATGGAGCTCACCCCTCAGGGCTTGATCTCAAGACCCATGAGATCATGACTTGAGCTGAAACCAAGAGTCAGATACTTAATGGACTGAGCCACCCAGGTGCCCCTTGCTGGTTATATCCTAGTATCAGGTTTAAACCCTGGTTAGCAAAAAGACTACTAATAGACCATCTTGTATATTTTGTGACTGGTTGTCTAAGGTGAAGTGTGTATGTTTACTGTTACTAAATCAGCCTTGGTCAGTCAGTAAATATTCACAGGGATTTTATGGTCATTCCTGGACACATATATATGCTGAGCTGCATAATAATTGAGTCTCCTGATGTCTACACTCCCAGCTGAGGTTCAGCAAAACAGTGCTCTGCTTTCTTGTTTCAGCTCTCATACTGTAAACAAGTATCCTTTTTGCAGTATATTTAGTCCCACATATTTTACATTTTTATACTTTTGTTGGTGATTTCACTGTTTAAAATGACCTCTTGAGTGTAGTACTGAAGCTCTATCTGGCATTCTAAGCACAAGAAGGCTGTGATATGCCCTACTAGATAAATACATTGAAGCATGAGTTACAGTGCTGTTGGCTGTGAATTTAATGTTAGTGAATCAATATGTATTAATTATGTCTTTAAGCAGAAACACACATTAAACAGGTTATGTGTTGATCAGTTCATGAAAATGTGATCAGAGGCTTGCAGGAGCCTAACCCTGTATTTTCCCTGGGGGTAGTGTTTCAGTATTTGGTAAATAACTATCTGTAGTGAGTTTATAAACATAACTTTTGCCCTATAGTGAAAATTGATTATATTCTCAGGTAGACTAAAATAAACAGATTAAAATTGTAAGTGGAACAGTGATGGGGTTTCGTAGAAGGGTGGTGACATGAAATAAATCATCAACATTTAACACTGTTTTCTTCATACATTGTGCAGAGTTTTATACTAGCTTTTAAGAAAATGAAAGAAGTCTCAAGTCACTGTCTTTGTAGCTTTTATTCCTCTTTTTATAGCTTTCATTGAGTACAAATGCAAAATTGAGAATGCAAGATTTTTTATTTCTGTCCATAAGACAAAATTGACAGAGGAAGATGTTTCACAATTACTGGACAAATCACAAGGTGAATGTAGACCATCACTGTATGATAATATGAAATTGATCATTTAAGTGAACTCTTAAACAGTGAGTCTGGAGATAGTATGCTACATGAACTCTTTTCACAAATTCAAGAATTGATGAATATATTTCTTAGGTCCTAAAGGAAATGGGATGTTTTTATCCGATTAGTTATTCAATAGGAAGGATTTTATCATGTAACATTTTGCAACAAGAACCTAGATCTATCCTGTATTGCTAAAGGGATGTGTAGCTGTATTCTTCTTTTACAATATTTGTGCCACAAAATTTATTTGACACAATTTGTTTATGAACAAATGCTGAAGTCATATATATATCCAGAGGTAATTGGGAGGAAATAGAGGATGTTGAAAAACTGTCATTAGGTTGAACATTTTAATTGGTTTTTATAAGTCTAAAAGTGGCTGTATTTACATTTATGTAGTAAAGATGATGGCTTTTTCCTCCTTACTAAAATGATGCACCATTACTTTTCAAAAATACTGCATTTTTACAATGTTAAATATAAGGACAACCAGAAGTAATGATGACCTAGGACTTATTAGAGATGTATTTGGAATATATGTGCTATCAGTATTTACAAGATAGATATGTTACATCTCTCTTGTTCTTTATATTTTCTGTTTTTGCTCCTGTCTCTGAATAACATTTTTTCTTTCTCAAGGTAATCTCCACCACTGGTTTTCTTTGCCCTTTAGTGCCTCCCCAAACTAAATGTTCTTGTGAGCCATAAATACTGATATGAACACAGTGTTACTCTTCTCAAACTTTATATGAACATTTGAAGCATAAAAAAGGTGAAAAGAATAACACAATGACCAACAGTTAACACTTACCACATATTTTATGTTTTATATTTTTTAGAGGGATAACTTCTTTTCTGAACTATAGTTGACTGTAGTAATCATGTGCCATTATTAAAACTTTAGCATGAATTTTAGCATCATACATTCATAATTCCAACATTTTCTTGTAGCCTCTTTTTATCAAGGGAAGCAACTGTTTAATGGGCTTGCTTGGCAAGTTTTTCTTTTGCTTTCTGTCCTCTAACTTATATATTCATACTAATTCTAATTGAAGTGAATTTAATTCCCACTTATTCCTCCTTTTTCTCTATTAATTTTGCTTTGAAAATCAAATGTAGCTTAATGATTAAAATTTGGTAGCATAGTATCTGGTACATAGCAAATAATGTTAGCTATTGGGTTTGGTGTGAATTCTGTTTTCTTTCTCACAGATGGCATCACTGAGTTGGGCTTAGTGAATTTTTTTTTGTTTGTTTTACTGGGTTCATTTATTCTTCCTTTATTCTTGCTTATCATTGACTCTCGTTTCAGGCAGTCTTCTTTTAAGCATTCAACTGTGTAATTTCATTAGGTTCGAAGTGTCTCAGTATACCACTGATCTGACTTTCTAGTATACTAGGAATGGGGATATTGAGGATATTCGTTTTGATGAGCCATTGGGAAAAACAGTAGTTTTAAAGATTTGTACAGGGATGTTTTGAGTTTTGTGTGTTTGTTGTCTGAGAAGCCTATATTAAATGCAATTTCTGGGACATATAACAGTTATTATGTTTCTTTAATCGTGTGTTTCTGAAGTAGCTATCCATTCTCAGAATAGGCATCTCAGTAATTTGATGGGACAAAAATTCTGAAAGAACCAAGATATTTGTCTTGAATTTTTAGTATGTAGAAAAAAATTAGAGTTCATGTTGGTTTCAAAATGAAAACATTTGGTTTTAGTACATGGCTTTAACTATTTTCTCTAATGTTGTATTTAATTAAGTTTTATTTTTTGTTTGGAATAGACACGTATGTACATGGTTCAAAAATCAAGGAAATATAAATGCACATTTGGAAGTTTTGCTTTTACATTTGACTACTGTATTTCCCCCTCTACCTGCATCACCTGTAAATAAGTTTATTAGTTTTTTTGTATATCTTTTCAAAATTTCTTTATGTAGATCTAAGTAAGTATAAAAATACTTATTCTTACCTCTTACACAAAAAGTAGCAAATCATTTAGTATTCCAAATCTTGATATTTTTTTCTCTTTGCTTATATACTCTTGAGGTCTTTCTGTATCCCTATGTAGAGTTTCCTCATTATTATTATTATCTTGTTTGTGGAGCATAGTATTCCAGTGGGTAAATGGAATCTTTTACTAATGGATATTTGGAATATTTCGAGTCTTTTCTTATTATATACAGTGCTGCAAATATAATACACATTTTCACACATACAAACAGAAACACATGCACACATATGTATTTGTACTCTACCTTCCTGGATTCTCTAGCTGGGGCCTGTCTAGACAAAAGGCAGATTAACAAGAGAAAAATAAACAAGTTTATTAACACATGCGTTGAACTTACACATGGGATGCCAACACATGTGTTAATAAACTTGTGACAAGTAACTCAAGTGATAGAGCATGGGCTTACACAGAACAAAAGAACAGGAAATTTTTAGAGAAGTAACAGCAAAAAGGATTGAGTTTCTGGGGTGGCAATTGTGGGAAGGTAAATAGGTGGGGAAACTAAGATAAGCGCTAGTTAAGAAAGTTTGTAACGTAGGTTTTCCTGGTGCCATCTCTGAGCTGATAAGAGTTTGGAGTTGTCTCTGGTGATTAACTTCTGTTCTTTCTAGTAGAGAGGGAAGTGGTGGATACCTTCACATATTTATGTCATGCTTTTAGGCAGTAAGGAGAAGGCAGAGAGCTTTTCTTGTATCTATTTGTATGTAATGTCTTTGAGCTCAGAACGATCCTATGCCAACGTGGCATATTCTGCTACCCTTTAGTATGTAGGTGTATCTGTAGGATATTTTCGTGGAAATGGAATTCATAGGTCCAGAAGGTAAATGGATATGTTTTGTTAGGCATTGCCACATTCCTTTCCATAAAGATTGTTCTGTTTCGTACTTCTGTTATCAGTATATAAGCGTGCTTTTTTCTCCAACAGGTTGTTAACAAGCTTTTGAATTTTTTTGAAAAATAGTATCTTGGTGTGATTTTTATTATAATCATAAACTTTGTAAATTAATGAACTATTTTTAGAGTGGTTTTAGGTTCACAGCAAAATTAAGCAGAAAATAGAGTTCCCATATACCTCATCCCCATATATACACAATCTCCCCCACTGTCCACAGCCTATCCACAGTGGTACATTTACCACCATTAACAGACCTACATTGATGTCATCCGAAGTCCATGGGTTCCTTAGGGTTCACTCTTTGTGTTGTACAATCTATGGGTTTTGACAAATGCATAATAACATGTAGTATTGTACAGAATAGTATTGGTATCATACAGAATAGTTTTATTTACTACCCTAAAAAAGACTCTGTGCTTTGTTCATCCCTCTCTTTCCCCTAACTTCTAGCAAACATTAAACTTTTTACTGTCTTCAAAGTTTTGCTTTTTCCAGAATGTCATGTATTGGAATCATACAGAATGTAGACTTTTCAGATTGGCTTCTTTTACTTAGGAATGTGCATTTAAGCGTTCTCTGTGTCTCTTTTCATGGCTTGATAGCCTATTCCTTCTTATTGCTGAATAATGCTCTATCATCTGGATGTACCACAGTTTATTCACTATTAAAGGATATCTTGGTTGCTTCCAAGTTTGAGCAATTATGAATAAAGTTGCTGCAAACATCTTTGTGTAGATTTTTGTGTTGACATAAATTTTCAGCTCTTTTTGGGTGAATATCAAGGAATGTGATTGCTTGATCATAAGATAAGAGTAAGTTTAGTTTTGTAAGAAACTACCACCCTGTCTTCAAAAGTGGTTGTACCCTTTTGCATGCTCACCAGCAGCGAATAAAGAGTTTCTGTTGCTCTCTATCCTTTCCAGCAATTTGAGCCATTTTAATAAGGTGTGTAGTGGTATCTCATTTTAATTTGAAATTCCCTGATCTATAATGTAGGACATCCTTTCATAGGCTTACTTGCCATCTGTGTATCTTGCCATCTGTGTATCTTCCTTGGTGAGGTGTCTGTTCAGTTCTTTTGCCTATTTTTTCATTGGGCTCTTTATTTTTTTATTGAGTTTTTAGAGTTTTTGTATGTTTTTGAATAATAGTCCTTTATTAGATCTATCTTTTACAGATATTTTCTCCAATTTGGTGGCTTTTCTTCTCATCTCCTGATAAATGTAAAAGTTGATGCTTAAAGGTTAACCCATGTGGAAAAGTATAAAATTATAAGTGTATGGTTTTATAAATTTTCTAAGTCAACATATTGGCTTCTAAATGTATTTTGGATTTGCAGTTTTCTCATCAATGAGGTTGAACATCTTTTCATATGATTAAGGGCCATTTCTGTTTCTTATTCTCTGAACTACCAGTTGACATCTTTTGTCCATTTTTCATTGAATTAATTGTCTTTTTTTTCCAACTGTGTCTGTAAAAATTGGGAAGATTATTTCTTCGAGGTATGACTAACATTTTTTCCCCTGTTTTTCTGTTAGTCTTTTCACTTTGTTTTTAGTTTGTTTTGCTATAAGAATTTTCTCAAATGGCTACATGGAATCTCTTCCTCTTTCCTTAGCTCAGGATTTAGTGTTAAGTGTTACTGTCTTCCAGAATTCTTTTATCTTAAGGTTTTAGTAAGTATCTCATGTTCCCTTGGGGCCTTTTGTGTATCTTTATTTTAGCATTTAATCCCAGTTCTTACCTCACCTGTTTTTCTGTAGACTGGAAACTCTTTGAGGACTAGAAATGTTTTATTCTCATTGTGTCTCCAGTGTTTGGAGTGTAAGGGTATACAGTAAATACTGGTGTTTGGTATGAATGATTATTGTTTCTTTGTTTCTTGGATTTTGGTGCCTTTGATTGTATAGCCATTGCTATCTAATTTAAGTACTCTTCATTTGCTGTTGAACTGAAGTCTTATTCATTTGTCTTGTCATCTTGTCATTTTCTGCTCTTTACTATATTTTCTTTGAAGATAGTCTTGGAGATATATTGACTTAGTTCTGGGGCCTCTGTGAAAGAGAACAGATCTTTTGAGTGTTTTACTTCTTTCTTCATAATTAAGATTTATGGTACTGTTTTGATGTAGATAAGTGATGTTATACTTGTAAATGCTTTTTCTTGATTTTTTTTTTGGGGGGGGAACAATGTGTTATATCTTGTTCTCTTTGCTTGTTTCGTATGTTCCTACAATATAATTTCATTTAAAAACATATGTACAAAATATCTGCAAATAGTAAAAGATTAGCATAATGAACTTCCACCTACTGTTCACCAGCTTCACGAGTTGGTAACTCATAGTACTTTAAGGTGAGTACTTCAAATAATATCATTGAAGTTGTATAGATTCTTAGAGGCTATCTAGGGCTAACCTCCCACCCCAAAAGGCAGGGCAGTAATCCAGATAGAATGGGAGTTTCTCTAACCATAGGGATTTAAACTTTTCTGATGCAGTTGGTTTCTTTACTGAACAGCTGCATTTCTACATTGAGCTTAAGTGTGCTTCAGAAGAAATCCTGATTGATTTCAGTTTAACAACTCTTTAGCATGAGGCTTTCAGTTTATTGAAGACAGAAATTACAGTTTTCTTAGGCTAAAAAAAAAGGTTCATTTTAAATGACATGTTAAAAAAAAACTTAGTAGTAGTAGTACTAAAAAATTGATAGACATTACACATTTTAAGGAGACTAAGGAAACAATTTCACTTTCTTTTCTGGTTTGTCAGTAGCTACTGATAATCTTATGAAGGACTGGTATTTTAAATTATTTTCTGATTTAAAACTTGAATGTATTTTAACTACATATGGGGTTTTTATTTCTTTCATGTTAAAATGGCAGTTCATAAACTAAAACCTGTTTGTTATGGTTACATTGCCTTTCAGTTCCCTCAGCATATCTAGTAGATATATGCTTTATTTATGAGATCTGTAAATAATATGCTTTTCTGTCAGAAGTTGCTAATTCAGATTATTTCATTAATTTCAGAATCATTCCATAGTAGTATATGTCAGTTATTTCATTATTAAATAATTTGGTCCAGAATATTTAAATGATTCCCTTTTCAGCTGGATTCTTCTGTTACTGGTTATGGCTTTGAATGAAGAGCCTTTCTGAGAGCAACTTTATAAACCTTTAACTTCTTCCCCAAAATGTTCAAGTCACTTAATACTTTGAGTTGCTTATGCCCTAGGATGTATATCTGTATTTACCACAATGAGAATTTTATATGGCACATACTTGTTAAATTTTCATAGTAACTACTGTTATAATTATACTTAGTCTGTATTTTATCGTTTTCTTAAACTTTTTTTTTTTGTACAAGATGAAGACTTTTATTCTCATTGGTAGTTCAAAACTAGAATATAATGTCTCTCTTCTTGATTTCTGTAGAGCAGGTTGTTGCCCTGGATGCCCAAAATATCGTAGCTGTTTCATGTGGAGAAGCTCATACATTAGCACTAAATGACAAGGGCCAGGTGTATGCGTGGGGTCTCGATTCTGATGGACAGCTTGGCCTGCTAGGATCAGAGGAATGTATCAGAGTACCCAGGTAACAAAGGTGACCAAAAAGAGGTCTTTAACAATCTTTTATAATAAATTTGTTATCTAAATTATTCTGCTTACTGTGGGCAAGTAAGAGTTGACATCTAATTACTTCTCTCTTTTGAGTCCTTAAAGGAATTACTAGGTAGGTTCTGGCCTTTAATTTGGGCTGAGTGCTATTTTTTATGTATTACATATTTTCCCCTAAATTATTTATGTTTGTAAAGAAATGGGATGGGGAATATATACTTTACTATAACTATTTTATTACTAAAATTTTTAAGCGGTTTAGGCTAATTTAAACTACTGGTTCTATCTTGAGTATCCCAGCTGTTAAAATATTTATTAAATATTGGTTGGTTGCATATTTCTCTATCTCATTTTGTATTGTTTTTATTGAATATAGAAGTCCCACATGCTTAATGTAAAAAGAATTCAGTCACTTTCCAATTTTTTACAAAGCAGTGGCCACAATTTAATTTGTTACTCACTAATTCATCATAGAATTATTTCAAAATTAAATAAATGCCTAGTCAATGTTGCGTAGTCTTAGAGATACACATAGGGCATAGCCATTGTTTTAATACTGAAAATTTTAAGAGCATGAACATGTTTAGGTAAAAATATACAGATTTAAAGAAAAGTATCCAATTTGTTTTAAATACATAAATCATACAGTAACTCACGCTTTGTTTTTTAAATTATACAAATTCTTGCTTCCTTAAACTCTTGTTCTTTCTTTCTAGTAATAGTTATAGGGACAAAAGAAAACTCTCCAGAGAAACAAAGGTATTAAACTAATTTTAGATATAAATCTAGGTAGCATTATTTTTACACACATTTAGATATTTTGTTTTTAACTTAACATTGATTAATGTTTGTTTTGGTTTAAGAAATAGGATGTAACTTACTAGGATAAGGAAACGGAACACAGGAACTAATAATATTTCAGAACAGAAACTCTTATTGTTAGAAATGAGTCTTTTTTATTTTTTATTTATTTATTTTTTTTTTAAGATTTTATTTATTTGACAGAGATCAGAAGCAGGCAGAGAGAGAGAGGAAGGGAAGCAGGCTCCCCACTGAGCAGAGAGCCCGATGCAGGGCTCGATCCCAGGACCCTGCAGTCATGACCTGAGCCAAAGGCAGAGGCTTTAACCCACTGAGCCACTCAGGCGCCCCAGAAATGAGTCTTTTTAAGCTAGGAAGGGTAGCTAGCTAGTTCCTTTAGTAAGCCTATGACCTTTCCTTGTATATGTTTATTGAGAACTTAAATGTATTCATTTAAGTATTTGTTTTAATTTATGAAAAGGTTTTTTTGGTCTTTAACATTTTATATTTGTGTTAGTAAAAATTGTCAGTTGGACTTTTGGATATATCATATTCACATGTTTCCTTGATTGATCTTGTAATTAAATTCCATAGAACTCCCCAAATTTCTTCCCCTTTATTTTTGTTTATAACAATTAAATAACAAACACAACTCCCATTATGCTTTTAGTATCTCCTATTTATTTATTTATTTATTTATTTATTTGACAGAGAGAGAGAGAGAGAGAGATCACAAGTAGGCAGAGAGGCAGGCAGAGAGAGTGAGAGGGAAGCAGGCTCTCTGCCGAGGAGAGAGCCCGATGCGGGACTCAATCCCGGGACCCTGAGATCATGACCCGAGCTGAAGGCAGCATCCTAAACCACTGAGCCACCCAGGTGCCCCGCTTTTAGTATCTCTTAATGATGGTGTTCTTGGGAGAAAATCTTTTTTCCTTAAGCTAAGTAAATTGAATTTTTTAGTCATTTCAATTTTGATTTATTTCCGAAAATGGTAACTTGCAACCATATAGCTATGAGTAGGTAATAATACAAAGCATTCATAGAAACATAGTGACCTCACATTTGTCATATCTTCTACTGCTTTTATTTCCTCCCACAAATAGCTGTTGTAGAATGGGATTTTTTATATAAAATTCTTAAAATTTTGTATTGTAGAATGGGATTTTTTAATATAAAATTCTTAAAATTTTGTGTTTTTACAATTGAAATTGTGAGATTTTTAAATCACCAATTCAGAACCGTGATTTATGTCAAAACTTTCTAATTTCTTTTATATTTATTCCATTGGTTTCTTAAAATCATACTGACATTTTTGTTGTTCTTATACTTCTGACATTTTGTTGCTCCTTATACCTCTAGTATAAGGGATTTCAGTCAGTAACCCATAGATATTTAGTAAATGGAAAGAAAGGTAACTATAAGAGAATTTTATTATATGACAGTTTATTTGAACAGTGCCCTTTAATAAATTACGCATTTGTGACTTTGCTGTTTCATAAACCTGGATGGGGACCTGAAAAGAGATCTTATTTGAGTCATTCGGTTTAAACTTGGAAGGTTTTTATTTGCTAAATGTGTATTAACTTTTAAGCTCTGTGTTAAGGCATTTCTCCTGTTCAACCTACTCAGTTTTCAGTAGACTGATCTGATTTCTTATGACATATACATAGTTTTTACTGATACTTTCATGTGTTAAAGGGCAATTTAGTATTTCAGTATATTTTGTTTGGGGCAAATCATGCTCAGAGACTGAGTTTGTCTTTGCCTGAACTCTATTTAACACAGGTTTTCTGAAGGAATTTCACAAGCCAGTAACATATGGGATAAATAACATACTTCAAACGAGTGATAGATAAATCATACTCTTGTTTCAAGCAAGAGGTGATAGTAATAAAAATCAAATTTAGTTTAGGTATACTTTTATATGACTTGATACTAGGGAGAAATGGCTTAGCCAACTAAGAACTGATTTTCTCCTGTCAGCACAAAAGTAAAAGTCCCCTGTTCTAGAGCACGTTGCTAAGGAAAGATACATCTATCAAGTATTGATGGGCAAGAGGATCTTTTCCCTAGGACTGTTGCTTGGTTTTTACCCCTGAAGGTTAAAGTCTCCTCTCCTGTGGCTGGCACTGATTACCCTGTCTTTGGAGAGCTATTTAGATTAGCTAAGACCTAAGAGTCTGGGATAGTCCTCACAAACTCTCAGTATTTATAATCTAAATGTCCTCTAGCTAGAGTTTTTCTTCATGTGTTTTTATTGGTAAGCCCCCAGTAGAGCCCCACAACAGCTGAGCCACTGAGTACATCCAAAACATGAGATTATGACATCCTGACGCAACTTATATCCAAACAGTTTAACTCCTAAGAACAGTTCCATTTTGTCATAAACAAGTGTGTTTGAAATCAAATTGATATGCGAAACAGAAATATATTTTTATGAAACACTGCCAGTGATTTTTTTTCTTTTTAAATTGTAGTACCAAACTATTTTTATTTTATTTTATTTTAAGATTTTATTTATTTGACAGAGGGAGAGATCACAAGTAGGCAAGAGGCAGGCGGGGTGGGGGGAGCAGGCTCCCTGCTGAGCAGAGAGCCCAATGCGGGGCTCAATCCCAGGACCAAAGGCAAAGGCACCCCCCCCCAAACTATTTTTAGATGCAAGGCTTTTTCTATATGCTTAGAGATGTCAGCCAGCTTTGAAATTTTTTTTTTTTTAAAGATTTTATTTATTTATTTTCCAGACAGAGATCACAAGGAGGCAGAAAAGGCAGGCAAAGAGAGAGGAAGGGAAGCAGGCTCCCTGCCAAGCAGAGAGCCCGATGAGGGGCTCGATCCCAGGACTCTGAGATCATGCCATGAGCCAAAGGCAGAGGCTTTAACCCACTGAGCCACCCAGGCGCCCCAACTTTGAAATTTTTGCATTCATTTTGAATAAACCATGTAGAAGACAGGAGGAAGCTCAACTATATGTAAATAGATATTTAAAAAATTAGTGTTTTTGGGCGTCTGGGTGGCTCAGTTGGTTAAGCAACTGCCTTCGGCTCAGGTCATGACCCCGGAGTCCTGGGATTGAGTCCTGCATCTGGCTTCCAGCTCCATGGGGAGTCTGCTTCTCCCTCTGACCTTCTCCCCTCTCAAGCTCTCTCACTGTCTCTCTCTCTCAAATCTTTTAAAAAAATTAGTGTTTATAATTTTTGTAAGAATGATCAGAAAACTGAAGAGTCACGTTAGGCTGTACTTTCTTGAAAACAAAATTCATTTTTATGCCAGTAGATAAGGCTATTGAAATTAAGTAACACTTGAAAATGAAAGAAGAATGTAAAATTAATAATAGGTTATATTTGAAACTGTTACTACTTTGTTAATCTTTTCCAGTTTCTAATTTTATTATTTTGAAATCACTACCCCCTGGGGAAAGACAGATTATTCAATACCAATGCTAGTCTCTGTAGACATACTGCATTTCTTTCTTTTTTGTTTTAAAACTATTTAAATTCAAGTTCACATATAGTGTAGTATTAGTTTCAGGGGTAGAATTTAGTGATTCATCAGTTGCATATAATACCCAGTGCTTATTACATCAAGTGCCCTCCTTTAATGCCCATCACCCAGTTACCCTATCTCCCCCCACTCCCAATTCCCCTCCAGGAACCCTCAACTTGTTCCTTATATATAAACTTTCTCCTATGGTTTGCCTGTAGACCTGCATTTCTGCCTATTTATTTCTTTTTATGTAGGATATATATTACACCTTTACTTAAAAAAAAGTTAAAGCTAATTCTACTATCTTTTAGTTTGATATAAGTGGAAATACATACTTTCCCATGCAAACTTTAGAAAACCAGTTATTGGTAATAAAATTGTAGTTTTTTTTTTTAGTTCTGTTTCTTGGACCTATGCAATAAAAACTATGAGAGGGTGGTATAACATTATCCTTGTGAGAACAGCTATTTCTCGATTATAGAAACTAATTATGTTTGACTTGTCAGCTTGGTCAAAAGTAAAATTTATTTTCTTGACTTCCTCAATTTTGAACGTATATTAAAATTTTAGATTAAAAAGAAAATGTATTTCTTAATGGTAGTGACTAGATTGTTAGCGTAAATCTTTCAAAATTAAAAGAAGAGTTGGTGCTAAGACTTTTTAGATCACTAAGGAAGTTGTGGCTTCACTGGGAAATAGAAAATTGTTATTTATGTTTAATTGGTAAAATATATTTTTAAAACCACTTTACTGAGGTATAATTGACATACAAAAAGCTGTACTTAATGTAAATGCCTTGTTGAATTTGAATTTGGCAAAATAATGTTTTAGTTCTGAAATTTTTTATTATGTAATGTAAACTTTTTACTAGTCTTTGTTAGCAGCTGTTGGAATTTTACCTTCACAAACAACTGGAAGTGCCTGGTTTATGCCTTTAATGCCCCTGTACATTAAATTGTAGGGGCACCTGGGTGGCTCAGTGGGTTAAGGCCTCTGCCTTCGGCTCAGGTCGTGATCCCAGGGTTCCGGGATCGAGCCCCATGTAGTGCTCTCTGCTCAGCGGGGAGCCTGCTTCTCCCTCTCTCTCTCTGCCTGCCTCTCTTCCTACTTGTGATCTCTGCCTGTCAAAATAATTAAATAAAATTTAAAAAAAAATTGTAAAGTATAACAGTACAGTAACACACATATTCAACAATTAATATATTTTGGCAGACTTCCCAGCAGAGGGGAGTACAAATCTTATTTCCAAGTTTATTAATACTGTTTTCTTACAAATTTCAAACATCTTTCAAAATACAGTAAAGAAGTGATCCAGTTCTTTACAGTGACTCATTTAGTGATATCATAGCCATTTAAAATGTTTGACATACTTTAAACTTTAGCGAGTTGTTTCAAATTTATAAGCATTTAGAAAATGTTGACCCTAGATGTCTGAATTCTGATTTTCTCTTCATAGTTCTGATTAATTAGGAATCCTCATGTTGTGTATATGCATAAGTATATATTTTTATTTACAAAATTTATTCTGGCTTATTTTTACTTCTTGATTTCATTTGAATAATTTAAAAAGTTAGAGAATAATTAAATATTTACTTTTGATGAATTAAAAAAATTCTATTTCATTAAGAATTGTCTAATTTGTTGTCCTTTAAGAAAAATGGAACATGGGGAACTAATATGGTAACTTATTACCGTTCAGTATTTTTCTTTTTTTTATTCCTGAAAGCTAAAAAAAAAAAAAAAAGGAAAGAAGAAAAACATCCTCCTTCATCTCCCCAAACCTTCTGTATATTAATTTACATGGAGATGAAGGGAGATTTTTTTAAAACAGTAATGCCATAGAAGAATACATTTCCTTGTCACTGTAGCAGACATGGCTAAAGAAATCAGTATTTATGTTGTATTCCAAGCCTTATGATAATTTTGGAAATGTGGAAGTCAAGTATTAATTGCTATGCAAATTTAGAAGTTTTAGGGGCAGATTTTATGAACAGTTTAATATTAAAGCTTCAAAGACTTTTTATAAACTCATCCTTTAACAGTGTATTCATCACATAATTTTTTACCAGGCACTGTGGTAAGTGCTGGGGAGCCTATGAATGTAAGACACATAGTCTGCATTTATAGAGCTTATTGTTGAGCAGAGTACAGTAGAAGTTAACAGTGATAAATTCTATGAAGGAAAAACGTAAGGTGCTATGAGAGTTTAGTATTTGAAATGTCTTATTTGGACTTGATACCTGGAACAAGTTTTTAAAAATAGTTAATATAGTTAAAAAATATTTAACATAATTCAGTGGTCAGTGTGTCATGTGCCTAATATGCATAAACAGTAACAGTAAATGTTCAGTAACTTCAGCATAGTTGCACATATCCATGTATTTTTTATTCCTGTTTTTGCATTGCTAGAGTTTGATTTTGCTAATTACAGAAAAAATGGCATTTTGCTACATTTGAAAATCTGAAGGTGCATTGGATCCTGTTAACTTGTTGGATTCTACGAAATTATAACAGTGCAACTCTCAGGTTTTGTAGTTAAGAACATAAATCCACTAAATAAAAATATTTTTAATACGACAATATGGAATTAGAGTAACTCTCCTCTCTCCTACTCAAAATTTGATTTGCTGAAGCTGCCTCCCGAAAATCATGGGTATCGACACTCTGGTCAGAACTTGCTCCGGACTCTCATATGGCAGAATCAGGTCAGGTGGCAGTATCAGGTAAAGGGAAATAAGAAACATATGTTCCCCCCCCCCCACCTTCTTACCTTGAAAACACTCATTCAGGAAAAACAAAATGACCAGGAGAAGGGGAACTGCATAAGAAACACCTGGGATGATTGATGCAGAAAGATACTTGATTTTTGTAATGTTTTAAAAATTAGCCTTCAGAATTGTATTACAGTTAAGGAAAAATCAGAAAGGGGGGAAGAAACTATAAAAATATAAGGAAAAAAATGCAAGGTGGCAGAAATATGACTGACTATATCAGTGATCATAGTACATATGAATTGATTAAATTTTTCTAGCAAAGAATTAAGTTTAATATCACTGATTTAGATGTAAAGGAAAAGGATAGCTCAGAAGGAATAGGTTTCATAATGTGAATTGGTAGCACCACATGATAAGAATCCCTATAGGTTCTAAAGGAACCGGATAGAGAACATGTATTAAACTAGGCCAAACACCAATTTTAGACAAATTAGATAATGTACATTTGTTTTACAAATACATTGCCAGGTTTCACACTTTGAGCTAAAGATTTCTTTCGATAAAAGGAAATATCTGAATTATAAAAGCACTGTGAGGAATACTTGAGGTGTGAACATAGTTTGCTTAAATTCTTTTTTCAAAGTACTTTCTCATTACACCTCTTAATTTTTTTCACATTCAATTTTGTTTACTGATGTTAGCATAAATAGTTGGGTAAAATGGACTTATATAAAAAAGCATGTACTTCTAGGTCAGTAGGAAACTATTTGCACATAATAGGTAGTCAATAAATGGCATTAATAAATATTATTCAGGATCTGTTTATTAAATGGAATTAACTGATTTTGATTTCTTTTCTTATTTTCTAGAAATATTAAAAGTTTGTCAGATATCCAGGTAGTACAGGTTGCTTGCGGTTACTATCATTCACTTGCACTTTCTAAAGGTAAGCATTTTTTATTTTCTTACCCCTTTTCAGTTTTATTACTGGATACTTGAACAGAAAGTCCTCTAACTTTGTTCTTGAAATTCAAGATTGTCCTGGTTCTTTTTGATCCTTTTCTTTTTTGTTTTTGTTTTAAGATTTTATTTATTTATTTGACAGAGAGAGATCACAAGTAGGCAGAGAGGCAGGCAGAGAGAGAGAGAGGGAAGCAGGCTCCCCGCTGAGCAGAGCCCGATGTGGGGCTGGATTTCAGAACCCCAGGATCATGACCCGAGCCAAAGGCAGAGGCTTTAACCCACTGAGCCATCCAGGCACCCGCTTTTGATTGTTATTCAGCTTCACCTGCCTGCTGAGGATTGTAGCATGGGTTACTGTGTTGGTTTTTTACCATATAAAAAATAAGCTCCAGGAGCACCTGGGTGGGTCAGTTAAGCGTCTGCCTTCAGCTCAGGTCATGATCCCAGAGTCCTGGGATCGAGCCCTGAGTTGGGCTTCCCTGCTCAGTGGGAAGCCTGCTTCTCCCTCTCCCA
Organism: Martes martes; assembly: GCF_963455335.1. Classification (NCBI taxonomy): domain Eukaryota; kingdom Metazoa; phylum Chordata; class Mammalia; order Carnivora; family Mustelidae; genus Martes; species Martes martes. The sequence goes on from NC_137902.1 coordinate 57,524,100, forward strand.
CTCTCTCTGCTTGTGTTCCCTCTCTTGCTATCTCTATCAAATAAATAAATACAGTCTTAAATAATAATAATAAAAAATAAGCTCCAGGGGCGCCTGGATGGCTCCGCCAGTTAAGTGTCTGCCTTCGGCTCAAGTCATGGTCTCAGGGTCTTGGGATCGAGCCCTGCATGGGGCTCTCTGCTCAGCGGGGAGCCTGCTTCTCCCTCTCCCTCGACCTGCTGCTCTGCCTACTTGTGATCTCTCTCTCTGTGTCAAATAAATAAAATCTTAAAAAATAAATAAATAAATAAAAAATAAGCTCCAGTGGCTTCATTATTGCTATTATTTAATTCATTCAATGTCTAGGCCTACTGTGAATACAGCACTAGGGTCTAGCTGTAGGGAAATACATGTAAGATAATAGAATAATTTTAGGGCCTATACCATCTAGGTGAGGGGGCAGATACACAAATAACTGGTTTGAGACAAAAATACTGTTTTGGTCAAGGTCAAAGTAAAGTACAATGTGAATGAAGAAATAAGTGTAATTAGCTCAGATCAATAAAGTTATTAGTAATAAAGAGGGACTTGGTATTTGATGCAGTTTTTTTTTTTGATGCAGTTTTAAAAGATGAATAAAGTATATTCAGAGTTAGAGAAATGTTGAGAAGTAGCTAGAGGAAGTGTTGAAGATTGGCTAAGGTGATAGTACTAGTTAAGTCATAGAATTAGGAAAAGTATTTTGTGTATTTGAATGTTAGCATGTAGTTTTATGTAGATATTGTGAGCGTGGGAGACATAGTGATACTTCAGTTGAAGTAATATGTTACAAAGGCTTTAAATGCCTGATTAAGGCATTTGAATTTCTGTAGGCATTGGGGAGGCTGGCATCCCTGTATTCTTTGTTGTTACTTGGTCAGCTCTTCTTTTGATATTTGGTAGGTAGATCCAAGATCAATTTAAACCCAGACGTTTTACTGATGAGGAGGGCAATTTTCTGTCTGGACTTACAGGGATTTTTTTGCCTTGTTTGGCGTCATTCACATAATATATAGTGGTAAGCAGTATGCTGCTAGCCCTTATGTTATAGTCATATTCATTCAAATAACAATATAATTACATACTATGAAAAAGGACTGTAAAGAAAAAATTAGGATATTTGGAATATATAACAGGGAGACTGGACTTAAACTAGACCACCAGGGAAAGCTTGCTGCTGGGAAAGAGTAGAAGTGAACTAGACAAAGATGGGGGGAAGGTCTACACGAAGGGAACTGCAAGTGTGTGAGAAATGGACACTGGAGAATGTAAAGGAGGACAAGTATCACTAGAGTAAGGGAAGAGACGGGTATGAAATGAGCTCGGAAACATAGATTATGTAGAACATTAACAGGCTTTGTTAAAAGTGCTTATCCCAAATGTCAGTGGGAAGGCTCTGATATCTTTTTTTCAGGTGAGCCACATTATCACATCTACATTTTAATAATACCTCTCTCTATATATACAGATGTCTGCTAGTATATGCATAAAATATTTTTGGAAGTACATACCAGTAATTGGTAAGAGTGGTTGTCTCTTGGGAGAGGACCCAACATCTAATTTTAGAGGGAAACTTACTTTATGTGTGTCCTATTTTATAGTATGAATTTTAAAAACAATTATTAGTGTGTCAGTTATTAGTGCCATTTAATAAAATAAAAAAATGTCTAAAGTTGCAAGACGTGGTGATAGTTGGGGGAGCAAAAGTGACAAGCAGAGATGGTGAAGACAGGATCTATTTGCCGTATTTTTCTTTACACTTGATCTTAGCCAAAAGGCCGAGAAGTGATGCCATATTTTTCTTTAGAAGGAAAACTGTATATTATGTGTTGATATATAATAGAGTGATACCAGTCTGTGTATAACGTAAGAGAAGAGAGAAGAGTATGTCTTCTTTAAGCATGTCTCTCTGTGTTTATGGCTCATGCTACTGAATCAGTTATAGAATCATTTATTGAGATGGAGAACACTGAGCATAGGTCCAGATATGGGAGGTAAAGTGGGGGTCATAAATTGTTTGGAACACACTGAGCTGGAGGTGCCTTTGTAATATCCAAGTATAGAGGTCAGGTAAACAATTAGATACATGGGATTATTGCTAATAAGAGAGGTCTGGTCTAGTGATAAAATTTTGAATGTGATCAGTATATAATAACTGAGGTCTTGAGCCTGGTTGAGTGCCTTTTGAGATAAATCACAGAATAAAAGTGAGACTTGAGGAATAGTTCTATCTTAAGAAACATAAGGAAATGAGTTATGTGCCTTACCCATTCATTAATAAAGTGAGTCATACTTAAAGTGTACTAATACAGAATGTTGTTCTTGATGTTTCTTTGAATGTTCTTCCATTATGTTTCCAGATAAGAAATAAACTTAATAAAGGTAAATATGTACTTCCATTTGATGAGAAGGAGAATGTCCCAAAGTAACTGATGATCTTCAAATGAAATTTTTGGGTGTGTGAGGAAAATAGTTAATTTTATAATTTCTGTTTTACAGCAAGTGAAGTCTTCTGTTGGGGACAAAATAAATATGGCCAGTTGGGTTTAGGCATTGACTGTAAAAAGCAAGCTTCACCACAGCTGATTAAGTCTTTGCTTGGAATCCCTTTCATGCAAGTTGCAGCAGGAGGAGCCCATAGTTTTGTACTCACCCTTTCTGGAGCTATTTTTGGATGGGGACGCAACAAATTTGGTCAACTAGGTCTTAATGATGAAAATGGTAGGTTCTCATTATTTATAGATAAATGTACATTAAAAGAAATGATCTTTTGAGATGGATCAGTGATTCTTAATGTCAGAAAGAAATGTACTCAAGTCTTCCCCCATATGGAGAAGGGGATGAGAAGTTTATTTAAAAATTCCATTTAATAATATTTTGAAGGGATGGTGGGAGTGCAAATGAATACCACTTTATCGCAAAATAAACTCTAAGAAGTATATCTGGAAAAATCTTTATTGTTAGATGTTCATTAAAAGAAAGTTGTGAAAAACATTACTTCAATTGGTAATCACATTATTGGCCACCATTGGTGGAAAGAGGTTGTAAAATTACTGTGGAAAGTAACATGAAGTGTTAATGTATTTGAGTTTTTCAAGGAAATATTAAAATAATCTGAGTCATTAAATCTTTATTTTGAAGCTTCACTTTTAACATTGATTTTAGAGTTGAAAATAAACAATTTGAATTTTAAGAATTATAATTACTTGAAACAAGTCAGGATCTTGAACTGATTTTTCATAACTACATTAATTCAGATGCCAGTATCTGAAATACAGGAACTAATTTCATAAAATTCAACATAATTGTCATGACTTTAGACAAAAGTGAGTTGTTGGTCTAGTAACAACTGGTAATGATAAATAAATAATACTCAGAATTTTAAAATATTTTCTTCTGCATAAGAAAAATGTCAGAGTAGGACATACTTCTTTTAAACTGCTACAAAATAGCAGAAAGTATAATTTTCAAGTATTTAAATAGAATCCTGTGAGCTTAATTATCATGAGGTGAATATAAAGAATGATACTAGAAGCAAATAGCTTTGTAATTTCTTGATTTCTAGTTCTGTAAAGATTGGCGTTAAGGGAGTTTAACACTTACATTACTTTTTAAAACCCTCCTTTCTTATAGCAGCATGAATAGAAAGACCTGGGAACCCAATTAAGTAGGCTTGTACTACTAAATCATTGAATCACAGTTAAAATTATTTATCACTGTCTACTGAGCTTGGGAAGCTGTAGAGGAAACACATTTTAGAAGAGTTTTAACTTAAAAAATACCGTTAACATCTCTTGTTGGAATTTTCAGATAGGTATGTTCCTAATTTACTAAAGTCACTAAGAACTCAGAAAATAGTTTATATTTGTTGTGGAGAAGATCATACTGCTGCACTAACCAAGGTATTGTATTCCTATAAAACTTCTTTATTATTACTCATGGTAGTAATTTATAATTAGTGAATGTTTTCATGATATTTACATTAAAATTCGAGTGTTATTGATGTCTAAAAAGTAATTTATCTTGAAGACAAGAACTAGATTATTACTTGTCAAAAACAATTTACCTTTATTTTCAACTGTTTATTGTTATGAAATGTGAGTTATGATCTACTATTAAATGTGATAGTATGTATTAATGAATTTCTCAGCTTTATGTGAAATACTGTTTAATATTTTGAATGAAAAAATTCCTTTTTAGTTTGTCAGACTTGCCATCCTCTGTGTATCAATCCCATTTATATTGCATAACTGCCTAATTTTAACTCCCATTTGGCTTATAAATACTGTACAACAAGTAATGGAAAAGAATGAATCTGCCTGTTAACCATAGACTAAGTATTACGCAAGTAGTTATAATGAACTTTCATCACAGTCTTGTTAATGGTTTTAACTCTGTCCTGTAACTTTCTTGGGTATGTGCCATTTCATTATCAGGACTGTGTAGTCCTCTAGTGATTAGTGGTAGAATGAAAATAAACACATTAAACTAACCTTTGCCAGGAATATTATTTATAGTCATGTTAACTAAAGGAACTGGCACATTTTTTATTAGCTGAATTAGAAGTGAAATTTTTTGCTGCTTTATCTTTCTTCTGCATAGTAGATAATATTAGCAAGAAAAAGTTAACTTCTAGTCAGACTTCTTTCTGCATACACAAAATTGTACACACTCCCACATTGGGAATTTTTTTATAAGAATTATTCTTAGTCATTATCAAGTATAATGTACTCAGAGTACTTTTACAAATATGAATAATTATAAAAGTTGGTTTTTAAAAATTTATATTACTTGCCTTTTAGTAAGGAAGTTTTATTTGCTAATCTTGTATTGATTTTTATCATTCAAATTACAAATTAGTCACTATAGTTTTAATAACTCATGTTGGCAAGTTATAAATCGTCATTCTCTTCTGTCATGGGTGGTTAGAAGAAACAAGGCTATATTGAAATAATAGTAAAAAATATTTTATATATTATTCCTTAGGGTTATAATATATAATATATTATTCCTTTTATATATTATTCCTTAGCTTTGTGGTAGAAAGACTCACAGTGCTAATGCTTATCAAATTCAGCCCTTCAAATAACCACTTAATCTTATTTTCCCAGGATATGTAACTACTTATATCTGTTGTTTTTTTTTTCAATTTTAATATTCTGTATTCCTCTTAAGATAGTAGCTGTTGGTACTTGTTCACTGGAATTTTTGGTATATATTATTTCTAAAAAAATAAGATAGTTTTAAATATCCTAATAGAAAAATATTTTATTTTCCCTTGATTTAAGTTAGAATACAGCTCCATATCCATATATCTTTTGTTTTTCTGGAAGAACTTTTTGCAAATAAATTAGGATTGCTTTATGAAGCAGTTTCCTTGTGCAAAACCTACCTTAGCAATTTAAAAACAGACTTTAAAAAAACAATAAATGTAAAGACATGCATGTTAATGGGTGTGAACACACTATCATAAAGATGTCAGGTTTTTTTCAAGTTCATTTACAAATTCATTATGCATATCACATATACATACATATTTTAACTTAGCAACCCTCCTTTTAAGAATCTGTCCCAAAGATAGGAAATTATATGTGCACAAAGCAGTTTAATTGCAGCATTGTTTTAATAGCAAAAGAATGAAAGAATGCAGATGTCTTTTCCATAGCACTCTAGTTAAATAAACTGTAATAACCACCCAGGACTTGTAAATCAGTATTTACAAGTCTTGTAAAATAGAATGAAGAAGATCTCTATATTATGCTGTGGAATATCTTTAGGATATATTGTTAAGTAAAAAGGTACAGAATAATTGACTTCTGTATAAGCAGGGATAAAAGATGAACATGTTACATGGTATTTGTATTTTTAAAAATTTAATAGCTAGATCAAATGTACTTTGGTTTACAGTTTCGTTTTTAGAACCTAGAACCTGTTACACATAATTAAAAAGCAAACATACATTTTTTTTTTAAGATTTTATTTATTTGACAGATAGAGATCACAAGTAGGCAGAGAGGCAGACAGAGAGAGAGGAGGAAGCAGGCTCCCTGCTGAGCAGAGAGTCCTATGTGGGGCTCAATCCCAGGACCCAGGAAACATAACCCAAGCTGAAGGCAGAGGCTTTAACCCACTGACCCACCCAGGCGCCCCTAACATACATGTTTTTAAGCACTTGTTAAAAAGTTGAAAATAAATACTAGTGGCACAACTACAAAAGGAGAATTCTTTTAATTAAGTCCTTTTAAAATATAGTATTTTGTTGTATATCACTAGTAGGAAGTAGCCTAAAGGTAAATTGAATTCACCCAAAAATTTTAAACTGCCTTCTGTAGTCTTAATTGTTAGTAATAAAATTGATAGTCTTATTCTCAATATATTACATACAGGATAGGATAAAGCAAATAAGTACTTTACTATTATTAGAAACTATGACCTTCAGCTTAAAACAGATATGAAACAATAGGAATTAAGTTAAAATCCTGTGACCTTTGCTCTTAATCACCTCTAAGAGTATCATTACAAACTCCTACTGTTTTCCTTCTAAAAATTTTTTTTGCCGTGATCACTGAATGGTCCTAGAAGTAATTAGCCATGTACAATCTGGAAACAGTGGGCATCCCATGATTGTTGTAGACTCTATATGAAAAATAACCACAGCTTCTTAGAGAAGAGTCTGATTTCATATCTCGAGGTGGGGGTGGGGGAACGTCTAAGAATAGCCTTGGCTATTATGTGTTACAAAAAAGGACTAAGGTCATGTCAGAGGGAGTTTTCACAAAAAGAAATAATAATGGCAATAAATGGAAATACAACAAACATATAAAAATCCATGATTTCATTATGATACTTTTCTTCCTCAAGTCAATACAAAGCAAACTTCATTGCTTATCTTTGAAGTTGCTAGGACAACAACTCATTTTTTAAAAAATTAGTAAATGAGAAAGATGCATTTCCCCTGCCTCCTATTTGCAGATTGTATTTCAGAGTAATTTTAGTAGTTGATGAGTTAAGTTCTTTGTAGAATTCCAACTAATAAATCTAGAAGAAATAATAAGATTAGAAAAATCTCTACTTTATACTCCCTAATAGTGGATAAAGACAAAGATTGAAACATTAAGCTTAACGTGGATAGATTAAGCTATGAAACTTGTTAACCTACTTATTTTTAACATTACCAAGCAGACATGTACTTTGGTGTGATTTAATAAAGTAATCAGGAAAATTTTAAACATGGCCTCAGTATCCGATATTAAGAAATTAAAATTAAAGGGGCCAGTTCATGAAGAGAATATAACAACTACACTTATATATGCACCCAACATGAGAGCATCTAAAATTAAACAAATAATAACAGAGCTGGAGACAGAAACAGACAGCAGTAATTGTAGGAGACTCCAGTACCCCCACTTTAAACAACACATAGGTCATCCATGTGGAAAGTCTATAAGGAAATAAAGGACTTGAACTACACTTTATATCAAATGGACTTAACAGATATACAGAGCACTCCATCCAACAGCAGCACATACACATTCTCCTCAAGGACACAACAGAATATTCTGCAGGAGAGATTATATGTTAGGTCATAAAACAAGTCTTAACAAATTTAAGAAGATTGAAATCATATCAGGTATCTTTTTTCCAATGACAGTGGTATGAATCAATAATAGGAGAGCCAGAAAATTTGCAGATATGTGGATATTTAAAAGCACACTCCTGAACAATCAGTGGGTCAAAAAATAAGTAAAAGAGAAATTAAATATATTGAGACAAGTGAAAATGGAAACACAACATACCAAAACTTACGGGATGCCACAAAAACAACTCTAAGGGGGATAGATAGTGATAATACTGTCACTGCATATCCAGTAAAGTACCTATAGCAATAAATAGCTACATTAAGAAAGAAGAAAAAGAAAGCTCTCAAAGAGACAGACTTTATACTTCCAGGAACTAGGGAAAAAGAAAACCAAACTGAGCCCAGAGTTAGCAGAACGAAGAATATTAAAAAGGTCAGAGTAAAAATAGACAAAAAGTACATTAGAAAAGATAACAAAACCAAGAACTGTTTTCCTGAAAAGAGGAAAAAAAAAATCGACAGATCTTTAGGGAAACTAAGAAAAAAACACTCAAAGTCAAAAATGGAGAAGGGACATTACAACTGATACTGTACAAATAAAAGATTTTAAGAACCTACTGTGAACAATTATATGCCAACAAATTGGATAACAGATGAAATGGATAAATTCCTGGAAACATCCAAGCTACCAAGAGTGAATTATGAAGAAATAGCAAATCTAAACAGAGCTTTAACTAGTAAGGAAATTGGATCTGGGGAGAGAAACCCCAGGACCAGATGGCTTCACTGGTGAATTCTGCCATTTAATAATAATGCCAGTCGATCTCAAACTTTTCAAAAAAAAAAATAGGAAACACTTTTAAATGTATTTTATGAGGCCACAATTATGCTCATATCAAAGCCAAACAAAGACAGTACAAACAAAATAAAATTACAGGCCAATATCCCTGATGGGCATAGATGCAAAACTCCTTAAAAAATACCAGCAAACCAAATTTAATCACATACCATGATCAAGTGAGATTTATCCCTGGGATGTAAGAATGGTTCAACATCTGCAAATCAGTCGACACACATTAGTTGTCATAAAAATCATATGATCATCCTAGTAGATGGAGGAAAAGCATTTGGTGAAATTCAGCATCCTTTCATGATAAAAATTCTCAGTAAAGTAGAGGAGGAATATGTAACATTGGCCATAAATGATAGGCCCACAGCTAATATATTCAATGGTGAAAAGCTGAAAGTTCTTCCTGTAAGATCAAGAATAAGATGAAGATGCCCACCCTCATCACCTCTGTTCAGTGTAGTACTGAATGTCTTAGCCAGAGTTATTTTAGTAGAGAAAAAGAAGTAAAAGGCATCCAAATTAGAAAGGAAAAACTAAAATTGTCTGTTTGCAGATGACATAATATTATATATACAAAACCGTATATATAGGACTCTCCCAAAACTGTTTGAACCAAAAAATGAGTTCAGTAAAGTTGCAGGATACAAAGTCAACATACAAAAATCAGTTGTATCTATACACTAAGCAAACTCTGGAAGAGAAATTAAGAAAGTAGTCCCATCTACAGTATCATCAAAAACAATAAACTACTGAGGAATAAATTTAACCAAGGAGTGAAAGACCTCTACACTGAAAACTATGTAAGGCATCAGTGAGAGAAATTGGAGAAGATACAAATCTAAAGATAGTACATGTTCTTGGATTAGAAGAATTAATTTTGTTAATATGTCCGTATTACTGAAAGTGATCCACAGATTCAGTGTAACCCCTATCAAAATTCCAGTGGCATTTTTCACAGAAATAGAAAATCCTGAAATTCATATGGAACCACAAAAGACCAGGAATAGCCAAGCAATCTTGAGAAAGAACAGCAAAGCTGGAGCATCAAGCTCCTGATTTCAAACTATATTACAAAGCTGTAGTAACCAAAACAGTATAGTACTGGCATAAACAGACACATAGACCAGTCAAACCATGGATAGCCCAGAAATAAACCCACATCTATACAGTTAACTAATCAGTGGTAAGGCACCAACAACACACAGTGGGAAAGTTTGTTCTCTTCAATAACTGGTGTTGGGAAAACTGGATATCCATATGCAAAAGAAAGAAATTGAACCCCTGTTTTTGCCATTAACAAAATATAACTCAAAGTGAACTAAAGACCTACTGTAAGACTTGAAACTAAAACTCCTAGATGAAAACATGGGGTGAAAAACATTGGTCTTGGTCATCATTTTTGGGTATGACTCTAAAAGCACAAGTAACCAGAGCAAAAATAAATGGAACTACAAATGAAGGTTTTGCACCGCAGAGGGCACAGTCAATGAAATGAAAAGGCAGCCCTATGGAATGAGAAAATACTAGCAGACCGTTTATCTGATAAGGGGTTAATATCCAAAATATAAAAGGAACTCCTATAACTCAATGGCTAAACAAATGAAGAATTTAGTTTAAAAATGGGCAAAGGACCTTGAGTAGGTACTTTTCCAAAGAATATAACAAATGGCCAACAGGTTCGTGAAAAGATGCTTAATATTAACCTCACAGTCATCAGGGAAACACAAATCAAAACCACAGTGAGGTAACACCCCGCATCTGTTAGGATGATTATTACAAAAAAAACCAAAGGGTAGATGCTGGTGAGGATGTGAAGAAAAGGGGAACCCTTGTTCCCACTGCTGGTGGGAATGTAAACTGGTGCAAATAGAAAACAATATGGAGGGAGGTTCCTCGAAAAATTACAAATGGAGCTATATGGCCCAGCAAATTCCACTTCTGAGTATATACCTGAAGGAAATAAAAACAGGTTGTTGAAGAGTTAACTGCACTCCCATGTTCACTGTAGCGGTTTTTTTTTTTTTTTTTGAAGATTTTATTCATTTATTTGACAGGGACAGTGAGAGAGGAACACAAGTAGGGGGAGTGGGAGAGGGAGAAGCAGGCTTCCCACCAAGTAGGGAGCCCGATGTGGGGCTGGATCCCAGGGGACGCTGGGATCATGACCTGAGCTGAAGGCAGATGCCCAACGACTGAGCCACCCAGGTGACCCTGTAGCATTTTTCACAATAGCCAAGAAAAAACCTAAGTGTCCATTACCAGATGAATGGATAAAGAAAATCTGTGATGTATATGCACACACACACACACACACACACAGAAGAATAATATTAAACCACAAAAAAGAGAGAAATACTTGTATTTGCAACAACATGGATGAACCTGGAGGACATTATTCTAAGTGAAATAAGCCAGAGAAAGAGAAATACCATTATCATGTCATTTATGTGGGGAATCTTAAAAAAAGAAAAGTCAAATTTGTAGAAATGGAGAATAGAATGTTGTTTTCCCAGGGTCTTGGGTTGGGGTAGTGGAAATGGGGGGAAGTTGGTCAGGGGTACAAACGTTCTGTTATAAGATGTACAGCATAGTGACTAGTTAACAATACTGTATTCTATGCCTGGAATTTGCCAGGAGAGTAGATCTGAAGCATTCTTTAAAAAAAATTAAAAAAAAAAATGTGAGATGATGAGTGTGTTTAACAACTTCTTTGTGGTAGTTATTTAACAATGTATTCGTATGTGAAATCACATTGTATACTTCAAATATATACAGTTTTATTCATGAATTCATCATACCAAAATAAAACTGGGAAAAAAAGATACCAGTTACAAAAACCATAAATAAAAAAATAAACGCTTTGCCGTTTCTGTCAAAAAAAGGAAATTAATATTAATTTTGTAAATATAATACTGTGTTATGTATTTATATATGTGCGAGGTATATGTCATTAAAGATATATACACATTCATAAGTGAAAGGATTTGATGTCCACGGTTTGCTTTAAAGTACTCTAGCACTTCTTCTTCTTCTTTTTTTTTTTTTTTTGGCTTAAAAGTACCCTGAAGAAGAAAAATGGGAGGGGCATTGATGAAACAAGGTTATTTAACTTTTGCTGCTTGTTAAAGCCAAGTGATGGTTATATGATGGTGTGTGTATATATATATTTATTTATATATACATGTCTGAACTTGTGTGTAGTTTGAAATTTTCCATGATAAAAAGTTTTAAAAAGAAAAATCAATTTCCTTACATAGTCATATATACACTTACACTACTAAATGCTAAAAGCAGAATATAAAATTGTGTATACAGCTACAATTCTGAAGAAAAGTAGTTAAATTGAAAAACCAGTTGTGCTTGTGTTAAGCTGTTATGACAAATTACTTTTTTATATACTTAACCTAATCCAGTTGTATATTTTACCATAAATTTTTTAAAGACTATATGTAGTCGACCCTTGAATAACACAGGTTTGAACTGAATGGGTCCACTTATACACAGATCTTTTTGAACAAATATATTGGTAAAGTTTTTGGAGATTACAACAATTTGAAAAAACTCATAGGTAAACTGTGTAGCCTAGAAATACCAAAAAAGTTAAGTTAGGTATTGTTCATGTTATCAGTAAGGTTTTCAGTCAGAAGTGTAGGCTATTAGTAAAGCTTTGTGGAGGCAAAAGTTGTATGTGGATTTTTGACTGCACAAGGGGTTGACGCCCCAACCCCTGCATTGCAGCAACTGTGTGTTAAAAAGAGCTATATTTGTGCACTCTGGTTTAATTGCACTCTTTCTGCAGAGGCTTTGTATAAAAGCATAACTAGTTTGAAAACTGAAGACGATAACCAGTTTTAGGTTTTGTGATATATTATAGGTTATGTACTTGGGATTCAACAAGATCGTGAATGTAATGACCATGAAAGGCAAAGCAAAAAATGATTAGTATCTCTTTAATGATGGCTTCAACTAAATATAATAATAAGAACATAGGTGCTTTTAAAATATGTGAAAATAGCCTGCACTTCTCTTAGGTTTAAGGGATTCTACCCTGAAAAGTCAGCTGTTGTCTGTTAAATTGCAAAGGCAATAGAAGAGAAAAATTGACTGCATGTATTAAAGATTAACCTGTTTTCTTAAAGATTATTCTTTTATCAGGTCTTCTAGTGATAAAGAGTTTTGTCTTTTTTTTCTTTTCTTTTTTTTAGGAAGGTGGAGTGTTTACTTTTGGAGCTGGAGGGTATGGTCAATTGGGTCATAACTCTACCAGTCATGAAATAAACCCAAGGAAAGTTTTTGAACTTATGGGAAGCATTGTCACTCAGATTGCTTGTGGAAGGTAAGCTGTTATATAAGAGAGTATCTTAGCCTCCGTAACACAATTATTTAGGATTTTTTTTTAACAGTCCAGAGGTCTTTTATTTTTTTTACACCTACCTAGTCATAAATTTATAGGGAGCAGGTTCTAGTACCTGAAGCTTCTTTCCATTGGTTCTCACAAAGTGTACTTCTCTGGGTGGAACAGGCTGGTACTTCAGTTGAATTCAGGTACTTTTTTCTTTGGCTTCCTTTTTGTCTGATCGTTTTCCTTTACATGTTTCAGGAAGCTCTGTCTTGGCTCTCAGAGCGTTTAATGTTTTCAGCATGCACAGAAATTTTCTAGACAAAAAGAATCTTGCCCTAGTTAATTTACAGCAATGGCAGCAGCATGCTTGGTAACGTTGTAGACTTCATTTTGCCATGGTAACATTTGCGGGGCATTCCTATTTGAATAGTGCCTGTCCCCTTGATGTCTACAGTATATAGTTCTTGAGGATTTGCATGTATAGGGCCAAAGGAATAATTCCTTGTTTTCTAGAAAGCCTGAAGAACTTAATGGGGTGTCTTTCCTTTTTCCCTTTCTGTCGGTCATTTTGCAGATTACTGGAAGATACCAGTTCCTAGCTGGAAGTAGGGATTTTTTTTTTTTTTATTGTTAAGCAATTTAGGAATCTAAGATATAAACTTTCTTCCCTAAATGCCTAATTTGCTGCTGAGGAATAATAGTTAAGGGGAGAAATACCTTTTCTACTGATTATTTCACCTTTCTCTATTTGAAACAAATTTAACTGGGTGGGACAAGATATGAATAATGAATATGTAATACATTGTAAATAGCATCACACTTGAAGAGAAAGTACAAATCATCTTTTTTTTCTTTTTTCTTTTCCATTTCTTTCTTTTCTTTTTTTTTTTTTAAGATTTTATTTATTGGACAAGAGTGAGAGAGACAGCCAGAGAGGGAGCACAAGCAGGGGGAGTGGGAGATGGAGAAGCAGGCTTCTTGCAGAGCAGGGACCCCAACGGGGCTCGATCCCAGGACACTGGGATCATGACCTGAGCTGAAGGCAGACACTTAATCACTGAGCCACCCAAGTGTTCCATCCACCTATTTTTAGTTTAAAGAATGAGAAAATTGATCAGTTAATTATTTAACACATAAAATTAGTTATTGGTAAAAATTGAATTGGAATACTGGTTCCCAGTTCTTGGGAGTAAATAGAAGAGTCACAACGTTGAACTTGAGCTTCACCTTTGGTGGACTAAATTAGGTAGACTTCTAAAAAACAAAATGTACTTTATTTGACTAAGTTTTGACCACTTAATTTTTTTCTATGTAGTTGATATCCCTATACAATATGGTCCCAAAAAAAATCATATATATATATATATATGGTTCAGTTTTGCCAGCTCTTAACTTCAGATACTTCAGATACTTGAAATCACACTGTAGGTAGTCTTTGGTGACTTCTTTATAACATGTTAACTTGTTTGATTCATTATCTGTATGTTGGAAGCTGGTTTGCCTTCATTAGATCTCATTGCTGTGTTTTATTCAGTTATGTGCGTATATAATTATTTACTCATCCTATTACTGCCAGGTTTTTGGGTACTGATCTTCTGGGTATATAGTGTTACTTAATCATGATTTGAATTTATATTTCCATGATTTGAGACAGATTGAATTGAATCTGTAGATCACTTTGGGAAGTATTGACATCTTAACAATATTAAGTCTTCCAAGCCATGAATAGGAGCTGTCTTTTCATTTATGTCTTTAATTTGTTCCAGTAATTTTTTTGTAGTTTTCATCATATGTCTTTTAAATTTCTTTTTGGATTATTCATTATTAGTATATAGATAACCAACTCCCTTAGCTTTTGTTTATATATAAATCTTAATTATAACTCTTAATTATAATAAAATCTTAATTCCTCCCTCACTTTGAAAGGACAGTTTGCCAGACATTAGATTCTTGGTTGGTAGTTTATTTCTTTAAGCACTTTGATTGTGTTAGCTTAGTCCGTTCTGACCTCCAGTTTCTGGTGAGAAATCTCATAATCTTATTAAGGATCCTTTAGGTGTGACAAGTCACTTCTGTCTTGATGCTGTCAGATTTCTTTCTTTATCTTTGGACAGAGTGTAATATATCTAAGTGCAGGTCTCTTTAGTTCATCCTGTTGAAATTCATTGAGTTTCTTGGATGCTTATGTCTTTCTTCAAATTTGGGAAGTTTTGGGCCATTATATCTTTGATCTTTCCCTTTATTTTTTTTTTACATTTTGGAATTCCCACAGTACCTATATTGGTCCATTTGATATCCCGTAGGTCCCTTAGGTTCTCTTCAACTTTTCTTCAGTCTTTTTTCTTTCTGTTTCGGAGACTTCTTTCTAATTCCCTAATTTCTTTTTCTGCCTGCTCAAATCTGCTTTTAGAATGTCTCTAGTGAGTTTTTCATTTTAATTATTGTACTTTTCATCTCCACAGTTTCTCTTTGTTTTTAGGCTTTCTGTTCCTTTTTATTGATATTTCCATTTTGTTCATATATGGTTTTCTTGACTTTCTTGTGTTCCTTTAGTTATTTGAACATTTTTAAGATAATTATTTTAGTTTTTATCTGTTAAGATTTTCCCTCTGGTCTTTCTTGGGGATAGTTTCTGTTGGTTTTTTGTTTTTGTTTTTCAAAGATTTTATTTATTTGAGAGAGAGAGTGGGAGCAGTGGCAGAGGGAGAGAGAGAATCTCAAGCAGACTCCCAGCCGAGCACAGAGCCCAACATGGCATTGATCTCACGACCCTGAGATCATAACCTGAGCTAAAACTGAGAGTTGGATGCTTAACCGACTGAGCCACCCAGGTGCCCCAGTTTGGGGTTTGTTTTTTTAAAAATAGACTTTATTTTTTATGGAAGTTTTAGGTTCACAACAAAATTAAGTAGAAGGTACAGAGATTTCCATTGTACTTGTACCTACATATGCATAGGCTCTTCCATTATCAACATTCTCCACGAAAGTAGTGTATTTGTTCCAATTAATGAATTTACATTGCCAAATCATTATCAGATAAACATAGTTTACATTAGGGTTCACTCTTGGTGTTGTACATTCTGTGGGTTCAGAGAAATGTATAATGACATGTATCTACCATCATAGTATTACATAGAGTAATTTCACTGCTATAAAATTCCTCTGTGATCCACCTATTCATCCTTTCCACCTACCTAACCTGTGGCCATCACTGATCTTTTTACTCTTAGTTTTGCCTTCTCCAGAATACTATGAAATTGGAATCATGTAGTATGTAGCCTTCTCTGATTGGCTTCTTTGGCTTAGTAATTTGCATTTATGGTCCCTCCATTTTTGATGGCTTGATCACTGATTTCTTTTTAGCACTGAATAGTATTTTATTGTCTGGATGTAAGCATTTCCCTTCTGAAGAACATGTTATTTGTTTCCTAGGTTTGGCAATTATGAATAAAGCAGCTAAAAATGTCTCTGTGCAGATTTTCGTGGGTCACAACTTTTTGACGACTTTGGATAAATAACGAGGAGCATGATTTGTAGATCTTATTGTAATAGTATGTTTAGATTTGTAAGAAACTATCAAACTGCCTTTTAGGTGGCTGTATCATTTTGTTTACCTGTGTTAGTTAATTTTGTTTTCCTTTAAATAAGCCACACATCCCAATTTCTTTGTAAGTCCTATGGTTTGTTTTTTTTTTAAACTGGACATTTGAATCTAATAATGTGTAGCTCTGGACATCAGATCCCTTTTCCAGGGTTGCTGATTTTTTTTTCCTGATTGTCATAGGTTATCTCTGTGGCAGGGACACATAAGCCTTGAGGTGTAAACATAAGGTCTTCTCGGGTCCTTTCTTTTCTTTTCTTCCTTCCTTTCTTTTTAAAGATTATTTATTTGATAAGGAGAAAGAGAGCATACACGAGCAGGGGGAGCAGGAAAGGGAGCCCAATGAGGGGCTTGATTCCAGGACCCTGGGATCATGACCTGAGCCAAAGGCAAGACACTTAAACAGCTGAGCCACACAGGCACCCATCTTTTCTGAGCCCGCACCTCTTCCTGGGTATGCACAGTCACTTTTTAAATTCCTTTGTATATAGAATTACTTTTGAATGTTCTCGATCTTAAATGTCTGACTCTCAGAAGGGGAAAAAAGACATTAAAAGGGGAGAAAGCATCAGCCCTTTAACCTCTAGAGGGGACTTGGGACAGTTCTTAGATTCTACTTAGATTTTCAGTAATATGGCAGACTAGATAACTTTGAATCAAAACCCCTTTTAAATAACAGGTTAGTTTGGAAGGAACTGAAGGGAATGCCACAGGGAAAAGCAAAGAAATCTGAAAACTATTTGTTTTCAAAACTATTTGTATTTGAACTGACTTTGAAGGTGCCCTGAAGGAATTTGCCAGTGTAGGTAATGTATTATCAAACCACCCTAAAACTTAGTGGCTTTAAACAGTTTCTTTAGAAAAAAGGAAACATTGTTTTATTTTATATATGTATGCATTGTTTTATTAGACACACACACACCCCTCAATCTTCTGATTGGTACTGGATTACTTGCCCACTTCTTACTATAAAACTTCTGATTGGTGTCCAGAGGTGGATCCTTATAGATGCTTTAGGCTAGAATTTTATAGGGAAGGAAAGGAGAGAACTTGGACAATATAGTTAGATGCTACCCCTTGTGCTGAATTATCTCTTATTAGGAATTCCACTATAGGTCTGAGGCTTTTTAAATTTGGACAGTTGTAGAAATTTTCGGGGTCATGCTTATGCAGCCTACCTTTGTAGTAGAAAATTTACTCAGTGTAGAGTAAGACTTTTAATAACAAGTTTATACAGAAAATTTTAGAACTGTAAAGGTTTTGTTAATGTATTTTTGAAGAGAAAAATTACATCAGTTAATTATTGTGTGCTTTTCTAAATGTAAATTGTTTGGAAGGTAACATTAAGTCTGAGATTTTCTATCATTTTACTCTAGGCAGCACACTTCTGCTTTTGTTCCTTCATCAGGACGAATTTATTCTTTTGGACTTGGTGGTAATGGGCAGCTAGGAACTGGTTCAACAAGCAACAGGAAAAGTCCTTTCACTGTGAAAGGAAATTGGTTCCCTTATAATGGGCAGTGTCCACCAGATACTGGTAAGTTTTGTTATATTAAAGCTTTGCCATACAAGTTAAAGTTAGTAAAATGTTGCTCTTAAATGATGAAGTTTTCTGTGTTTGACATGAAACAGTTCCAAACTACATTGTTTAATGAAAATACCAAGATACAGAATAGTGTATGCATTTGCTTCATTTGTCTATACTTGCTTTTTTATGCATAAGAAAACTCATGATAAAGTAGTAAAAGTGGTTTCAGAGGGTTGGGCACATGGGAACTGGACTGTGGCTAGATGCCATTGGGCAAGAGTATTTTTGTTTTGTGTAGCATACACATAACATAAAATTTATGAACTTAACCATTTAAGGTGTATAGTTCAGTAGTGTTCAGAACATTCACATTGTTGTACAACCAGTCTCCAGAGCTCTTTTCATCTTACAAAACTAGAACTTTGTATTCATTAAACAGCAACTCTGCATTCACTCCCCCCACTGGCAGGCAAATACCATTCTACATTTGGTGTCTGTGTCTTTGACTTGGCTCTAGGTACCTCATGTAAGTGGAATCATACAGTATTTGTCTTTTTGTGACTGACTTCATAAATTTAGCATAATGTCCTTAAGGTTTATCCCTTCTGTAGAATGTGTCAGGATTTCCTTTCTCTTTAAAAAAGGCTGCATAACATTTTATTGTACATATATACCATATTTTGTTCATCTCCTCACTTGTGGACGTTGGATTGTTTCCACCTTTTTGACTGTTGTGAATCGTGTAAACACGGGTGTACACATATCCCTTGAAGACCCTGCTTTCAATTTATTTGAGTACATACAGGACTTTAAAATACATGACAGTTTCTATTTTTTTTGAAATTTGAATCATGTAAATATATTCCCTACTTAAAGTATTTAATTTTTAAAATTTGTTTTCATATCCCTACTGCTTTAGCCCTATCTGTGATTTATTTATTTTTATTTTCTATTTTTTTCAGTAGATCTGGTTATTTTTTCATTGGTATTAATTTCCTAAAGAGTTTGAAACATTTGAATGCAGTTTTCTCATTTACTTTTTTAACATGCTGCAATATGCTTTTTAGGGGTAAGGGTGCCTGGGCGGTTCGGTCAGTTAAATGTCTGCCTTTGGCTCAGGTCAGGATCCTGGAGTCCCAGGATTGAGCCCTGCAACGGACTCCCTGCTTAGCAGAGAGCCTGCTTCTCCCTCTGCCCCTCACCCCGCTCGTGCTCTCTCTCTCGCTCTCTGTCAAATAAATATTAAAAAAAATAAAATAAAATATGCTTTTAAAAAATATGTATATTTCCAAATACGTATATTTCCTTTATCATCCTAAACTAATCCTCAGAATTTTCTTCCTGTTCATTTTACTATGTCTGATTTCCTTAGGGATTTTTCTTTGAATTGTGTGTTCTGTCAAGATTTTATTCAGTGATGAGCGTACAGTGAAGATTGATATTTGAAAAGGTCCATAACTTTTTATGAATGACCTTGAAGATTTTTTTTTTATTTTTTTGGTAACTAAAAGGCTATTTCACTTATGCTTTTATATAGCAAAGGTCAGCCTGGGATACTATTTTGTCTTGTTTTTGTTTCATTTTGTATTTAGTATATGCCTTCATTTTCTTCCACTCTTAGCTTTAGAACATGCATTTATTTTAGTAATACTGTTCTTGTGTCCTTAGTGGCATGTTGGTGATTTATTATATTAGTTTCTTCCATATAGTTTCTTCCACATAACAGAGATTTTATAGTTCAAAGGAGCATGAATATTGTAGGGAATCATGTATTTCTGTTTGTAAAGTTTGGTCACGTAGGGGTGCATTTTGTTACCCTTGAAACTGTACCTTGAGATTATTTGCATTCAAATGAGAAAGGAAATGGAATTTTTTAATTAACATATAGTGTGTTATTTGTTTCAGGAGTATAGGTCTGTGATTCAAAAGTCTTACACAGTATACAGCGTTCACAACATATACCCTCCCCAGTGTTCATCACCCAGCCGCCCCAGCCCTCCCACCATCCTCCACTCCAGGAACCCTCAGTTTGTTTCCTGACATTATTCCTCTCTTATGGTTTGTCTCCCTCTCTGGTTTCCTCTTGTTTCATTTAGGAAATGGAATTTTAAAATTAGTTGTTTTGCTGAAGTTTAGTTTTACAGTAGCCAAAAAGTGTGAACAACTCAAGTGTCCATCAACAGATGAGTAGATGGAAGAAAAATGTGGTATGTGCATGTAGTTGAAAATTAGCCATAAAAAGGAGTAAAATTTTGATATGTGATACAACATGGATGAACCTTGCAAATAATATGGTAAGGCAAAAGAGCTACTCAGAAAAGGACAGTATATCATATGACTGGTCTTATGTGAGGTACCTGGGACAGTCAAATGTATAGAGACAGAAAGTAGAATAGTGGTTACCAGGGCCTTGGGGGAGGGGACAACAGAGGAGTTGTTTAATGGGTACAGAATTTCTGATTGCATCGTTAGGTCTAAATGAGTCTCTTATAGGGCAGCATATAGATGGGTGTTGGTTTTTTTAATCCATTCTGATACCCTGTGTCTTCTGATTAGAGCATTTAGTTATTTACATTCAGAGTCATTATTGAAAAATACGAATGTTATGCCATTGTGTTACCTGTAATGTTGGTGTTTCTGATGATGTTCTGTGTTCCTTTCTTTTTTTGTTGCTTTTGGTGGTTTTTTCCCCTGAAGAGACCCCCTTAATATTTCTTGCATGGCTGGTTAAGTAGTCATGAATTCCTTTAGTTTTTGTTTGTCTGGGAAGCTCTTCATCTTTCTTTCTTTTCAGAATGATAGCCTTGCAGGGTAAAATATTCTTGGCTGCACTTTTTTTTCCCTTTCAGCACTTTAAATATATCCTGTCGGCTACCTGTGTGGCTCATTGGTTGAGCCTTTGCCTTTGGCTCAGGTCATGATCCCAGGGTCCAAGTATGGAGTCCCACATGGGTCTCCCTGCTCAGCAGGGAGTCTGCTTCTCCCTCTCACCCTCTCCCCTCTCACGTTCTCTCTCACTCACTCTCTCTCTCAAATAAATAAATAAAATTTTAAAAATAAATAAATAAATATATATATATCCTGTCATTCTCTTCTGGCCTACCAAGTTACTGTGACAGATCTGTGATCCTGATCTGTCTTCCCTTGCAGGTTAAGGACTTTTTTTTTCCCTAGCTGCTTTCAGAATTCTTTCCTTGTTTGTGTATTTTGTGAATTTGATTATGGTACCCCTGGCGATGGCTGGCTTTTATTGAATTTAATGGGAGTTCTCCATGCTTCTTGGATTTTGACGTCTGTGTCCTTCACCAGATTACTTAAGGGGAAGTGTTTAGCTATAATTTGCTGAAATAAACTTTCTGCCCCTTCTATCTTTTCATCATTCTGGGACTCCTATGATATGAATGTTACTGTGTTTTAATAAGTCAGAGTTCCCTAAGTCTACCTTTGTGATCCATCATCTTTGTTTCCCTTCTCAGCTTCATTATTTTCTGTAATTTTATCTTCAGCATCACTGATTCATTCCTTTGCTTTATATATCTTCATTGTTATGGCATCCATTTGGGTTGCTGTCAGCTATAGCATTTTTAATTTCAGCTTGACTAGGTTTTAGCTCTTTTATCTCTGTAGTAAGGGATTCTCTAGTGTCTTCTATCCTTTTTTCAAGTCCAGCTAGTATCCTTATAATTGTTTTAAATTCTAGTTCAGACATCTTACTTCTCTCTGTATTGCTTAAATCCCTGGCTATCACTTCTTCCTGTTCTTTCTTTTGGGATAAATAAATAAAATAAATAAAAATAGGGGCTCCTGGGTGGCTCAGTGGGTTGGGCCTCTGCCTTCGGCTCGGGTCATGATCTCGGGGTCCTGGATCAAGCCCCGCATCGGGCTCTCTGCTCGGTGGGGAGCCTGCTTCCCCCTCTCTCTCTGCCTGCCTCTCTGCCTACTTGTGATCTCTCTCTCTCTGTCAAATAGATAAATAAAATCTTTTAAAATAATAATAATAAATAAATAAATATAAATAAATAAAGCAAAATAAAATAAAAATTTTTTAAGTTAAAAAATAAAGGAAGGGGCACCTGGGTGGCTCAGTGGGTTAAAGCCTCTGCCTTCGGCTTGGGTCATGATCCCCCGGGGTCTTGGGATTGAGTCCCGCATCGGGCTCCGCTCGGCGGGGAGCCTGCTTCCTCCTCTCTCTCTGCCTGCTTCTCTGCCTACTTGTGATCTCTGTCTGTCAAATAAATAAATAAAATCTTAAAAAAAAAAAACAAAACACAACAACTGACAGTATTGAAACCCTTTCCTTTTTTCCAGTCAGTGGTTTTGGGGAACAGTTTTCTTATACAGTCCTATGTGTGTGTGTTCACTGATCCCTCCTCCGCCCCCAGCAAACTCCTTCTCTCTCCCCTTTTCTCTCACTACCCACTCCACCACTAGGGCTCCCTCCCCTGTGCAGTGCTGGTGACTTTTTTCTCCCATGAATCAACTCTCCACAGTTCTTACCTTCCATCGGTCATTTTTTCTGTTTATAGATGTGTAGCTTTGTACTCTAAGGCTTCTCATTGATTTCTTGGGTGTTTGGGATGATTTGATACTTATCTAGCTGTATTTGAGGAAGGAGACAAACTTACCATCGCCCTACCCCTCCACCATCTTAACCCCTCCCCAGAGTTTCTGACTGTGTCAGCGAAAACTTTCTGGAGATCAATAATTGGTAGATGGACATTTTGAATGTACTTAATGCCACTGAATTATACAATTTAAATGGTTAAAATGGGAAATTTTGTGTTTATTTCACCACAAATTACATATATGTGTATCATATATATAAGGGTTGATAATTATTTTGCACTATACTAAGGCTGTGTAGGATAAAAACTAGCTAAATGTGAATTTATATTTTTTTAAGATTTATTTCAGAGAGAGAGTGTGAGTGAGTGGGGTGGGAGGCAGAGGGAAAGAGTCTTCAAGCAGACTGCCCACTGAGCACAGAGCCTGACATGGGGCTCAATCTCAGGACTCATGAGATCATGACCTGAGCCGAAACCTAGAGTCAGACGTTCAGCTGACTGAACCACCCAGGCACCCCATTAAATAAGAATTTCCTTGGTCCCTTCGGAGGTGAAGCCCATGGCCCCCACCATAAATCACATTATTAGCATAAACTGTCTGTTGTGGCCTCAAGATCACAGGTGAGCAAAAACATTCTTATTCCAGACTTTGGAATTATGCCCTTTGAGCTTAGCACAGAGCAGACCTTTCTTTAGAAGGTATAATGTTTGGACAACTGTGTTAGTGTTCTAGGGCTGCTGTAACAAAATACCACAGACTTGGTAACTTGAACAACACAAATTTATTGACTCAGTTTGGAGTCTAGAAATCCAAGAAAAAGCAGGGTTTCTTCTTCCTCTTTTTAAAGATTTTATTTACTTATTTGAGATAGAGCATGCAGGAGCAGGGTTGGGAGGGGCGAAGGGCAGAGGGAGAGGGAGAAGCAGAGAGCCTGACATGAGATCATGATCTGAGCCAAAAACACTTAGGCACCTGAGACACCCAGGCACCCCAGGGTTACTTTGTTGTGAGGGCTATAAGGGAGCCTCTGTTCCATGTGTTTCTCCTAGCCTCTGGTGGTTTGCTAGCAGTCTTTGGCATTTCCTGGCAAGTAGATCACTGCCTTCATCTTCACATGGCATTCTCTTTCTGTGTGGATCTGTGTCCAGATGTATACCTTTTGACCCCCTACACCCATCTTGTCCACCCTACCACCTGCCTTACCTCTGGCAACCACTGATTTGTTCCCTATATCTATGAGCTTTTTTCACCCTTAAGATTCCACATAGAAGGAAGTGAGATCATACAGTATTTGCCTTTCTCTGAGTTATTTCACTTAAGCTAATACTCTCGAGGCTCATACATATTGTAACAAGTGGCAAGATATCGTTCTTTTTTATGACTAAATAATATTCCTCTCTCTGTATGTGTATGTATCATATTTTCTTTAACCATTCATCTATCAGTGGATACTTAGGTTGCTTCCATGCCCTGGGTATTGCAAATAATGCTGCAGGAAATGTGGGAGTGCATATAGTCTCAAGTTTGGGTTTTTTTTGTTTTGTTTTTTTTTGTTTGTTTTTTTCATTTTCTTTGGATAAATACACAGAAGTAGAATTGCTGGATCACATGGTAGTTCTATTTTTAACTTTTTAAGGAATCTTCATACCATTTTCTGTTGTTGGCTATACTTATTTACATCCTCACCAACAGTGCACAAAGGTTCCCTTTACTCCACATTTTCACCAGCGCTTGTTATTTCTTGTGTTTTTAATAGTAGCCAGTCTTACGGGTGATATCTCTGTGTGGTTTTGATTTGCTTTTCTCTAATGATGAGTGATGCTGAGCACTTTTTCATATACCTGTTGGTCATCTGTATATCTTCCTTGGAGAAAAGTTTATTCTGATCTTCTGTCCATTTTTAATCAGGTTATTTGCCTTTTGCTATTGTTTTATGCATTCTGTATTTATTTTGGATATTCAACCCCTTATCACATACATCATTTGTAAATACTTTCTTCCATCCCGCAGGTTGCCTTTTAATTTTGTTGATGGTGTCCTTTGCTATGCAGAAGAGTTTTAGTTTTTCTTGTCTTTGCTTTTGGTGTCAAACCCAAAAAATAATCTCTAAGACTGATGTCATCTACTGCCTTTGTTTTCTTCCAGGAGTTTTATGATTCAGGTCTTAATATTCGAGTCTTTAATCCATTTTGAGTTAGTTTGTGTTTCCAGTTTCATTCTTTTGCATGTGGCCTTCCAGTTTTCCAACACCATCTATTAAGAGGTTGTCCTTTTCCCATTATATATTCGTGGCTCCTTTGTTATAAATTGGCCATATATTTGTGGGTTTATTTCTGGTTTCTCTATTCTGTTTCATTGATCTAAGTGTCTGTTTTTATGCCAATACTATACTGTTTTGATTATTATAGCTTTGTAATATAGTTTAACTGCCCTAGGTTTTGGTTGTCTCTCAAACCTTTGTGATTGTCCAAGCAGTCTTTTATTTTTTGTGGCTCCCGGTAATTGAGGGTGTGCCAAGGCCTGTGGGTGTCCCAAATGGGAGGATCTCAGACAGCACTTAGATTCAGGTTGATTGGAAGCCAGACACTCAGGTAGCAGCTTTTAAGGTATGCAAATATATACGGTACTGTAGGACCACAAGTGAAAGTCCCACTAGCCACCAGAGAGACTAGAGGGGTCCCCTGGGCAGTAGTCATGAAAATCAGGACATCAAATAATGGTCCAAGCTCCATTCCAGGAGATAACAGTGACTTGTAGTAATGCAGAGGGACAGGGCAAAGATGTCATCTGTTTGCCTTAGTCCCTAGAGATCACCTTAGTAAGTTGATAGATGTATGCTAAACCAGAATCCTGTCCCTAAGGTTGAAGCTCCAGGACATGCAAGTAGACCTTTTTCACAGAAAGAATGGGGGTGTAATTCAGTCTGCTGTTTGTGCTGTGACTGGGGGGTGGTAGCCAGTCAAGAACTCTCTTTAATTGTTACAACCCATGAGACCCCCGTCCCAGGAATGCAAATCCTGCAGTCCATCAGAACCTGGCACTCAAGGGGTATCCACTGCTTGGCAGCCACAAAAACCAGGACACCAGATGTGTATACAGTTCCTCTGTGGGAGGTAATTGTGCTCTGGATTGTGGCAGAGGGAGAGCACAGAGATAAGGCCCTCCCTCTGAGGTCTCTGGGGAGGATTACAGTAGGCCCTTAGCCCTGTGTTCAATTAGAAGCCTGCTTCTCAGACCAGAGCTACAGAAATAAGCTAATGGGACTTTTACAGAAAGATTGGACATCTTTATCGGTTGTCTCTTGCTATACCCTAGGGGTGGTAGCTGTTTAAGAACTTTTTCTGTTGAATAAAGTCCTGTGAGACCTGTGAGCATAAACCCCACTGGGTCCCAGAGCCAGGTGACCTTAGAGGGTGACCTAGAGGTGTTCCCTGGGCAGCAGCCACAAAAACTGGGATGCCAGACCAGGATACAAGCTCCTCTCCAGGAGATAACTGACAAGCTGAAGTGAGGCAGAGGAAAGTTCCTATATAAAATGTTTCATTTCAGCTTAACAAAGCAGAATTACAAAACTGTTGTGAATTAGATATCTTTAGAAGAAGAACCGATAGCTCCCTTATATATCCGAAAAACAGAACATTAAAACAAAGTTAAACATTATTCTAAAGAAATAACCACAATAAATTTTTCTTCATCAGTTCATCCATTCCAGTGTGAGGTGTTCTTTATCTGAGTTATGTTTCCTCAGAGGCCTGTGCCTGAGTGTCTATTCTGTGAAGCATAAGTGGTTTCATATACACAGTACAGTCCTTTTTGCATGCCTCTGGGATGTCCTTCTTTTTTGAAAATGCAAACTCTGGCTTCTACCAGAGTTTATAGGAGAGATTTCAGATAAGCATTAGTGTAAAATCAATAGATGACAGAGGCTTAAAATGACTGTGACTAGTTTATTGCTGATAATTGTCAAATGGAAAGATCTAAAGAGGAGGGTTCATTATAAGAATAATATGGCTGACAGGGATATTTGGTTATGTCTGTGGCATGCAAAACACATTTCTAAAAATGATGATTAAGCTTGTTTTCATAGAAGACAGTGACTCTTAACATCTGACTCATAAATATAGAGGCCCGTAACTCTTTTTTTTTTTGTAACTCTTTATAGATGAAAAAATGTTAAGATATAACATGATAATCCTGAGACCTAATGTACCAGGAATAACACTAAGAATATCAAGTAAAGAGATTTCACTTGATAAAAAATCAGTATTTTTTATGACTTCATAGTAAGTCTGAAATACATCCCATTTGCAAACCAAGAAGATACTAGATATGAATTAAAGCAGTAAGAATATACCACAAAACATTTAAAATAGTAGTTAAATAACAACTGAAATTAGAACCAATTAGACTTTGATAAATATAGGAAAATAAAAACAATTTCATAAGAGTACTGAATAGTGCTTTACTTCACATTTAAAAATATGTAAAACAAGGATATTGACAAATCTCCGGGGACTTATCTTAAGACAAACAATTTTTGAAATGTTTGTATTAATTACATTGTACCATATACATTTAACTTAGGGAAGATTAAGTGTCTCTTCTGATTTGACAATTCTTCCCGTGCAACTCTTGAAATAGTAACACATCAAACAGAGCTAATTATTTCTAGCATCTCTTACATATTAAAAGAATAACTTTTATAATTACCCAAGCCTTTCTGGAAAATCTCAAAGATATTTTCACAGATGTGTAAAAGGTATTTTAGAAGTTTCGTTTTCCTATATTTAGGATATGATTTTGCGAATCATGTTCATTTGCTAGAGCTGCCATAAAAAAATACCACAGACTGACTGCCTTTATACAACAGAAATTTATTTTCTCACCGTTGTAGAGGCTAGAAGTCCATGATCAAGGTGTCATGTTAGGAGTTTGGGTTTCTTCTGAGGCCTCTCTCTTTGGCTAGCAATGGTTGCCTTTTTCTCTGTTCTCACATAGCCTTTTCTCTGTGTGTTTGCATTGCTGATGTCTTTTCCTCTTACAATAAGGACACCAAGTACCCTAACAACTTCATTCTACCTTCATCTCCTCTTTAAAGCCTGTCTCTAAATACAGTTACATTCTGAGTTACTGGGGGTTAAGACTTCAACATGTGAATTTTGGGGAAACAATTGAACCCATAACAGGAAGGCAAAAATCAAAGAAATCGTGAGAGGAGATTTGAACACTTTATTAAGATAACAACTATTGATGTTAGAAACAATACTTGGTTACTTATTTTATCAAAGTGACAGTAAGAGATTTCAGAATAAATGTGGAGGGTAATAAGATTGAAAATAACTTTTAGTTCTTCCAAAACTGAGGACCATTTGTTTTTTTTCCCTCCTTAAATAATGAAAAACAAAGTCAACATAAAGCATTAAAGATTATTCTAGTAAGACACAGAATTTTCTCTATCAGATTACACAAAAAAGTAAAGAATAATATTTTATATCATAGGTAAAGGCATTAATCATTAAACCATGGGAGCACACCCTTCAAAATTGAATGAACTTTGCTAAGATGTTAACACATTTTATAGCTTCTTTCAGAATAAAATATAAACCAAGGCAAATAAAATTCACTTGCTACATTGTCTTCATTTATATTCTTTCATGTTCTAAAACAAACAGACTTCCATCAGGATAGTGGTATTGTCTCAGAGGGTCCATGAAATCAAAATGACTTTCGTATTATTACTAAGATGTTCTCTTTGTTAACATGTAGTATGTTCATTATTGCTCATCTTTAAATTGAATCAGTATTTAAAATTTTCATAGTTTTAGGGGTCCTGGGTGGCTCAGTTGATCAAGCATCCAACTCTTGATTTTGGCTCAGGTCATGAAGTCATGATCTCAGGGTCCTGGAATTGAGCCCTGCAATGGGCTCCATGATTAGAGGGGAATCTGCTTGAAGATTCACTCCTCTGCTTCTCCCTCAGCTCTGTGTGCTTCCTCTCTCTCTCAAATAAATAAATCTTTTTAAAAAAGGGGGGGGTGTTGGGAGACACCTGGGTGGCTCAGTTGGTTAAGTGTCTGCCTTCAGCTCAGGTCATGATGCCAGGGTCCTGGGATCAAGTCTCACATCAGGCTCCTTGCTCAGCAGAGAACCTGCTTTTTCCTCTGCCTGCTGCTACCCCTGCTTGCATGCCCATAGTCTCTCTTGGCAGATAAAACCTTTAAAAAGAAAAAAAGGAAGCTTTTTTTTTTCCCCTTAACTTTAAATTCTAATACAGTATTGGTGCTTTTTAACCTCTTAAACTCTGTTTAAGAAGCTGTTTGGGGTCCTGAATGTCCTAAAAGTATAAAAGAATTCAGAGACCATCAAAAAGTACTCATTTTTCCTCGTAAATCAAAAGCACATTCACGGGCAACTGGGTGGCTTAGTTGATTAAGTGTCTGCCTTCTAAGCCCAGCATGATCCCAGGGTCCTGGGATTGAATGTGTGTTGGGCTCCCTGCTCAGTGGGGAGCCTCCCTCCCTCTGCCATTCCCCCTGCTTGTATTCACACTTTCTCTCAGATAAGTAAATAAAATCTTAAAAAAAAAAAAAAAAGCACGTACATAGTTGTATCTCTCTGTTAGTACTGCTCCTAAATAGAAGTACAATTTACAGAATAGTAAATAGCTCAGTAATACCTTTCAGGTGGAGAGATTCCGAAAGGGTGCTCTAATCAGGGCTTAGTATTGGTGGGCAGGGAGCCCTGTTTCAAAGTCTTCACAATTTTTTCTGACAATGTAAAAAGTATTTTGTAAAGAGCAAAGAAGAATGTGAAATAGCCCTTCTAGATAGGACAATATGTACTACATAAAACTAACAAATCAGATCATTGGTATATACATAGATATTCAGATCATTCGAATTTAATGGAAAGTCCAGGGAGAGGGGAATTCTATGTAGGTATTGTATGTAAGTTTTATTTCAGGTACAAACTCTAGTTGGTTGGTAATGGTTCTTGGAGATATATATTGAGAAGGACTTTGAGAGAACACGTTGTTGGAGAAGATTGTCAGGATTTTTAGCATTGTGGTTATAGGTGGAAGAAGTAGTGCCTTTTCATAACTTTTTAAAACAAGGCATCACTAATCTGAGAAGGGAGGAGAATTACTCAACACATGAAAATTGGGGAGAAAAAGTCAGTTTAGATCGTAACCTAATAGTGTACACTAAGTTATAAAGGGATTAAAGAATTAAATGTTAAAAAGTTCTGGGGCACCTGGGTGGCTCAGTCGTTAAGCATTTGCCTTGGGCTCACCTCATGATCTCTGGGTCCTGGGATCCAGCCCCACATGAGGCTCCCTGCTTGGCAGGAAGCCTGCCTCTCCTTCTCCTCCTGCTTGCATTCCCTCTCTTGCTGTGTCTCCTCTGTCAAATAAATAAATAAAATCTTTAAAAAAATTTTAGAAAGTTCTTAAGAAAATGATTCTCTGATTCAAACATAGGAAAAGCCTTGGGGTTCCTGGCTACCTCAGTCAAAAGAGCATGTGACTCTTGATATCGGGGCTGTGAATTAGAGCCCCACGTTGGGTGTAGTGGATCAAAATTAAGTAATTATTTAAGAAAAATGGTTGTAGGGGCGCCTGGGTGGCTCAGTGGGTTAAAACCTCCGCCTTTGGCTCAGGTCATGATCCCTGGGTCCTGGAATCAAGCGCCGCATCAGGCTCTCTGCTCGGCAGGGAGCCTGCTTCCCTTCATCTCTCTCTGCCTGCCTCTCTGCCTACTTGTGATCTCTGTCAAATAAATAAATAAAATCTTAAAGAAAAAAGAAAAAAAAAGAAAAATGGTTGTAGCAAATACAGACTAAGATTAATTAGCCTGAATATCCAAAGTGCTCATGCATATTGGTGAGAAAAACAGTGAGACACTTAATAAATAAATAAGACAAACATTAACACACTCAATAGATAAAGGAAATTAATGGAAATGCCCAAAGAGGAAATTCATGTTACTAAAACCCATGCAAAAATTATTACCCTCTTGGAGTACCTGGGTGGCTCAGTCAGTTTAGTCTTGACTTTGGCTCAGGTCATGATCTCAGGGTTGTGAGATCCAGCCCCATGTGGTGCTCCACACTCAGCAGGGAGTCTGCTTGAGATTCCCTCCCCCTCCCCCTGCTCATGCACTCCTCTTCTCTAAAATAAATAAATCGTCAAGAAAAATTACTCTCAGGGTGCCTGGGTGGCTCAGTCGGTTAAGTGTCTGCCTTTGGCTCACGTCACTATCCCAGGGTCCTGCGGCGATTGAGCTCTGCATGGGGCTCCCTGCTCAGCGGAGAGCCTGCTTTTCCCTCTCCCTCTGCCTGCCGCTTTGCCTACTTGTGCTCTCTCTGTCAAATAAATAAATAAAATCCTTTAAAAAGAACGTTATCCTCCTTAGTGTCAAAGAAATACAAGTTTAAAAAGCAAGAGATGAATAAATAAATGGAAAAGATCAAGAGTTAATTTTTTTCTGTTACAGGGTAACAAACTATGTAGGTAAGGAAGCTAATGGGCCAGCTACAAGAGGAGGAAGTAATGTTAGCATATCATCATTTTTCAACACACAGTGAATTAATGGTCTAAGCACGGAGCATCAGTGGTTCCTAACATTGCAGAAAGGAACCCAGCCACACATTGTGTGCTTCCTGATGGAAGAACAGCTCCTGCTACCACCTTGTAATAGTTTTGTTGAAACATTCAGACTTTAATTAAAGCCTTTCTAGGTCCAGCCACCAATTTACAGGAGGTACAGAAGACCAAGAGAAATGTGAGGGGAAACCTTGAGGATACAGTTAGCAAAATTCACTCTGCAAAAGCTGTATAAGACAGATGACTAGATTTTATAAACTTTTTGGAGGAGTGATTACAAGGAAATTAAGAAAAGTAATTTTTGGTACCTCCCTCATATCCCCAAGAAACTTATTCATGTACTGTACTCATCTTTCTTCTTGACAAGAGAGCAGAATCACTATCCCTAAATTATTTTAGGGATAAATGAATAACATCCTGCTAAATCTTTTAAGGAAGCTAACAGTTTCAAGTAGATTTGTGAAAATGATATAGAGAAAAGATTTTAAGTTGAATCATTGGTTTATTTAATATTTTAGATTTACCCTTTTAATCTGTTCTTAGAAGTTATTTTTGCCATAGAGCATTCTTGGTACTTGTGGAAAATTTAGTCATGTTGATGTTTTGAACTCTGAAGTTCTCAGTATGTTCTGAGCTAGGTAAATATTTCTTTGTATTATATATTGATGTTAAATATTTAGTGAGTTCTTTTACAAATCAAACATTGTGCTTGGTAGTAGGGAATAATCAAGGAAATTAAGCTGTGGTCCTTAAGAATTTATAATTCCGTAGCAGCCATGGTTACAAATAATACAAGGTAAAGAACTAGCAAACTAAAGGGTGGTGGGGGTCAGGAGTAGGATGACAGAAATGTATTATATTTGGAAATAATGAGACTTAATTGGCCCAGTATTGGGCTTGATGTTTTGGTATGTGATACCGCTAAGTGCTTAGCCCAGCAGTCCTTTTTTTTCCTCCCCCACAGTACTTTTGATAATAGATGCTCTTTCCATTTTGAGAAGCAAAAAAGAAGAAAGGATGAGGCATTGAATATCTTTTTGAAAAAGAACTTTATTGTCTTAATTTTACTGCTGCTAAATTTGCTTATTATTTTGGACTGCATTTGGTTTGTTGGTTTTTTGTTTTTTTTTTAAGATTTATATATTTTTTTTTGAGAGAGAGAGAAAGACACTGCAGGTGGGGAAGGTGCAGAAGGGGGAGTCATAAGGAGACTCCCACTGAGAGCAGCACACAGCCTAACATAGGGCTGGATCTCACAGCCCTGAGATCTCAACCTGAATGGAAACAAAGAGAGCTTAACCGACTGTGCCACCCAGGTGGTTGATTTGGGTTTTATTGATATAAAGTTGCCAATGAAGAGCTGTGTGTGTCATCTTACTTTTGTACAGCTATAGTAAAAGAAAATTTTGCATTATCAAGTATTTTACTCAAGAAGTTTTAACATTTACTTGTTTGTTGTCATTCTTTTTTAAAAATTAATATTATTTCTTCTGAGCTTTTACACCCTTCGTTCAATTTTTACATCATCTTCAGTTTAAACTAAAATATGTTGAGATAAAAAGCGCATAGACTAGAAACACCGCTTTATTGTGCAAGCTGGAAGAAAGACTTGCAGACTTACCAAGTGCTCGTTATGCTTGTAGAATCATTCAGTGTGTGTCACTCGGTCAGTCTCTTTTCCACAGTAATCAAAATATTCCAAGTCATTTTATACTGTTGAATGCTGAATGGGATGTCTAATTGAGTTAGATTATTAAGAGAAAAATCCAATAGCATATTTGATAGCCTGAAAATGTCATATAAATCTTGAATTTCCTTACATCTTATTTTTATTACAGATTCTGAAGAATATTTCTGTGTGAAAAGAATTTTCTCCGGGGGCGATCAAAGCTTTTCACATTACTCTAATCGCCAGGTAATAGTAGTCATACAAATAATTACTGAGCTCAGATAATTTTGAATAATTTTTAAAGCCCATGTTAATGTTCTTTGTATGTTACAAAGTAATTGCCTTAAACTTTTTTGCCCCCAAGTCTGCAGAATTTTTCTGATCCAGTTGATAAGTACTGTTTCAGGTATTTAGTAGAGATATACTCTGTTAAAAAAAAACGAAATACATAGTGGAAACTTGTCTTGGTTTAAGTTATATATATATATATATCTGCTCTCTGGCTAATCTACTTACTTTAAATTTAGAACTGTGGGCCACCAGATGACTTTAGATGTCCTGATCCTTCAAAACAGATCTGGACTGTGAATGAAGCTCTAATTCAAAAATGGCTGAGCTACCCCTCTGGAAGGTTGCCTGTGGAGATAGCCAAGTAAGAAAAACATTTTGCCTACCCAACACAAACACAACCTCTTACCTCCATGGTAGTGCTATCTTGTACTTAGAAGTTTTTGTTTAAATAAGTATTTTATTAATATCACTCACTAAAAAAAAAAATCACTCACCAAATAGTTTACATAAGTTTAAATGTCTGGAATTTCTATAATGATACTTTAAGAGCTCTCATTTGAATATATTTATATGTTTTAATTCTTTCATATATATAATATTAAATGATAACTTGAAATAGTAAATACAACCACTAGGATTAGATTTGAAATAATGTTACTTCTAGCTTTTTAGTGTTCAATGTCTTTTAACTTTTATGCTTCTTAAAAGATTTAAGTATTAAATCTTTCTTGAATATTCTGCTTATAGATGAACTTGTTTAGTATTTAGAGTTTTCTGTTGTTGCAGGTGGCGTTGGTTTTGGGGATGAGGGACTATATCTGATAAGCTGTTTTTACTTACTTTTTATTTCTTTAAAGATTTTATTTATTTATTCATGAGAGACAGAGAGAAAGAGAGAGGGGCAGAGGGAGAAGTAGGCTTCCCAATGAGCAGGGAGCCCGATGGGGGACTCAATCCCAGGACCCCAGGATCATGACCTGAGCCGAAGGCAGATGCTTAACCATCCGAGCCACCCAGGAGCCCCGATAAGCGGTTTTTTAAAATTATAGATTGTTTTCCTAAATTAAAATTTTTCTTAAAAGCCCCAAAAAGTTGGGATGCCTGGGTGGCTCGGTTGGGCGGCTGCCTTCGGTTCAGGTCATGATCCCAGCGTCCTGGGATCGAGTCCCGCATTGGGCTCCTTGCTCCGCAGGGAGCCTGCTTCTCCCTCTGCCACTCTGCCTGTGCTCGCTCGCTCTCTCTCTGACAAATAAATAAATAAAATGTTTAAAAAAAAAAAAAGCCCCAAAAAGTGGATTTCAGAAAAAATAATAACATCTGATATTAGATTTACCATCCTGTATAATTAAGAGAATTAAATGTATATGTTTATGTAAAAAAAATATTTTTTTTCACAGCATTGGATTTGTGTCTGTGATCATACCACCCTGAATGCACCTAATCTCATTTGATTTTGGAAGCTAAGCAGGGTTGGGCCTGGTTAGTACTTGGATGGTAGACTGCCTTGGGAGTAGTGGGTGCTGCAGGCTTTAAAAAGAAAGAAAGAATGAATGAATATCAGATCAGTTTGATGAATTTTAGAAAGTCTAGGATAAGCGGTATTACTTTAACCTTTAGTAATTTAGTAATTTATAAAATTCTGGTTTATACTAGTTGAATATTGGTTAGAGGAGTGCTCTGTGGCATTAAATAGTATATTAAATATTTTGATTAAAAAATGTGGACACTGGATTTCTCATTTTGTGATTTGGGGATTTTTAACTTTCTTTTTAGTGAAATAGATGGAACATTTTCTTCCTCTGGTTGCCTAAATGGAAGTTTTCTAGCTGTGAGGTAAGTGGTAATTCTTTGGTATGCACAATTTTTAAAATTTATTATATTAAGTAATATATTAAATTAATGAAATAACTTTAAGGGTTTATTATTTTTTTTCTCTTTCTCTTCTTTTTTTTGTTTCTCTTTTATAGCAATGATGATCATTATAGAACAGGC
The DNA here is from genome assembly GCF_963455335.1 of Martes martes. Classification (NCBI taxonomy): domain Eukaryota; kingdom Metazoa; phylum Chordata; class Mammalia; order Carnivora; family Mustelidae; genus Martes; species Martes martes. The sequence goes on from NC_137902.1 coordinate 57,559,141, forward strand.
ACCAAATTTTCGGGGGTTGATATGAATGCTGCTAGGCTTTTATTCCACAAACTTATACAACCTGATCATCCTCAGATATCTCAGCAGGTTTGTTCTTGAAGTTTAATTTTATATTTTGTTATGTAGCATGTTGAGCTTTATATTATTTTGTATATTTATAGCCTAACCAACTTTATAGTTTTAGATACTTCATTGTGATGTGCTGTTTATGATTCTATTATATAAGCCCAGTATAAGAATTAAATAAGGTTTTATTAAAAAAAAAAAAGAAAAAAATTAAATTTTAAAGCATTTACAGCTTAGCTATCAAATATCTGTAAACCTCTCCAGATGTTTAAGTAGACCTTTAATACTTAACATTACCATGTTGGTTAAGTTTCTATATAGGTATAGCTATAGAGAGTTTAAATTGAAATTTATACACCAGAGTTTTAAAATGCTCTTAGTAATGCTTAGGCATTAATTTTCCCTGTGTTTCAAAGTACATTCAGTGATTCATTGTAAGATAATTTTTTTTTACCATTTTATGTTTGCTGTGTTTATGATTTTTCTCCTTCTTTTTGGAAAGTACATTCATTTTAAATAAAGTAGGTTTTACTTTTTGTCAAAATATAGGTGGCAGCTAGTTTGGAAAAGAATCTTATTCCTAAACTGACTAGCTCCTTACCTGATGTTGAAGCATTGAGGTTTTATCTTACTCTACCAGAATGCCCCCTGATGAGTGATTCCAACAATTTCACAACAATAGCAATTCCCTTTGGTACAGCTCTTGTGAACCTAGAAAAGGCACCACTGAAAGTACTTGGTAAGAATTCTGGTCTTTTTTTTTCTTTTGTAATTTTTTCTCTTTAAATAAAGGTGCTAATAAGTTTTTAATTTTTTTTGCTGTCTGAAATTTTACTACCCTGCTTACTTGACACTGTCTTACAGAAAAATAAACCTGTTTTTCCTTTCACTGCTTTTTTCTAGTCATGCTGGTTCTTAGAGGCAAAGCCTGTTAAATATTAAAATTTTAATCAAACAACAGCAGAGACAGTATCAGGGAAGAGAACCAACTGCTTTCTGTATTTCCCCTCCCTTGTACCCCTTGGTCTTGCCATTAAAGAAGTAAAGGTGGAGGAACAATTAAAACTGAACAAAGATGGGTATTAAATCCTTCTTGGGGGTGCCTGGGTGGCTCAGTGGGTTAAGCCTCTGCCTTCGGCTCAGGTCATGGTCTCAGGGTCCTGGGCTCAAGCCCTGCGTCAGGCTCCCCACTCAGCGGGGAGCCTGCTTCCCGCCCCACTGCCTGCCTCTCTGCCTACTTGTGATCTCTTGTCTCTCTGTCAAATAAATAAATAAATAAATAAATAAATAAATAAATAAATAAATCTTTTTAAAAAAAAATCCTTCTTGAACTCTATTATAAACTCTTTGCCTTATATATCTCTCACCTGCTAATTTCCCCATGTTTTATTTTATTTCTCTGAATGTAGATGAGATTCTACCACTAATCTGATCTTGTTGTTCTGTCTCTATCTACTGTAATTTTTTGGCCTAAACTTTTCTCAGCTTAATTTCTCAATTTGTATAGATTTCATCTCTGTCTCCTGGCCATTATAGTTTGCTTGCTACATTTAACCTAGTACTTTCTTTGCTGATAGAATTTATTGATTTATGAAGCTAAGATATATAGAAGTCATAAAATCAGTACAGAAAGTTTTAGGCTGAGAGTGAGCAGAGGAAGTAGTTAAGCAAAGTGTAGAATCCTCAGTAAGTGAAGCAGGGACTCACAAGAGTATTTCCTTCCATGTTGTCAAAAGTTTTTGTATTTCTGTCTGCCTCATAAGATTATGGTATTTGTAATTAACAACTACAAACAAATATGTGGGGAAGAACAGACATGTTAATACTTTACATAGTTCTCAATATCCAATTTTCAGGATTACCTTGCATTTTAAAGGTGTGGTACTTCACAATATTTCAACTTTATGTTAGATTGAAAGATAAAACTTGAAAATATCCCTAAATATTGGGACTTTAGCATGTTTAAAAATTAACATTCTGATTTTCAAAGCACTTTTTTTTAAAGGTGTGGTGTGGGGTTTTTTTTAAGTTTATTATTTTTAGTGATCTGTACATCCAAAATGGGTCTCAAACTCCTGACCCTGAGATCAAGAGTCCCATGCTCCTCCTGTTGAGCTAGCCAGGTGCCCACCCTGAAAGCACTTTTTAATAACTGATTTTAATATTAGGTATAGTATTGAGTTTTTAATATAATTTAGGAAGCCACGAAATGAATTCAGAAGACCTTTCGTACTTTGTTTTTGCTTCTGAGAGCTTTCAGAACAGTATTCTTTGAGAGTAGGATGATGTCTGTAAACTTTAGAAATGTTACATAAAATACTGTGTTATATGGATCTTCCTGGGATTTTGAGAGGGTTAAGAGTACTGCTTTTAGAAGAAAAGTCTTGTATGATTTTGAAAATTGTGATTCTTTTTTTAAAAATTCATTTTCTTTGTATGTTCACCCTTTAACAACAGAAAACTGGTGGTCAGTACTTGAACCTCCGCTATTCCTCAAGATTGTAGAACTTTTTAAGGAAGTCGTGGTACATCTTTTGAAACTCTACAAGATCGGCATCCCCCCTTCTGAAAGAAGAATTTTCAATAATTTTCTTCATACTGCGTTAAAGGTTTTAGAAATATTGCATAGGGTATGTCCAGTAGTTCTTTTATTTTCCTCTTTCCTCATTGCTGCCTAATAGATTGATGATGTTTATTTTAACATTAATATTATTAGATTTAAGCTTAAGAGATATAGATTATAGATATTTAGAAAAGTTAACTAAGTTTTTCTTTTAAAAAATAATACATACTTTGGAGCTTTGGTCTTACTTGACTTCGTTAGGCATTTGTAGATAACTTGTCTGTAGTTGGGCAGAACAATAGCATACTAATGAATTAGAAATCTCCTTACATTTCTTTGTGAAGAACATAATTAGTTTAAATATGATTTTTGTCATTTATAAGTGGTGATTATATGAGAGATTGCATCCTGGTTGTGATGATGAATATTTAAACTCAAGTTCTTTTGTTAATGGGTACTAATGGTTTCAATCAAAGTAGAATATTCCATTTGAAACAAATGACTAACTTGAAATTGGAACCATATATAATTCATTAATTTGCCTATTGTTCTTTCCTGCCCTTCTTCCCAGTGTAAGAAATAGTACCCTTTACACTTGTAGCAGTTCAAAGTTACATGAAGAAGTAGAGTCTCAGCTGTTTGATTAAAGATGGATTTGAGACATCCCTGACAGCTGGTAGGTATATCTCTGTTATGCCATTTGGTATTCTCGAGAAGCTATTTTGGGAGACATGACCTAAGGGAGAAGCATATGTTTCTTATCTCTAGAATGACTAAAAAACCCACTGGAACCTTTTAATCTTTAGTTTCCTCTCCTTAATAGCTTCTTTAGCATTTTCAGACCCTTCTTGCCTAGTACTAAGGTAAATATTAAGGGATAAAAGAGATAGTCCTTCTTACTCTTTTAGTGAAGTTCCTGGGTATTTCCTCAGTTAAACTTCTTAAATTTACTTTTTCTTTGGTACTGAGTATGTTCAGGATTCCTAGTAATTCTCTTATTATAATTGAAGAGATGATTGCCTCTTCTTTCCATGGGAAAACAAGTCATTCTTTCTTTTGCCTTTCCCAGAATAAGGCTTTCTTGCAGCATTTTAGGGTTAATTGAATTCTGCAGTAAACTTCTATTAAAATCCTCTGTCTTCATAGGATGAGTTTCTGCTTTTCTGTGTGCCTTTTGTCTAGGATTCAAGAGATTAATTAGATTTTTTTTTCTTTCCTTTGGACTCTGTTTTACTGTTACTTCAGTGAATCATCCTTTGTCAGCTGGACCCTATTGCCAAATAATTATTCACTCTCTTCTTTATCTGTTTATCTTTATTACTCCTTTAAAAAAAAAAAAATTGGTTTCCTTAGCTGTGTCTTTACCACAAGTTAAAGGGAAGGTGGGAGAAGGAGGAGAAATTGAACTTTTTTTTAATAAGTGAAGACTGAACTTGAGCAAGTAACTTAAGTTCTTTGCCTAGTTTAGAAGCCTCAACTTGTACTGAGGTAGAACCCTATGGGACTCCATCTCCAGAGACTTTTTTGATGGAGCCATGCTAGAAACTAGGATCCTATGTTCTTGCTGGCTAAGATTAGAACCTCCCTTCTACATTAATTCATGTGAGCACTTTACATATATTCTTCATTTAACTTTTTAAACTCTGTAGTTTATAAAACCCCTTAATCTAAATGTCAAAGGTCATAAACCAATAAATAAGAGAGTCGAAATACAAATACAAATCTGCTTCCAAAGTCCCTGCCGTTTCTAATGTACTTCTCTATTAGCGGGTATGGTAATAGAACATGTTTAGAAAGGGGTCTGCTTTTATTTTATGCCCCTACATCTAGAGGTTCATACTTACATAATTGCAGGTAGCATTTTATTGTTAAAAGACTGTTTTTGCTGCTTCCTATCGGTGTGGTTTTGAACAAGCCTTTTCCTTTATCATATATGTAAATGGAGAATTATCTATAAAATAAGGATTAAAATACTGGCCTTGAAAGTTTCCCACGATTAACGTATTATTCAAATTATATAATATATGTAATTATTCTACTTTCATAAGGCACTGATTTTGTTACACCACCACCATTTGGGAAACAGCTACTTTCTTTTTTTTTTTTTTTTTAAAGATTTTATTTATTTGACAGGCAGAGATCACAAGTAGGCAGAGAGGCAGGCAGAGAGAGAGAGGGAGAAGCAGGCTCCCCGCTGAGCAGAGAGCCCAACTCGGGGCTCCATCCCAGGACCCTGAGATCATGACCCGAGCTGAAGGCAGAGGCTTTAACTCACTGAGCCACCCAGGCGCCCCGAAACGGCTACTTTCAATTTGATTTATTGGGTTATGAGGAAACTGGGTTGTTGTTTGAAGTTGTTACACTCAAAAGCAGAATGATAATGGTATTAGTGTCTGAAGCATTAATGTTTGAAGCATCTCTTACTGGGAGTCCTTAAGGCAGTCACTTACCTTTCTCCTCCTCCTTACTTTGAAGAAAACTTTCCTTGGTCCTAATCTACCACAAATAGATAGTTGTGGATATTATCATCAAGGATGATTCATTTTCATTTTTAGTGAAACCCAAGTTGCTTATCAGAAACTTGTATTTTCAAAAACACCTTCTGTCTGACAACGGTGTTTATATTCCTTCTCTTTGCTCAATGGTTGAAAATTAGAAATTTCCTCAAGTAGTTGCCTTCTTGACCTACTGGTCAAGGATTAAGAACTAGATCAGGAACTAGAGAATTGGACTGTGTTTACTAATCATTTCAGGATATGTGGATGACTGGTTCCTCCCTTATGTCATGTCCTTTCAAAAGCTTTTAAGTTAAAAATCATTCCCAGTGTTCCAAATGGTATTATAAGAAAGATAGCTCTGGTACTTGCTGTCAGGAATGGATATATTACCAGATAAATGAGTTTATTGGCAAGTCGTTCAATTATTTAGTAGTTTTTGAGTTTTGACACAGTACATTGTAGAGATACTGATATACCTAAAGAGAAGACTGACTTGGCATCTCTAGCCTAATTGCTACATATCATGGTAATCTTCTAAATCAGTGATTTTCAAATTTTAATTTTTTTGTTAAGGAACACTTAAATAAACCAAACAGATAAGGCACACATATATACTTAACATATACCACCTCTGAACTGAGGTTAATGAACCAGAATACTAAACAGTAATGAAAAGTGAAATAGAAGTGTTATGATAAACATACATAGATTTTATTTTGTATATTTTAGACCATAATACTACTGTATAGGTTATTTTAAACTTGGGATTTCTTCTTTTTTATTCATTTCACAAATGTTTATTGAGAGCCTACTATGTTATCATTGTATTAGACATTAGGGATGTAGTTATAAAGAAAAGATGTGATTTCTGCCCTTGTCGAGATTATAAATATAGAACAGTATAGACATGTAAATAAATAAACATTTGTTATAAAGCATGGTAAGTGCTAGATTGAGGAATATAAAGGGTGCTATGAAAACACATAAGAGGGCTCATAACTGAAGAATAAAGGAAGGCTTCCTGGAGAAAATAATGTCAGTGTTATCTGCCATACAAATGTGTGTGTGGTGTGTGTATATATTTATGTATGTGTGTGTATGTGTATATATATATACACACACATGTATATACACACACATGTGTATATATATATGTATATACATATATATTTTTTTTAGACTGTTGGTTTTATACGTAAATATATGCAGGTCTTTTAGATCAGTCTTCTTGTTTAATTTCCCTGTTTTTATTAAAAGCAGTATTAACTGGTTTTCTCTTTAGTTAAATCATTGTGACTGAATTAAGTATCAGCCATAATTTCCCCCAGTGTAAATTTGATAATTGTCTGTTTTGAGCCAAAACTGGTTTCTGAATTGTTTTTTATTCTAGCATAGCACTTCTTTTCAAAAACATCTATCTGCAGGATATACAAACTGCAAACATTGGTTGCTATTGGTGAAGGAAACTACAGTTTACCTTCTAAAATCTAAAATATTTAAGATAAAATTATATATTGGTCAGTGAGATGTGAGTCATCTTGTATAGGACACACTAAATTTTAGGGTCCAATGTGATTAAAAGTTGGTGTGTATGTTTATAAACATAAATATTGGAGAGGGAAAAGGCAGAGAGTTTTTTGTGTAATTATTGTGTATGTTTTATTTTTTAGTAGAAAGAGTTTCACTAAATATGCTAGGACGAGGGCCTGCAGATTTTACCTGTAAAGATAGTAGTATTTTATGCCTTGCAAGCCATACGGTTTCTCTTGAAATTACTCAGCTCTCAAAAAAAAAAAAAAGTTCTCAACTCTGCTGCAGATAGTATGTAAATGGAGGGACATGGCTCTTTTCCAGTAAAATTTTATTTACAAAAACAGTCTGAGGGCAGGATTTGGCTCACAGGCAATATATAGTTTGCTGACCCCTGCTCTAGGATGAGGGTTTTGATCGCCATATATAAACTAAGTATCTTTATTTTGTTTGAAAGCCAGAAATAGCAGTTTTACTCTGGTCAGTTTTCCCCAAATGTGTATCCTGACCACAGATATAAATTTAATCAAATAGTGAAAAAAAGACTCAGAGTGCTTTTGTCACCAAATAGAGGGATTAAAAGTATCAACTTTGAAAATGACAGCAGCATTATTTTCTTTTAAAGGTTTATTTATCTGAGAGAGTGCACATGCACGTGCTTACGCATGTCGGGGCATGGGGGGCAAGAAAAAGGAGAGAATCTCAGGCTGACTCCCCACTGAATGTGGAGCCAAATGCAGGACTTGATGATCATGACCTAAGCTGAAATCAAGAGTCAGATGTTATTAACATGTGCTTCTTAAGCTGGGTTATTTGTTCCCTTAAGAGGAGGCCACAGGATCAAGCATTGGTTATACTTGGTGACTATTTATTTATTTAAAAAATTTTTTTAGTTTATTTATTGGGGTGCCTGGGTGGCTCAGTTGGTTAAGTGGCTGCCTTTGTCTCTGGTCATGATCCCGGGTCCTGGGATTGAGCCCCACATTGGGCTGGCTTCCTACTCAGCGGGAGCCTGCTTCTCCCTCTGCCTGACACTCTCCCTCCTTGTGCTTGCTCTCCCCCCTGCCCTTGTCAAATAAATAAATAAAATCTTAAGAAGAAAATAATAAAATAAAGTTTATTTATTTTTAAGTAATCTCTGCAACCAATGTGGGGCTCAGACTCATGACCTCAAGATCAGGAGTCACATGCTCTTCTGACTGGGCCAGTCAGGCACCCCTTGATTACAATTTTAAACATTAATACAAAGTATGTTTTTGTATATATTCTAAATATATGTTGCACACATTTATCTATGCAAAGTCATATATTCATATGTATTCATATGTATATGAACATATATTGAGGAATAAAATTGTCATGTAGTGAGTTAAGAAGGTGTTTCTTTTTTTTAAGATTTTATTAGAGTGTGCACGTGTGCATGGGGAGGGGCAAAGGAAGAGAATTTCAAGCAGACTCCCCACTAACCATGGAGCACCACATGGGCTCCCATCTCACAACCCTGAGATCATGACCTGAGTTGAAATCAACAGTCAGTGCTTAACCGACTGAGCCACCTCGGTGCCCTCAAAATGCATGTGTATTAAAAAAATAAAGAGTGTGGGGAAGTTGGTTAAGTGTATTCCTTTAGCTGAGGTCATGTTTCCAGGGTTCTGGGATCAAGTCCCACATAGGGCTCCTTGCTCAGTGGGAAGCCTGTTTTTCCCACTGCCTGCCACTCCCCTGCTTGTGCTCTCTCTCTTTCTCTCTCTGACAAATAAATAAGTAAAATCTTTAAAAAAAAAAAAAAAGTGCATGTGTGTAACAGAAGTCTGTGTTAGATTTCTGGCTCTTAGCTGTGTGACCTTGGTTAAGATTCTTGAACTCCAAGCCTTAGTATATTCATCTATGTGATAATAATAGTGTCTGTGTCATAGGGTTGTTTTAAAGATTAAATGAGGTAATATACATGGCATCTACTCAGTGGTCCATAATGATAGCTATTATTATTTTATTTGTGGAACATAACATCTGAGGGATTTTAAGGTAAAATTTGCATTTCAGTGAAAGTGTGAAGTGTCATTAGAAGCACAAACTATGTGTGTGTGTGTGTGTGTGTATTTCTAATTTTAATTTGTCCATTCATTCGTCTTGTGGTTATAGGGCACCTGTTTGAACATAAGCACTGTCTCATACCTCTACTTAATGTGTTTGTCTTTGAATGTTGTTTAGTTGGTTTAGTTATTTTTTTTTTAATTGTAAGCACCTACTTTTGTTATATTTTGTAGGATATTTAGCTAGTTTTATTTAGTTTGTGTGTAGATCAGATTGTTTCTTTTGATGTCTTATTTTCTTCTCCTAAATGTGCCATCTTTCCTAGTGGTCTGTATTTGGCCCTTTTTGTTTTACTTTCTACCTCTCATCTCCTGCCACAGTTTTGTCTCCTTTAAGGGAAATGTTCTCAGTTATGTGTTTTAGGCAAACCTTTCTCTTGCCATCATTTTAAAATAAAAAATGACTTAATACCAAATTTCTTGTCCTTCCCAGCTGTCCTCTCCAACCAAAACTGTCTTCTTTTCCTGACTTATATGTGTTTGTGTTGCCAGTTTGTGTTTTCAGTTCCTCATGCTTGAATTTTGAAGTTGGTTTTGACTCTTTTAGATATCAGTTAGCTACCACAGCCTCTGCATTCTTTCTTATTATCTAGAAATCTTGAATCTTTAATATCTTGATTTGTTTCCCTCCACCAGCCTCTGTACTCACTTTTGACTATATTTCACACCATCAACAGAAAATTTTAATAAAATACCATTCTGATTCTATTATTTATTGACTCTAAAACCTAATTTCCCTATGAAATTTTTCTCTTTAAGCTCATGCTCTTCTCTTTGCCTAAAATTTTCTTCCTCAGACTTCGTTTTGAAATCCTTTTCATTCACTTTACTCTTCAATTTTTATTTTGAATATCTTTATTTACATAGAAACATTGAAAGACAAACGAAATAGGTACATACCCTCCATTCTAGATTCAGTAATTATTAACATGCTGTCACATTTGCTTTTCCATATGTGTGTGTGTATATACTTTTTTCTTGTTGTTTGGAAGTACATCCTGATGCCACCTCAGCATTCCTCTTCTTGGGCATTTTCCTATGTAACAGCAGTACTGTTATTTTTTTTATGGAAATTAACTGTAATTCTGTAATATCATCTACCTGACTATCAAGGCATATTCAAGTTTCTTCTGTTGTGCCAAAATTTTTTTTGTATTGCTGCTTTTTAAAAAACTAGAGTCAAATTTCTTTCTTCTTTCTACTACTTATTCTTTTTTTTTTTCCATTTATTGAGTCTTATTAGTCTTACTATTTGTGAACAAAGTATATATCTTTATGTATTTGGGTCTCTGTTTTCTCTCCGCAATGTTTTGAAGTTCTGAGGTCTTAATCTTTTGTTAAATTTATTCCTAAATATTTTGTTGTTATTGTACATGAATTTAATTTTTTTATTTTCCAGTTGTTTATTGGTAGTATGGAGAAATTCAGTTGTGTTTTGTGTATTGGTCTTATTCCCTGTGACCTTGGTAGATTAATTTATTAGTTTCAGTAATTCCCTTACAGATTCATTTGCATTTTTTATGTACACAAAAGCATGTTATTTTCTTCCCTTATTGACTAATAAGACTTACCTACGATATTGACTATTAATGGTTGTAGTTGTAGTAGACATCCTTCCCTAGTTCCTGATCTTAAAAAGAAAGCATTCAGTAGTGTTTTGTGTTTTTTAGGTGGGCTTTATCTGTTTGAAGAAGTCCCCATCTATTCCTGTTTTGCTCTGAGTATTTATAATGAAGAGTTGCTGAATTTTGTTAGATGCTTTTCTGTGCATCTGTTGAGATGAACAAGCCATTTTTTTTCTTTTCTGACTTTTTTTCTGAAACGTAGTGAAATTCATTGATACTTGAATGATACACCAACCTTGCATTCCTGTTATTCCACTTGGGCATTATATGTTATACTTTATATATGTTATTGGGCTCAATTTGCTAATATTTTACTGAAGGTTTTAGGTCTGCATTCATGAAGGATGTTGATCTGATAATTTTTTTTTCTTGTATTGTCATCAACTTCTAGTATCAAGGTTACTCTAACTTCATAAAACGAATTAAGAAATAATCCTTCATTCTCTCTTTTCTGAGTTTAAGATTGGTATTATTTCTTCCTTAAATGTTAGATAGAATTCACCAAACTATCTTAGCCTGGAATTTTCTTTTGGGAAATTTAAAATTTCTGGGATTCTGGTTTTTCTTTGGAAGTATCTGTCAGTCTTTGGGATTCAGACTACTTGATTATCTTATGGCTTTAGCTCTTTAATGGATTCAAGATACATTTTTGGGTAATTTAGAGGTGTTAACAGTATAGTCTACAGTGTGCTAGAATTTTCCAAATATCTTAGTTACTGACTTTTCGTTTAATTCCATTGTGGTCAGAGAACATACTTCATTATACCTTGGATTCTTTTAAATGTATTTATTAAGACTTGCTTTGTGGCCCAGGATATTTTATTTTAGTATTTTAGTGAACATTCTATGTACAGTTGTTGGGTGGAATATTCTATTATGGTGAATTCAAGATGGTTGAAATTGTTCAGATCTTTGGTGCTTGGTGGTTTTTTCTTTTTCTTTCTTTCTTTTTTTTTTTTTTTTCTATCAGTTACCAAGAGAGGGGTGTTAAAATTAGCAACAAATTCTGTCAGTTCTCCCTTTATGTATTTTCGAAGCACTGATAATTTGGAATTGTTATATTTCTTGATAAATCAGTCCTTTTATCATTATGCCTATTTCTCCAGAAATGCTTGTCTTGAAGTCTGCTTTAAGAGTAGCCTCCCAGTTGTTGCTTTCTGCTGGGTTGTATTTCCCCCTGCCCCAAGTCTCACCTTGTGCCCTCAAAGTTTGAGAGGTTAGCCAAAGGAGGGCGCCTGGGTGGCTCAGGCAATTAAGCGACTGCCTTTGGCTGAAGACCTGATCCCAGGGTCTTGGGATCAAGTCCCAAGTGGAGTTCAACTCCCTTTCCCTCTGCCCCTCCCTCTGCTGGCACTTACTTGCTCACTTGCTCAGTCTCTCTCTCTCAAATAAATAAAAATGCATTTAAAAAAAAAAAGTGAAAGATGTGGGGGGTACTTTGCATGCTAGTTTTATGGCTTCACCCTCTGGATTCCTTTCTGGGATTCTTCTTCCTCATTGGCTGCCTCACTTTGTGGCATTTGCCTCTTCTGTCTGGTAAAACTGCTGCTTTGTGCTTGAGGTCTTACCCCTTTACCCCTGATGCTGATTTGGAAGTACTCCCTTGGGCCAAAATGTATATCACCCATGCTTCTTTCAAAGATTGTGTCCTTTCCTGTTTCTGCTTACTTTTGGTTGATCTCCAGTGTTTTCAGATTGTTGGGGTTATATATATTATCCAGAGTTTATCATTGTTGTTGTCAGGAGGTTAGTCTGACATAAAGAGCTCTCCTGTATCCAGCACCAGAACCCCTGTATGTCTCTCTTAATTTACAACAACCCCCACTTTTTTATCGCATTCCCTTAACTGTTTGGAGACTCCTGGCCAGTCTTCTTATGAAAGTCCTACAATCAGAATATTTTATTATTTCCTTATTGTGATGTTTAATTTATTCCTCTATTTCTTGTATTACCTATGAACTGGAATTTAGATTGAGACTTGATTAGATTCAGGTTAAACGTTTTTCGTCTTCATAGATGATGCCTGTACTTCTGTTTTGCATTATATCACCAGGAACATTATATTTGTCTTGGTATCAGTGGTGATTGATTTGATCACTCGGTTAAGATAGTGCTCTTCACTGCAAGGATTTGTTTTTCCCTTTGTAATTAGTAAGTAATTTCTAGGGTGGTAATTTGCCCTCTCTTCATTTTTTTTGTGCCCTACCCAAATATCGCCTCTTAGTTTTATTCAGATGACAGTACAGAGTAACACTTAACAATCATTAGCTATTCTTATTATTACTTAATTCCTATTCCCCAAGCAGAAGTTCTTAGAGATTCTAGTTTTTATATACCATGTATACTTTAATGGTACATATCTCATGTGGTGGTTAACAGAAGTATCTTTCTTTTTTTAGTAGATTTTGAGGTACTAAATGCATATATTCCATCTTAGACTTCTTTATGTTTCACATAGCACTTAATTTACGTTTTGCATATAGTAGATACTCAGTAAAATTTTTTTATAGAAAGGCAAAATTAGCTAAGAAATCTCAAGACTTTTTCTATTTAAACATTTTTTAATCTCTTTATTAGGTACTGGTTAAACTTAATGTTAATTATACTTTTTTTTGTAGGTAAATGAGAAATCGGGACAGATTATACAGTATGATAAATTTTACATACATGAAGTACAAGAATTAATAGACATAAGGAATGATTATATCAACTGGGTCCAACAGCAGGCCTATGGAATGGTATGTTTCCTATTGCATCTTATGATTTCATCTTTATGTATCATTTTTTCTCAGAAAAGAAACAATTGCTTGTTTTTGAAACACCAAAGTTTTTTCAGAGCTTTATTCAAAGCTTATTTTTGAAATAAAAACACATTGGGAGGGAATAGCTACCTACTTACTCTGCAGTATTTATAAGTAGACATTCCACTCTTATACCAAAGCCCAGCCAAACTAAACAAAAGCGCAAATGTGACACAGATTCTTAACTTTCACTTATTTTTCTTGCGGTTGCCTCTAAATTTTCTCATGTTGAGAATATTGGAGTCCCTGATACTGGAACTCTAGGAATGTATTACTGTTGTGAAATTAGTGCCTCAAAATTACCAGAAGAGAGTTGTAGGACCATTGGTTCCAGTTTCCCCACTTTCATAAGTTTTAAATTTTCGGAGTTTTGACCTAAATCCCCATGTGTACATACTCCTTCCCATGTGGCTAAGTCTCTAATAACTAGATACTTCATGTCCCATTAAAATAATAGCAGTCTTATAAAGCTTCATTTAGACACACAGAACTTTAATACAGAAATAGGTAGGCAGTTAGATCTAAAACAGATTTGCTGCTAACCATTATAGTATACTTGAGGCCAACTTTTTTCCCCATGAAGTAGGTAATTTAAGCAATGTGTCTGTAGCAGTTGTAGAAGGCTGAGTAGCCTTTCATTGCTTGCTAGGCACTAGCTGCAAGCTCCTTGTGGATAGGCACTCTATGATTTTATTCACCAGTACTTCTCATAGTGTCTGGAATAAGTATAGTAGGCACCAAACACATATAGTAGTTTTAGAATCTCAGTGTGATTAGTGCATGCTCATTTTGGAATACTTTAATCTGTAGAAATCAGGTCACTTCTAGAATAGCTTTTGCTTCCCTAGGTATATGCATCTTGATTAGAGTAGAGACTTGTTAATCCCCCTCACCCCAAGAATCATTGAGTTTAGGTCAAATTTGTAGCCTTTTGATAGATTTAGGTCTACTCATTTGCTCATTCAACAAATACTGAGAACATTGAGAACCTCCAGTGACAGGCATCAATTTAGGTATTGGAAATACATGAGAAACCAGATGGATAAGGGCCATGTTCTTATGTAGTTCATAATCTGGTGGGAAAGATGGACAGTAATCAAGTAAAGCAAATATATTAGCTAATAATTTGCAGTCTATCGAGAACTAAAATAAAAGAATTAAAGAAAGACTGTGGTTGATTTCTTGCAACTGAGTAATCAGTCTGTCTGATGAAGTCCTGTATGATGAAATATGAGCTATAATCTAAGTGACAAAAAGCAACCATATAAGATCAAACCAAAGAGGATTTCAAGAAAAAATGAATATCCAGTAAAAGACCTTAGGTGAGAACAAGCTTGACATGTTTGAAGGATAAGAAGAGGCCAGTATGTCTAAAATATGGAAGTTGGAAGAGTTCTGGGAAAGGATCAGAGAAATGGACAGGCACCAAATCATGGTTTAGTAAATTAGGATCAAGAACTTGGATTTTATCTGAAGTGTTATGGTAAGCTATGGCGTGGGGTGAGGCGTGGTGTCAGTATCCTGACTTTGCATATAAGCCCTGACAAAGCAATGTAGGGTACCCTAGGTCTTTGAGCAGTGTTTTTGAAACTGGAGTGATATATGGACCCCATTTAAAGTAAAACAATTTCTAAGAAGTACAGCATTCACTTACATTGTTTACGATCATCTTACTTAAATATATACAAACACTACACTAGTTCTAAACTCCGGCTGCTTAGATTTTAAAAGAACTCTGAGACCATAACAAATTTATGTAAGTAAGACTACAGATTTAAAAAATCAAGTTAATATTAGTGTGGAGGATAATTGTTTTGATGATCTGGAATCTCACCTCACAGCCTAAATATGATGAGAAAGTAGTGTATAACATAAGAGCACCTGGATTCAAATCCCAGCTTACAGAGAGTAAAAGCTTAGCATTTACTCTCTCTGTGTCCTTGGAGAAATGATTAATTCTTTTTCTGTAAATTAGGGATAACAGTACCTACCTTTTATAGTTACTGAGAAGATTAATTGGTATGATCCATATAAAGTGCTTAAGGCACTTTATATGGATCATACCAGTGATTGGCATATAGTTCTTGGCACATAGTTAAGTCTTGGTAAAATAATGGCTGTTGCTGGCTGCCTATACACAGGCTTTGTTTGGCAGTCATTTGTATTTTGAGGTGTCTAATGTTATCTTGCTGTCTCTCTTTATTTGATCTACAGCGAAACATTTGCTTTTAGAATGAGATGTCATATTCATTTGGCCCTCACTTACAAAGCACATCATCTCTGTATGAAGTCCTAGACACAGAGATCCTTCCTGTTTGGCACCAGTGGATTACATTTACTACTATTGCAACTCTTGGAGTTTCATTGTAATACTGGGATTATAAATGGATTATCCTAATTTTAGATTTTTTAAATCAATTTTTAAAAATACTGGTATTAAAAACACCAAAATTACAAATTCTCCCAGAGCACTCATAGACCCCTAAAATTATATTCTTCAGGGATCTGCAAGCCTAGTTTGAGAAACATTGTCTTAGAGAGTCATATCCTCTTGTATCACTATCAATTAGATACTTTTGCCATCTGAATTTATATCTAGTATGTAGGTCATAAACTACTTGTATTCTGAGCAAGTAGGACAAATGCCAGTCTAATAACATTTTTTAGTTTGTAGTAATCTTGGTGTTATGTGGAAAAGCTGTGGTTTGAATGTTTACTTTTAAGTTTGGCAGGCCTGTATCCAAGCTTCTTTTGGTATATAGCTGTGGTGATATCAAATTGAATTTCCTTAGGAGCTATTTCAGCTCTACTGTTTTCTGCTAAGGGGGAGGCAGTAGAAGAGTACCTTCCAATTTCCAGGCTTTTCTTCTTTGCTTCTCATTCTCTCCAGATTATATGTTTGCTATACTTGATGATTGTCCTCTGTTAGTCTGCTCTTTCAACAATATGCTTTTCCTTTCTCTTCATTTGTAGACAGAATGAGTGAAAGCTTGTTCTTTATTTAATTTGCATAGTGGGTTTAATATCACATCTTAGAAATCAAAATGTAGAACCTGTGATTTGGGTTCTTCTAATCTACCTCTGGGAATAGAAAGCTGTCATTTACTTTGAAGAAGGTCTTTGTGCAACTCTACATAGTTCATTAATTTATATTATGACATTGGATTTCACAAACTTCTTTCTTTCAGAGAGTTCAGAGCACTTTCACATTTTTTTTTTAAGATTTTATTTATTTCTTTGACAAATAGAGACTACAAGTGGGCAGAGGCGGGGGGGGGGGGAGCAGGCTCCCCGCTGAGCAGAGAGCCCGATGAGGGGCTCGATCCCAGGACTCTGGGATCATGACCTGAGCCGAAGGCAGAGGCTTAACCCACTGAGCCACCCAGGTGACCCACACTTTCACATTTACACATAACTCTAAGGACTTTTTTCCCTTGGGCTTTTTTTTTTTTTTTTTTAAGATTTTATTTATTTGACAGAGATCACAAGTAGGCAGAGAGCAGGCAGAGAGAGAGAGGAAGGGAAGCAGGCTCCCCGCTGAGCAGAGAGCCCGATGAGGGGCTCGATCCCAGGACCCTGAGATCATGACCTGAGCTGAAGGCAGAGGCTTTAACTGGGGAGCCACCCAGGTGCCCCTTCCTGGGGCTTTTTAATAAAATTCATGCTTACATTACTAGTCTTAATGCTAGGCTGAACTATCACATTAACACTCTAAGTTAAAGATTTGAAAGAATCTATCCTAAAGATAATCACATGCTGTTTTGTGATGATATGTATGTGTATATACACATACATACACAGATATATGTATCTGTACATACATATATACCACTATTAAATAAGTTATAGTCTTGAAATAATTCCATTGCTTCAATGTGGAAGCTTAAAATATTCTTTGATAAAATGTAATTACTATGAGTTACAAGGAATATATGTCCTTAAGTATTATTTATTTACCCTGTTTTAAATACTGCAAGGAAATTATTTTATTTGTATTATATTTGTCTTCATGCAATAATCTTTTTAGCTATTTTTTTCCTCCATTTCTTTTCTTTCCCAGTCAAGGATTTTAAGAATCTAGCAGATATACACTTCCTTGATCCCTAAGCATTAAAAACTAGTTCTGTGACGTTCTTTGCTTTTCTTATAGAGTCCTTTTATACTGCTGATACTTCTGACTTTACTTCATCCCCTTTCATTTTCCCTTCCCTTTTTACTTCTTTCTTTTTACTTGTTTTTATAAAATTTTTGCTTGATCCTATGTAAGTTTCTCTGTTTTTTGTTTTTCACGATTCTGATTTTGGTGTATGAAACTTTTGAATTCCTTTTGCTTTTTCTCTATTTTTTTCCCTCTACAGTTAATCTCTTGGCAAAGTAAAATGGCACATGGGTTCTCTTTCTCTTCTGCTGTTTGATTTTTCTCCACTTTCTAGGTACTATTCTTAGTTGTGTATTTCCTTACCCTCTTTTAACTTTGCTTAAGTTGAAAATACTTTAGTAGTTGCTCCTAAACTCTGCTCTTTTTTCTTCCCTTTCTTAAACTTCTAGTTACTATACATACATACCATCAATATTTATTTAGTAAAAATTGACTGGATTAGAATGAAGTATAGAAAGATACATGCTGGGTCTGCTAGTTTGAATTACTATACGTTTCATGTTACGCATTTTTAAAAATACATACTCATTTATTTCAAGAACTGTATAGATATGTAAGGCATGTCAGATATAAGTAGATACTAGTGAAAATACTTGAAGTTTTTAGTCTTTGATGCTACATTACATATATATTAAGTCACAAGTCTTATTTATTTGATATTAGTTGTGCTGTATCTATAAATCATCACTGTATTTGTTCTATGGTGTTAAAGTTGTACTTTACCTATGTTCAGTGCTGAGCTAGCAGTGTGACATGTTCACCAGCAAACTAGAAAGACTGATACGACAGGTGGGGAGAACCAGCTTGGGAAAGATACATCAGTACTTTCTGGGTTTGAGTTTTGTTCTCATTTAATAAAAAGAAAAGTACATTTGTGCTCCCTTGCAACTGTAATACTTCCTACAAAAGGTCATCCTTGCTTTTTAAAGCTCCCTTGTTATTTTTAATGGCATGAATATTTTGCTGACTAAATTCTTCAATTAACTCCTTATGCACTGGATTACCAAATTATGTTTACATATTTCACTTCCTTCATGTTTTAGAAGTTATCCTGTTTCTATCTAGTTACCAAGACCTTTCATTTTTACTGGAATTACTTCATTAACTTCAGTATCCCCTCTCTTTATGCCCTCTTAGAGTAATCCTGTGTTACATCATTATATCAAGATGACACCAGCAGTGGTATAATGTTTTGCCATTAGTAATTTGTCAAAACTAGAATGTGCCAAGGAGCTCCATCTTCTTGTCTATAATGGGAACCATCATTAAACATTGGTATTAAAACCATCCTTAGTGAAGTCTGTTTTAGACCATGAGAACCTGACTTTTGAACATTGTTTTAAGTCTTTTCTCACTCCAGCTTCTAGGACATCGAGTAACTAAAATTAGGCAAGCCTTGACCCATTTTTAGGACTCCCGTCTAAAAACAGCCAACAACTAGTGCTTGAGGATATAGATTTGGAGCTAATAGTAGGTCACACACTGAATGATATGTTGTATTTTTAGCAATAGACTTTTAATTGACCTCACATGTTTTATGATAGCCTGTCTCCAACCCCCACTTGACTTTTTTTTTCCTTTTAAAATTCAAAGTACTTTGACTGAATCAGGTTTGCAACTAATGTAACAACTACCTTGCAGCTCCTATTTCCCAGAAGAGTTCATCCATTGCTCTTTTAAGCATTTACCTTTTTTTCTTTTCTGCATTTACCTTTTTAAAAATGTTTGAGCTTTTGTATAAGATCCTTAACCCTTAAATTGAAATTTCTAATAATGATCTTAATCTGTTTTACCCTTTGATGCTGCTCTCCTAGACAGTCATTCTACTTGATATCTAAAAGCCTTTCTTTTCTCAAGTTTTCCGTATGTCCCATTATTTCCTATATCCTTTTCAGTTTACAGTCAAACTTAGGTTCTGCTTTAGTGTGGTTTAGTAACACCATAAATTCTAACAATCTTACTGACTTCCCCAGTGCATAATGATAGGCATAGCACCTTTATCTGTTTACATGTAGCAATAAAAAAAAGTGCATATATATTGTTTTACTATTTACTTAAGAAAAAAATTAATCTCCCATGATATAAACTGTCTTGGTATCTAGTGTAGTTATCAAGCAGGCTATAGGTAGTCAGAAAATATTGAAAGGTTTTTCTTTGCTTGTGTGGACTTTCATAGTAATAATAACACTGTTAAAATGTCCCGCAGATAAACTATAAAAGAATGTCAGATGTTCCTTTTAAGTTGGTTTCAAATTAAACTGAGTGTAATCTAAAAGGCTTTCTCTGCAGTACAGCTTCTAAATATGTTCTTGTTAATGCTGCCAGTAGGGGCACTTACCTAGTGATACCTTGGTACTCTGAATTTTTTGGAAGAAAATATTAATCAGTAATTACCTTTCTCAGAACAGGATTTGTATGGAGTCATATTTTACTTATGCTCATACTGCTTTGGTTTTATTTAGCACAATATAGTGAGAGAATACTAAGTCTTTGCTCATATCTTAAAGTCTCCTTTGGAGACTTTAAGATACCCCCAAGGCATGTGAGCATTTAGCAAACTGCAAAACTAGAAGGAATAGTCCACACAAGACTGCCCTCACTTCTGGCACCAATTGCAATTTGTGGGCGGAGGGTCCCAAAACCCATCCGTAGGTTCGATAATTGGCTGCAAGTTCTCAACAGAACTCACTGACAACTGTTAAACCAATGTTTACAGTTTATTATAGGGGAAGCACACAAACTAAAATGAATTAGTTGAAATAAGTAATGGCTTAATTTTCTTCACTTTGTTTACAATAGTCCTCTACTGAGGACTATTCAAACATTTTGTCAGAATTAATCAAGTCCTGAGATCTGGGGAGTGTGTTCTCCATTTCCCAGGTGGAGTAACTGAGACATAAAATTACATCTTCAAGACCAAGTTTAGGTTTATTTTCCCTGTTCTACCTAAATTCTACAAATGGGTTTATGACCACAAGATACATGAAACAAAGTTCTTATTTTTATAGATAATAGATACATAAGGTGCACATGCAAAGGGTAAGTTTTGTTGTAGGTGTATTTTGTTCTACTTCGTTAATTCAGTATTCTGCTGTAGCAAAATACATGAAATGCTACTTTGAATAGAAATAGTTAAATTTGGACACTAACATTGCTCTTTCCTCATTACTGTTATATTCTGCACTGCTGTCTTAGGATGTCAACCATGGATTAACTGAGGTAAGTTTGGTGTAATGTAGTCTCATGTTCAGAGTAGGAAATACTCTGTTTTGTCTTAAGTGATAGAACAAAAGGTTCCTGTTTTGTGTGGCTTTTATTTTTTAATAAGTATATAGGAATTGTCCTTATTAAACATTTCAGAGGAATTTCCTGAAGAAAAGTAAAACCTCTGTTTTAGTTAACATTACATCTCTATATGATGCATTTCAACAGTATTTGTGTAAAAATAGTTTCTATCCTCCTAAAGTCTTCCAGTATAAAATTAATATGTGTCCTTTGTAATAAGAAAAGCGGACTTTTAAATTCTGACAAATGCTTACCCAGTAAGGTAGAAAATACTTTATATTACAGAACTAAAATGATTTTCAGTTTTTAAACTATAATTGATACTCAAAATGATAATAAAGTTAAATAAACCCATTATGGTCATCTTCCTCACTTTGTATAACATACCAACTTAATATATAAAGTTCTAGCACTTTAGTTTACATTATCAACAAACCTAAACCACCTTTTTTTTTTTTAACACTTTTATACTTCTATACTTTTTTTATACTTTCTTTTATATACTTTTGTACTTTTATACTCTGTTTTTATGTTTCTTTTATACTTTAATACTTCTGTTTTTGGGGGGGGTTGTTTTGTTTTTTTCCCAGCACTTGAACCAGTGAAACGTTTAGAATTAACTTTATATCATAGGCCTAATGTTTGCTTCCTCATCTTCACATAGAAGTAGCACGTAAGATTATGAAATCATAGACTTGGAACCAGAAGGGACCTTAGAAATCATCTCAGTAGTTTTTGAGTTTCAGAGTAGTGAAATCACTTTCTGCCATCAGTAGGAAGTGACACAAATACAGGATCAAGGTGAAAATGTCATGTGAAAACCAGTGAAGAATGATGATTTAATGTTAATATAACTCAGCCTGCTGTCTTATATGTTGATAACAAAAAGTTGATAGTCTCATCATATTCTGTACTGATTGGGCCCTATTGGATTTTTTTGTTTGTTTTTGTTAAGAGAGACTTAGATAAAATACATTTTTAAAAAGGCAATTAGGAGAAGGGCTGGAAACCGTATTATTTTCGGAATAGGCTGGGAAAACTGGGAATGTTTACTGTGGAAGAAAAACAATTTAGAGAGAGCATGGGGACTTGAAATATGTTAAAGCATATATACTTCTTTGCAATGAAGACTGAAATACAAAAGGAAGTAATGCATAGTAATGTATAGAAATGTGAATTCAGAATAAAGAGAACTTCCTAAGCACTTAAGAAGTGGGTTGTATCATGGTATATTGTCTTCACAGAAACCTTACAGCAGGGGACTTTGTTTCAGGGCTGACACAAAGTCATTGTCTTGTTGGGTACATGGTAGGAATACATCCTTCTCCAACTGTAAGAATCTGTGGCTGGAAATTCATAGCTCTTTGTATTTTTCTGCGTTGTTAAAATACTTAGCAGTCAGTCAATCACTGTATTACTTGCTAGGATGAATAATTGTAAAGTGATTAATGTGTGATAATGGCAATAATAGGTCAGTTTTCTCAACGTTAAAGGTTGAGAGAAAATAATACTTGTGCTTTGTAGGTTGAATGAAAGATTCTTGAACTTGTTGGCACACTAATGACATACAGCAAATATCTGTTAAATGGACAATCAGATTGCTTATTACTGGCCTCAGTTGCTAGAGTAGACCTAAAATATAAGAACTGGGTTAACATAGGAGCCCCTAATTTTATTTTATTTTTATTTTTAAGAGGGTGGAGGAGAGAGCGAGAGGAAAAGAAGGAGAGAGCGAATCTTAAGCAGGCTCCATACCAGCATGGAGCCTGATAGGGGGCTGCATCTCAAAATCCTGAGGTCATGACCTGAGCTGAAACCAAGAGTCGGATGCCTAACCAACTAACCCACCTAGATACCCTAGAAGTCCCCAGTTTTAGAATATATTTGCAACCTAACTCACTGAATCTCGGAGTTAATATATGCTAAACAGGAGATACTTGTAATTTACAATTGTATGGACTTTTAAGTATACAATTCCCTCCTAAAATCAGGGTTATTGGTTGGGAATTGGGGTTATTCCAGTGCCTCATCTGATTATCAGTAAACATTCCATATTTGGAAGTAAGAAGTATGTTTTATTTATAATTCCTGAGCAGCAATTAAGTGAATAAACCAAGAATGTGATCAACTTTAAAAGAAATGACAGTACCTGCAAAAAAATATACCACAAATCAATTCGTACTAATATGTTAATTTTTTATTTCCAGTTGGCAGATATCCCTGTTACAATCTGCACATATCCATTTGTATTTGATGCCCAAGCAAAAACTACTCTGTTACAAACAGATGCAGTGTTACAGATGCAGGTAAAATATAGTTTAATATTAATCTGATTGAGAATGGTTTTTGTATTGTTTCTGTAAGGTTTTTAAAAGTAAATATTTCAAGTTTGCCTACAGTCAGTAATCCTTGGAAACATTCTGTACCTCAGTGGGGTCTGGCTTTTTGCAAAGTACCTTTGGTACCTTCTAAAGAGGACTGTTGCATGTGATATGGATATTCTTATGAGAGCTACTTCTATATATTTAAATGAAAATAGAATAGTTTAGCCTTTAATCATTTTATATCTAAAAAGTATAGGCCTTTTCTGTTATAAAAATATGCAACCTTTGTAAACAGTTTTACTAATTTACTTGATAAACATTGACTTGTTTCAAATCTTGCTTCATTATGTATTCCATATTTATATACTTGGTAAAAAAAAATGGGAGTAACTAGAGGTGAGATTATGTAAAATAAGAGACATTTGATCACTTGTTAAGGGAGGATACAAAGTTTCCTTGAAGAAAGTTTTTAGTAATAAATAAGGCATTTTCCTAAGATTGGTCATCTCCTGCTCCTCCCTCCCCTTTCTCCTCCCACATGCTCTGTTTTATATTGAACATTTTTTCAAATATAATGAGGATTTTTATAACTGATTTATATTATGACTTTGAGGGCTACCGTAGATTTGCTTTATCTTTTGAGCCTATAAATTAAAAAGTTTTTGAGTTCTATTTTCCGGTATAGAGTATGAGACTGTAGAAGCTAAGGACTAAGAGAAGATTGGGAAGAAACCTTGAGCACTTAATATTCTAAAAATGCTTTGAAAAATTATTCCCCTGCCCAATTTTGATAATTATTTTCATTCCTTTAAAATAAATGCATTGAGTATTTTAAATGCCTCCAGATATTTAAATCGTAAATACTGGGGGAATTTTAGAGATGTGCTTGTATCCATTTTCATCAACACAAGAAATAAATATTTTTGTAGGGTTTATACTAACAGCTGGCAAAGCAGTTTTTTGATGGTTATTGTTAAAACAGTAATTGCCTCGTGCTTTTAGTATATAGTATATTCCATGTTAGAACAAGAACACAGGAAAAAACATAGGGAAAAAACCAAAGGTTTTAGATGGTGAAGGCCAAATGCTTGGTTTGTGAGCACATGTGGTGGTCACTCTTCTAGATGAATCTCTGTAATATTACTTAGCCAGGCTATACCTTGTAATCATTGGAGGTTGTTTTAATGCTGTTTTCTTTTTCATCTCACTCTTCATCCCAGTTATTTTTTGAGAAATAGCAGTGTTCAGATTTACCATATTATATTTCCGTGTTTGCTTATTGGTATCATTAGTTACACTTCAGTATAAACACATTCAAAAGGACACTTTATGCTGAGAATACAGTTTTATTAAGCTCTTATGCTCCACTGGGTAATTGTGTTAGGTGGTCTGTGAATTCAGTAGTATAGCTACTATTATAGGAATTATAAATATAGGATTATAATCAGTAGGTATAAGTTAGCTTACCCAGTCACATTAGTTTCTTTGTAGCATCGCTATTAAAATTTTAATCTTTTGTTTTCTAGATGGCTATTGACCAGGCCCACAGACAGAATGTCTCCTCTCTTTTTCTCCCAGTGATTGAATCTGTGAATCCCTGCTTAATTCTAGTCGTGCGTAGAGAAAATATTGTAGGAGATGCAATGGAAGTCCTTAGGAAAACAAAGAATATAGACTACAAAAAGCCACTCAAGGTAATTTGACATTTTCTAATACAGATATATTAACAGCATATGCTCAGCAGTTAATAGTTTCAAAAAATTAAGTTTTGTAAGTATCTTTGAAACTTAATAAAACTTCTAAATTTTTAAAAACTATTAATTGCTGAGCATTTATTGTTAATAAATTACATGTTATGGTCTCTCAGCTCTTCAGAATATACTTCCATTTCTTTACATTCAGTGTTTACATTATGCTGTTTTAGGTTATATTTGTTGGAGAAGATGCTGTTGATGCAGGAGGAGTACGCAAAGAATTTTTCTTGCTCATCATGAGGGAATTGTTGGATCCTAAGTATGGCATGTTTAGGTATTACGAAGATTCCAGGCTCATTTGGTTTTCTGATAAGGTGAGGTCCAACTGTCTAAATTATTTCTGTGTATATTCCTATGTATGTGTATCTACATGTGTCAAGTTGACTCAGTAAATAAAAATTACTAGATTCCTAACATTCAGAGATTTGCTTTATTACAGTTTGAAAAATTACAAACTTTTGGACTCAGAGTCATGAGAACACCTTAATACTTCAGACACATTTCAGATTAGCAAAATAAGTTAAAGGAGTAGTCAGCCTGAGAGTGACAATGAACTTTCCTTCTGCTGATTGAGATTTGAGGATTAAATAATAATTACCAGATAAACTTCTTCTGGGAAAAATTTATTTATTATTAGCAGTCATTGATTTCTCTACCTTATCATTTAGGGCAGAGGTAACTACTCAGCAAATTATAGTCCATAAGATAAGTTCTTCTCCACACATGTTCTTGTAGAGAAAGTCATGTCCACTCATCTACCTGTTGTTCATGGCTGCTTTCTAGCTACAACTGGAAGAGGCAGAGTTGAATAGTTAAGACAAAGACCCTATGATCAACAAAGCCTAAAATATTTACCCTCTGTCCCCTTATAGAGCAAGTTTGCTACCCTTGGGAGATGGTTCAGTTATAGAATGAATTGAAATAAATGTGAAAAGAATATTTACTATTGGTTCTAAAAACCTTGTTGTGTTATTTATTCATTATTTCAGGAGGCTCACTGTCCTTTGTGATGTTAGCAGTCATTGAGGATCAGTGCCTACACTCATTAATTTATTAGGTTGTAAAAATGGTGCTACTCTTTATTTCTTTTTCATTTTTATTGGCTTGGATACTTCTATATAGAGAAATATACCTGCATCTACTACTTGGTTCTTTAGTAGTGTAATTCATATGGGGAAGGAATCTCTTACTTCAGTTGCTAATTTTGCAGAAGAATAAATCTGTTCATTGGCATAATTTCAGTGGTGACCATTTGTTTTCTAGTTTTGTTTTCAAATAATATTTATTCATGGATTTAATATTTTTGATGTTTTTAGTCCATTGTAGTTATTATCTTTATTGATGCTCATATTATCCCATCTTTGTCTAGGGAGAGCTCTATAGGTTGGAGAGTTTGTTTTGTTTTTATAAATTTTATTTATTTATTTGAGAGAGAGAGAGAGAGACAGAGCACAAGCAGGGGTTGGGGGCGCGGCGCAGACGGAGAGGGAGAAGCCGACTTCCCGCTGAGCAGGGAACCTGACATGGGGCTCAATCCCAGGATGCTGGGATCATGTCCTGAGCCAAAGGCAGACACTTAACCAACTAAGCCACCCAGTTGTCCCAGTAGGTGGAAAATCTGATTGAATTACAGTCTCCTTGGCTTGGTCTCTTAGGGTAGTTTGTTAATGATGTGACAGATAGAACTTGAGAGGGTACATAAGATGGAGGCCTGTCCTGGTAGAAACACAAAGAGTTCTGTAGGCCTTTATTCAGTTCTACAGAGAGGTATTGTTTTGAAACCAGGGGAGCAGCAGTCTTAGCAAGCTTTATCACGGATCTTTGTCACACTTTTCAGTTATATCTTGTTTTGGCCAATGGAAGTCCTGTTGAACTGGTTCCTCTCTTGTGTACTTTTGACATGTCCCTATTTTTCCTTAATTAATTCTTTACATTTAGTACAACAAATGTTCCAGGCTCTTCTTGTGTTTACCCCAGCCTTGGTATTAGCCATTTCTCCTTAAAAGCCCTGACTTCTTCGGGTGGAAGTGGTATTTAGAAATCATGCTCTGGATGCTAAGTGTACTCACTACTACCAGGGATTCATTGCTTTCAGATTCTCAGCAGACAGAAAGAACTAGGAGCTGTAAATATGTATACACACATATACACATCTCATGGTGTCCAACATATATATGGTTTCCAGACGCAAGAGCATACTGATAACTCTAATTTTTTTTTGATTTTAATTATTTGAGAGAAAGTGTGCATGAGTGGGGGGAGGAGCAGAGGGGGAGAGAGCTAGAGAAGCGACCCCTTGCTGAGCAGGGAGCCTGATGCAGGGCTCTATCCCAGGACCCTGAGATCATGACCAGAGCTGAAGGCATACGCTTAACTGACTGAGCCACCCACGCTCACCCCTTGATACTTCTAACTCTGTGCAGACGTCATTGAATTTACTCTAGCCTCCTTTTCTATTTTATGTGACTTAAAACAGAAGTTCATAGCTAGCATCTTCAAGATATTTACTCAGTTTACCCTACGTAATAGTCTTCTTCCTATACTGGCTAAAAGCTCAGCTCCAGGGCTCCTGGTGGCTCAGGAGGTTGAGCCTCTGCCTTCAGCTCAGGTCATGACCTCAGGGTCCTGGGATCGAGCCCCGCATCGGGCTCTCTGCTTGACAGAGAGCCTGCTTCCCCCTCTCTCTCTGCCTGCCTCTCTGCCTACTTGTGATCTCTGTCTGTCAAATAAATAAATAAAATCTTAAAAGCTCAGCTCCAGACCTGCTGAGCCATTACTTCAGAGTAGTTGTATTAGCTGAAAGCTCAGTCCTGACTGATAAGGAGAGGGAGAAGGCAGAGGGCCATATGTTCTTACAAATATTTCTTAATGAGGTAAAACTCATATAACAAAAAATGACCATTTTAGGAGTTTTTTTAATGTACAATTCAGTGGCATTTAGTACATTCACACATTATTGTGCAACCATCACCACAGATAGTTCCAGAACATTTCATCACCTCAGCAGGAAACCTGTAAACATTAAGTGGTTACTCTCCATTTCTGTCTCCCTCCAGCCCCTGACAACCACTACTCTACTATCTGTCTTATGGACTTGTCTATTCTTTTTTTTTTTTTTTTTAAGATTTTATTTATTTATATGACAGAGCGGGGGGATGGATCACAAGGCAGGTAGGGTTGCGGGGGAAGCAGGCTCCCTACTGAGCAGAGAGCCCAATGTGGGGCTCAATCCCAGGACCCGGGGATCATGACCTGAGCCGAAGGCAGAGGCTCAAACCCACTGAGCCACCCAGGTGCCCCTGGACTTGACTGTTCTTGATATTTGCTATAAATGGAGTCCTATAAGATGTGGCCTTTGTGGCTAGCTGCTTTTACTTAGCGTGTTTCCAAGGTTCATCCATGCTGTACCATGTATCAGCACTTACTTCATTCCATTTTGTAGCTAAATAATACTCATTTGTATGGATATATACTATATTTTGTTTATCCTTTATTAATCGATAAATATTTCCATTGTTTTAGCTCTTTTGGTAAAATGTTATGACTAATGCTGCTATGAACATCTATATACAAGTTTTTGTTTGCAAACTGTTTGCAGTTAGTTTGGTTGTATACCTAGGAGTGGAATTGCTGGATCATGTTATAATTCAGTTTGACTTTTTAAGAAATCACCAAACTGTTTTCCAATATATTTCCTTTTTTTTTTTTTTAAGATTTTATTTATTTATTTGACAGAGATCACAAGTAGGCAGAGATGCAGGCAGAGAGAGATGCGGGGGTGGGGGGGGGAAGCAGGCTCCTTGCTGAGCAGAGAGCCCCATGTGGGGCTCAATCCCAGGACCCTGGGATCATGACCTGAGCTGAAGGCAGCAGCTTAACCCACTGAGCCACCTAGGCACCCTTCCAATATATTTCAAAAATATATTTATTTATATCTTAATAGTATAGTGAATATGAAGTGGCATCTCATTGTGGTGTTGAATTGCATTTCCCTAATGGCTAGTAATGTGCTTGTTTGGCCATTTGTTATATTCTTTAGCAAAATGTCTTTTTAAGTCCTGCTGATTTTTAAATTAGATTGTCTTTTTGCTGTTCAGTTTTAAGAGTTCTTTATATATTCTGGATACTAAATTCTTAGCAAATGTCTGATTTGCAAATATTCTCCCATTTTATGGGTTGTCTTTTCACTTTCTTGGTAATACCTTTTGACACACAAAGTTTTAAATTTTGTTGAAGTCTAATTTATCTGTTTTTTTCCCTTTTGTTTTGCTTTTGATGTCATAACTAAGAAACCATTGACTATAACCCCTGAATTTTCTTCTAAGAGTCATATAGTTTAGCTGTTACAGGTCTTCGATCTGTTTTGAGTTAATTTTTGTCTATGCTGTGAGGTAAGAATTCAGCTTCATTCTTTGCTGTGAATAACTAGTTTTCCCACCATTGTTTGTTAAAGAGGCTATTCTTGCCTTATTGAATAGTCTTAGTACCCCTGTTGAAAATTAATTGACTGCAGAGGTACGGATTTATTTCTGGACTCTTAAGTGATAAAAATGTCTGTCCTTACGCTAGTACCACACTGTTTTATTTACTGTAGCTTTGTAGTAGGTTTTGAAATTAGAATGTATGAGTCCTTCCACTTTGTTCTTCTCATTCAAGATTGTTTTGATAATTAGGGGTCCTTGCAATTTTGTATGAATTTTATGGTTAGCTTGTCCATTTCTTCAAAAAAGTTCATTAAAGATTTGATGAAGTTGTTCTCGAATAAACATTTTGTTCTTTTTGATGCTGTCATAAATTAAACTTTTCATAAATTATATTTTTCGTTTGTTCATTACTGAGGCATAGAAATACAACTGCTTTTTGTATGTTGATCTTATATCATACAACTTTGCTGAATTCATTTATCAGCTCTAATAGGTGGTTTTGTGGATTCTTTGGGATTTTCTTTCTGTGAGATAATGACATCCACAAATGTAATAGATTTAATTTTACTTCTTTCCCTCTAATTTAGATACCTTTATTTCTTTTTCTTGCCTAATTCTAGAACTTCCAGTATACTGTCAAATACAAGTGGTAAGAGTAGACATGCTTTTCTTGTTCCTGATCTGAGTTGGATATTAGCTCTGGATTTTTCATAAATTCCTTTGGTCATGTTAAGGAAATTCTCTTCCTTATTTATCATTTATCATGAAAGAGAGTGGGATTTTATCAGATGCTTTTTCTGCTTCAAGATGAACGTGTGGTTTCCTTCCTTCATTTCCACTACTGTGATGTATTACATTGGTACATTTTCTTATGTTAACCCACCTTGTATTCTGGAGATAAAGTGCACTTGGTCATGGTATATAATCCATTTAGTTTACTTGTATTCTGTTGATGATTTTTCCATCCTTATTTGTTAAGGATACCGGTTATAGTTTTCTTTTTGGTGTTTGTGATGCCTTTGTCTGTCTTTGGTGTCATGGTAGTTTGACCTCACAGATGAGTTAGAAAATGTTCCCTCATCTTCCATTTCTTGTGTTCCCTCTTCCATTTGTTGGAAGAGGAAAAATTGGTGTTACTTATTCTTTAAATGTTTGGGTAGAATCTGGTCCTAGACTTTTCTTTGTTGGAAGGGTTTTGTTTTGTTTTGTAAGATTTTATTTACTTGAAAGACAGAGAAAGAGAACATGTGCACAGGGGGAGAGGTGGAGGGAGAGGAGAGAATCCCAAACAGACTCCCCACTGAGCATGGAGACCCACGTGGGGCTCAATCCCATGACTGGGATAATGACCTGAGCTGAAACCAAGAGTTGGACTTTTTTAATCAGCTGAGCTATACAGGTGCCCTTTTGGAAGGTTTTTTATTTTGAGGCGTTTTTAAAAGATTTTATTCATTTATTTGAGAGGGAGCATAGGCAGAAGGGACCCCAAGATCATGACCTAAGCTGAAGGCAGATGTTTAACTGACGAAGCCACCCATGTGCCCCTGGAAGTTTTTTGATAAGTGATTCAGTTTCTTGTTACAGGTTTTTTTCCTTGGGGATTTTTTGTTTGTTTTAGATTTTCAGGTGTCAGTGTGGTAGTTTGTATGTTTTTAGGAATTCATCTAATTCATCTAGAATGCCTATTTTGTTGTCATACGGTTGTTCATAGTATTCTCTTACAGTCCTTTTTATTTCTGTAAGGACAATAGGAATGTCCCCAATTTCAATTTTGATTTTAGTAATGTGAGTCTTTTTTCTTGGTCATTCTAGCTAAAGGTTTGTCAGTTTTGTTGATCCTTTAAAAGAATCAACTTTGGTTTTATGCTTCTCTGTATTCATTGTTTTTCTATTCTGTTTTATTTATCTCCACTTTAATCCTCATTAATGATCTCCCTCTATTAGCTTTGGGTTTAGTTTGCTCTTCTTTTTATAGTTCCTTAGGATATAAAGTTCGGTTATTGATTTGAGGTACTTTTTTTTTCAATATATATGTTTATAATGATAAATTTCCCTTTGAATACTGATTTCACTGTGTCTTTTAAGTTTTTCTGTTATGATACCTTCTTTGACCCATTGGTTGTTTAAGAATGTGTTGATTTTCACATCTTTGAATTCTCCATATTTCCTTTTTTTTTTTTTTTTTTTAAGATTTTATTCAACTGGGGCGCCTGGGTGGCTCAGTGGGTTAAAGCCTCTGCCTTCGGCTCAGGTCATGATCCCAGGGTTCTGAGATCGAGCCCCGCATCGGGCTCTCTGCTCAGCAGGGAGCCTGGTTCCTCCTGTCTCTCTCTCTGCCTGCCTCTCTGCCTACTTGTGATCTCTGTCTGTCAAATAAATAAATAAGATTTTATTCAACAGAGAGAGACAGTGAAAGAGGGAACACAAGCAAGGGGAGTGGGAAAGGGAGAAGCAGGCTTCCTGCTGAGCAGGGAGCCTGATGTAGGACTTGATCCCAGGACTGTGGGATCATGACCTGAGCCGAAGGCAGACCTTAACGACTGAGCCACCCAGGCGCCCCTCCTTTTTTTTTTTTTTAAAGCATTTATTTTTAAGTAATCTCTGCACCCTACATGAGGGTCAAACCCACAACCCTGAGATCAAGAATTGCATACTTCTCCAAATGAGCCAGCCAGGTGCCCTGTCTCCATATTTCTGTGTTGTTTCTATTTTTTTTTTTTAATTTATTTACTTGTCAGAGAGAGAGAGAGAGAGAGAGGGAGAGCACGAGCAGGCAGAGTGGCAGGCAGAGGCAGAGAGAGAAGCAGGCTCCTTGCTGAGGAAGGAGCCCGATGCGGAACTCGATCCCAGGATCCTGGGATCATGACCTGAGCCAAAGGCAGCGGCTTAACCGACTGAGCCACCCAGGCGTCCCTGTTTCTATTTTTTTTTAATATTTTATTTATTCATTTGATAGAGCAAGCAAGTGAGAGAGCACAGGCAGGGGGCACAGCAGAAGGAGAGAGAGAAGCAGGCTCTCCACTTGAACGGGGAGCTGGACATGGGGCTGGATCCCAGGATCCTGGGATCATGACCTGAGCCAACGGCAAAAGCTAAACCCACTGAGCCACTGAGCCAGTCAACTTATTGTTGATTTCTAGTTTTATTCTTGGGGTCTGAAAATAAACTTTTTATGATTTTAGTCTCTTTAAATTTATTGAGACTTAGTTTTTGACCTAACATATGTTCTCTCCTGGAAGATGTTCCACATGCACTTAAGAAGCATGTATTCTGTTGTGGAATGGAATGTTCTGTAGCTATTAGGTATGGTTGTTTTATAGTATTTTTCAAGTTCTCTATTTCCTTATTGATCTTCTGTCAGATTGTCATATCTTTTATTGAAAGTGGGATATTGAAGCTTCCACCTATTATTTTGGAACTGTATTTTTCCTTTAATTGTGTCAGTTTTTCTTTCATATATTTTGAAGCTATATTGTTAGGTATGTAAATGTTTGTAAATGTTACATATTCTTGAAAAATTGGCGCTTTTCGATTTAAAGTCTGTTTTTGTCTCATATTAGTATAGCCACTCAGCTCTATTTTGGTTATTATTTACTAGGCATATCATTTCTTCAAACTTTCACTTTCAGTCTAGTGTCTTTGGATTTAGAGTGAGGTTTATAGACAGCATATGCAGATCTTCCTAGACTTAAAATGGGGTTATGTTCCAGTAAACCCATTGTAAGTTGGAAATTTTATAGGTCAGCATGGCATTGAATACACCTAACCTGTTGAACATTATATCTTAGCCCAGCCTACATTAAATATGCTCAGTACAGAGGCACTTGGGTGGCTCAGTTGGTTTAAGTGTCTGCCTTTGGCTCAGGTCATGATCCCAGGGTCTTGGGATTGAGCCCTGCGTTGGGCTCCCTGCTCAGTGGGGAGTCTGCTTCTCCCTCTCCTTCTGCCCCTTTCCTTCTACTCATGCTCTCTCTGTCTCTCAAATAAATAAAATCTTTAAAAAAATGCTTAGAACATTTATTTAGCCTACAGTTGGGTAAACTCATCTAACACTAAGCCTGTTTTATAACCAAGTGCTGAATATCACACCTGATTTATTGAATACTGCACTGAAAGTGAAAAAATAAAATGGTTGTATAAGCACAAGGATTTTAAGTGTATTGTCTGTTTACCCTCATGATTGCATGGCTGACTGGGAGCTGTGGCTTACTGTCCCTGCTCAACATCACAAGATTATCATACTGCATATTGCTAGCCCAGGAGAAGAGCAAAATTTAAAATTTGAAGTACAATTTCTGCTGGTACAGATCACTTTTGCACCACTGTAAAACCAAAAAATCTTGTCAAACATTGTAAATTAGGGACCAGCTATCATTGAACAGGGCTTTGTTTTTTAAAAATCCTTTCTGCCAGTCTCTGCCTTTTGATTACAGAATGTAATTCATTTACATTTCAAGTTGTTTGCTTTTTTGTGTGTTTGTTTTTAAAGATTTTATTTATTTGAGGGGTGCCTGGGTGGCTCAGTTGGTTAAAGCCTCTGCCTTCTGCTCAGGTCATGGTCTCAGGGTCCTGGGATCGAGCCCTGCATTGGGCTCTCTGCTTAGCAGGGAGCCTGCTTCCCTATCTCTCTGCTGCCTCTCTGCCTGTCAAATAAATAAAATATCTTTTTAAAAATTTTATTTACTTGAGAAAGAGCAAGAGAGAGATCTGTTATTTCCTTAGTTCTTGCTCTGAGGGTTACAGTTAACACCTTAAATTTACAACAGTCTAGTTTGAATTAATATCAACTTTAGTAGCGTGCAGAAACTGTTCCTAGAATAGCTCTGTTCCTTTCTCTTTGTTATTGTCACACTTTACATCTTTATACATTGTGTGCCTATTAATGTAGATTTGTAATTATTTTATACATTTGAGTTTTGAACCGTATACAGAAAAAAAGTTATAAATCAAAAATACTGTAATTTTAACTTTTATATTTACCTGTATAGCTACCTTTAGCAGAGTTCTTTATTTCTTTGTATGACTTTGAGTTACTGTGTAGCATCCTTTCCTTTCAGCATGGACTTTAGCATTTCTTGTAAGGAAGGTCTGGTAGGAACAAACTCAGTTTGTGTTTTTTTTAATATGAGAGTTCCTGGATATAAAATTCTTGATTGGCAGTTTTTTCTTTCAGCCCTTTAAATATGTCATCCCACTGCCTTTTGGCATGCATGGTTTCTAATTAGAAATCAGCTTGGGGCGCCTGGGTGGCTCAGTGTGTTAAGCCTCTGCCTTCAGCCCAGGTCATGATCTCAGGGTCCTGGGATCAAGCCCCGCATCAGGCTCTCTGCTCAGCGGGGAGCCTGCTTCCCCCTCTCTCTCTGCCTGCCTCTCTGCCTACTTGTCATCTCTCTCTCTCAAATGAATAAAAAAAAATTAAAAAAAAAAAAAAGAAATCAGCTTTTAGTCGCGTTGAAGAGCCCTACTGTGTGGTGAGTTGCTTCTCTTTTCCTGCTTTCAGTACTTGCCATAATTAACTTTAAACTATTAGATTTAAATGTGTCTTAATGTGGATCTTAAGTTTGTCATAGTTGGAGTTTGTTGAGCTGCTTGGGTGTTAGATGTGTGTCTTTTACCAGAATTAGAAAGTTTTCAACCATTTCTTCAAAGGTTCTTTCTGTCTCTTTTTCCCCTCTCCTTGTGGCCCTTTGCTGCTTGTTTAATGGTACGCTTGATGGTATCCCACAGGTATCATAGGCTTTCTTCATATTTCTTCATTCCTTTTTCTTGCTGTTGTTCTACGAAGTAGATAATCTCAACTGACATATTTTCAAGTTTGTGGATTCTTTTTTCTGCCTGCTCAAATCTCTTATACTCCTCCAGTGAATTGTTTCAGTTATTGTACTTTTCAGCTCCAGAATTTTTGCTTGCTTCTTTTCCATAATTTCTATCTCTTTATTATAGTCTCTATTTGATAAGACATTACTGTTCTGTTCTCTTCCCCCACCCCCTGCCCCCCTGGTCTCCTTTAGCTATTTGAGCATATTTAAAAGAGTTGATTTAGGGGCACCTGGGTGGCTCAGTCAGTTAAGTGTTCTGAACACTGGAAAGGGAGGCTAGGATTCTCATTGTTAACTATACATACCTTCATTTGATCATCTTTGTGTGTGTGTGTGTATTTTACATTTTAATTTTTTAAATTACGTTTTTAATTGAAGTATAGTTGACCTTAGTTTCAGGTATGTAACATAGTGATTTAGCATGTGTACAGTATGGAGTGCTCAGTGTGGTAAGTGTAGTTAATCATCTGTCACTATACAAAGTTATTAAAACATCATTGACTATATTCTGTATGCTGCAGTTTATATCCCTGTGACTTATAACTAGAGGTTTGTACCTCTTTATCCCCATGAACCCTTTGATCCCTTTGTTTTAAATGTATCACTTGTTTGAGAATCCAGAGCCACTTTGGCTCATCCTTTCCAGAAAAGCAAGGGACTTTTTACCACTCGTTCTAGTTTTAAGCCTACCTGAGTACCTCTGACTTTCAGAGTCTTATGTTTTACCAACTGAGCTAGCTTAGCTACTTGACTTTAAAGGTATTTCTTTGGTACTTCCAGTTCTTCAGCCTGAAGTACAAATTAACTTCTCATTGGCTTTTCTCTTAGCAATCTACTGTTTAAGTTTCTTCTGCTTTACTGAATCTCAGGTACCAGCCATCTGTCTTACGTTTCATATTTTAAAATATTAACATCTCTTTAATGATATTAAAACCATCCCCTATTCTTTTTTTCTTGTGGGTATATATCATTTTTATTCCTTTATTCTCATTTATAGGGATTTCAGGAGGAAGAGAGATTAACTAACACATTATTCAACCTGCCCTATTTAAAAAGCACTTTCTAAACTTAAACACAGTATAGGACATCAAGGAGGAAAAAGATTTGATCACTGGGGGAAAATGTGACAATTATGCCTAACAAAAGCAAGATTATTAAAAAGCATATAGCAGTCTGGAATATATTTAACAAATATGACACGGTAATATTAACTCCTGGTATATGAAGAATTCAAATATAAATATATATATAAGAAAATATTAGCGGCAGCAGCTCTTTCTGCCCACGGATCCATGCTGTAATAAAATCGTCTTTTTTGCACCAAAGAAAGATAACACTGGCCCCTGAAAGGTAAATGGGCCAAGAATACAAAGGGGCATTTCACAATTACACACAAATCCCTCATTTTCAGTATCACTAATAGACAAAAATATATACTAAAACAAGTTTTTTTCTTTTTGGAGGGGTTTGAGTGAGAAGGATAGAGTGAGAGAAAGAATCTTAAGCAGTCTCCCCACCCAGTGTGGAGCCTGATGCAGGGGCGACTCACTATCAGAACCCTAAGATCTTGACCTGAACTGAAATCAGGAATTGGGTGCTTAAGTGACTGAGCCACCCAGGTGCCCCAAGTTTTCATTTTTTTAATTCAAGTAGAAATGCGTGTTTGTTTGTATACAGATGAAAATGTGGGAAGATAGACATTTTCCTAGACTACAAATGTCAGAGTAAATTGGAATAGGTGTGAACAAAAAGTTTTGAGGTATGCTTAACTGTCATTTGACTTCTAAAATCTTCTTACAAAGCAGAATTTCTCTTAAGCAAATATTCCAAACTGTGGACAAAAATATGTACGGAAGGAGGCACCTGGGTGGCTTAGTCGGTTAAGCATCTGACTCTCGG
The DNA here is from genome assembly GCF_963455335.1 of Martes martes. Classification (NCBI taxonomy): domain Eukaryota; kingdom Metazoa; phylum Chordata; class Mammalia; order Carnivora; family Mustelidae; genus Martes; species Martes martes. The sequence continues at coordinate 57,595,981 of NC_137902.1, forward strand.
TTATGGCTCAGGTCATGATCTCAGGGTTGTGAGATCCAGCCCCACTTGGGGCTCCGTGCTCAGCACTGAGTCCACTCGAGATTCTCTCCCTCTTCCTCTGCCCCTCCCCCCACTCTGCTCACACATGCCACTCCCTTGTGCACACTCACTCTCTCTAAAATAAAGTCTTAAAAATATGTGTGTGTATATGCAGAAATGATACCATCTTACTTTGAATATTATGGAATAACATTTATTATGCCTTTACCATGTGCTGTGGGAACTGAGTTGAAAGTATTTTGCATGCATTAATACCATTTCATCCTCACAACAACCTTATGAGATATAAATACTGTTTTTATCTTTGAAAACACTGAGGCTAGATAGTGAATGAGCTAGGTCGAGCTCCAAATCTGATTAAAAAATGTTTTTCTCTTAAGTATCATGCTCACTGAATAAAGATTGGGGTAAATAATGATTCAATGATTTAAAAATCAAAATATCCAACTATAGTAAAATAGCTGATTTAGCAGACCTTGGTACTTTCGTAGGAGCGATATGCAATCATTAAAAAATCATGTTCTAAAAAAAAAAAGTCATGTTCTATGGAGGCTGCTGGGTGACTCAGTCAGTTGGGCGTCCAACTCTTGATCTCACTCAGGTCATGAGTTCAAGCCCCACTCTGGGCTCCATGGCTGTGGCACCTACTTTAAAAAATAATAAAATAAAAGTACATAAGTAGAAATCATGTTCTAGACGAATATTTAATGATATAAGAAAATACTTGTGATTAGACAAAGGAGAAAATTTCACTATATTTTTTTTTAAGATTTTATTTATTTATTTGACAGACAGAGATCACAAGTAGGCAGAGAGGCAGGCAGAGAGAGAAGGAAGCAGGCTCCCTGCTGAGCAGAAAGCCCGATGTGGGGCTCGATCCCAGGACCCTGGGATCATGACCTGAGCTGAAGGCAGCGGCTTAACCCACTGAGCCACCCAGGTGCCCCTCACTATATTTTTAAACTATTTTTTTAAACTTAAACAATGGATGGAAATACATAAAAATATTGTTTAAATTCTTGTTTCTAAGTGATTACAATTTCTTTATGCTTTTTGTTTCCCAAATTTTAAGTGTATAATTTAAATCAGATTAAATGTTCTAGTATTCATTTCATTTATTAATTTAATGCTTAATGATGTGGAAATGCTTATATTTCTGGGGAAAAGGCCACTTGTGAAGTTATACATGTAGTCTGGTTTTAGCTGGATCTTTATTTTGTGAAAATATATTGGGTGGGGGAGCACCTAGATGGCTCAGATGGTTAAGTGTCTGCCTTTGGCTCAGGTTGCAATTTCAAGGTCCTGAGATCAAGCCCCACGTTGGGCTCCCTGCTCAGCAGAGAATCTGCTTCTCCCTCTGCCTCTGCTGCTCCCCTTGCTCCTGCTCTTTCTCTCTCCCTCTCAAATGAATAAATAAAATATTTTTTAAAAAGGAAATATATTGGATGGAAATGTGCAGAAATGCTAATCGTGATACTATCCCATGGAGATGTGATTGAGAATGAGCTTTTTCCTTTGTTATTATTCAGTACTTATTCCCAGATCTTCAAATTTTTCTACTACAAATATGTGTTTTTGTCATCAGAAGAATTTATTATTTTAAAACTTGGAGAAAACACATCTTTCCTTTTTTTTCTGTTATCTTTAGACATTTGAAGACAGTGATTTGTTCCATTTGATTGGTGTTATCTGTGGATTAGCAATTTATAATTTTACTATTGTGGACCTCCATTTTCCTTTGGCTTTGTATAAGAAACTGCTAAAAAAGAAGCCATCCTTGGATGACTTGAAGGAACTAGTACCTGATGTTGGAAGGTTAGTTACAAAAAATGACAAGGGTATTAATAGGGAACGGGAAATGTACAGAAAGCTTTCCTTTTAGGAACAATTGTATTTTGTTCTTCAATTTCTAAAACAAGCAAAAGCCCTTCTGATATTGGAGAATTCTTTGTGTTACCCAGATCCAGAATTTTCTACTGAAAGACTTGTATATATAAAACCATTTGCTTAATTTTTAGTAATTTAACAGTGCTTTTCAAATATCAGATAATAAACTTAGGAAGGTAATGTTTCCTGAGAGTAGTTAAATGATTTATTTGGACTTTTGATTACCTTCATTCCTAGCTGGAATATGTAAAGTTTCTTTTTATTTATTACATAAAATGGAAAAAAATTGTATATAAGTAAGAACAAATGTTGAAAATGGGTGGATACATGGATAAGAATAGATAAAGACCTTAGAGTGATTCTTTTTCCTTCGTAATTGTTCATTTGGTAGCCATTGTATATCTACCATCTGAACAAATATAAAAGTACAGATTAATAAAAGGATTTTATCAAGAATGAATGAGAAATATGTATTTATTCATAACCAAAATAGTCAAAATACCCAATAATGTTTTACCTCAAAGAAACATGTGTATTATTTTGCAGAAGCATGCAGCAGTTACTGGATTATCCAGAAGATGATGTTGAAGAAACATTTTGTCTTAATTTTACGGTAAGATGGAAAGACAGAATAGCCTGATTATTCATCATCCCTTTTATTTAACAGCTGTGCCTTACAGGTTTTGGGTTGTCTTTTTTTTTTTTTTTTTTTTTGGTGGGTGGAATTCTTAATCCATTTTAGCTAACATTTATTGAGCATTAACTATATGCTAGTCACAGTACGTACATTATTTTATTTAATCCTCATAACAGTCCTATGAGATTAGTATTACTATCCTTACTTTACAGATGAAGAAAACTGAAAACAATCATTACATGTCAGAAATAATATTTATACCCAAACCTGTGACTTCAGAGCCTAGTGCTCTATCATTATGCTAAAGATCCTTTACAAATACAAGAGGACCTCTTTATTCAAGTATTCATTTTTGAGTCTACAATTATAAGTGTGTTTAGAGAAGCAAAGGTTATTATACATAGAATATTCAGTAATAAACTTACCACTTTAAAGATTAATTCCTGCTCAGACATCCGTTTCTGCTTCACACTAGTATTTGTCCTTGACCATTTGTCTTACTTTTGAAATGACATACCACAGTAAAAATGCAAATATGTTGGAATGTTATTTGGAAAATAAAATTGCAAATCAAAGATACAGAATTTTGTTAATTCAGTGAAAGGGATGGTGAATAACTTACCCATCCAAATGCAAAGCCATTGACAAACAAGGATCTGGCGGAAGTAGACAGTTGACAAAGAAGAAAAAATAAGCAAGGATTATGAGAAGGGACTTCAGAGTGAAATGATCTGAATATTAAAATTAAACTCTTGGGAAAATAGTAAAACCTTTGGTTTTCTTTTTCTTTTCATTTTAAAAACTTAGTGTATTTGTTTTCTCCCCCAAATAGTCTTCTTTATGATACTGAGGTCAAATCTGCCAGATACTGGATTCTGCTATCACACAATTTTACCAAAAATACTATGTGCCCCCTCAAAAAAGTTTACCCATTTTTTCATCATTTTAAGAATTGGCACATAGTACAGTTGGAAGAAAATTTGGTAGATTTAAGATGAAATAAATGAATTTATTTTAAGAGTTTTTTTCCCCAAGGAAAAGGGTCCTCCTTGGACTTTTTCTTTTTACTATGAAATTTTTAGTTCCCCATTTCAGTTGAATGGTTGGTTTTCCAGTGGTTTAATTCTTCAACTCAGGTTCACTTATAGCAGTATCAATTATCTTTAAACCTTTATTGATTATTTCAGTGGGCTGATACATTGGGTTCCAAACAATATAATTTCTAATTTATCAGTCACCAAGTTTGTGATTGGTTAGTATATTCAAGAACTATGGTAATTTAAACATTCCTTCCCACTGCCATTTCTTAGAAATTTTTAGTGGCTCTTCATTGCTTGCATAGTAATAGCTCTATAATGGGCTTCAAAAAAATTTGTAAATATGACTTTCTTTCTAACCTACATTGTCCCTCTGTTCATGCTGAGTTTTATCACGTCACACATATTCTCTCACTTACCTTATCCTCCTATTTTTTAGGGCCATACATTTTCAGAACTTGATATTTACTCTCATATGTATCCTATCCAGTCTCTGTGCTCAGTCAGAAATCCTTTCCCATCTCAATCTCTTGAGAGCCGACTCAACTTTCTAGGTTCTTTTCAGATGACGTTTCCTCCTTGAGGTCTTTAATACTTCCTCCACCTAGAAGTGAGTGTTCTTTCTTCTGTGGTCTGATAGCGTTTTGTTCATGTCTCTATCATGGCATTTATTTTATTATGCGAAGTTGTTTACATAACACATTTCTCCTCTTTAACTAGATAATAAACTCCACAGCAGGGATTTGTTCATCTCTTACCATCCCACTACCACCACAGTATTTTCTAGATAGCAGGTACTAAAAAAAAAAAAATGTTCTAATAGAAAAGGGCAATATTCCAAAAAGAGGGACTAGAAAGAAAAAATACAAAGGTGGGAATGGTAATATTAATAGGAAAATTAGCAGACTAGTAAGGGAAATAAGAAGTTTCAAAATAATTGTCTTTATAAATCCAATTAATAGCATACTAGAAAAATCACCTGTGATCAAGAATGCAAACAAGGTAGATATTAGGAATACATACATAGTAGTGGTTGTCATGTGAGAAGAATGCAAAGCTGGTCTGGGCTACATACATTTTGACACTTAGATTCTGTCATGTGTACAAAGAAAACATATAGTGTTTTCTAATATAGTGATTGTTCTAAAAAAAAGTTTTGCATATAATAAATACTCAGTTATCTGTTGTTAACTAACCAAACACTTGGTAATTTGTAATTAATTAGTCACAGTAGGACTTCACACTACTACAGAGGATGAAAATTCTAGTTATGGCTTTATGCAGAATTCACAAATAAGCTTATGGTAGTAGCAGAATTTTACCTCAGCTTTATTCTTATATTTAATGAAAGAAAGGTAGAATATAATAATAGGTTATTAAAATCTAATAAGTTTTGAGTCTGACATTGACTTTTCTTAAAAATTTAAATTAATAGATCACAGTTGAAAACTTTGGTGCAACAGAAGTGAAAGAGCTGGTTCTAAATGGTGCAGACACAGCTGTTAACAAACAAAATCGGTAAGTGCATTATAGCAGCATCAGTGGTAGTAATAAGATTCCATAGGCATTTTTCTTCTGTGTATAGAAACATGTCACAACCTTAAGTCTTTACTCAGAAAAAACTTACTTTTTGAATGGTTAGTAAGGAAGTAATTGCCTTTTGCTTCTGAAATCCCTTTAAGACATTACTAAAGTTTGGGATAAAAAGATCATAAACAGGCAAAACAAAGAGAAGAGAGAGGGGACAACCACAAACTCATTTTGAAATCTAGAAAATAGGGTAACTAACTTTAGCCAACCAGAGAAAGCTGCAACATAAGATGGACTGGGAGGAGCCAAGAAGACAGCCAGTTTATGTTGCCAAAGTCTTGGGCATTGAGAATAAAAAATGTTAGAAGGTATATGAGTTTAGGGGAATGCTGGAGACAGAAGGATTGCTGTTGTAAAAAACAAAAACCCATTTTAATTAGTACAGTAGCATGGCAACTTCACCTTTCCAGTCTGGGCAGGTGGTTGAAAATTTATCTTCTGGAGAGATTGAACTAAAGGGACTTTGGATATGCTGGTGGGTGGGCAGGGAGACGACTTTGGATTTGAGTACAGTTAGGCACAGGGTGGGTGAAAGAACTGAAAACAAGTAGATTGATTTACACAGCCCACCTTGGCACTGTATATTGGAGGATTTTTTAGATAAACTGCCTCACTCTTAAATATGAATGGATAGCCAAAGATTGATAGCCCTTTAAGGAAAAACCAAAACAGTTGAGAAGAATGCCAAGGAAAGAGAAACAATGCAGGATGAAGAACAAAACTTCAAAAGAAACTGAAATCAGTATTCTTATCTATATGGATTAAAAATTATTCACTTTTAAGTATCAAAAATTCAATTAAAAATTGGAAAAAAAGATCACTGGAAGAAATTTGTTGAAGAAATGGTATAAAAAAACTTGCAGAATTGAATGACGTACCTTAAAAGACATGCCTTAAAATTGAAAGCATCAAGGGGTGCCTGGGTGGCTCAGTGGGTTAATAAGCCTCTGCCTTCAGCTCAGGTCATGATTTCAGGGTCCTGGGATTGAGCCCCGCATAGGGCCCTCTGCTCAGCAGGGAGCTTGCTTCCCCCTCTCTCTCTGCCTGCCTGTCTGCCTGCTTGTGATTCTTCTCTCTGTGTCAAATAAATAAAATCTTTAAAAAAAAAAAATTGAAAGCATCAAAAGAGTGGGGGGAAGACATACCAAGGCAAAATAGAATTTCAAAATCCCCAGGGGAAAAAAGGATCCTAAAACCTTCCAGGAAAAAAAAAAGTATGCCATATACAAAGAATTAAGAATCAGAATAACATCAAATGTCTAAAGAATGACACTGGAGCTAGGAGATCAAAATCCTGGGAAAAAATTACTTTTTAACTTTGAATTCTGTATCTGTCAAGTATGTCAGTGTATATTAAAACATCTTCTTGCATCCAGAGTCTCAGATACCTACTTCCAGTGCAGTTTTTATAGGAAGTTACAGGAGAATGTGTTCCACCAAACAAGGAATTAAACCAAAAAAGAGAAAGACACATGATCAAAAAAAAAAAAAACAAACCACATAGGATCCAATATAGAAGAGAGGCAAAGAGGATTCCTTCTGCAGGAACAGCAATGTGTAGGTTTAGGAAGAGCAACCAAAGTGGGTGAAATCAAGAGGATGGAAGGCTCCAGAAGAAAAATACAACTGATGCTCCCTTATGTGATCCTCCCTAGAGTTGAATGAGTCTAAAGGAGGTTAACATTTCTGTTGAAGTTAGAGATGAAGTAGCAAATTAGAGAAGCAGAAGTTCTTTTTAAGAAAAGGCCAGTAACCCTAAAATACTCTAGCTTAATTCTGAATAATATTTATAATCATAAAAATATTAACTTTAGTGAATAGTGAACCGAAATTGTTATAATGGGAGCTTTGGGGGAGACAAAGTGAGAATGGGCCAAGTAAATAAAAGGTAAATCTTCACCTTCCAACAGTAGATAATCAGTTCATTAGATTATATTTTAAATTGAAAATTAAGGAATAACAATAAAATTAGGTTGTTGAAGTTTGAAGGTAAATATCAGAAGGAATAGCAAAAAGTTAAGAATTTGCCTTCAAGTATCTGAAATTTCTAAAGGTGCAAGACAAAATTGGTTCATTCTCTACTGTGGTACAATTCCTTAGACAGAGCTAGCTTATTGGCTTTTGCAAGGGACTTTATCCAAATGGTTATAATCTTGGTTCTGCTACTTCGAAGCTGTGTAACTGTAGGAATGTCTCCATGCCTCAGTCTCCCTTTTCTGTAAAACGTGATGTTAAATTGTACCTATTTCATGAGGCTATTTTGAGGATTAAATGAGGCAATAATTCTGAGATGTTTAGAATAGTGTCTAGCACATGTACGTGCTCAGTAAATGTTGGCTGTTAGGAGTATTACTGTTTGACATTTTAAACTGTGCATATGTCTTACTTTGATTAAAAATAAAGCTGTTTTTAAAATGTGAAAAAATTTAGGTTTTTCTAACTTTTAAAAAAATGGTTTTGAAAAACTTTGTGATTTAGATAGGTTTATTCCTGCTTTTAAAGATCTTGTTTAGTTTTTTTTATCTAGTTTAGAAACAATTTAAAGAATTTTATCTTTGTATTACCATTCCTACTTAGATAATAAAAGTGTTGAAGATAAAAATGTTAGCACATAAAATAATTTAGCCTTTTGTGTTTAAGGCCCTTAACTAGTACAGATAAATTTCGCTTTCCAATTAGATGAATTATAAAATTATGCATTACAAAATTACCTGCTGCTTTTCATCAGAGCCTAATAGTATATGCTATTGATTTTTTCCTTAGGCCTTCCCAATTTTATATTACAATGGCCTCCTTTAACTTTTTTTTCCTCTTTTTAAATTCACTTTGGGGCACCTGGGTGGACTGCCTTCAGCTCAGATCATGATCCTGGAGTCCCGGGATCCAGTCCCGCATTGGGCTCCCTGCTTGGCAGGGAGTCTGCTTCTCCCTTTAACCCTCCCCTTCTCATGCTCTCTCTCTCTCATTCTCTCTCTCTCAAATAAGTTAAAAAAAGTAAATAAATTCACTTTGGAATTATTTTATAATAATTTTATAATTTGCTAAGATAACTGAATTTGCCAGTATTCCCATTTGTAGAATTATCCTTTTTAATTTGGAAGACAGGAGTAAAAAATATTGAAATCATCTGGTACCCCTTCTCATTATTTGTTTGACTAGATAGCTGCATAAAATATTTGTGGCTAACAGAACAAATTGAATAAACTATAGTGCTAATTATTAGGTAAAGAGGACTTTTTTTTTTTTTTAATAGTTTCCTTGCAGGAAAAAGCATCAGAAGTGTTTATGTGTGTGTGGGTACATGTATGTGTATGCACATAATTTTGAAAAGAAAACTGTACTTGTAATCTTTTAATGATTATCCTAAAAGAGTGCTTAATAACCCTTTTGGTATTTAGTTTTTAAAATAAATTTTATTGGGACACCTGGCTTGCCTAATAAGTAGAGCACGTGACTCTTAATCTCTGGCTCATGAGTTTAAGCCCCACGTCAGACACAGAGCCTACTTTAAAAAAAAAAACAAAACAAAATTTTGTATTCAGATTCTTGAACCCTGAGGAAAAGCAGACTGTTGTTTGCTAATAGTCTGAATCCCAAAGCTCTCATTTTTTTATCACCTGATATTTTTAACAGATGAATCTTTTTAGGGATACATGTGGAGTGGTGCATATAAATCTCAACAGTTTGTGAGTATTGAAAAATTATTTTGGGGGCGCCTGGGTGGCTCAGTCATTAAGCGACTGCCTTTGGCTCAGGTCATGATCCCAGAGTCCTGGGATCAAGCCCCACATTGGGTTCCTTGCTCAGTGGGAAGCCTGCTTCTCCCTCTCACACTCCCCTTGCATGTGTTCCCTCTCTCACTGTGTCTCTCTCTGTCAAATAAGTAAATAAAATCTTTTAAAAAATTATTTTGGTAGACATTTGTGTCATCATTCTTCCCACTAGGAAATAACATTTTACCTCAGAATAGCTTCATTTACGTTAGGCTATGAATGATAGATTAAGTCTACATGCATCCTAGATAATACTGGATTTTTGTATAGAAAGAATAATTAACTTCTCTGCAAAGACTTTGGCCACTTAGAATCCTAGTCATACTTTCTCAGTTTAAACATAAGTAATAACTGTACAGGAGCACTCAAACTTTTAATGAGACTACGTATCTATTCTCCATAAAAAAAGATTTTTATATTCTTTGCCATGTGTGCCTTTTCATTTCTAGGCAGGAGTTTGTTGATGCTTATGTGGATTACATATTCAATAAATCAGTGGCTTCCTTGTTTGATGCTTTTCATGCGGGCTTTCATAAGGTCTGTGGAGGAAAAGTTCTTCAACTCTTCCAGCCAAATGAACTACAAGCAATGGTTATTGGAAATACAAATTATGATTGGAAGGAACTGGAAAAGGTAGGGGAAAACAAATCTATGAATTGTTTTAACGGAAAGGCAAAAGGAAAATATGACTTATTGATGGAAAAATTGCCCTCTCACTTACTGTTTTCCATTTTACACTATTACTGTCCTATTTACAGGAAAACACTGTACCCTTCTTCCTCCACAATTAATGAATTTTACTTGTAAATGAATTAGATAGCATTTTTGTATTTGTGGTAGTGATAGTTTTTGTATGGAAAAATGTCATTTATGACAGAGGTCAGATGGAAGTCCAGCTAAACTGAGTTTTCATTCTGCCCAGTCATAGGAAAACCATTATGAAAAGCACTCACATTGCTTAAGATTGTTTTCTTTTTTTCCTGATTATTCTCAATGTTAAATCTTTTAGCAAAGAGTAAATAATATTCATGATCTTCATCACTAGTGCCTTAACCAATAAAGGGATCTTTAAGAAGAAGATTAGGAATTTTTAAACTTTTTTTCTTTTCCTTCTTTGTACAAAGAATTCTCAGATATTTCTTCAGATAAACATCGAATAAAAAGTGCTAGGCTAGATCAGCTTTGAGAAAGATGTATGCAAGTTTGACTTACAAGTTTTTCCATCTTTGTTCTGTACCCCTGAAGCACATAATACATTATATGTGAATTTTAAAAAATTCAACACACACACAAAAATAATTTTTTCTTATTTGTAATCTAGAAAACACCTGATAAATTCTTGCAGTATGAGTTTGATATGGGGCACCTGGGTGACTCAGTCAGTTAGGCTTCCCGCCTTTGGCTTGAGGTCATAATCCTGGGGTCCTGGGATTGATCCCCACATTGGGCTCCCTACTGCTTCTCCCACTCCCTCACCCTCTGCCCCTGCTCCTGTTCTCTTTCTCTCTCACTCACTCTCTCAGATAATTTGTAAAAGTTTGATATATAACAACACCTATTAAGTTAGCTAACATCACAAAATACAGTAAGTCTAACAAAGGATACAGAGCATTGGGAACTTCCATACATTGCTCTGGGAATACAAATGGTATGGCCACTTTGGAAACAGTTTGGCATTTTCTTATAAAGTTAAATATGCGCTTACCACATGAGCTAGCAGTTATACTCTAAGGTATTAAGTTATGTTCATACAAAAATCTATAAGCAAGGGGGTATGGGGCATTATTGTTTAATGGGTATTGAGTTTCAGTTTAGCCAGATGAAGAGTTCTGGAGATGGATGGTGGTGATGGTTGCATAACAGCGTGAATGTACTTAATGCCACCAAACTGTACACTTAAAAAGGGTTAAGATGGTGAACTTCGTTATAGGTATTTTACCACAGTTTTTTTTTTAATTGTGTTTTTAAAAATCTGCAAACATGTCAAAAACTGTAAACAACCCCAGATGTCCTTCAGTGGGTGAATGGATAAACCAGCCTAGGGTATATCCATACAGTAGAATACTGAGCAATAAAAAGGGATACATTCCTGATATATGCGACATTTGGGATGACTCAGAGTCCTTACACAGTGTGAAGAAGGATTATATACTGTATGATTCCATGTACATGACATTTTTGAAGAGACAAAAATATGGTGAAGTGGGCTGGCAGGAGTGGGTATGTGACGGGAGAGGGTAGCACTAAAGAGTTCTTTGGGGCGATGAAGTGTTCCGTGTCCTGATTGTGGTGGTAGGTACACGAGTTGATACATGTGCTTAAAACTCACAGAACTATACACACACCAGAAAAGGCCAATTTTACCCTTTAATAATTCAGGGAATACATTTTTTAAATTAAAAAATAATTAGGACTTCTAGTTAGTTAAACATACTAGAATAAACATGTTCTTTCTCTGCTCCTTTCCAGAATCTCACTAGAATGACAATAATGGAATAAAAATAGGAATACACAGAAAAAAATATAAAAATACCATTAACAAGAGAGAAAAAATAGTTTTTGAAGACAGAAAATGCAGGGATGGATGAGTGACTAGAGCAAAGAAAATTGAATTCTAAGCCTCCTGAGGGACAGGGTTTTTAAGAGGCAACCCATTTCACACCCTAGAATTTCTAAAAGGCTCAGAAATTGGTACATCATGTTACCGTGGTGGCAAGATGAATGGTTAGGCTAAAAGCAGTAGAATTACTTCAGAGCTAATTTAAGGGATTGTTAGACTACTCAGGTTCTTTCTCTCACACAGCAAAAGACAACTGTAGGGAGAGCCACAGAATCTGGGAAACCAGGAAGAACTGAGGAAATCTGATAGGCAAGCTTAAATCCTCCGGGAAGGAGATTGAAGATGTCTTTTTTTGGTCAAATTGATCTGCTCAAGAGAAGAAAGCTGTACTGACCTTAAGGAGATCCTAGTGGAAATGGATTCTACTCCAGTCACCCTAAAATGAAAAATGATACAGTGGCCTCTCATCACACTTTACATCCTACACAATTTGTCCTTTTTGCCTCCTCTCTTACCATTCTTTTTCTCACTTACACTACTTCAGCCTTAACAGCTTCTTTGCTGAGCCAGTCCTGGGACCTTTCTATTTCCCTATGCCCGGAACTCTTTTCACCTTGATAAGTCTGAAAGGGTTCTTGCTTTTTACTTCCTTTTATGTCTTTATACCTTCTGAGAGACCTTTACTGGCTAACATCTAAACTTGAGCGTACACACACACACAGTCTGCCTTCCCTGCTTTATTTTTTCTTAGAATTTGACTTAACATAAATTTTACTTAATTGTCTTCACTGTCTGTTGCTTCTTCCTACCCCCCCGCCCACCGCCAATGTAAGCATTATGAAGGCAGGATTTTTGTCTCTCTGTTCACTGCTATATTCCCAGAGCCTAGAAGAGCACTCAGTAAGTACTTAAAACCTCGCTTGAAGATATAATTGAGAGAAATAGTTTAGTATATTTTAGTGTACTTAGTATACTTCGGTTTCTTTCATTGTGTATGTGATGCATTATAATTTCAGTGATTATGATTTGGGACTTTTAAATGCTCTTTCTTTCATCAGGACTGTGTACACATTTCCCCAGAACTATTTAGAGGTTTTGGAAAAAAAAAAAAAAACTTCAGTCATCCTCCTTTCATTCCCCACTAACATGCTCACAGACTATATAATTCATATTCATTAATTACTTAATTGATAGCTAGAATTTCAGCCGTTTTTCTCCAAAACTGTTCACAAATAGCAAGTATTTTGTAGGTTTCAAGATATCAGTCATTGAGATAATCATGGCTATAAACAGAGCCCAAAATTTTAAGCAGCCCATTAGCAAATACTTATTGAGCCCCTGTGGATAGCGAGTACTGTGCAGGAGATTGGGGGGACATCAGTAAATAAGACTGAAACATGGTCTTTGCCCTGTAATAAGGAAGGTAGACATTAAATAATTTAACTCTGATGAATACAAAGAAAGAGTGTTCACTGAATAGTATGTCAAGAGGAACTTAACGTAGGCTACACAAATCTGGGAAAGCATCTCAGTAGATGGTAGTCTCTACAAGGTAGAGAAGGACTTTGTTGACTGCAATTTACCCAGGGCTCCACATTTAGACTAAAACGCTCTCTGTATCTGTTGAATGAATCAGTGAATGAATTTGGTGACCTTTAGTCTGAGTCTTAAAGTATAAATAGAAATTAGCCTGACAAACAAAGGAAGGAGAAGGATGTGGCTAAGAGGTCTAGGCTCAGAGAACAGTGTGTCCAAAGGCCCTGATGCTGGAAGGTTCTTCTGAGAACTAAAATTTAAGGCCAACTGTACCTAGATTTTAAAGAACACTTTACAGTGTAAGATTTGCTCTCCCTCTTTCCTCTTTCCTCACCTTTTCTTAGTGCTGGCATTTTTTAAAAAAGAGAAGTACACTAGCTCCACTGCTGCAGATTATCCCAAAATTTAGTAGTTTAAAATAAACAGTGAACATTTATTTTCCCACTTTTCTGCGGGCAAGCATTTCAGGAACAGCTTTAGCTGGATGTTTTTAGCTTAGGGGTCTCTCATGAGATTCATGAGATTGCAGTCAAGTTACTGGTTGGTGCTTTAGTCATCTGAAGACTTCATTAAGGATAGATTACCTTTCAAGATGGCTTACTCACAAGACTGTTGGCTAAAAGCCTAGTGTCTCACCAAGATGACCTCCCTATACAGTTCTTTGAATGTCCTCTTGAAATGGCACCAGGTTCTCCCCAGAGTGAATGATCAAAGACGTTGAAGCCACAGAGTTTGTTATGAGTTAGCCTCAGAAGTCATGTATTTCTCATACCTGCTATATCCTAATGATTACAGAGTCAGGCCTATATGCTGTGGGAGGGGCTACATAAGGAAGGGTGTGAGCAATAGGAGGCAGAGATCATTAGGGGCCATTGTGGAAATTGACTACCACAGAAAACTTGTCAGACTCAAGACAAAACTGGGATCACTTAATATTAATAAAAGATTATGTTGTTTTTAGAATACAGAATACAAAGGGGAGTATTGGGCAGAACATCCAACGATAAAAATTTTTTGGGAAGTATTTCATGAATTACCACTGGAAAAGAAAAAACAATTTCTGTGTAAGTATTTCTACCTAGTCCTGTATGTTTTATGGGAAATGGAATTAACTATTAAACTTATTTTCATAGATTAAATGACCACTTTGTTGGATAAGGTGTTTTCCCTATAGTATCATTCCAAGGTACTGTTTCTAATTTTCAGTTAGAGTAAATTTTTGATCTGCATTCTTATTTTGAAAGCTGCATTCAGTTTGCCTCAAATAGAATTGGTTCTTTTGAATGAAAACAAACTCTAACATTGATTATAATCAACTAGGGTTGTAGTTCCTTTTAGAATTTCTTTCTTTTTTTTTTTTTAAATAAACATATAATGTATTTTTTATCCCCAGGGGTACAGGTCTGTGAATCGCCAGGTTTACACATTTCACAGCACTCATCATAGCACATACCCTCCCCAATGTCCATTTCCCTACCACCCTCTCCCATCCCCTCCCCTGCCACCAGCAACCTTCAATCTGTTTTTTGAGATTGAGTCTTTTATGTTTTGTCTCCTTCCAATCCCATCTTTTCATTTTTTCTTTTCCTACCTCCCCCCAACCCCCCTGCATTGCATCTCCACTCACTCATATCAAAGAGATCATATGATAGTTGTCTTTCTCCGATTGACTTATTTCGCTAAGCATAATACCCTCTAGTTCCATCCATGTCGTCACAAATGGCAAGATTTCATGTCTTTTGATGGCTGCATAGTATTCCACTGTGTATATATACCACATCTTTTTTATCCATTCATCTGTTGATGGACATCTAGGCTCTTTCCACAGTTTGGCTATTGTGGACATTGCTGCTATAAACATTCGGGTGCACGTGCCCCTTCGGAGCACCACGTTTGTATCTTTAGGATATATACCCAGTAGTGCAATTGCTGGGTCGTAGGGTAGCTCTATTTTCAGTTTTTTGAGGAACCTCCACACTGTTTTCCAGAGTGGTTGCACCAGCTTGCATTCCCACCAACAGTGTAGGAGGGTTCCCCTCTCTCCGCATCCTCGCCAGCATCTGTCATTTCTTGACTTGTTAATTTTAGCCATTCTGAGTGGTGTGAGGTGGTATCTCATTGTGGTTTTGATTTGTATTTCCCTGATGCCGAGTGATGTGGAGCATTTTTTCATGTGTCTGTTGGCCATCTGTATGTCTTCTTTGCAGAAATGTCTGTTCATGTCCTCTGCCCATTTCTTGATTGGATTATTTGTTCTCTGGGTGTTGAGTTTGATAAGCTATTTATAGATTTTGGATACTAGCCCTTTATCTGATATGTCGATTGCAAATATCTTCTCCCATTCTGTCAGTTGTCTTTTGGTTTTGTTCACTGTTTCCTTTGCTGTGCAAAAGCTTTTGATCTTGATGAAATCCCAATAGTTCATTTTTGCCCTTGCTTCTGTTGCCTTTGGCGATGTTCCTAGGAAGAAGTTGCTGCGGTTGAGGTCAAAGAGGTTGTTGCCTGTGTTCTCCTCAAGGATTTTGATGGATTCCTTTCTCACATTGAGGTCCTTCATCCATTTTGAGTCTGTTTTCGTGTGTGGTGTAAGGAAATAGTCCAATTTCATTTTTCTGCATGTGGCTGTCCAATTTTCCCAGCACCATTTGTTGAAGAGGCTGTCTTTTTTCCATTGGACATTCCTTCCTGCTTTGTCGAAGATTAGTTGACCATAGAGTTGAGGGTCTATTTCTGGGCTCTCTATTCTGTTCCATTGATCTATATGTCTGTTTTGGTGCCAGTACCATACTGACTTGATGATGACAGCTTTGTAATAGAGCTTGAAGTCTGGAATTGTGATGCCACCGACTTTGGCTTTCTTTTTCAATATTCCTTTGGCTATTCGAGGTCTTTTCTGGTTCCATATAAATTTTGGGATTATTTGTTTTATTTCTTTAAAAAAAATGGTTGGGATTTTGATAGGGATTGCATTAAATGTGTACATTGCTTTAGGTAGCATAGACATTTTCACAATATTTGTTCTTCCAATCCATGAGCATGGAATATTTTTCCATTTCTTTGTGTCTTCCTCAGTTTCTTTCATGAGTACTTTATAGTTTTCTGAGTATAGATTCTTTGCCTCTTTGGTTAGATTTATTCCTAGGTATCTTATGGTTTTGGGTGCGATTGTAAATGGGACTGACTCCTCAATTTCTCTTTCTTCTGTCTTGTTAGTGTAGAGAAATGCGACTGATTTCTGTGCATTGACTTTATATCCTGACACTTTACTGAATTCCTGTATAAGTTCTAGCAGTTTTGGAGTGGAGCCTTTGGGTTTTCCACATACAGTATCATGTCATCTGCAAAGAGTGATAGTTTGACGACTTCTTTGCCAATTTGGATGCCTTCAATTTCTTTTTGTTGTCTGATTGCTGAGGCTAGGACTTCTAGTACTATGTTGAACAGCAGTGGTGATAACGGACATCCCTGCCGTGCTCCTGACCTTAGCGGAAAAGCTTTCAGTTTTTCTCCATTGAGAATGATATTTGCAGTGGGTTTTTCATAGATGGCTTTGATAATATTGAGGTATGTGCCTTCTATCCCTACACTTTGAAGAGTTTTAATCAGGAAGGGATGCTGCACTTTGTCAAATGCTTTTTCAGCATCTATTGAGAGTATCATATGGTTCTTACTCTTTCTTTTATTAATGTATTGTATCACATTGATGGATTTGCGGATGTTGAACCAACCTTGCAGCCCTGGAATAAATCCCACTTGGTCGTGGTGAATAATCCTTTTAATGTACTGTTGGATCCTATTGGCCAGTATTTTGGTGAGAATTTTCGCATCTGTGTTCATCAAGGATATTGGTCTGTAATTCTCTTTTTTGGTGGGATCCTTGTCTGGTTTTGGGATCAAGGTGATGCTGGCCTCATAGAATGAGTTTGGAAGTTTTCCTTCCATTTCTATTTTTTGGAACAGTTTCAGGAGAATAGGAATTAATTCTTTAAATGTTTGATAGAATTCCCCTGGGAAGCCGTCTGGTCCTGGGCTTTTGTTTGTTTGGAGATTTTTGATGACTGTTTCAATCTCCTTACTGGTTATGGGTCTGTTCAGGTTATCTGTTTCTTCCTGGTTCAGTTGTGGTAGTTTATATGTCTCTAGAAATGTATCCATTTCTTCCAGATTGTCAAATTTGTTGGCGTAGAGTTGCTCGTAGTATGTTCTTATAATTGTTTGTATTTCTTTGGTGTTGGTTGTGATCTCTCCTCTTTCATTCATGATTTTATTTATTTGCATCCTTTCTCTTTTCTTTTTGATAAGTCTGGCCAGGGGGTTGTCAATCTTATTAATTCTTTCAAAGAACCGGCTCCTAGTTTTGTTGGTTTGTTCTATTGTTTTTTTTAGTTTCTATTTCATTGATTTCTGCTCTGATCTTTATGATTTCTCTTCTCCTGCTGGGTTTAGGCTTTCTTTGTTGTTCTCTCTCCAGCTCCTTTAGGTGTAGGGTTAGGTTGTGTATTTGAGCCCTTGTTTCTTGAGAAAGACTTGCACCGCTATATATTTTCCTCTCAGGACTGCCTTTGTTGTGTCCCACAGATTTTGAACCGCTGTGTCTTCATTATCATTTGTTTCCATGAATTTTTTCAATTCTTCTTTAATTTCCTGGTTGACCTATTCATTTTTTAGAAGGATGCTGTTTAGTCTCCATGTATTTGCGTTCTTTCCAAATTTCCTCTTGTGATTGAGTTCTAGCTTCAGAGCATTGTGGTCTGAAAATATGCGGGGAATGATCTCAATCTTTTGATACCAGTTGAGACCTGATTTATGACCCAGGATGTGGTCTATTCTGGAGAATGTTCCATGTGCAATAGAGAAGAACGTATATTCAGTTGCTTTGGGATGGAATGTTCTGAATATATCGGTGATGTCCATCTGGTCCAGTGTGTCATTTAAGGCCTTTATTTCCTTGTTGATCTTTTGCTTAGATGATCTGTCCATTTCAGTGAGGGGAGTGTTAAAGTCCCCTGCTATTATTGTATTACTGTCGATGTATTTCTTTGATTTTGTTATTAATTGGTTTATATAGTTGGCTGCTCCCACGTTAGGGGCATAGATATTTAAGATTGTTAGGTCTTCTGGTTGGACAGACCCTTTGAGTATGATATAGTGTCCTTCCTCTTCTCTTATTATAGTCTTTGGCTTAAAATCTAATTGATCTGATATAAGGATTGCCACCCCAGCTTTCTTCTGATGTCCATTAGCATGGTACATTGTTTTCCACCCCCTCACTTTAAATCTGGAGGTGTCTTCGGGTCTAAAATGAGTTTCTTGTAGGCAGCATATGGATGGGTTTTGTTTTTTTATCCATTCTGATACCCTGTGTCTTTTGATTGGGGCGTTTAGCCCATTAACATTCAGGGTAACTATTGAGAGATATGAATTTATTGCCATTGTCTTGCCTGTAAGGTGACTGTTACTGTATATTGTCTCTGTTTCTTTCTGATCTACTACTTTTAGGGTCTCTCTTTGCTTAGAGGACCCCTTTCAATATTTCCTGTAGAGCTGGTTTGGTGTTTTCAAATTCTTTCAGCTTTTGTTTGTCCTGGAAGCTCTTTATCTCTCCTTCTATTTTCAATGATAGCCTAGCCGGATATAGTATTCTTGGCTGCATGTTTTTCTCATTTAGTGCTCTGAATATATCATGCTAGTTCTTTCTGGCCTGCCAGGTCTCTGTGGATAGGTCCGCTGCCAATCTAATGTTTTTACCCTTGTATGTTACAGACTTCTTTTCCCGGGCTGCTTTCAGGATTTTCTCTTTGTCGCTAAGACTTATAAATTTTACTATCAGGTGATGAGGTGTGTACCTGTTTTTATTGATTTTGAGGGGCGTTCTTAGCATCTCCTGGATTTTGATGTTTGTTTCCTTTGCCATATTAGGGAAATTCTCTCCAATAATTCTCTCCAATATACCTTCTGCTCCCCTCTCTCTTTCTTCTTCTTCTGGAATCCCAATTATTCTAATGTTGTGTCGTCTTATGGTGTTGCTTATCTCTAGAATTCTCTCCTCATGGTCCAGTATTTGTTTGTCTCTCTTTTGCTCAGCTTCTTTATTCTCTGTCATTTGGTCTTCTATGTCACTAATTCTTTCTTCTGCCTCATTTATCCTAGCAGTGAGAGCTTCCATTTTTTGATTGCACCTCATTAATAGCTTTTTTGATTTCAACTTGGTTAGATATTAGTTCTTTTATTTCTCCAGAAAGGGCTTTTATCTCTCCGGAGAGGGTTTCTCTAATATCTTCTATGCCTTTTTCGAGCCCGGCTAGAACCTTGAGAATTGTCATTCTGAACTCTAGATCTGTCATGTTACCAATGTCCGTATTGATTAGGTCTCCAGCCGTCAGTACGGCCTCTTCTTTTTTTTGAGGTGAGTTTTTCTGCCTTGTCATTTTGTCCAGATAAGATTTGCTTTCTCCTGCTGTGGAATTCTGCTGTTCTTGGTGAGTGAAGTTGGTTTTGGCTGGGTTTCTTGTTGATCTTCTGGGGGAGGGGCCTGTTGTGTTTCTCAAGTGTCTTTGCCACAGGCGGAATTGCACCGCCCTTGCCAGGGGCCGGGCTAAGTAATCCACTCGGGTTTGCTTTCGGGAGCTTTTGTTCCCTGAGCGCTTTCCCTAGAGTTCCGCTTTCCGTAGAGTTCTGGAGGACGGGAATGAAGATGGTGGCCTCCCAATCTCTTGGCCCGGAGGAGCCGAGAGCTTGGGGTTCCGCTCCTCAGTGCGCCCTCAGAGAAAAGTGCCCAACCGCCCCGCCTCCCTGGCCTGTGGTCGCGCCTTGAGGAAAGCAGTCAATTGCTGGAGCTGGAGAAAAGCGCCGGGTCGCTTTCGTCTCCGTGGCCTCTGGCCGCGCTCCGAGCCCACCCAGCCTGCGACCGGCACAAGGTAACCCCGGGCTGAGAGCTCACTCCTTGGCTTTGTTGCTGTAGCCGGCTTCCCCGCTCTTATACCTGTGAGCTCTGCGGCACTCAGACACCCCCAGTCCTTCTGTGACCGCGCGGGACCTGGGGTTATGCTGACCCCGCCTGGGTTTCCCCCCAGTTTAGCCTCTGGAGCAATGTCTCCCAGTGGAGCCGACTTTTAAAAGTCCCGATTTTGTGCTCCGTTGCTCCTCCGCTTGCCGGGAGCTGGCCCCTCCCCCCGCGGTCTATCTTCCCGTCGCTTTGGATTCACTTCTCCGTAGGTCCTGCCTTTCAGAAAGTGATCGATTTTCTGTTTCTAGAATTGTTGCTCCTCTTCTCTTCGATTTCCCGTTGGATTTGTAGGCGTTCGCAATGGTTAGATAAGCTATCTAGCTGATCTCCTGCTACCCGATGTCGTCTCCTCCTTTTAGAATTTCTAAAAAGATTTCTAGAGGATAGCTTTTTTTTTTTTCTTTTGGCTTTTTTTATTTTTCCTTTTTCATCAAAACTTTGGGAATTTCTGTGGAAAATAGAACCTTTGTAGGACTTTGTACTTATTTATAACCTAACTAGTATGTCTTTCATCTGTTAAAGGTATATTCTCATTGAAATGACACTCCCTATGTTTGTGTTTTGTTACTTTTTTAATTTAAATTTTGTTAACATAGAGCACAATATTGGTTTCTGGCATAGAATTCAGTGATGTGTTAGTTAAATACAACAGCCATGCTCATAAGTGCCGTCCTTCATACCCCTCCCCCATCTAGCACATCCCTCACCCACCTCTCTTCCACTTTTAGTTTGTTCTCTGTCATTTAGACTCTCTGTGGCTTATTTCCCTCCTTTTTCTTTTCTTTTCTTTTCCCCCTTCCCATATGTCCATCTGTTTTCTTTCTTAAATCCACGTATGTGTGGGATCGTATGGTGTTTTCTTTCTCTGACTTATTTCACTTAGCCTGATACACTCCAGCTCCATCCATATTTTTTGCAAATGGCAAGATTTCATTCTTTTTGATGGCTGAATAATATTCCATCGTGTGTGTGTGTCTGTCTCACATCTTACTTATCCATTCATCAGGAAATGACACTCCCTTTGATATTCCTGCTATTGCCAAGAATATTTTTGTTAATCTTTTTCTGACAGCTGAAATAAGCTTGGCTGAATTTGTATATTTTAAGGATGACAAGTCTTTCTTAAGTGATTTGAGTTTTAGCTGTCCATTATAAACTTTTATTCAAAAATGTTGGAAACTGGGGCACCTGGGTGGTTCAGTCGTTAAGCATCTGCCTTCGGCTCAGGTCCTGATCCCAGGGTTTTGGGATCAAGCCCCACATTGGGCTGTCTGCTCGGCAGGAAGCCACCTTCTCCCTCTCCCACTCCCCCTGCTTGTGCTCCCTCTCTCTCTGTGTCTTTCTCTGTCAAATAAATAAGTAGAATCTTTAAAAAAATGTTAGAAACATTTTAAAAGGAATCATAATCAAAACTGCAGTTTGAAAAAACTGCATTTTGTATTTGATGTATAGAGTAAATGGATATTCCCAAAAGAATGGCTCTCAAATGTTTTTTCAGGGATAGTAGTCATTTATTCATCAAATATTTATTAAGCATATTCTGTGTGCTAACATTAAGATTATACTTCTAAAGGAAAAATATTGTCTGGATGTATAATTAGTATGTCTCCAAAATCATGCTTCCACATTAGAGTAAACGTTAATAATATAAAGGTTTGCCACGGTGACTGTACTAAATAACTTGGTACTCTGTTTTGATAAAAGTGTTTGGCTGAATTATTTTCTTTATTCTTGTTAGTATTTTTGACAGGTAGTGATCGCATTCCTATTCTTGGTATGAAGAGTCTAAAACTAGTCATCCAGTCAACAGGAGGTGGCGAGGAATATCTCCCAGTTTCTCATACCTGTTTTAATCTTCTGGATCTTCCAAAATACAAAGATAAAGAAACTCTACGCTCTAAACTGATTCAAGCAATCGATCATAATGAAGGCTTCAGTTTAATATAACTTTGGAAATATTAACTAAACAGTTTATTGCAATAGCATTAAACTAATTATTTGTGTTTTTCTTGTGGTGATGAATTCAGCAAGGTGACAGAGGTACTGTTATAATTCTTACTTGCAAAATGTTCAATGCTCTGAGTATTCATGAAAGCCAAAAAATATTAAAGGAAAATGAACAAACTGTGTTAATATTAAGCTTATTGTACAGAACCATGGATTTTTTTTTTGCCATCTTCCAATAAACATACAAGCATTGTGAATACATTGAAGTTTTACTAACATGAATTTTAAGAGTTTGCATATTTCACAAATGATCTGGTGTGTGAGTGCATGGAAATGTTGCTTAATTTTCGATCACTGAGTGAAAAACCTTTATCTTTGGCCTGCAATAGTCATTCGATTATTTTTTCATTTTGTAAATAATGTTAAGTTTTGTAATAAAATAGTTATGTTCTGATACCAGTACAGTTTCTATGGTTGTAATTCAACTGAGCTAAAAGGATTAACAATTATGATTAAATCTTATTCTGAGAATCCTTATAAAAGCAAAAAATTAGCATGATGAAACACAATCTTTGCTTTTTTACTAGAATAAATATCCTTGTGCAAATCTAAATTACAGATAGGAATTACCTAAATAACTTGTGGTTCTTTCCTTTTGTGAACCTGGATATGCTACTGATAAGTGGGAGGCTATCAGAAAGCTTAATACTCAGTACTGGAAGAACTTTGTCCTACAGTTGCCAGGAATAGAAACTGGCTGCTATGAGAACCAACCACTGGCTTATAGCTTCCAAAACTACTGATGCTGCTGGTTGGTATTTAGTCAGAATTTTCAGTGCTTTAGACTATTTCCTTGGATTTTTAGAAACAAATCTTAACAGTTTTTATGGTGCTGATGCTTAGTTATCTCCTGTGATTAACTGTAACAGTGAGTTGATGCAACACATGTGACTTTCTGCTATAATGCAAATATTTATTTTTTAAATTTATTTTTTAAAATGCCGTGAAAATTGTTTAAGTAATAAAGATTTATTGGTTTAATATTTACCCTTTCAGTGGTTCTCATATAAGATTCTAAATTCCTCAGTGTCTCAGGGAAGGTCTTTTAGATTTTGGATTATTACCTTTGCCATACAAAACTGTTTTACAGAGGTCTCAAATTTTCTTAGCTATTATAATTCCCAAATCCAAAACAACTCTGAAAAAATTTGTGTTACCTCATTTTGCAGCAGAACTTGATTTGAATTGTTGAGGCTATTATTTATGGTATTAAATGGGACTATTTGTACATTTTACTGTGGTGATGTTAATAGGTTTACTTTAGTGTGTTTGATCTTAAGTGCTGCCTCAGACCCCTTGGGGTGCTTTAAAAAATCTGTTAACATTCATAATTCAAAAATGCAAATGAGCCCAAGGGTTTTGGAGAAGGGATTGTGGACCTCTATTTTCCAGTTTAACTGAAAACTACCACTGGTAAGGCATTGGTGTCTTTTTATATAGATGGAAGCCCTTAAGCAGTATCCTCACATACAGTAATTAAGCTCTCAAAGTAGCACTCTCCCTCTGAAAATTCATTTTGTATTGTTTCCCTGTGCATCCATTTCTTGAGGGTAGTGATTGTTCACATCAAAAACTCACATGTATGTATCAGATGATTTTTTTTTCTTTAGTAACCTTTATGCTATATGTAGCTGATCTGTGAAATAGCAGTCACTTTGGATTAATACAGATGGATTTCATTGAACAAATATTTTAATAAGGACCTGGCACATCTTATCTAGGAGCACAACAGTACAAGGCTTAATTTGGGTGAGTCTTATACTCTTCTGCCCCTGTTGCTGCAGACATACAGTCAGTAGCATTCACAGAAAGATTAATAGTAGAAAATTAAAATGCCATTGAAGATTTTTCAAACTGCTGTTTTGTTTGTTTTTTTTAAATAGCGCCTGGGTGGCTCAGTCGGTGGTTAAGCATCTGACTCTTGATCTCAGCTCAGGTCTTGTTCTCAGGGTCATGAGTTCAAGCTCTGCATTGGGCTATACACTGAGTATGCAGCCTATATTTTTTTTTAAAGGCGAGAAAAATATCTTGAGCTTTGTATATTAGTGTAGAAAGTAAGCAAATACTGAGTTGACTAAATTATAGATTGTGATTATGGAGTGGACTAAACTTGAAAATATTTGGCTTCTGTACAGATCTACTAATAAGAGCAATTAGCTGTTTGTAGCTCCTGTCTGGTTCAATAGTGATTTTAATCAATAGCCATAGTTCAAACTGACCGAAATGGTAGAACCAAGACATACGTTGCATGCAACAAAACCAGAATGCAGTTTTTTAAATTAGAGAATTACAATAAAAAGCCCTAGCCTTTCTTATATTTGGTTTTTACATTTAGTTTTTTGTTTAACAAAAAGTCCTCAAAGTGTAACAGGGCAGTCTTCCCCTGAAGGAGCAGCATATGGTGAGCTGAGAGCAAGGGCATGTATTCCTGTTAGCCACTTCCTTACTCCCCAACCTTTTTTGCACTTTGGCCATCCATACTCTTTATGGTAGTTTCCTTTACCAAGGAATTCTTCCTGGTTTAATAGCTCCCTATTTTTTTTTCTTCACGATTTTATTTGACAACACAAGCACGGTGAGCTGCAGAGAGACGGAGAAACCCCACTGAGCAGAGCTCAACTTGATCCCAGGACCTTGAGGTCATGACCTGAGCCAAAGGCAGTCTCTTAACCGACTGAGCCACCCAGGTGCCCCAATAGCCCCCTATCCTTGCCAGTGTTTGCTAATTGCTGAACCACTCCTAGAGATAATTGAGACTAGTCCCCTTGTTTCACGGAAGTCTGCCTTCCCTGTGAGGCCAACCCCCTCTGGAATCGGGAGTCAAATGCAGAAGGGAACCTCCCCTGTTTTTGTCCTTTCTCAAACCTCTGGAGGTACCTTCTTTAATACTATGGACAGGTCTCCTTATGCCAATTAAATGTTAACTCTAAAGAGTGATGCCCAGGTTATACTTTGTTTTAAAAAAAGTTTCCCAGACAATTAATAGAGTTGAGAGGCACTCAAGAAGTGGGGAGGAGAGGTCATTAGACCATTTCTCCGTATTTCTGGTAACATCCTAGCTTAAGGCTTTAGACTTTGTTATGGTATGCATACACACACTGCCTTTCTAGGTTACAAGTCTAGGAGTTGAGACTTCTTTCGAACGAAACTTACCAAATAATTGCTTCATAGGTGGATGATGTAAACCCACCACTGATTGAAAGCACACTATTATTTCCGATACCACGAAGAGCAGTGCTAACTAAACCATAATGTGTTGTTAATTAGGGTATTACAACCAGTGAAATATATAGTACATTAACCAAGGAGACTCAATACAAGGCTTAAAATTAGCTGTTGTCAAAGCATGTATTTAGCTTAAATACTTAAACTGACCACCACCTTTTAAAGTATGAACCTTCCCATTTTGTGCATATAGTGAATGCAGTCTGTTATTTTTTTAATAATACCTGAAGATGAAATTTTTACAGGTAATTTCTCTAGTGAAAACAGGACATACCAGGGCAGAGTACTGTCTTATTTTGTTTTTACATTTTATAAATAACCTAGGCGAATAAGAGTACTGTTTTAAAATTCACTTCAAAAATTTGCTGGTGAGGAAGGCAAGGGGCATGTTCCTGGCTTCTTGAACAGTAGTATGTCACTCAAGAACTAAAGGTTTACTAAAGGACTAAAGGTTTACAGGGCAGCCTTGAAAAGTTCATGCCAAATGTGGTCTGGAGTCATTTTTTGTCCTGTGTGTTAAGACTTGTGTTATCTGTGAGGCTCCATGCTTTTATAGCACATATACTATTGAGTTCACTGTATTTCCACTACTCTTTTGTCTTCTTACTATCAAAGTCCTGAACTTACGTCAGGTCTTCTGTGTATCAAGTTCTTGGGCCCTGCCTTGCCTCTCCCCACTTTTCACCTACAAAGGTTTCTGGGCCTAGAATGAACTATTAGTTTTGAAACTTTTAGTGAAGCACCAACTGCTAAAACCAGTGTTTGCTTACTATTCTGTTTAGACTCTTAAGTTGAATGAAGAAATGTCAGAAGAAAGCATCTTACTATGGCCCTCAAAGCTGTAAAAGTTATCTTTAAGATTAAAATTTTATACCTTGAACAATGTAATTTAACAGAAAAAAGTCAAATGACAATTTTAATAGACTTTAAAACAGTGTACAAGTATAAAACACTGGTTTTGTATTTCAAAAGTTGGAGGAAGATATCCAGTCATTAAACAGTCTACAAAACATATGCCAGTAGATTACATAAAAGACTATGTACAATATAAAAAGAGCTGAAAACAGTCTTCACTGTAAAAATAATTTAAAACAAATTTTTCAATTTAAAATATCATCTATAGCACAAACACACATCATGCAAATGGAAAACTAAATAAACTGCATTCTTTAGTGTAGCCAAATAATTCAGATTGAAACATCTTTTAGGTAGGGAAGTGGCCATTCAACAAAATTTTTCTCTCTGGCAGTAACGGTCCTAGCTGGGTATTTAAAGAACAGCTACGTTTCAAACCCTTTTTTAAAACTGTAATAAATACTAAAGCAACATAGGAATACTTTATAATTTGGGAGTAATGTGGGGTAAAGGTCCAGAAAATAAATTGCTCAGTGCAATTTTATAAAGTATGAACTTTTTTTGGAAAGGCTAAGAAGCTTCTGCAGCCGGAAAAGTTTGATCTCTAGTTTTAAGGCAGGCTAAGCTTTTAAATAAAGGTGTTACAGAAACTAATTTCACTAACTATTCTGCTATTGCAAGTTACATCATGTTGATCTCTCCAATACTAGGCTAGCAGTTTGGTGTCTATTACACCAAATCCTCCCAACAGGAGACATGTACTTACTGGCTGTTATAATTAACATCTTAGTACTTTGGAACCGTAAGCAGGGGCCTGTTGCTCCCCTCATTAAAGGAAAAGAAAAGCAGCGGTCCAAAATATTACACTCTCCCCAGATGAAGTACCATTATTATAGATTCATAAAGGCTTTGCATATTCACATCTTGGCAGTTTAATACTTGTGGGAAAGAACTGATGCAGGTTTTACCACAGTGACAGGTATTTAAACAAGGGCAAATATTCTTGAAACGAAGGGTACCCAGGCAGGCACTATTGTTTCTAAAGCAATTGAAAACATTTCCAAAGCATTTATTTTTTTCAGGTTAGTTTAGGAGCCAATATAGACATTTCTACATGTCCACAGGAAGTACAAAAGCCATCTTCATTTCAACAATACAATATTCCTGAAACTCTTAGCACCAAGTCTTACTTTAAAAAGCAAAGACAACAGAGTGCTCTCCCACATATTGTTGACTTCCTTCTCCATACTGCATGTCATGAGATTTTTAAAAAGTTAGCTGCCACAAGTTTTGGAAAATGCCAGTGTTTAAAAATAGGTAATTGTGCTAATAAAGAATCAAAAGTTTAGCAGAACAGACATTTAAGGAGTTCAAACCATTCAATGTTATAAAGAAAAGTGTGAAAATACCATTCTTTGGTCTAGATAAGCTGTTCCCTTTAATTTAACATTCCAATGGCTTTTGAAAACTTTAAAATGTTGAAACTCACTAGGCAAGAACAAAATTATATATACATATGGATGTATCATACAAATGAACCTTTAAAAGAAAGTTCTGACCAACAGGTGATTAAAGATACTTAGTACCCTTCTTTTAAAAAAAAGTTAGTGTTGAGTGTACAAGTACAGAAATAAGAAGTTAAAAATTACCCATGAAAAAAACAATCCATTTTACCAGTCTATAAATATTACACCTTTCTGGTTTCCTTGCTCTGTTGAATTCACAAGTAAACATTCATTTTGACATGCTAAAGTTCCTAATGCTGGTGGAACAATTCCTGTACCTGGACAATTATTACATTATGATTTGTTTGATGGATAGTTAATATCTGTTGCTTCCTGTTTCATGGATATAGCTTCACTGACTGCCTCTTGATCACCTCCACCAATTCCAAATGCAGTTCCTCCAGCTCTGTCATTAACATCAGCTTCATCTTCCAAACCATTGTAAAATTCTTCAATCTCACTTTCATCCTCCAAGTGTTCTTCTAAACTTGGACTCTGGCATGTTCCACTATCACTGTTACTGCCACAAGAACTAGAGGATAAGATGTCATCTTCAGAGTCCGAATATACCTCAGCGCCATGAAAAATGTAACGATTTGGTGGTAAGAACAGGTATTGGTTACCTGAAATACAGTAATAAGAGAGAAATAAGTTATTCCCAGTTTTCTAAGACTAATTTGGTCTGATTGTAGATTCCAGCTCTGCCTTTTACCTGAGTAGAGGCTATTACTATAGTGTTCTGCAAAAACTAAGCACTCACTCCCGGCTGCAAATCTTAGTTCTGTTTTGCATATTTGGGCAATCTCTCTGCCTCCATTTCCTCATCTGGAAAATTAATTTTCACAACTCTATCAACTAAGTATGAGTAACTATACAGAACCATGCTCAAAAAAGGTTATTTAACCAACTCCTCTGAACAGAATTCATGACATGAAATACCCTGGCCTGCCTACATTACTCAGTTTGTGTTCACTGAACAGAACTTCTCTAAAGCACATAGTATGCCTTCAAAGCACCTTCATTATTTTCAAATACCTTCAATTTCATAATGGCCTCACCACCTATTCAAAAGTGTAGTTTGCAGGCAATGGCATCACCTGAGAGTTTATGAGAAGTTTAGATTCTCAAGCCCCACCACCCACATACTGAATCAATCTATTTTTACCTAAGTCCTAGACAAAGTATGAGAAACAGTGATCTAGCACTGGACGTTAACCTTTCTTTTCTAACCTCCTCCCAAATTTGCACTCATAGTTTAAGATGTGACCTGTGATGGTGAGGACAATTCCTCTCTCCCCTAAGTTATGGGTTCCAGGTTAAAAGCACCCCTTGGTGTGAACTTGACATTTTTAAGATTTTATTTGGGGTGCCTGGAGGTGGGGCTCAGTGGACTGGGCCTTTGCGTTTGGCCCAGGTTGTGATCTCAGGGTCCTGGGATCAAGCCCTGCATCAGGCTTTCTGCTCGACGGGGAGCCTGCTTCCCCATCTCTCTCTGCCTGCCTCTCTGCCTACTTGTAATCTGTCAAATAAATTTTTTAAAAAATCTTTTTAAAATAAAGATTTAATTTATTTGACAGAGAGATCACAAGTAGGCAGAGAGGGGGAAGCAGGCTCCCCGCCCAGCAGAGAACCCGATGCAGTACTCAATCCCAGGACCCTGAGATCACGACCTGAGCCGAGGACAGAGGCTTAATCCACTCAGCCACCCAGGTGCCCTGGGAACTTGAAATTTCATTGAAATTTCAATGAAATAAATTTTCTGCCTTTGAATTCATAAAAACAAGTAACTTTTAACTTAAGCCTGTTTATACACATAATAAATTTATTATATATATAATAAATTTATTATATATTTAATTATATATCATATATAATATTATATATTATATTATACATAATATGTATATTATATATAATAAATTTATTATATATATATAATAAATTTATTGCACCATAACCCAGACTTTCACAAAAGCCTGGCTACGAACATAGTTGCTCTGAAGTGACACACCATCTGCGAAGCGTATCTAGGTTTCTCTTCAAAATGGCTTTCAAACTTTATACCCCATCATGATGAGGTTCTCACTTTGAAACAACCTAATTTGTGTATAACAATTCTGATCTGAACCCACAAAACTGATTTCACATTCCACTAGTAGATCACAAATTGCAGCGTGAAAACCATGTTATTTCCTTCTATTTTGGGAGAATACATAGTATTCTTCAGTTTTCTAAGCTACTCATATCAATTTCCATGACTGCAAGAGGGAGTACCTGCATTCTGGCTGCTAACAGAAAAGCCCATCTGCTACTTCTTAGTATCTCTTGTAAGGAGCCCCAGCACATGGCTGTTGTTCATTTTACTAAAATAGTTTTTGTCCGTGCTTCTAAAAAATGCTTCATTCTGTGTTAGCCCCCCAATGAACAGAATAATCTACTATTTCTCAGCCCAAGAATCCTGTACCTGTTTGGTTTTTGGCTCTTCTTGGGAACCATCAAGACAGACTTAAAGTTTGCCTCATATATGCTCCTATATTCATTCTCCTTTACAGCCCTGATCTCACCAACAGAAATCATGATAAACATAAATTAAGACTAGTGTGGTAATTTGTTTTTAACAGATCCAATTTTACACTCTACATCAGTTATCTTTTAAAATTTATCTCACAATGCTGAAATATAGACTATTTTATCCCATCTTTCAGATTAAGAAACAGCTTAAATAACTCTGCCCAGGTAGGTCTGAGACAACTCAGGTCTAATACCAAAGCCTGTTCCTTTAAGGCCTAAATTAGTAGAGAAAAGTCTAAAGACTGCTCTAGGTTTAATCTTTGCTTCCTGGGGCCAGCAGAGAGTTTTCTGTTTGACCCAACTGTCAAAAAGATACTCAAATGTACAGCGCAGAAGTCTTCCAGTAAGTAGGCAGGCGCTGTGTATAACAGACACCAGTATTTACCTAACTAAATAGTTTTAAGTTGACTCAATGCCCAATTTGGGGCTTGAACTCACCAC
Source organism: Martes martes (assembly GCF_963455335.1). Classification (NCBI taxonomy): domain Eukaryota; kingdom Metazoa; phylum Chordata; class Mammalia; order Carnivora; family Mustelidae; genus Martes; species Martes martes. Next base: position 57,626,650 of record NC_137902.1, read on the forward strand.
CCTAAGACCAAGAGTCACACGCTCTACCAACTGAGTTAGCCAGGTGTCCCTGAACAGCAATTTTTCTACTTCTGGCTCTTGCCACATTTGCAAACATAAGCATTCTTCTATGCTTTTTCCTAGTTTCTCCTGGGAAGATGTTCCCTCTTTTAACTCCCTACGTACTGTTCTAGACCAAAGTCAGAAGTTAGGTTTTTGGAAAGCCTTCTATAACCTAATCCCCTCCAAGTAGCATCTACATTTCTTATAACTATATACAAACATCAACAAACCAATCACTATTATCCAGAACTTACTACACAGTGTGCCTGGTATGGAAAATACAAAGTCTTACTCAAATGAACTAAAATTCATTTATGGTAATGATTAGAACAAGTAATATACTGTAAATGAAATGGGACTTTAATGTTTTAAAGTTATACAAGATTGGGGTGCCTGGGTGGCTCAGTCGTTAAGCGTCTGCCTTTGGTTCGGGTCATGATCCCAGCATCCTGGATCAAGCCCTGCATTGGGCTTCCTGCTCCCTCCTCTCCCACTACCCCTGCTTGTGTGTTCCTGCTCTGGTTGTCTCTCTCTCGCTGTCAAATGAACAAATAAAATCTTTAAAAAAAAAGTTATACAAGATTGTTACATTTAAGTTAGAATATATATATATTTTTTTACTTTAATTAGGATTTTTCACCCTACTACTTGATAAAGAGTTCTTATGTGTCAAAACAGGATAGATGTGTTACATTTCTATGCACTAATAACAAAGTAGCAGAAAGGGAAATTAAGCAATCCTACTTAACACTGCATCAAAGACTTAAAAGATCTAGAAGTAAGTTTAACCAAGGAGGTGAAAGACCTACTATGTTCATGGATTGGAATTAGTATTATTAAAATGTCCACATTATCCAAAACAATCTATGGTTTCAATCCAATTCCTATCAAAACACCAACAGCATTTTTCAGAACTGGAACAAATAATCCTAAAAGTGTTTATGGAACCACAAAGACCCCAAATAGCCAAAGCAACCTTGACAAAGAACAAAACTGGAGGGGATCATGCTCCCTGATTTCAAACTGTACTATGAAGGTATACAGTCATCAAAACAGCACAAATTTAGCACAAAAATAAGACACAAATCTATCGAACAGAACAGTGTCCAGAAATAAACCCAGACTTATATGGTCAATTAATCTGTGACAAAGAAGGCAAAAATATACCATGGGGAAAAGATAGTCTATCCCATCAATGGTATTAGGAAAACTAAACAGCTAGCTACACACAGAAATAAACTCAACCACTTTCCCACCCCACATACAAAAATAAACACAAAATGGATTAAAGACCTAAAAGTAACTGGGACTATATCAAACTAAAATTTTACATGTGAAGGAAACCAACAGAATAAAAGGACAACCTACGGACTGGGAGAAGATACTTAGCAAATGATGTATCCCATAAAGGGTTAACATCCAGATTATACAAAGAACTCCTTTAACAGCAGCAGAAACACTGGATGAAAAAACCAGCAGAGATGCTAAATAGGGGCACCTGGCTAGCTCAGTCCATGGAGAATAGGACTCTTAATCTTGGAGTTATTAGTCTGAGCCCCACACTGGGTGAAGGGATTACTTAAAAATAAAATTAAAAAAAAATAATAAAAAAAATAAAAAATAAAAAAAAATAAATAAAAAAGGGGGGGGGTAGAAGCCCCAAACAGACATTTTCCCAAAGACAATATATAGATGGCCAACAGACACATGAAGATGCTAAACACATCACTAACCATCAGGGAAATATGAACTGAAACCTCAATGAGGTCACCTAACACCTGTCAAAATGGCTATTATCAAAAAGACAAGAAAACTGCTGGCACAAATATGAAGAAAAAGGAACCCTCACAAACTGCTAGTGGGAATGTAAATTGGTGCAGCCACTACAGAACACAGTACAGAGGATCCTTAAAAAGAAATAGAGAACTAGATATAAAAATTTCTACTTCTGAGTATTTTCCTTTAAAAAAGAAAGGATTTCTACTTCTGGATATTTTCCTTTAAAAAAGCAAAAACACTAATTTGAAAAGATATATGTACCCCTATACTCACTGTAATACTTAAAATAGTCAAGATATAGAAGCAACCTAAATATCCATCAACAGGTAAGTGGATAAAGAAAATGTGTTGTATATATACAATGAAATATTACTCAGCCATAAAGAATAAAATCCTGCCATTTGCGACACAGATGGACCTAGAAGACCTAGAGGGTATCGTGCAAAGTAAAGTATGTCAGAGGAAAGACAAATACCATACAGTTTCACTTACATGTAGAATCTAAAAAACAAGACTCATAAAAACAGAATTGGTGGTTGCCAGAGGAGAAGGGAGGGTGGAGTGTTGTACTAACTTTGTATGGTGGCAGTACTACACTTAATCATGGTAAGCATTTCCCAAGGTATATAATCACTATGTGAAACACCTGAAACTATTTCATGTCACCTATATTTCAATTAAAACAAAAAACTGGGTAGATGCTATTCCTAATATTCTGTGGAGAAGGATCAGATGTTTTCTAGATCTGAGACAATACAGCATAGTGATTCAGAGGACAGGCTCTGAGGACAGACCTAGAATCCAAACTGGCTCTTCCATGTCCTAACTGTTACCTTGCATAGGGCCCTTACACCTCTATAGTCCTCAGTTTCCCCACCAACAGCAGAGAAATTGTAATAGTTCCTGCCTCATGATATTAAAATCAAATAATGTATATAAATAAAGTAGCTGCCCTATGGTAACCACCCAAATCTGAGTCATCTGTTCTACCAGCTAAAGCTCACCAGACAATGGCAGAGTACAATTTATTTTTCAATTTTCTTCTCAATTCAATGCTTACCTTCTCATTCCCTGGAGGAACACAAGATACAGAGAACACTTTAATTAACACACTGTCTTCCCCTACTATAAGATACCACTGTTTAAATCTTTTTCTAGGTTAAATTCTCAACTTTCCAGTTTCTCTAAACACAACTGTTACATCTGGCTGCATAAAGCTACCCTCTATCAACTAACCTGCCAATTGCTTATTTCTTGCAAATATTTTGTTAAAATAATTACACCTTCAAAATGGTAAAGTAAATTATACCTCCAACAGCATTTCCTTACCATCAAGCCGTTTGCTAATCTGCTCCTTTGCAAGTCTAGCTGGCCAGCACTTCCTCACTGAGTCAGCAACTAAAGTTCTTTCATTTTTCTCCCCAGTATTAGAGCCGACATTCCTCAAATCTGGACTTTCCACCTGTTCAGTAACGCTTTCAATGTTCTTAGTAGAATTCTGTCCTTCCTGTGATTTTTCTTCCACACAATCATTTGACTCCGACACACCAGGATCATCAACATTACTCTTAGATGCTTGGTCTAAAAGTTTAACAATCACTGAAGAATGTGGTGGTGAAGTTCTTTCTGGTGAACTTGAGTCTTCTGAAATATTAAGAGGTGTGGGTGGCATGTCTGACAAATGAGCCAACTCTTTCTGTGTTCGTGGAGGTTTTTCAGTAATTTCTGAAAGCTTTACAGGGTTGCAGCAAAGTTTGGCATATTCACCACCTAACCTATGACATAATTCATTTATTATGACATCACAGTCTCCAAGAAGCTCTACATCAAAATGCAGATGAGGCAAAGGTTCTCTATTTATTAATATCTGAGGCACTTCATGGGGTATGGAACCTAAAAATAAGATGAAAAATGCATTAGAAAAAGGGAAGGGAGCTAATAAAATCACAATAAAAACACTATGCAAAATCTAACATGCTCCCAATACCAAAAAAAAAACCAGCCACTACTATTTAGCCAAGCCATCACATTTCCTATCAAGCCATCAAATAAAGAGATGAGCAGTTAAGCATCTTCGTAAAATTTCAGGTCCTGTTTCCCATCACCTGATCACCTCTGAGCAATCTCCTCAGGCTTTTCTACTGTGTACCTCAATTTCCTTGACTGTATAATGGGGTAACAGTACTTTCTCACAAGGTTGTCAGAATTTGTCAAGTGCACAGAAGAGCTCCCGGCACATAGTGATGGTTACTCTATCAAAACAGCTCCTGATACAATGTGTGGAAATTCATTCAAGTCCATTTTCCACCATTATATACCTGTGTTTTACATCGTTTAAAAATAACTTCTGGGTATCAGCAACACACTATTAATACTGCCCCACAGAAAGCTTTTAAGAATGTCTCTGCTTACCTTTAAAGAGAAAAAATAACTAAAAAATAAAGTAAGGTATTCATTAAAGTTTATCCTATATTCTGTCAAAGAATTTCATCACAGCTATTTTGGGAAGACTGAAACTGATAAAGCCATCACATGCAGGTAGGGAAAAAAATGCAGAATTGTAGAGCTGAACTCCTGTTTCTTCCAACTGTTTGCTCTGGGTTGCCTATATGATTGCTCATGTAGAGTTCTAATTTAATTCTCTGATTAAGAGTCTGATATTCTTGGGGCGGCCGGGTTGCTCAGTCTGTTAAACATCCTCTTGGTTTCAGGTCAGGTCATGATCTCAGGGTCCTGAGATCAGCCCATGTCGGGCTCCCCATTCAGTGCGGGAGTCCAGTAGGATTCTTTTCCTCCTCCATCTCCCTTCCCCTCTGCTCCTCCTCCTGCATGCATGTATTCTAAAATAAATAAATAAAATGCTCTAAAAAAAAAAAGTTTGGGGGCTTCTAGGAGGCTCAGTTGGTTAAACATCTGCCTTCGGCTAAGGTCATGATTCCAGGGTCCTGGGATTGAGGCCTGTGTCAGGCACCCCTGAGGAGACATCTGTGCATTCGCTCTCTCTCAAATAAATAATTTTTAAAAATCTTAAAAAAGTTTGATATTCTTTTTCCTTCACCTTTTAGGGCACACCCCATGCTACTGAATTTAGTCACTCTATCTTCCTCTCCCCTTGCTTCCTCATTAGAGGGAGAAAAGAGTTAATATGAGAGCACATGTTAAATATTCCTGAGAGTAAAAGGGACTTAAATTATATTTGAGCTTTCTCAGACACACAAAATCCCTTATGGGTAAAGTTGATCCACATACAGTGATTATGACAAGGCATGACTGTTACTTTTTATTTTTATTTTTTGAGAGAGAGGGAATCCCCAGCAGGCACCATGTCCAGCATAGGACCACATGACCCTGACATTATGACCCGAGTTCGGACACCCAACTGACTGAGCCACTCCCATGCCCCAAGGCATGACTGTTACTCTCAAAGAAACAGACCAATAATATTGAGCCCCCAAATTCTCTTACATGAGTATATTACACTTCTAGATTACATTTATATCTAACTAAACATATGAACTTATTGGAACTAAAAATCAACTACATTTGAATGATCAACAACTATAATCAAATTAAGACTAGAAATACATAGATTAAGGACTGTTTCCTAAGTGTACGTAAATTAGCTGAAGCTAACTCCTGTCCTAATAGAAACACACTCCACTGAAAAAGCTATTTCCCCTTGTTTTAGTTTTTCCCTTTCCCAAACGCTGCACCAAAAAGATTAACCAATCTCCACAAATATGAACATCACCAAGAAATAAAGTTTGGCTCTTCACCACTCTTTAACCCAGAGAGAATAAGATCATTGGGGTCCACTGTACAGACCCACAACCTATGGAATCTGTATAGAAATATGCTGTAAAAAATCATCACCAACTTACTTGGAATTAGTGCTACTGGTCTTACTTTCAGGGAAGACCCAATAACAATGAGGAGATCAACTTCATCTTTGTCATACTTCATGGCTCTATGAAACTGCTCTGGTAAATTTTCACCAAAAAAGACAATCTCTGGTTTCATGATAGCAAGTGGCTCATCAGCTGGGCATCTAGGACAACGAGGAACCACCTACAGGTTCCAGGTTTTGGTTGAGACAGGAAAAGGGAAAGCACTCAAGTTAGAAATAATTAACACTTACACACTTCCCAAGAATGCATTTCCAAATTATCAAAGCTCAATCACTATACTGTAGTGAAACTAATATAAATACTATTATTTTAATTATACCAGAATTAAAATTAAAAACTTAAAGAATAGAATTCCCACATAAAAAAAGTGTTTTCAAACTGAAGTGTAGAAGCATATGAAATAAATAAGCCATGTGTTTAAGTCCTGGGTGCGGGGGTGGATTATCAAAGAGGAAAAGCTATGGATAAATAGTAGGGAAAACTGAATACAACGCTCAATGGCAATGTCAACTATCAATGACTTTACCAACATACAATGAAATACAATGGTGTTATTGTCTAAGTATGTAGCTATTGTAATATCCTTCAAGACCTACATTTGGTATTTAAGAGTCCACCACAGATTAAGAAAAACCAGCACCTGTATATATATACACCGATTTAATCCTCTCAAAAAATTTAAGACAAAGATTCCATTTTAATGTGCTTTTCTCCACTCATAATTATGTATGATTAACTATATATGCGGCTAAGCACATAAAATTTCTGTCTGGATGGTTCTTATTCTCTGCCATTATTTTCCCGTATTTCTTTTCTGGAGGACAGCGATCATACATGAAATACCTTTTAGAGTAACTTTTTAAATGTTTTAAAGGATTACCAAGAACTAATAACTAATTTAAAATTCAAAATACAACAGGCACTAAAAAGGGAAAGTAAGAGAAACTCTAATATAGCAACACCTCACGTATGATTTGGGTTTTTATTTTAACTTGGATAATTAACCAATTTCATCATTTTAGAGATATTATAGAGCAGTGTTTTCAACTTAAGGGATTAAAAGGTTCTTATATATTTATTTCGTCAGCATTTCCAATGGTAATATTATCTTCCTGGTATCTTTCTGTACCACACACTTTCAGAAAAAAAAGAAAAAAAAATAATGTGGAGGCAAAAAAAGAGACCTAAGATATGCACAATTCCTAAAATATGGGTGATCAATTACCTGATTAAAAATATCTCCTCGTACAGCTTCACAGTCTACTTTGTATTTACAAATCAGGCAAGATGCTGTTGCAAAGGATCCTAAAAACCAATACACACGTGCATTAGTAAATTACGTTTCTATTTATTTAAACAAACCACAAATATGAAGTTTGACCCCAGAAAAGAGAATTAAGATTCCACAGGGGAAATCTCAGGGATAATTAAAATACTTATACATAATAAATACAGACAGAATCCAGTCCTCAATTGAGATGCTGACATAGTAACACTTTCCAAAGCTATTCTTTTCAATAAAATAAACCAATTCCTCCAGAGCTAAAACTCTAGAGTTGGAAGGCTATAACTGTGTGACCTTAGCTTAATTAACAGTTATATATTAAAAACAAGTTTTTTTGTTTTTGTTTTTTAAAGATTTTATTCATCCATTTGACAGAAAGAGGGAGAGTGCACAAGCAGGGGGAGAAACAGACTCCCCGCTGAGCAGGGAGCCCCATGCAGGCTCCATCCTAGCACCTTGCGATCACAACCTGAGCTGAAAGCAGACACTTAACCGACTGAGCTACCCACGCACCCCAAAAACAGTTTAGATACATAAGAAAAAGGCCTGTGCCTACTTTAATTATCCTGGAATTAAGTGAAAGTCTTCTACATTTTTAAATTCTATACATCTGAACTATCCATTTGTTTAGTTTCATAAACTAAAGAGGTCATGTTTTTCTTATATGTCAATATCACTTTTGTAATCAAAGGAGGATATTTAGAAGAATTTAATGGAATACAACTGCTACACCTTTTGAAACACAATAGGACATTAACCTGTACAATTAATTTGTACAATTAAGTATCAAGGCCAATAGTTCTGGTTAAATTTTTTTGTATTCTACTTTGTAAAATTTATCTAAACTGATAACATGACTAAATAAAAAAGCTTAATCTATTTCTGGATGGCAACCTACTTTCTAATTCTATTTTTTCCTATGAAACTAATTAAATAACAGAAAGCATTCTGAAGTTTACTAACCATGACACTGAATTATCCTTTGGATTCCTGCAACCTGTTCCAGTGTATCTATGTTCTGAGTATAGTTCCGAAGTAGTTTTCCTTCTTTATCTGACAAGGCTATGAATTTGTGACAGAGAGATGGTTGGAACTGTCCAGGATATATTTCCTATATAATGCAAAAGGCAAAAAATGATTACAGTAAAGAAATAAGTATAACACATGTCATGTTTAGGTTTAACCAAAAAACTACCAACGATAGTCCCCATGTATAAATAAATTAAAAAATATATGAGCATCTCAGAGCATCTAGATGGTTGCAACACACACCTACAAAAGGATTGCTGCTGTAATATGTATAAAACTCAGCTATTAGTGAACTTGCCCCTTGAAGAAAAAAGTCAACCCATAAGCATCTCTAATAAATGTTAACAGATATCTTAATAAAGTCAGAAGAAATACACACCTGAGAATTTATCTAATTTTTTGTTGGCTGCAAATTCAGGGTTTTTTTTTTTTTTTTAAGGAAAAAGAAAAGTTTAAGTTGAAATTAAAGATATCAAAGATATGGTGACTTCTTTTAAAAACTAAAAGGCACTGTCAACACAATATTAAAAGTTGTTTATTCATCATTCATTATAAATATCAACCTGTTGGAAGTTTAAAGCTAAAGTTTTAATTCCTTACCAAAATTGTTTTCCTTCCACTGCACAGGCACATACTGGTATAGTATAGAGTTGCTCATGAATGCTGAGTTGCTGGATTTTGTGTGTGTGTTTTTCCCCCCAAATAATGCTTCAATGCTGTTTCTTCTTTAAAAACAAAGAATTCAGATATACACATGGCAAAAAGATCAGAGAAAAAGTATCAATTTTGGTCCTCTCAACTTTTGACAGTGTTTTTATTAAATTTCATTTAGTAAGTGACTATGGCAAAGGAAGTTTCTTCTCTACTTTCTTCTTTAAAGTAGTAATGCTACCTACTTCCTTACCATTCATTACAGCTTCTAACCTATTACAATGCTAGCAAAAAATCAGACACAACCGTAGGTCTGTCAATAGGGGACCGGTTGTAGAAATATATTACATCCATAATAGTGGAGTATGCAGCCATTAAAATGAATGTGAGAGGTCTAGATGTACTGACCTGGAAAATGGTCCAATGACATGTGAAAAAAAGCAAGTTAGTCACCAGTGTGTAGAGTTTTGTTTTTGTTGTTTTGTTATTAAGCAAAAATAGAAATTAATATGCACATGTCTAGAGATACATTCACACAAACACCAAGTCAAGGATACAAAGAAGCTATTAATAGAGGTGAGGAAACGTTCAACTGACGTTATACAAAAAACTTTAGTAAGATTATAGATGACTTTACTTTTCACCCACTTAGTATTTCAAATTTTAAGACTCTCTACAGGGATACCTTTTAGGCAAAAATAATAAGCAAATCTCCTAACCACCACCATATACATATTCCTATGTTACTGAAAATATTACACCAAAACCCCAAAATTCTGCCTCACATTCAAATTTTTATCATGAATTTCACTGACAACTTTGCAATTTAAGAAACAGACAATGATTATAGAAAGTAACAAGTGAAGGGCTTATTAAAGCTATGTTTATAGAAAACTGAAAGCTAACATTATGTTTTGAACCACTACAACACGCTATACTAACTACTGTTTTCTCCCCAGAATGCTTTGTTCTAGTACATTTAAAGGATTAATCATCATAATTATTTACTAAGCTCTCTGGAAATGGCTATTAAAAGTATTTTTAAAAAGTATATTTTTAGGGGGGGGTGCCTGGGTGACTCAGTGGGTTAAAGCCTCTGCCTTCAGCTCAGGTCATAATCCCAGGGTCCTGGGATGGAGCCCTGCATCAGGCTCTCTGCTCAGCAGGGGGCCTGCTTCCCCACTCTCTCTCTGCCTGACTCTCTGCCTGCTTGTGATCTCAGTCTGTCAAATAAATAAATAAAATCTTAAAAAAATATATACATGTATATATTTTCTAGGGGTGCCTGGGTGGCTCAGTCATTAAGCATCTGCCTTCGGCTCGGGTCATGATCCCAGAGTCCTGGGCTCGAGCCCCACATCAGGCTCCTTGTTTGGTGAGAAAACTGCTTTCCCTCTCCCACTCCCCCTGCTCGTGTTCCTGGTCTCGCTGTCTCTCGGTGTCAGATAAATAAATAAAATCTTAAAAATTTATTTATATATATATTTATAAATATATATAAAATACATATAAATATATATTAATATACATAATATATACTTTTTTTACAACAAATATTATGATATGCAAGGCTACAGACAAATGGATTCTAATAAGGAACATGAGAACAACATGCCAAACTCATAACATGAACAAATGACTACCCAGAGAGCAGGTTTGGGGAGCAAGAGTACCACCAAGACTCTACCCTCCTGGAATGAACTCTTCTGTGTCTTATCATCCCCTATTCCTCTATTTATATATATGTATGTATATGAGTGTGTGTGTGTGTGTTTTTTAAAGTAGGCTCCATGCCCAACATGTGACTTGAACTCATCATGCTCTACTGACTAAGCCAACCAGGTGCCCCCACCATTCCCTTTTTAAAAAGGAAGGTAAGAAGCACAAAGATGTGCGGGACATCAGATTCAGTTCTACACTCCACAGTTTCCCTTCATGTCCAATCCATGAGAGTTCAGGGTAGTTTAGCCCTTAAAGTTACAAATCAATTTCTGTATTTGGGGATAACTTATGAATATTATAAGCCTATATTTTATTATGTGAGAACCTAAATGACTTGAATCTTAACTCTATTTTCTTTCGAATATACAGTAGACCATGTATGAACCATTAGATTTAAATACTGTGTTCAGGGGCACCTGGGTGGCTCAGTGGGTTAAGCCTCTGCCTTCGGCTCAGCTCATGATCTCAGGGTCCTGGGATTGAGTCCCGCATCAGGTGCTCTGCTCAGCAGGGAGCCTGCTTCCCTTTCTCTCTCTCTGCCTGCCTCTGCCTACTTGTGATCTCTGTCAAATAAATAAATAAAATCTTAAAAAAATAATTTTAAATACTGTGTTCAAACTAAAGGATATAATCTGAAATAATGAAAAAAAAATTACCATGGGAGGGCTTTTAATGGACACTACTCCTAGGACAGGCTCTTAACATGAAGTCTGCTAAAAACCAAATGGCTGAGGCTAAAACTTTCAGATAAAAGTACGGACTGGGAGGCCTTGGTGGCTAAATCGGTTAGGCATTTGACTTCAGCTCAGGTCATTATCTTAGGGTCCTGGGCTCCCTGATCAGTGGAGAGTCTGCTTTTCCCTCTCCCTCTGCCCATCCCTATGCTCTCCCTCTCTCTCAAATATACAAATCTTAAAAAAAAAAAAAAAAAAAGGTCACAAAAGTCTGGATTGATCTTCTTTGTTGGAACTGTGAACTTTGTTGGAACTGTCTGTTCTCAGACAGACCATCCCAAATCTCAACATCCTGAAGCATTATTAGGAAAACAATCATGTGAGCTAGGCCATTCTGTTACTGCCACAGGGGTACTTATAGATTAGAATGGAAGAACGGGGACCAAATGCTGAAATGCTGTTAAAAAGATGCATTGCTCCCATGCAGATGTACCCAGAAACAAGAACAAGAGAATTTCAATCAGTTAAGCTATTAGTTACCACTTAATGAACTTTTAGCATGTACCAGGCGTAACAGGAGTCCTTTATTTATTATAATGCTGTAGAAGAGGTAAAAACCCACTGGAAAGGTGGGATGCCTAGGTGGCTCAGTCAGTTAAGCATCTGCCTTTGGCTCAGATCATGATCCCAGGACATGGAACTGAGTCTGCAGCAGGCTTCCTGCTCAGCAGGGAGCCTGCTTCTCCCTCCGCCTGCCACTCCCCCTACTTGTGAGCGTGCCCCCCTCTTTCTCTCTCCGACAAATAAATAAATAAAATCCTCAAAAAAAAATTTAACAGTTGGAAAAGCAAACAAAATATGGCAGAGTTCCTATATGGTCCACAAAGAAAATCACATTTACTATCTGGCCCTATACTGAAAAGGTTTGCTGACTCTATTATAGACATATATATCCCCATTTTGCAGATGAACAAACTAAAGCACAGAAGTAACTTGCCAAAAGTCACAAGAACAAGTAGCAGAGCTGTCATTCAAATCCAGTTCTGAAAACAAAGTGTGGTTCTTAATCACTACGCATGCTGCCTTTTCAATTTTTGATCCCTCAACATCAAGCTTCCTATTTCTCTTTTAGGCTAATAAGCACCACTATTAGGTACTGTATTTTGCATCTCTTCAAGGGACTGCTGCAAGCTTGAATTCCAACCACTATCTAACTTAAAAACACTCTTCAAGAATGCAAGATGTCTCCACAAGTCAGTATGAGAAAGAAAAGCATCCCAATGGAAAAAAACAGCTAAGAACAAATAGGCAATTCAAAGTTATACACATGGCCAAGAGTAAAAAGCAGTCATCCAAACTAATAAACAAAACCAAAACACTAGTATGAGAAGATGCTAATTTTTATCTACTGAGATTTTTAATTGCCTTAAAAACAACTCTAGATATCCATTAATGGGAGACTGATTAAATATATTATGGTACAATTATAATACTATGTAGCCTTTTCTTAAAAATGATGTGTATCTGTTAAGTGCCATCATGAAACTATTTCCAAGAATATTAAGTAGGAAAAAAAGCAAGGTAGAGATGAGTATGTGTGACTCTGTTTGTAATTATTTTTAAAATACTGAAAACTTATAATAATATCCCTCTTCTATATACACATCCAAATGTACTCTTTTTTTTCCTGGAAGGATACCCAAGAAAACATCTTACCATGGTAACTTTGAAGAGACTGGAGGTAGAGAAGACTGACTGGGGAAGCCAACTAATATGTCTTATACAGTTATAATTTTTTAAGCCACATATAAAACACGCACACACAAACACACGTGTGCATGTAATTTTTTTAAAGTAAATACCAATAGTGCACTGTGGAGGGTGTCTTAGGTATGTAGGGGGCAGGGGCACGCTAAATCAGCCTTTTAATACACTTCTGATAGGAGTATATTTTATTCCATCTTTTCAGGTAGCAGTGAGAAAAAACATACCATGACTTTCAGCAATTGCAATTTCAGGAATTTATCCTAGAAACACTGGAAACATACCAAGAAGGACAATCACAGCAACACTATTTACAATAAAAGAAAACTAGTAAACACCCGAAATGTACACTTGTGGAATTATAGTATACCAGTGGATGAACATTATGACCATTACAAAGTATTCAAATATCTGAAAGAAAAAAATTATTAAATGCAAAGGCTACAAATCCAAAGCAGTAGACAAAACAGCTCATTTTTATAACAAAAATATGCATTCAATAAATAAATTTTAAAAAATACATTCGAGTATAAAACTATAGGTGCGTTTATACATTAAGTGACTTACATATACATAGGTACTAACATTATCTTCTGATTAACGGGACTCCGGCTTTTTTTTTTTTGGCTTGCATTTTTTGATGCTAGGTGATGAGCTGGTTTTAAGAGTTTAAGTTTCTAACTACAGAATCTGGTATGTTTGCACATTAACAAAGTGATCATTTTTTGAATATATACCAAGATGTTTGGAATTAAGTTCCTAAAAATTCAGTTCATATTTCCCCCTCTACTATTTGACTTTTAATCACTTTAGGGTAAAGGATTATTCACTGAATTCAATATGGGATAGCATCTACACCCTCTGAACAGTCTTTTCTGGCAACAGAAAGTTATTTATAGATCCTCAGTTTCACCATGACTCTTAATATAACCCCTCATTTTTAACAATTATCAGTAAATTATTTTAGACCCCTGAAAACCATGACCACAACTCATTATCAATCCAAACCTTTACTATGCACAAGGATAATGGTTCAGAACACTGCTGCACAGTTTTAATGTTGTGCTTAATTGTTCTTATATACAAGAATTCAAAGAGATACCCACAGGTAGGCACACTGTAATACAATGGTGCGCAAACAGGGAGCAATTTTACAAGGGAACATTTGGCAATGTCTGCAGGCATTGACTGTCATGACTGGGAGTGAGAGTGTTGTTAATAGCATTTAGTGGGAGAAAGCCATGGATGCTGCTAGACAGCCTACAATCCATAGGACAGTTCCTGACAGCAAATAATTATCCACCCCAAAATGTCAACAGATTGAGAAACTTCTCTATTGAGCCAGTTGGAATTTCCCATCTAAATGAAATCTGCTTCTTCTCAATAATTATATATAATCACTGCCTCAATACATGTGTAGAAATTCCTTCCTTCCAAAATGTCTAAATTTCACCAGTAATATTTTTTCATGGTATCATATTAAATTTACTTTCTCATAACAAACTAAAATCATCAGCCATCTTCATGAACTTTCTGGCCAGTTAGAGAAACTGATAAAAAATTTTAGGTTATGAGTATTTTATTTATGTAATATTTTGAGAATCTAGTAAAATACTGTGTAAGATTTACATATCCTCCCCACCCTCCATTTCTGTATATGATCTTTCATTCTTTGTCCTTATTTCCCGCTTAAGCTTTTTCCTATTCATTTTTTAGACCAAAATTAACTCAGTCTATTACCATTACTATCAATTTTAAGTGCTACTTCAGCAACTAAAAGCATTCATTTAGGCAGTGTGAGAATTAAAGTATAACAATCCTATATGAGTGGCAGTTACAAAGATTAATGTATTTGGCTCTTACCATAACTTAAATGAAAACTCAAAGCAATCATGCAGAATTAAATTTATATAAGCAAAACTGAGAAAGGATGCACTTTATAAATGACTAAACTTAATTTTTTTCACTTTATTAACTAAAAAAATACACATAAAATCTTAAAACTTTTATAGAAGAAAAAAATGCTGCCCCTCAAAACTTTTCTTCTCCCAGGGGTATGAAAGATGTACACAAGTGATTAAAAACATTATAACACATTAACAGCTGCCATTTTTACCATAACTCACTTATTTTCTCTTATGCATGGTCTAGATTTGTTAAGTTCATTTTTTTTAAATTCCTATAATTTGTCCTTAGCAGAGTGATTCTGAATTGCTTCTACAGATTCTTAGCTATCAAAGCTAGTTTAAGCTCAAACTGAGTATCCAGTCTGTACATCAGACAACTAAAGTTTCTTACCCTTGCTATTTCAATTCTCAGTTACCACATTTTTCCAAGTGTCAGGTTACTACTTTACTAGGCAATTTAATATATACTTAAGTTAGTTTGGGCAATGTGTTTCTTCTCAGAACACAGAATTTACAGCAAAAATCTAGTGAGCATTATATAAATGTACCAGTCAATCAACTTTTATCATCAAATATAAAATAATTTCTATTTACTTGCTGGCCCTCTAAGTGTTGATCTCTGTTAACTAGAACTATTAATGTGAGTGTCTAAGTCCAACTCAAGAAACCTATAATTGATACTTCACTTCTTCAAAAATCATATAGTACCTACCACTAGCAGTGGAATATTAGAGCTTTTCTGAGTTATATAAATAGTACTTGAAAGTCTGAAAGTAGTGCTCTTTAATTAAAAATCAGGTTCATTTAATTTCTAGATTTATGAAAAACTAGTCAATAATAAAGACCTAGTCAATAAGAGACCCTTATCAAATATACTGAAGTTTAGCAATAACAATTTTACAATTTCTTCCCATAAAACCACTATACAATAAAAAAATAAAAGTTTTCTAATGACTAAAATCTCCTGGACATGGTATAATTTAATCTTAAACTTTATAGGAGAGCTGCCCAATAGAAATATGTGAGCCACGTATAAAATTTTAAATGTCCGAGTAACCACATTAAAAACATGAAATTGTAATGTTTGACCCAATATCAAAAGCATTATTATTTCTACATATAACCAGTGTATGTAAAATATATATTATTTTCTACTTTTTCCATATATTTCCAAAATCTGGTACATCTTCCACACTTATATCACATCTCAGTACACTTAAGTACTCAACAGCCCCATGCGGATGAAGGATTCTGAGTCAGTGCAGCTCTAGAGACTCTAGAGCAAAATAAAGCAAACCTGACTAAAATGCAACCTAAGAATCTTCATCCCTAAAAACAGACTTTTGAGGCACATCCTCACGTGTTAAACTCTGGCTACTATAAAAAACACAAGAGATTACAACCTTTATGACCCTTAAAAAATATTAAAAATCAAAGCAGTGATTTTACTTTCATATAGTCTACTGACCTCTAAAATAGCCTGAACAATGTAAAGGCCATTACTAAAACACAAACTTGAAAAATATGAAATAGTCTCTTTAAAAATTAGCTCAATCCTAAAATGAAAAGTAAACGATAGTCCCCCCTTCTGGGAAGAAGAAAATTCTGACTGAAATGATTTTATTTCGGTGATCTTACTCTACACCACAGTCCTAGGACCCAATTTACTAGACAATGAATGGTAAACTTAAGAAGCCTAAATGTGAATAAAATACATTTTCAGGAAAGAAGGTCAAAGAACTAGAAAACTTCATAGTACCTTTGCAAACTTGAAGAATGGTCTTGGATCTTTTCTGAAATATTCAATATCAAACATTGCTTGAGGATCTGGAAGGTCTGGGAAGTCTATTGCAAGGCGAGCATAAATACCATCTCTTGACCTGAAGTCAGGTATTCCACAAGAAACAGAAACCTGAAATATGCATGGCATAATTTGTACAATTAAATCTTCTATCTCTACGTTTATAATTACTAGTTCATCATATAATTAGGGAAGAGCTGAAAAATATTTTACTTTAAAATTTATTTTGGGGAGCAAAAATACTGTCCTACTCTAATTTCAAATTCAAATAAAACAAACACAAAAAAAACAGTATAATGAAATCCATCACATTTTCTATTCATAATGGGGTAAGGAATTTTAAGTCAGGCTAATTTTTTTTTTCCAGGCTAAATTTTAAACTTAAAGGTTTATGTTTAAAGACATAAAGCAACTGCAATTTGAGGACAGAGTAAACCATTTCAAATTATTTTAACTACAAAGCAGGCATGATTTTCTATCACAGTCAGGTATTTGAAAAAATAAAAATTGTCATCCGGTCAGGGTTCTACTATTTCAAGAATATTAAATTCCTGTATTTTCTTTAAAAATTCTATCATACGATATTTTAAATTTTAACTGACATTTCAAATCGGAATTTCAGAAGTTAACTTTTTGTTTCACAATTTTATCAACTGACTCCACTCTAACCTCAGAGTAAAATAAGCTTGTCTAAATCATATCTGGGAACAAAGTAGAACCATTCTTGACAATTATTTATGATTAAATAGCACTCTGCCTTAACTCAAAATGGCAAAAAGCAAGACTGAATTTTACTCCAACAGTTGCCCTAGGTCATGTAACATATTCTGTTCTCAACACACAATAGCCTTAGGTAGCTAGTTAAGTGTGAACCCAAAGTGGGGCTAATGCCACCACAATCATATCTCCTTAAATTAAAATGAAGGGGAGGTAGAAACCTGTTGCCTTCCCAACACTAAGTTATTTACTTATAAATACCAATTAGGTTCCTGATTTCCCCATAAAGATGGAACAAAGACCCAATTTTTCCATCAGACAGACGCTAACACACTTCAATGCAAAAGTATTCCCTGCCTCTCCTTTAGGAGCTGTAGCGTAATAATAAGCAAAAACCTTGCCTTAACTCCACTTACTGTGTTAACAAACCTAAGTCTTTTCTATGGTTGTTGGAGGTTTTTAAAGAAATGAACCAGTTTAACAATTTCGCTATAGCATTTTTTTATATAGTAGTTTCCAAATACAAATTCCCATTATCATGTTAAGATAATTCTTCTATACAAAAGAATGTTTCTTATAATTGAAAAAGGCCTAAGAAGAATCACACATCCCTCTTTTACTAGTGTTTTTTATATATCTTACATACCCCAGCTCCAGTCAGAACTATTATTTTTTTGCACTCTTGCAGTAATTTCACAGCATCTTCAATTGTATTAATATCTTTTCTTTTTTTTCTTTTTGGTGGTTCTGAAAGGATATTAATAACAATCTGCCACAGTGTCATATCATCCAATTCAGGTGGAGGAATTGTTTCTGGTAGCAAATCTTTAAGAATTGTTCGAGGATCTGTGCCAATCATGAGATGTTGCTGAACAAAAGTATATGGACCTACATCAAGAAGGAAAAGAATGAGATCTAATCCACCTCCAAGTAATTCAAAATCTCATTTTCTAAAATAATGAATTAGCAACCTTCAAAGTTTTTTTTCAAAATAAAAAAAAAAAGGCAACATAAAGGTATTCATTCTTTAGAGCTAGTGCTCTCTCCCAATGAGATTTAAGGAGATCAAATTAAAAGATGTGCCAGCTCTTACAGTTCTTAAATCCAGACTCTTTTCTCCTGTTTCTAAGAATAAAACCAAAATTCACTCTTCAGATCATTTATTATTTTCTTTCAAAAAAGTATCTGTTGGGGCACCTGGGTGGCTCAGTGGGTTAAGCCCCTGCCTTCGGCTCAGGTCATGATCTCAGGGGTCCTGGGATCCAGTTCCGCATTGGGCTCTCTGCTCGGCAGGGAGCCTGCTTCCCTTTCTGTCTCTCTCTCTGTCTGCCTCTCTGCCTACTTGTGATCTCTCTCTCTGTCAAATAAATAAATAAAATCTTAAAAAAAAAAAAATCTGTCATGTAAGACTTAAAAATTTAGTATGTTAAGCTGATTTGGGTCAAAAAACTTTTAGAATTATTCAAATGCTGATAGTAATTACCTTCATTTACTGAGTAGTTATTTAATGTCAGGAACTGTCAGTTACTAAATCACGTAAGTCTTCCTTAAAATATGTTTAATAGATAAGAAAACTGACACTGGGGCGCCTGGTTGGCTCAGTGGGTTAAAGCCTCTGCCTTTGGCTCCAGTCATGATCCCAAGGTCCTGGGACTGAGCCCCGCATGGGGCTCTCTGCTCAGCAGGGAGCCTGCTTCCTCCTCTCTCTCTGCCTGCCTCTCTGCCTACTTGTGATCTTTGTCTGTCAAATAAGTAAAATCTTTAAAAAAATAAAAAAAAGAAAGAAAGAAAACTGACACTGAGAGAGGTAAAATAGCTTGCCCAAGACTACCCAGTTAGTAAGTGGCAAAGCCAGAATGTACACCCAGAGTTGCACGCCAAATTCCACGCTCTAATTTTGTTTCCAAAGCAATTGCTTCTTCCACCATTTCTTTCATGTTGTTTTGTTTGTTTTTATCATGAGTACCATCATTTGAAGCCAAAGAAAGATATTAAATTACAAATTACAAATAAAGCTGAAGTATTTCGATCTATAAAATACTAAGTATGTATTTTAAGAATCAAATTAATTTTAAAAATGTCAGAGTTGACCTTTTTTTTATTTTTTTTACGACCAAACCAAACCAAACCTATGTTTTTATTGGTGCTGTTAAGTCCACCCTGAGGACCCTCCCTTGATAGATGGGGGTGTGTCTCATTCCTAGAGGCGACAAAATGAAATACTGCCACTTACACTTTTTAAAAATCTTTTGAAAGACGTACTATAAAATTATCTTAACACAAATATCAAGGTTATACATCTATGATAAATCTTGATCAAAGCACTATCTTCATTTGATAAAAATCTTAGATTCTCTAATAGCTTTTGGTGTTACTCTACAAACTCAGTTACATCTCCTCTTTGTCAAGGATACACTCTTCTTTAACCCAAGAAAACTTTCTAAATTAAGAAGACATTAAAAATCACAGATCAATAAGATATAAAAAGAGATGACTGGCATTTACAATAAATTTGCCAATTTTACCTCAAAATTTAATTTTAAAACAACTTTTTCTCTATTTCTTTATTACTATCATCCTGGTTTAACCTAAAATCATGTCTTATACCGTGAATACTATAATCATCTCCAATGCACCTTTGCCCCTTTGAAGTCAACCTATATACAGTACAGATTTTTTTTAAATGATCTTTTAAGAGAAAAAGTGATTTTAAGAGAAAAAGAAGGTCATTATATGATAAAAGGGTCAATGATATCAACTTTTAAATTTCAAATTCTGATTGTTGCTAATATAAAGAAATACAGTTGAGTTTTAAATGATCACGTACCCTGTAACTTCAGTCTAATCATTTAATTCTTGTAGCTTTTTTTTGACATTTCCATCAAACTTCTACTTAGATGATCTTTTCTACTGCAAATAGTAACAGCTTTTATCTGTCTTTCTAATACAGACTCCTTTATTTTTCTTATCTATTATACTGGCTAGAACCTCTAGGACAATATTGAATAAAATAAAAACAAAAAAGAAAAACCTACCAGGATTAAATGTCTATGGCTAAGATCTAGAAGAATACACAGTAATTAATAACAGAAGTATGTACAAAAGAGTTCTACAAATCAATAAAGGAAAGGTACCAGTCCCGTAAGCCCACAGGAAATCCATAGGTAATTACAATCTCTTTAAAATTTTCCAGTAATAATCTTCAATTTGATCTTAACCAATCTCCCAAAATGACACAATATTGATGCTTTGGATAGTAATAATTTTTACCCTGAAATTTCTTAGATCAGTTTTCTAGTTTGAGAAAACCAAAAATAGAGGGAATATTACAGATACTAAAGATGAACTAAGTACCACTGTTTAAAGAGTCAAGGCACTTTTTCAAAGACTGAGAGCACATTAAGATGGTCATGTTATATTTTGGTATAAAAATCTGATAGTGTAGGGGCGCCTGGGTGGCTCAGTGGATTAGGCCTCTGCCTTCAGCCCAGGTCAAGATCTCGGGGTCCCAGGACTGAGCCCTGCATCCGGGCTCTCTGCTCAGCAGGGAGCCTGCTTCCCCCTCTCTAGCTCTGCCTGCCTCTCTGCCTACTTGTGATCTCTGTCTATCAAATAAATAAGTAAATAAATAAAATCTTTTAAAAAAGAAAGATAAAAAAAAATCTGATTAATGTTCTCTACGTCAAAATACCTTCCCATTTTATCCATCCTTAACATTTACTGAGCACAAACTAATCCTTAACATTTACTGAGCACAAACTATGTGCCAGGTACTTTTCTAGACACCAACAAAATGCTATACCATACAGTCAAAAATCCCTGCTCCCACGGAGTTTATATTCTATATACAAGAACTAAAACAAAAAAGTTAGATACAGAGCTTATTAAGAAGCGGTAAGTATTGGGGCGCCTGGGTGGCTCAGTGGGTTAAAGCCTCTGCCTTCGGCTCAGGTCATGATCCCAGGGTCCTGGGATCGAGCCCCGCATCGGGCTCTCTGCTCAGCAGGGAGCCTGCTTCTCTCCCGGCCTCTCTGCCTGCTTGTGATCTCTGTCTGTCAAATAAATAAATAAAATCTTAAAAAAAAAAAAAAAAAAAAAAGAAGCGGTAAGTATTAAGGAAAAAAAGAAAAAACAGATTTGAATTGAGAAGAGCAAGATACTCTAACTGGAGAAAAAGCACTCCACACAGAGGGGGTACAAGTGAAGAACTGGAGGAGTGCGAAGGACCTGAGAAATACCAGATGCCAGCTTTCATGGGCTTATTTAGCTGTTTAAAAACAAAAACAGAACAAAGCACTAGACGTTCCCCCAGAAACATAAGCGGACACTAAATCTCAAGAAACACCTAAAAACCTAATCACCAGGTTTTACCTTCTTTTTTTTTTTTAAGACTTTATTTATTTGACAGGCAGAGATCACAAGTAGGCAGAGAGGCAGGCAGAGAGAGAGGAGGAAGCAGGCTCCTCGCTGAACAGAGAGCCCGATGTGGGGCTCGATCCCAGGACCCCGAGACCATGACCTGAGCCTAAGGCAGAGGCTTAACCCACTGGGCCACCCAGGCGCCCTCATCACCAGATTTTAAGGGTACAGAAAACTTTATTTTTAGTTGACTTTAAAAAATACACAAAGAGTACATTCTCTAAAGCTCTGAAACCATACCTATCCGTGGCCTTGGAGTCCAGTCACTAGAGCTTGCATGTGAGGCTCTATCATCCTCATCACTTTCACAGGAATGAAAACCGTTGGTGATTATTTCATCATCAAACAGAAGGTCATCTGCAAAAGAACCCAAAGTAACTTGAGATTGCTGAAAAAAGCTGCATCTAAAATGTATGAAGATCTGTAACAGTTATGATGCAGTGATTGAATAAACCACTGAACATTCATTCATAGTGCCTAGGTTAAAAAAATGCCTCCTGGGTCAGCCTGCACCATTCAAAGGAGCAGTATATACACATCTTTACAGAGTCTGTGCACAATCTTAAAACTTTAAGTTCATCAAAATCTAGAAATAATTGTACTTAATCAAAACACAAAAGTACTAGTTACACTGAATTTACTGATCAAAACAGGAATTCATGAAACTTGTCAAAAACTTCACAAGTCATTCAAACCTATGACTATGCCCTTCTCATATAATACTACATATACAAAGATATATTTGTGTGGTTTCCCATATTAAACTGTTCATTGAAATCAAGGGTCGATTTACTAATCTAGACCTTAATGCAAACGTATAGTCAAATGGTCTGCTGACTGGATTTATTGATAAAGACGAACATCCATCCAGGACAGAAACTCCTCAGATTGAAAATATGAAAACCCTCAAAGATGACAGGACATGACATATGCAACTAACACATGTTTTAGCATACCAGAAAAATGTCAACTCGTGTTTCAGGGTTACAGATATACGTGAACATACAAAATTACACCTAATCTAAAAAATTCTTAAGTATATAATCAGGGAAAAAAGTACTACTTATATTAAATAGTTTTAAAGTACTATCATGCTCATACCCAGCATTAACTGCACCAAAGAACGGTAATGTCTTTTAGAAAACTATGCTTTTCAAATTTTGCAGACTATGACTTTAGAAACAGCTCTACTCCCTAAAATTTAAAACAAGTTTAAAAATAAAGCTCCTTAAAAAAAACAACAACAACAACAAAAAAAAACGAACTGCACAGGTGTGTCAGTTTGCAAAGACAACTAAGGTTGATGCAAAGGACCAGCAAAAATTGCAGATTTAACAGTGCAGGTAAGGGGTATGGAAAAGCAAAAGATGTTAAACAAAGGCAATATGCTAAAGAGAGTAGGAGGAGAGGGAAACTTACTTTAAAACCAACTGCGGGAGCTCAGCCGTCCGGCGGCTGCGCAAAGCGCGAGGCCGCCCAGGCGGGCCGCGGAGGGAGGGAAAGAAGGAGCTGAGGAAGGGAGTACTCGGGCCGCTCCAGCAGCCCGGCTATCAGCCGGAGAGGTGCACAGTCGAGGCCAGTGGTGGAGACAGGGACGCCACAGAACCAGACCTGAGCCCCGAGCCCGCCTCAGAAAACCCCCCCAACCTCATACCAGAAGGGGCCCCAAGAGAGGGAGGAGGGGATGCGCAGTCCCTGCCGCCCGCGCCCTGCGCACCTCGGTACCCAATCGCCGCCGCCGCCGCCTCTTCCTCCTCTTCGCCTTCGTCGTCGTCGTCGTCGTCGTATAAGTCGTCGGCCGGCGGCGGCTCCCGGGATAGGCCCTGTAGGCCCGGCCCATTGTCTCCTTCTCCGGCCGTCGCCGCCTGGGCCTCCCGCTCCCCGCCCGCCGCAGCCGACGCCGCCGCCTCCCGCCACAGCGCCGCGGCCGCCGCGGGGCAGCCCCCGGTCGCCGCCGGCGCCTCACGTTCAGGGGCCGCCCCACCGGGCTCGCCCGGGCTCCGCCCCAGGCCGGGACAGTCTTTCCGCGGCCTCTTGCGAAGTGGCTCCCCGATGGGCGGCGACGCGGCCTCCCTCTCGGCCGCCGCCGCCGAGGGGGAGCCGCCGGGCTGAAGGGCGAGCGCCGCCTCGTCCGCCATCTTCCAACTGCCTCTCTGGCCCTCCTCCCTCGCCTCCTCTGCTCCCGCTCGACTCGCGGCAGTGGCGCCCCCGCGGCTCTGGCTGCGGGAGATTTAAACCCCGTCACGTGACCCGGCCCTCGTCGCCCCCGCCCTCCCGCCGCTCCCGCCACCCACGCGGGCCGGACCACAACACGGCGGGTCACGTGGCGGGCGGAGGCGGCGTGGGCTGGGAGGAAACGCGGCCCCACCCCTCTGCGGCAGGCGCGTCTGGCAGCCAAACCCGCCCATTTCCCCAACTTCTTTTCAAAACTGGCCTCTAATCGCTGTCGCCCGGATGGCTCAAGTTTTGGTTCACGCTGTGAGTCTCCACTTAAGTCGGAAGTGCACACCTTGCTTGCTTTAGTCTTTTCCAGATCTAAACTAAGAGGTTAAAACAGTTCCTGAGAGGCGATGAGGACTGAAGCTGGCCAAGGATTAGCTTCGTGAAATAACGCTGGATAGTCTTGTTAACAGCGTAAGTAGAGGGTAAAAGACACAGTTCACTACGGTTCTGACAGCTCCTCTTTGCTCCTTTTTCTTCTCGCTCCAATTCTTAGCTAACTGCTCCCCACCCCCATCACTTGCAGGGTGGTGTAAATTGCCGAAGCCTTAAAGGCCTGTATCCGCCTTGAAAAACCTCTGACCGGGGTTGGAGATCAGCCTATCGGCTTTCTGGCCCCACCTTGGCTCCAAAGGTGTGTGAATTACCTTCTCTGAGTGTATTGGGTCAAGAGGGCGATATGCAAAGAAGCAGAATGAATCTGACTTCGCCCATATGCGCTTCTTCTGACTTTGGGCTGGGATTTGAGATTCTTGCCTGCAAGCTTGAGCAATTTCGCCTTTCTGAATGCAATATTCTCATCTCTAAAATGGTCATGTTTTTAGGGTTGTAAGAATTGAATGAGATACATGTAAAGTGAGGAGTACCTAGTAGCTCAAAATAGCAGCCCCATAAATAAATGAATAAAAAAAATAGAGTAGTTCCTTGCATACTAGAAACCCCTCTGCTTTACACTTTACCTGAAATTCCAGGACACCGTCACTCCGTATCTAGCCGTAACTTAGGACTCCTGCAACACATGACTGATCTAGGGCCTCTGTTTGGTAGAGCTGCCTCTGCAGTGCAGCATGAGAATGGCTTCAAGGACTTCTACAAGTTTATAGTAAACCATACCTTAACCATGGGGGCCTGCCTATACTGAGCCAACTGTTTAAGTTTAGGCAAGCAACCTGTTTATTCTTTATTTTATTTTATTTTATTTATTTATTTGAGAGAGAGAGAGAGTATGAGCAGGGGGAGCTGTGAAGAGAGAAGGGGAAGCATGGGGCTCAATCCCAGAACCCTGGGATCATGACATGAGCTGAGGGCAGATGCTTAAGGACTGAGCCCCCCAAGACCCCTGTTTCTTCATTCCTTTAAAAAAAAAAAAAAAGGTTGAAAATGTATCTCTAAGGTTGCATCCAGACCAAAAAGTTGGGGGTGCCTGGGTGGCTAAGTTGGTTAAGCCTCTGGCTCTTGGTTTCTGCTCAGTCATGATCTCAGGGTCATGAGACAGAGCCCTGCCTGGGGTCCCCCACTAAACTGGAGTCTGCCTGAGAGTCTCTTCCTCTGTCCCTCCGTAGCTCACTGGCACTGGTTCTCACAACCCCCCTGGCACAATCTCTCTTCCCATTCCCCTCCCTCCCTGTCTCCCTCTCTCTACTCCCTCTCCCTCCCTTCCCCAAATTAAATAAATCCTTAAAAAATAAATAAATAAAAATAAAAATAAGTCTTTAGATCCAAAGGTTGTTGCATTTCAGATTAAACTGAGAAACTTTCCCTCCTAGTCACTTTTCATATCTGAAAGCGATCTCTTTTGTTCTTGAAGCCTTGGAATCATATTTGAGATGTTCCTTCAGACTGAGGCCTTCTAACCAATTGGTACCTGAATCCCGGTCATTCCTTCCCTCCTACACGCTCCCCAATTCCTAATTACATAGGCACCCCACCTTTCCTAGAGGACAGTCTTGCCCCTATTCTCTCCCCCACTTTCTCTTCCTTAACCAACAGAATATTTCATATATTGATTCTCAACCACATTGGTGGGATGTAATATATGAAATGTTGAGAGTCACTATCCCATCAAAATTGAGAAAAAATTTTCGGTACCAGGGTGGTTCAGTCAACAAAACATGTGACTTTTTTTTTTTTTAATATTTTTATTATTTATTTGTTAGAGAGAGAGACAGAGAGCACAAGCATGAGGAAGCAGCAGGCAGAGGGAGAAACAGGCTCCCCACTGAGCAAGGAGTCCAATATGGGACTGGATCCCAGGACTCTGGGATCATGACCTGAGCTGAAGGCAGCAGCTTAACGGAGGGAGCCACCGAGCCCCACCTTGGGTGTAGAGATTACTTAACAATGACAACAACAACAAAACCCTACAAAATAAAGAGAACAGTTTACGTTTAAACAAAATAGAGAAAAAATTCCTAGCTTTTTTTGAGAAAGCTTTTTTTGTAAGCTTATGGGCTGTCTGTTACTTATTGATTCATTTACATATATTGTTCATCAGGGACATTTTCTGGTATTTATGAGATGCTGTGTGATCAATATGATCACTGGTGTGTTGAAAAATCAGAGAGGCGGGACGCCTGGGTGGCTCAGCAGGTTAAGCCATCGCCTTGGGCTCAGGTCATGATCTCAGGGTCCTGGGATCGAGAACCGCATCAGGCTCTCTGCTCAGCGGGGAGCCTGTTTCCCCCTCCCCTTTCTCTGCCTGCCTCTCTGCCTACTTGTGATCTCTGTCTATCAAATAAATAAATAAAAATCTTAATAAAAAAAAAGAAAAATCAGAGAAGGGTATACATGACAGGATAAATGAGACACAAATGGTATTAAAAAACAACAAAACAAAACAAAACTGTCTCAACCAGACTTCTGACCTATCAGTTATTGAGAACTACTTGCCTAAAATTCAGGTCATTTTGAGTCTTTAAAATTTGCAAGTTCACATTCAGTTTTCAAATCTCCCTGAATCTGGCCTTGACCTTCTTGTAAATATTCTTAGCATTAATATACTCTAACTTGAGTATATACTCTGAGTGTATTTATCACTTTTAGGAAGCCGTTTTTTAAAAATGAGGAAGCTCTTTAAGTTCTCATATGGGATGAACTCCAAGCTGCACGGTGCAAGATATAGACCAGTGTTTTTAGTATAATGCTATTCGTGAAAAAATAGCTAGGGGAGTGTAGAAGGGAGACCATATATATATATATTTCCTTATATATGTAGAAAATAACTCTGAGGGGTGCCTGAGTGGCTCCGTGGGTTAAGCTGCTGCCTTCGGCTCAGGTCATGATCTCAGGGTCCTGGGATTGAGCCCCACGTTGGACTCTCTGCTTAGCAGGGAGCCTGCTTCCCCCTCTCTCTCTGCCTGCCTCTCTGCCTACTTGTGATCTCGGTCTGTCAAATAAATAAATAAACTCTTAAAAGAAAAGAACTCTGAAAGCACTTAAGTGCATAAATGTCTGCCACATATCTGTCATACATTTTTGTCTGTGCCTCCTTCCCTAGAACAAGTCCTCTCTACTCCTTATTTAATACATTATAAAGCACTTTCCCCTATTTCTTTGTTAACTTATTTTTTCTCTATGTTTTATTGATGGTCTCCCCCAGCTAGAGCAGGAATTTTATTCATCCAGTTCACCTCTGTATCATCAGCTTTCTATGAGAGTAACTAGCACACATATTTATTGAATGAAAGAATAAACTAAGAATGTAAATAAATATTATTTCCATATAGGCAAAAAAAGAAAAAAAAAAGGCAAAGAAACAAGGCAAAGAAATTCAGTTTGTCCCCAGCATAGTTCAGGTGAGAAAGTTTGTGGAACATGACATGAGGTTGATGGCACCTGGTTTGACAGGATGGACACAACACAAGATGCACTGGCCTGTGGGGTGTTTTCCAGCACCAACAACCAGTTCTCTGATTCCTCAGACACCACATAGGTGTTCAGTAATTTAACTCAATCCTGACACTAACTATCTAGAGTTAGTAAAGACCTCACAGCTTCAGGAGTCAGTCTCACAGGACTGCCCCCCAGTCAGATGCCAAACACAAGTCTTAGAACTCCTGTACTTCTGACTGACTGACTGTAAGTGGGGAGTTCATATGGTACCCTCCTAAAGTTCAAGAATTTGCTAGAATGGCTCACAGGACTCGGGAAGACACATTGCTTACATTTACAAAGTAAACATTTCCTCTGTATCCTTACAAAGAATATCAGTGAACAGCCAGATGAAGAGATACTTAGGGTAGGGTGCAGAAAGGTCCTGAGCACCAGAGGTCCTGTCCTTATGGAGCTGAAGGGCACCACCTTCTCAGGATGAGAATCTGGTCACCAATTCAGCAGTCTCCCAATTGTTCAAGAGGGGGTTTTTTTGTTGTTGGTTTTTTTTAAAGATTTATTTATTTGACAGAGAGAGATCACAAGTAGACAGAGAGGCAGGCAGAGAGAGAGAGGGAAGCAGGCTCCCCGCTGAGCAGAGAGCCTGATGTGGGACTCTATCCCAGGACCCAGAGCTCATTACCCGAGCCAAAGGCAGCAGCTTAACCCACTGAGCCACCCAGGTGCCTTGTTCAAGAGTTTTTATAGAGCTCAATCCCCAGCACACCCAGATCCAGTCTTTGGAGGCCTAAAGTGGGGCTGAAAGTTCCCACAGGCTAATCACTCATCTCTGTGGCACAAGCCCCATCTTGAGGCTATCTGCCCCGCCCCCCCCCCAGCTACCTCATTAGCATGAACTCAGAAGTGACAGAGAGGGGCTTATTATGAATAACAAAAGAAGCTCATATCCCTCAGGCAATTACAAGGATGTTCTGTGTCAGGAATAGGGGACAAAGACAAAACATTTTTTTATTTTACGAAAGGCTGTCATAGACTTCTGGCACTAGTCACTAAGATTTTTTACTTGCTTTCTAGGGCTAAGCCCCCTAAGCAGCCTTCAACAGTAACTTCATTTCCCATATAGGATTTTCCACTGGGGAAAAAAATGTTTGAAGAGTTCAGTTCTATTTATATAAACAAATAAATTGGCTTTATAGCTTTAATATCAATCTTATATGACTACAATTTGTTAGGGGAGTTCGTACCAACTCTGTGTCTTCCAAAAAGATGGTATTGACAGGGGTGCATGAGTGGCTCAGTTGTTAAGTGTCTACCTTCCGCTCATGTCATGATCCCAGGGTCCTGGGATCAAGCCCCCCATCGGGCTCCCTCCTCAGCAGGAAACCTGTTTCTCCCTCTCCCACTCCCCCTGCTTGTGTTCCCTCTCTCTCTCTCTCTCTGCCAAATAAATAAATAAAATCTTTTTTTTTTTTAAGGGAGCCTTTTAAAAATCTTTTTGAAAAAAGATTTTATTTATTTATTTGACAGAGATCACAAGCAGGCAGAGAGGCAGGCAGAGAAAGCGGGTGGTGGGGGAAGCAGACTCCCTGCTGAGCAGAGAGCCCAACGTGGGGCTCGATCCCAGAACCCTGGGATCATGACCCAAGCCGAAGGCAGAGGCTCAACCCACTTGTGCAACTGGCATCCCCCAAAAATAGTATTGACAAAACTATTTATTAATGTGGAAAAATACAGAATCTTGCCTCACAGTGAATTAAAAAATAAATTCTAGGTGGACTGAGGATCCAAATTAAAAATACAATAAGAGGGGCACCTGGGTGGTTCAGTTGGTTAAGCATCTAACTCTTGATTTTGGCTTAGATCATGATCTTAGGGCCCTGAGATTGAGCCCTGAGTCAGGCTCCTTACTCAGTGAGGACTCCGCTTAGAGTTTCTCTATCCCTAGCCCTCTGCCCCTCCTCCCACTCACGCTTCCTCTCTCTAAAATAAATAAATAGATCTTTAAAAAATAATAATAAAATAAAGTATATATTTCCCTGAATGGGTCACCAAAAAAAATTAAGTAAAAAAACAAAATTGGGGCGCCTGTGTGGCTCAGTCGGTTAAGCGTCTGCCTTCGACTTAGGTCATGATCTGGCATCTTAGGGTTAAGCCCCATTTCAGGCTCCCTGCTCAGCAGTGAGCCTGCTTCTCCCTCTCCAGCTTCCCCCTGCTTGTGTTCCCTCTCTCACTGCCTCTCTCTGTCAAATAAATAAATAAAATCTTTTTTAAAAATTTTTAAATAAAATTAAATTAAAAAAGAAAAAATAGGGGTGCCTGGGTAGCTCAGTGGGTTAAAGCCTCTGCCTTTGGCTTGGATCCTGATCCCAGGGTCCTGGGATCGAGCACCACGTTGGACTTCTGCTCAGCAGGGAGCCTGCTTCCCCTCCTCTCTCTCTGCCTGCCTCTCTGCCTACTTGTGATCTCAGTCAAATAAACAAATAAAATCTTTAAAAATATAAATATACATTTGACTACCTAAAAATTTTAAATATATTCAAATTTATTAGTTGTCAGAGATATGCATGTAAAACAATGAGGTACCATTTTCCACCTCTTAGTAGGTAAACACAGAATAAATTTTATTGTTTCCATCTATTGCTTATCACGCTATGGGGAAACTGATAAACTCTCATACATAGGCATTGCTATCATAGTTTTGGAAAGTAATCTGGAATATTTATTAAAATTATAAATACACACATACATTTTTTAAAAGATTTTATTTATTTATTTGAGACAGAGAGAGAGAGAGCTGGAGGGAGACAGAGAAAGAATCTGAAGTAGATGAGCACAGAGCCAGATGCGGGACTTGATCTCATGACCTGAGCAGAAACCAAGAGTCAGATGCTCAACTGGCTGAGCCATCCAGGTCCTCCCACCTATACATTTCAATCCAAAATCCCATTTATCTTAATGAAATAAAAGTATAAGACTACGAATGCTAGAATGTTTATTATGGTACTGATGTTGCAGGAAAAAAAGTAAAAAACGGTCCAGATGTCTTCATTAGGAAAACTGTTGATCAAATTATGGTGTATACCTAGTATGGCATATTATGCAATCATTGAAGAGATCTATAACTGATCTTGAGAAATGTTTATGATACACTGTGACAAAACCAGCTGCACAAAAATGTGTACATTATGATCTTTTTATTGTTTAGTAAAGATCCTTTATTTATTAGTTTTAAAACCCCTATATTTCTATATACAAATTATAGATAAATAGGGCTATAGAGGCTTGGAAAAGGTATAGAAAGTTACATGTCAAAATGTTAACAATTTAACATCCCTGATAGAGGGGGTAGGCATAGATGGAAGGGTTGAGGACACATCAATAAATATCTCTTGCTAAAATTTCATGTATTAAAATGAGCATTTTGGGCTCCTGGGTGGCTCAGTCAGTTAAGCATCTGCCTTCGGCTCAGGTCATGATCTCGGGGTGCCTGAGTTGGGCTCCCTGTTCAGCAGGGAATCTGCTTCTCTCTCCGACCCTCCCCCTTCTTGTGCTCTTGCTCTCAAATAAATAAATAAAATCTTTTTTAAAAAAGATGAGCATTGGGGCACCTGGGTGGCTCAGTGGGTTAAAGCCTCTGCCTTTGGTTTAGGTCATGAGCCCAGGGTCCTGGGATCCAGCCCTGCATCTCATCCTGATCTCTGCTCAGCAGGGAGCCTGCTTCCCTTCCTCTCTCTCTCTGCCTGACTCTCTGCCTACTTGTAATCTCTGTCTGTCAAATAAATAAATAAAATCTTTTAAAAAATAAAAAATAAAAAGATGAGCATTTATATGTATTAATTAATTAAAAGGAAATAATAATTTAATTTAATAAGGATAATATATAAAACAGTAATATATAGTAATAAACATATAACATATAATGATATATGTAATATATAATAATAATTATAGAATATATATACTAATAAATGTAATGATGATTTAAAATTAATAATAATAATAATTTTAAGAGGTAAGAGGAACCATTTTTTGAATGCTACACTCTGGGTTCTGGAAATCTCATCAAGCTCCTCCCACCCTGTGAGGCCTAAGTGGTGGCTATCTTTCCTGCCATACATTGCTTCTTTTTTGAAAAATTTCCTAGGTATAACCACAACTTTAGCAGATGTTATTCTTCATGGTTTCATGTATATTTCTTTGTCTTTTTGATTAGTTTATCACACAAGTGTTGTATTTCCATACAGAACATAGTATTCTATACATTATCAAACACCATGGGGATAGATGTGTGGGATGTCCAGACTAAAGCGAATAGTAATGGCAGTTAAGACTGCCTTCCACCAGCAATATAAAGACCTAGACCAGAGGATCTCAACTGGGGCAATTTTGCTGCCTATCCTCCACAGGGTTTTTGACAATCTGAATACATTTTTTGGTTGTCATAACCCAGTGGAGGCGGGACGGATGGACCACTGACACTCAGCAGATAGAGGCCAGTGATGCTACTAAACATTCTATAATATAGAGGGCAGCCCCCAAGAACAAAGAATTTTCCAGCCAAACTGTCAGCAGTGCCACAGTTGAGAAACTCTGTCCTAGAGTTTCAACCACAAGTACTGGTTGGGACTCTAAGTGACAAAGATTCCCAAGGGGATGAGGGGGCAAGGTTTTATTAGCAAAGCCAGGTTAAAAAGTGGGTGCCTGGCTGGTACAGTTGGTACAACATATAACTCTTGATCTTGGGGTTGTGAGTTCAAAGCTCCATGTTGGGTGTAGAGATTTAAAAATAAAATCTTAAAAAAAAAAAAAAGTAGCATAGTGATTTTCAAACTTTGGTTTCTAGCAGCAGAATTTATCTATTGAATGATCTTAACTCTATTATATAATGTAGATACATTTCCTTTAATATTTAAAGGATTCCCACTAATCAACAAAAAAAGATTGATAGTTCAGTTGAAAATGAAGAGTTCAGTTCACTGAAAAAGGAAAGCAAATAGCTTTTAAACATGTGAAAGAAAAAGGAAGAAAGAAAAAAAAACGTGAAAGATGTAAAACCTCACTCATGAATTTACAATGAAATGCCATTTTTCACATATCAAGGTAGTAAGGAACTAAAATTTTACCATATGTTACATTGGAAAGGATCCAAACATCCAGGCCCATTTGTATAGTAACAGTAAGAATGTAAGTTGGTACAACTCCATGGAAGGTGGTTGGGCCCTATTTATCAAAATGTAAAATGCGTATGCCTTCTAATTTGGCAATTCCAGTTCTAGAAATCCATTTTATAGATACACTTGCTTATTATAAATTGACAAAAGGTTGGAAATACACCAATTTTCCATTAATGAGGAATTGGTTAAACATTTTACCAGTACATATGTTTTTATGTATATAAATGATCACTTACACCCAGGAAATAGATAACAGAAATTGCTCCTAGGGAGGGCAAATGGGAGACTGAAAGACAAGGGTATAAAGGATTTTTTTTAAACTATAAAATCTCTTGTGCCTTTTGAAATCTTCATCATGTGTGTTACATACCATATCGTGTGTGTGTTAGTGTGTCATACATTACATATCTTAAATATATAAAAGGAAGGCTGTTCTCATTGAAGTAGATTCCCCAAGTTTCCACAACAGCATCCCCCAAGACAACACTAAGAAGATTTAAGATCCTAAGAGAACACAGTGAAAAAGTCACTGTCAGAGTTGTGTTAGGGTAGACTAATTACTGTAATAGTAATCTGTAGATCTCAACAGCTAAATGCAACAAAACTTACTTTTCATCCTGAAAAAGTCACTGTCAGAGTTGTGTTAGGGTAGACTAATTACTGTAATAGTAATCTGTAGATCTCAACAGCTAAATGCAACAAAACTTACTTTTCATCCTATGTGGCTGCTCTTCATCAGATGGCTTTTGGGATCAGCTTTCCTTCTGTCCCTCATTCCTTCTGTCTTTTAGCTCTGCCTTTGGACACCAAAGGAAATTAGGTAACATTTGTTGAAAAGTTTTAGGGGCCAGTCCTGGAATTGACACTACTATTTCTCCCATTCAACTGTCTAGAAACAGACAAGTGGCTACACACCTGGAAGCCTGGGAAATTTTATCATTCAAGGTGACAGAATGGAGTGGAAGGCAAACAGAAGACAACAACCAGCATCCAGTCATAGTAATCCCCCCCCCCCATTTAAAAAAGGAAATACTTTATTCAAACCCACCAGAGAAATGGACAGCTTGGGTCTGTAACAAAGCATTATGTTTTAAAGCACAGGTCAGTATTTGTATCAGAGTGTACACTACTACATACAAATTAACTTATCAGAGCACAACTTCTCTCTCTCTCTCTTTTTTTTTAAAGATTTTATTTATTTATTTGACAGAGAGAGGGAGAGCACAAGCAGGGGGAGTAGCAGAGGGAGAGGGAGAAGCAGGTTTGCCCCCGAGGAGGGAGCCCCATATGGGGCTTGAGCCAGGACCCCAGGATCATGACCTGAGCTGAAGGCACCCGCTCAACCGACTGAGCTACCTTAGGTTGACACAGTCAGCTGACACAGCCACCTGTGCCCCTAAGTGTCTGACTCGATTTCAGCTCAGGTCGTGATCTTGGTTGGGAGATGAAGCCCTGCACGAAGCCCTGCACTGGGCTCCACGCTCAGCAGGAAGTCTGTTCAAGTTTCTGCCTCTCTCTCTCCTTCTGCCCAACCACCCCCCCACCACCAACTCTCTCTTTCAAAATGAATAAATAAATCTTAAAAGAAAAAAAAAGAGTTTCCAACTAGTCTTTCACAGAATGTGTCCACCTCTTTTACAGTGTCTTTTGATAAACCATTAATGAAGCATTAATTTTAATGTAGACTAATTTATCAGTCTTATTCTTTGTATTGGGTTGTTTTCTTCCCCTTTTTTTCTACTGAGCTATAATTGACATATAACATTGTATCAGTTTTAGGTGTAGAACATAAGGATTTGATATATGCATATATTGCAAAATGATTACCAGAATAAGTTAACATTTTACCACATACAGTTATAAAATTTTGCATGATGTGTGATGAGCTTTTAGATTTACTTTCCTAGCAATTTTCAAATATATAATAGTTTTGTTTTATTTTTATAATACAGTTTTTTTTAACTATAGTCAGCATGCTGTATATTACATCCCCAGAAATCATAACTTACAGCTGAAAGTTTATGCCTTTTGATAACCTACCCCCTGCTTCTGGCAACCATGAATCTTTTCCCTGTTTTTATGGGTTTCATTGGATTTTAGATTCCACATATAAGTGAAATCATACAATATTAATCTTTTTTATGTGACTTATTTCATTTAGCACAATGGCCTCAAAGTCCAGCCATGTTGTTGCAAATGGCAGAATTTCTTTCCTTTTTATGGCAGTCCACATATATGATATATTTACATTTCATTTATCCATTCACCCCTTGATGGACACTTGGACATGTTTCCATGTCTTGGCTGCTATAAAAAATGTTGCAATGAATACAGGTGTGCAGATATCTTTCAAAAAAGTGATTTCATTTTCTGGGATAAATATCCAGAAGTAGAATTGCTGGATAGTTCTATTTTTACTTTTTTGAGGAACATCCATTATTTGTTCCATTATAGCTGCATTTCCACAATGTACACAAAGGTTCCTTTTCTCCACATTCTTTTTTTTTTTTTATTTTAAGAATTTATTTATTTATTTGTCAGAGAGAGTACAAGCAGGGGGAGCACCAGGCAAAAGGAGGAGCAGTCTGAGCAAGGAGCCCAATGCAGAACTGATCTCAGGACCTTGAGATCATGACCAGAGTAGAAGGCAGACCCTTAACTGACTGAGCCAACCAGGCATTCCTTTTCTCCACATTCTTGTCAACAATTATTATGGCTTATCTTTTTGATGACGGTCATTCTAACAGGTATGAGGTAATATTTCATTACAGTTTTGATTTGCATTTCCCTGATGATTAGTGATGTTGAACACCTTTTCATGTACCTCTTGGCCATCTGTTGTCTTCTTTGGAAAAATGTCTATTCAGATCCTCTGCCCAGTTTTTAATTGGGTTGTTTGTTTTCTTTTGAATTGTATGAGTTTTTTATTTTTTTAAATACATATTTCAGATATTAAACTCTTATCAGATATGTGATTTGCAAATATTTTTTCCTATTCCATAGATTACCTTTTCATCTCATTGATGGTTTTCTTTGCTATACAGAAGGTTTTCAGCTTGATATGGCCCAACTTGCTTATTTTTGCTTTTCTTGCCTTTGCTTTTGGTGTCAAATCTAAAAAAATCGTCTCTAAGACTGATGTCTAGGAGCTTACTCCCTATATTTTCTTCTAGGAAGTTTATGGTTTTATGTTTTATGTTCAAGTCTTTAATCCATTTTGAATTGATAATTGTGTATGGTAAAAGATAGTGGTCCACTTTTATTCTTTTGCATGTGGCTGTCCAGTTTTTCCAACACCATTTATTGAAGAGACTATCTTTTCCCTACTATATATTCTTGTTTTTTTGGTCACAGTGTTTTGCTGTGTCTTATAAGTTCCCTATATATTTTGGATTAAAGGCGTTTGTTGGATATGTGATTTGCAAATATTTCTCCCAGTCTGCAGCTTGTCTTTCATTCTCTTAACTGGATCCCTTTATGGAGCAAAACTTTTTAATGTTACTAAAGATCAATTTATCATTTTTTTCTTTTATGGATTTTGTTGTTGGTATTATATCTAAGAACTCTTTGCTTAACCCAAGGTCACAAATATTTTCTTACATTTTTTTTCCAGAAGTTTTTTAGTTGTACACTTTAAATTTAAGTGTACACTTAAATCCACTTCATTTGCACTAGCTTTTGTATAAAGTATACAAAGTATGGGTCAAGGTGCTTTTTGTTTTTCTTTTGCTATTTTTTTGCCTATGGATATCAATTTGTTCCATCACCACTTTTTTTTTTTAAGATTTTATTTATTTATTTGACAGACAGAGATCACAAGTAGGCAGAGAGGCAGGCAGAGAGAGACAGAGAAGCAGGCTCCCTGCTGAGCAGAGAGCCCAATGTGGGGCTCGATCCCAGGACTCTGGGATCATGGCCTGAGCCAAAGTCAGAGGCCCAATCCACTGAGCCACCCAGGTGCCCCTACATCACCACTTTAAAAAAAAAAAAAAAGATTTTATTTATTTATTTGAGAAAGAGAACATGTGCATGGGGTGGGGGCACAGGCAGAGGGAGAAGCAGACTCTCTGCTGAGTAGGAAGCCTGATGTGGGGCTTAATCCTGGGCTTCATCGCTGGCTTCATCGCCAGCTCAATCCCAGGACCCTGAGGTCATGACCTGAGTCGAAGGCAGACACTTTACCAACTGCGCCACCCAGGTGCCCCCATCACCACTTCTTGAAAATACTATCTTGGGGCGCCTGGGTGACTCAGTCTTTAAGCATCTGCCTTCAGCTCAGGTCATGATCCCAGGGTCCTGGGATGGAGCCCCACATCAGGCTCCGTGCTGGCAGGAAGCCTGCTTCTCCTTCTCTCACTGCCCCTGCTTGTGTTCCCTCTCTCGCTGTCTCTCTCTCTCTCTCTCTGTCAAATAAATAAATAAAATTCTTTTTTTTTATAAATAAAATCTTTTAAAAAATATTATCTTTCTCTGTTGAATTAACTCTTCACTTTTGTCAAAAATCAATTGTGGGTTTTGAGTGGGTCACTTTCAGGACTCTATTCTGTTCCATGGATGTATATGTCTTTCACCAATACTATGGTATTTTACTGTGTAACTTTATAGTAAATCTTAAAATCTGGGGTAGCAGTCCTCCAGCTTTGTTCTTATTCAAAACTGCTTGGGCTATTTTCTTTTAAGATTTTTAAATTTATTTATTTGACAGAGTTACAGAGAGAAGGAACAGGGGGAATGAGAGAGGGAGAAGCAGGCTGCAGAGCATGGAGCCAGATGTGGGACTCGATCCTGGGACCCTGGGATCATGACCTGATCTGGAGGCAGATCCTTAACTGAGCTATCCAGGTGCCCTTGGGCTATTTTTTTTTAAATGAACCATACAGTTCATAATCATTAATACTATATAACTTCATATAGCCAAGTAAGTCATGGTACTAGTGCCTCAAAGGAAGAGGCAGAAACGCAACAGGGGAAACTAAGATGAGTAATATTCTCTTCTGTTATTCCCGATTCCTAATGATGGGAAGCCTCTTGACTGGTATTTATTCACTCAACTATTACCCCATACTTGAGAGATAATGGTATAGATCAGAATGATCTGCTTTTGTCTAATGATCTGTCCTGGGCTTCATGTGGAAGAAAGTTCTTTGGGGTTAGGTGGTAAATAAAACAAGCTAACTTCAGACTAGTAAGTGAGTTTCTATGCTAATAGCATAAACCCTTTGAGGAAGAACTGGTGAAGGAGTTTTGTACTTGCCTTATAGGTTTCCAAAGAGGGCACAGGCTCACCTCAAAGACATAGCAAACTTCTCCAGGTAAAATCAAGGGATGCCATAATTATTAGGCCAGCTCCTGAAGAATTGAGAAATGGACAGAAATCCAGGTGATCTTTTCTTGGAAACATCTTTACCACTTACACCTCTTGTATGGAGCCCTCTGATATTTCTACCTAATTTTATCAGTTCATGTGATATCAAATATGTCTGATGTGAAACTTTGTTGATCCCTATTTTTAAAATCTACTTTGCCACTAATATTAATTCATTTTGTTATTATTATTATATTCAGTTAGCCACCATATAGTATATCATTAGTTTGTTAAATTTTTAAATTTATTTTTACTATTAATTATTAACATATAATGTATTATTTGTTTCAGGGGTACAGGTCTGTGATTCATCAGTCTTATATAATTCACAGTGCTCACCACAACACATACCCTTCCCATTGTCCATCACCCAGTCACACCAATCCTCCACACTCCTCCACTCCAGCAACCCTGTTTGTTTCCTGAGATTAAGAGTCTCTTATGGTTTGTCTCCCTCT
This sequence comes from Martes martes, assembly GCF_963455335.1. Classification (NCBI taxonomy): domain Eukaryota; kingdom Metazoa; phylum Chordata; class Mammalia; order Carnivora; family Mustelidae; genus Martes; species Martes martes. The sequence goes on from NC_137902.1 coordinate 57,665,396, forward strand.
CTGGTTTCATCTTATTTCATTTTTTCCTCTCTTCCTCTATGATCCTCTGCCTGTTTCTCAAATTCCACATATTAGTGAGATCATATGATAACTGTCTTTTTCTGATTGACTTATTTCGCTTAGCTTAATACCCTCTAGTTCTTTCCACATCATTGCAAATGGCAAGATTTCAATTTTTGATGGCTACATAATATTCATATATATATATATACACGTATGTATGTGTATGTATATATATATATATATATATATACACACACACCACACCTTCTTTATCCATTCATCTGTCAGTGGACATCTGGGCTCTTTCCAATAGTTAGAGTATTGTGGTCATTGCTGCTATAAACATTGGGGTGCAGGTGTCCCTTTGGATTACTATATTTGTATCTTTGGGGTAAATACCCAGTAGTGCAATTGCTAAGTTGTAGGGTACGTCTATTTTCAACTTTCTGAGGAACCTCCATACTGTTTTCTGGAGTGGCTGCACCAGCTTGCATTCCCACCAACAGTGTAGGAGCGTTCCCCTATCATTTTTTGATGTAGTGTTCAATGATTCATTAGTTGCATATAACACCTAGGGCTCAGCACAAAAACGTGCTCTCCCTATTACCCATCACCTGGCTACTCCATCCCCTCTGAAACCACTAATTCTACCTTGAAATATTCTCTTAGGGATTTTCAATTAAGTGTCTGACTTCAGCTCAGGTCATGATCCCAATGCCCTGGGATCAAGTCCTGCATCGGACTCCTTGCTCAGTAGGGAGCTTGCCACTCGCCCTGCTTGTGCTCTCTCTCTCTCTCTGACAAATAAATAAATTAAAATCTTTTTAAAAATCTCATTTATTTTCATTTTTGAATATTTCTCTCTCTTTCTATAGAAACTGGTGCGATATTTTTAAATTTACACATCCAGCATTGAAATAGTTATTCGTGCATTTGTATTTTCTCACGTATTTGGTGATAAGCTTTTTAAGGATATTAAGGTTATTTTTGTATTAGGTCTTCAGTTAATCATTTCATTAAGATTACAAAGTATCCACTATATACATAATGTGACACAGAGTGTCTGGCTGTCTCAGTTGGTAGAGCATGTGACTTTTGATCTTGCGGTCCTGAGTTCAGGCCTCACATTGGGCATAGAACTTACTTTAAAAAAGATGGGGTGGGCGCCTGGATGACTCAGTTGGTTAAGTGTTTGACTCTTGATCTCAGCTCAGGTCTTGATTTCAGGGTCATGAGTTCAAACCCTGGGTTGGGCTCCATTCTGGGCGTGGAGCCTTCCTTAAAATAAATAAATAAATAAATAAATAAAAATAAAAGCAACCAAGTACATAATGATACATAATAGGATGTGAACATGGACAAGAAATACTTAATTCCTGATCACAAAGAACATGGGGAATATATCATTTACCCTTCAAATAGAAGGCATTCAATAAATATTTGTGGAACGTATGAGAAAGCTTTTTGTGGTAGGTGGGATTTTGAAATCTAACATTGTTGCAGGATTTCTCTGCCTTTAATGCTCATGGTTCTCGGTCAGGCAGCTTCGGAGTTTGAAGAGATAGACCAGGTGAAGGATGGTGGGCAGCAAAGCAAAGTTTATTGAGCAACAGTATAAAACTCCCAGAGAGGGAGGGGGGCCTGAGACAGTTGCCCCTGAAGTTTCTAAGTTTAGGGTTTTTAATGAGCTCTTTTGCAGAACTATCTTAAGCAATCGGGGTGTGCAGAGACCTGTCAATCAGGGCTTTGGTCACATATCTGCCTACCTATTAGGTTAATGTCAACAGGCTGATGGTCTTTTTTTTGGCTGACATTTGGGTTTTAGGGGGCAAGGGGGCAAGTGCCCCTTTCTCATGATATTGAAATGCTTTGTGATTAATTGCCTTATTTTAGGACATTTTGCAGAAGTCATTTCTGCAAAGCCTACAAAGCAGAATGCTCGAGTGGTCCTGTCTAAGCTGCAAAACAGGATATTAGTGCTGTTTTATATTCTCTGTCCTGACTCCATATTTTCTCGTTGGGGACCCTGGCCCTGACTACCTAATCATCTGACTAACTCTTAACAGCATCTGTTGGAATTATAATTAAAATATATATAAGCTAGTTTGGGGCACCTGGCTAGCTCAGTCACAAGAGCACGAGACTCTTGATCTCTTGGTCTGAGTTCAAGCTTCACATTGGGTGTAGTGATTACTTAAAAATATGTGTGTATATATATAGGGGCACCTGGGAGGCTCAGTGAGTTAAGCTTCTGGCTCTTGGTTTTGGCCCAGGTTGAGTTCTTAAGGTCCTGGGATCAAACCCCACACTGGGCTCCCTACTCAGCCATGAGTCTTGTTGAGGATTCTCTTCCTTTCCCTCCCTCCCCTAACATAAATAAATAAATCTTAAAATAGATATATAAACTAGTTGGACTGCAAGTTCACTAAATAATTAAATTATTAATCACTTAAATTTCGATGATAGCGGTAAAGGAAAGAAATAAGGTAGATAATTAAAATTGCAGTTGATCTACCATATTCTAACAAAAGGAAAATTACCATGAAGATATATCATCTGCAGGTAACTGGCAAAATTCCTAGGTGGCCAAAATCCTGTTGTAGGACGCACATCACTCTCTGAAAGAGGATATTCTCCCTTGAACTTTGTGGGTTTAAGTCAGATGTTGAGTCAGAAATGATAAATTTGATCAAGAAAAAAATTTTCTAAGGATGTATCATTTAAATAGGTTATTAAAAGCAAGCAAATAAGACTAAATCAACTTCGATGTAGTAGAAATTAATCTATTTTTATTATAATGATAAAACATGATCTTAATTTAAGGATTTTATTACTTAATTTACAATAATGCAATATGTACAGCTGAATTATGTTATTTATAAGATTTTATTTTTATTTGTCAGAGAGAGAGAGCAGGAGCAGGGGGCGCATCAGGCAGAGGGAGAAGCAGGCTAACCTGCTAAGCAAGGAGCTCAGTGAGGGACTTGATCTTAGGGCCCAGGGATCGTGGACCTAAGCCAAAGGCAGACACTTAACTAATTGAGCCACCCAGGCATCCCCTAAAATTTTATTATTTATCAAGATGTGGCATTCCTCAGCAAATTTAGTGTACATCTTGATTTCTGATATTGTTTTTAAGGAATAGTTAAGTAAGGATTGTGAAACAATTCCATTAATTACAGATGGGTGGATACATCATTTCTGGACACATTGTCACGTTTTCCCTGTGTATTTTAGCAAAAAGAGGAAGTGATATAATACTAGAAATTAATCAGCTGCTCTAGCCACTAAAACATAATTTTGTTTTTTGGTAAGAGAAGGCAGAAAATTTAAACATTTCAAAAATAGTGACGAGATGAAGATGGTGGGGTGGGCAGAACATTCTAAGATGTCCCCTAATATTCCTGCCCTGCTGTATCTGTCATCCCTACCCCCACCCACCTGTGAACACAATGCAACAATTGCTCATTTGATTAAGTCACCTTCTATAACCTGGTGTAGCCCACTGGAGAGATTCTCATGTGGTGAGGGAGTTTGTGAGCTTGTCCCCTGACGGGGAACTGCAGGGGTCTTTAGGAGCAGCTGACATCAGCAAGAAAGCTAGGACCTCTGTCCTACAATGGCCAAACTCAATTCTGCCAACAATCAGCGAGCTTGCAATAGGACCCCAAATGAGATCAACGCCCCCTAATTACACCTTGACTGCAGCTGTGAGACCATGACTAGTGTTGTACCCGAGTTTTCGAGTCCAAGAGACCACCAAGGAGCCAAGCACCGATGCAATCACATGAGGGTTTATTTGACAAGCTTAAGCTTGGGCCCAAGCATACCCGACACAGCAGAGTAGGGACTTGGACCCCGAACTTAGTTAAGGCAAGGGTATTTATGGATTCCTGTTACTAAAGCAGGGTGGGGACCTCTGGAACTAAAGTAGGGTGGGCCTTCCTAAAGTAGGGTGGGGGTCCTTAGAACTAAAGTAGGGTGGGGCTTTCTGAAACTAAAGTAAAGTAGGGGAAAGTTTAGCCCTTGGGCACAGGGGTCTGAGATGGCTGTACTTATGCTAAGGCTAAACCTGAGGTGGGATGGCCTTGATTTTTCTCGGCCTCCACATTTCCCCCTGAACAATTTTGACCCTTAAATCTTTAAGGTTGTTGAAGGTGGAAGGTCTCATCTTCTGTAAATTCTTCCTGCTGAGTAGGGGCGTAGAGTTGTCCCCACCTACTTGGGTCAACATTGATCAGTTGGGGAATGTATAGGGGAGTTATGAAAGACAGAGGCAGCTGAGTCCAGGGGTTTAAATCAATCATTAAAGGAGAGAGGGACTGTTTAAAGTACTAACCTGGGTAGGTCAGAACCCAAGAAATACTTTGTGATAATCTGGAACATCAAGATGGCTGCACTTATGTCAGGGCTAGACTCGAGATGGGTACAGCCTTGTTTTTCTTGGCCTCCACATTTCCCCCTCTCAGAGGAACCTAAGGTAGGACCCAATCATGGGTCCACGCTGGCTTCAGTAATAAGGTAGGGAGTCTTGGAGGTGGGAGTGGTCAGGATCACAATGTAGGGTCCCTTCCAGCGAGGCTCCAAGTTTTCCACTTGGCAGCAGTGCATCCAAACCAAGTCCCTGGGTTGGTAAGGATGTGGTTCCAGCTCTGTCTCCATCTCAGTGTGGGCAGTTAGGATCCCTACGTGGGCTAGACAGACTGTAATGCCTGCAGTGACTGGAGTACAGACTGATCAGTCATTGTTAAGGAGGAGGGCCTGATACCCCATCACTCTGGTGTTTGTCATCCACCAGTCTGGTGGATTCCGGAGAAGGCCCTCCATAGCGTGAGTGGCGGTCAAGGTGAGATTTTGACCCAAAGTCAATTTACTTGCATCCTTGACCAGGAAGGCCGTGGCAGCAATTATGCGGAGGCAAGGGGGAACCCAGCCACTACTGGATCTAGTTTCTTGCTAAGATAGGCTACTGGCCTTTGCCAAGGCCTCAGAGTCTGAGTCACAATTCCTTTGGCCACCCCTGCCTCTTTATCCACATACAAGTGGGAAGGCTTGGTAACATCTGGGATGGCCAATGCTGGGGCACTCAGTAAGGCTGTTTGTAATTCCCGAAATGTTCCTTATATCTGGGGCTGACTGACTGGCAAAAGCAAGATTGTCTAAACGAGCTATCGTGCAACTTCTCTGAAGTTTACCTCAAGTTGTCTAGTTTAGCTATCAAGCATTTAAAAACAATTAAATCTAGAATTTAATATCCATAAAGGTGTTATTAAAACACAATTTTTCTCTCTAAAATAACCCTCATTTCCAGAGATAGCCAAATCAGGACTAATTCATTTGAAAAACAAGTCCAGTTTTAACAAACTTGGCCTAATTATTTACATAAGCTCAGCAAGAACAGTGAATAATTATATAGATCTTTTAGAATCTGCTTTGCTGGAACTTCTTATAAGGAATCTCTTAGGTTGAAATTTTAGTAGCCTCTCCAGGCCAGAAGCCAAGCCACGTAGTTGCCATCAGACATGCCTGCAATACCTGTCAATTTGGGCAAATGCCTCTTCCTGAGGTTCCCAAAGTATCCTACCAGGAAGTGACATTCTTTACTCACCTGATGAGGCTGCTGGGAACTCTGTAAGCAAGGTATCAGGCCAACAGTTCCAAAGGGCTTTATGGCTTCAGGTTTTACAAAGTCAACCTTAGTTCCTTTAAACTGTCTGGTCATATCTGAGTCTTTTCAAATATGACATTCCAGTCAAAGCCTTGGTAAAATAACCAGTTTTTCCAATGGTGTCCTGTTACAAGGAGAACAGATTCTTATCGAACTTATGCAAATGACTGATTGCCATGAAAGAAAGAATACTTACTAAGACCTTCTGGTTTCAGAGGGTTCAGATAGAAAAGTTGAATGCCTTGATTCGTTTACAAATGAGTACTTTTACATCTTTAAGTTACAGATAACTTAAGAAAAAGTTTCCCTAGTCTAGAGGAGCAAACATTATAGAACCAGTAATGTTTAAAACATTAAGAGACACAACATTACAACCTTTCAGTTCATCTAGTCCCATGTTACTAATTCTGGTTAAGACCGAATGTAGCCCTTACTTCTGTAAATTTTTACCCATTTCAGTTCCCAGGATTTTAACATATCAAAGACCTGCATTTGTCCTGAAAGTCTTCCCATATGAATTTCCTTTAAGGCGGAATTCATCTTATAAGAGAAAACAATTACAAATGACAAAAACTCAGAATAGATATGGTTAAATATCAAGTGATAACCCTTATCAAAACATTAAAACTTTAGGAAATGTATAGAACCTCTAGAATAGTTGCAGCATTTACCCAAATGTAACCCAAGGTTTATAATTGGTTTAGCAGTACTCCCTGAGTAATTTAGCATATCAAGGAAAAGCCTTATGAGTCAAAGAGATCTCATTTACAATTTTGGGCAGGCAAAGAGAAAACCATTTACATTTTCTTTTTTTTTTTTTAAGATTTTATTTATTTATTTGTCAGAGAGAAAGAGCACAGGCAGAGGCAGAGGGAGAAGCAGGCTCCCTGGTGAGCAAGGAGCCCGATGTGGGACTTGATCCCAGGACGCTGGGATCATGACCTGAGCCGAAGGCAGCTGCTTAACCAACTGAGCCACCCAGGCATCCCCCATTTACATTTTCTTAACAGCAGATCAATTAATCTAAGAAAACTTTGTCATTTTAAACAGAGAATTTCAGTCTTATACCAATGTACCTTTAAAACCCATTCATTTCAATCTTAGTCCATCCTGACCATCCTGAATTCGATTCCAAAGATTTCCCTTCACAAACCTTCTACAACTTTCCTTTCCATTCAACTTTGTCCCAAGTCATTTCCTTCCAAACAACCATCTCATTTAGAACAAAATTACCTTCCCTTACCTTCAACAAAATGTATTCCCATTCCTTAAATCTTTCTTACATATCTCCTACTTTCCTACATAGAGAGTTGCTTCCTTTATTTCCATCAGTCTTACAGTTAGCAGAATTTTGTACTTTTAGAAACACCTTAACCTCTAGTCAGTTATTAATCAATTATGAACGGTTACAACAGAATTCTTTAGATGCCAATTTATGAATCAGTTAAGCACAAAACATGTTTACCAACAGATTTAAATATTCTTATTTTCTTTGCTGTAAGAAGTCAAAAGCACAAACCTACGTTCAGTCCTCAATGCTTTAGCACTTTATCCTTTCTGGCAGACATGGCAGGGGTATTTATGGGTTCCTGTTACTAAAGCAGGGTGAGGGTCCTCAGAACTAAAGTAGGGTGGGGCTTCCTAAAACTAAAGTAAAGTAGGGGAAAGTTCAGCCCTTGGGCACAGGGGTCTGAGATAGCTGTACTTATGCTAAGGCTAAACCTGAGGTGGGATGGCCTTGATTTTTCTTGGCCTCCACACTGGCAGACTCAGTTAACCCCTTCCAGGACTCCTGACCCATAGAAACTGCAATAATGAATGTGTGCTGTTTAGAGCTATGAAGTTCATGGTTCACAGTGACTTTTTATGCAACACAGGAAACTTACACAGATGATCTGTAGTAAGGGAAGAAATATTTTTAATTTGATTTAATAAAACATGTGATAACTATGGCATTTAATAATCCACATGGAATCACAAATAAATTACGTGAAATGTTCGTCTATGGATTTCACCCAGTGTCAAAAACTTGAAAAATTTGGCACTCCAGGGGCACCTGGCTGGTTCAGTCAGTAAAACACATGACTCTTGATCTCTGGATTATGGGTTTGAGCCCCATACTGGGTGGAGTATTTACATAAAAAAGAAAATCAGTACTTCAAAGAAACTTCCTAGTTATATTTAAAAGAATCAGCCCACCCTGTGCTTCCTTCCCCCCCCCCCCAAAAAAAATAAAAATAAAAATAAAAGAATCAGCCTGGGGCACCTGGGTGGCTCAGCTGGTTAAGCGTCTACTTTGGTTCAGGTCAAGATCGCCAGGTCATGGGATCAAGCCCTACAGGTGGGCTCCTAGTCCAGTGAGGAGTCTGCTTCTCCCTCTTCCTCTTCCCCTGCTTGTGCTCTCTCTCTCTCTTGCTCTTATGCTCTCTCAAATGAGTAAATAAAATCTTAATAAATAAATAAATAAAAGAATCGGCCTTACTAATCTGTACTACTCAGTTGTTTTTTCTTTCCAGGTAATGACTCATCCTGGGGATTAATGCTGTAATAGGCGAAGAGAATTTTTAAAACTTAAATTCAGGTGCACTTGGGTGGGTCAGTTGGTTAAGCCTCTGATTCTAGATTTCCCCTTAGGTCCTAATCTCAGGCTTGTGAGATCAAGCCCCACCTCTCAGGCTCTGCTTGAGATTCTCGCTCTCTGCCCCTTCCCCCACCTCTCTCTCCCTCTTTAAAAAAAAACCCAAACAAAACAAAACAAAACTTAAATTCATAATAAAAGCTATTTTAAGCCTTCCAATAGTTCCAGAGTATTCTAGAACTGAAGTTCTCTTTGCTTTTCCCAGACTTTCCTTCATGAACAGTGTATTCTTGGACAACAGTTGAAGGATGAGAGAAATTAGGTTAAACAAGAATTGCCACTGCTCCCAGTGTCCACGCTGAATTCAGAACATCCCAAGGCCAGGACAACCCACTTATAAATCAGTGTTCCACCCTTCATGGTAATATGTTTAAGTCTGGGAAAGGCAGGAAGCTAAGAAGGGCTTATGGCATCCTGGTTAAACATTAAATTGGGCCATTTCTCATTGTCCATCTCTGTGTTGTTTTCAGAAGTTGTACACAGGGAACATTGTTACAGGGCAGTAGTACTCAGGACAGAGGTGGGCAGTGACTTCTTTGTAAGGTAGGAGAAACGCCATCATGAAAGGGAAATGGGTAAGGATAGCCTGAATCAGGCTACCGAAGTCTATAGTTGAGGGTATGGGAATACAATTTCCTTACATCATATGGACCTACCTGTCCCCTGGCAAATCTTCCAGTCCTCCAGTTTGAAGACCTTGGCCCTAGAATATTAATATTACAGAATATTATATTGTAGAATATTAATAATATATAATATAATTCTTTTAATTATAATAATTATAATATACAAATATATTATATATAACACAATATATAATTATATAGTTATATTAAATATAAATTATTATATAATATTAAATATAAATATATAAATAAAATAGAATAATTATTCTATAATATAATATTATAGAATATTAATCCTGGTCAGTGACTGTATCTTATGATCTTTATTCCCTCCAGGCCTCCCCTCCCTTAGCACTGGGTGAGGCAAGTAATAGAAAAAGGGACAATTGGGGCACCTGGGTGGCTCAGTGTGTTAAACCTCTGCCTTTGGCTCAGGTCATGGTCTCAGGGTCTTGGGATTGAGCCCCGCATGGGGCTCTCTGCTCAGCGGGGAGCCTGTTTCCTTCTCTCTCTGCCTGCCTCTCTGCCTACTTGGGATCTCTCTCTCTCACTCTCTCTGTGAAATAAATAAATAAAGTGTTTAAAAAAAGAAAGAAAGAAAGAAAAGGGGACAGTGGCCTCTCATTGGGCACAGGAGACTCTGGTCTGCCAGAAATAGTGTCCCTCCGCCTGGAGAAGGCAGCATAACTAGTTTGATTCTCACTTCATAATTCTCCCTTACATTTATTTCCCAGAGGCCATCTTTTTACCACCTCATTACTTAATAAATTTCCACGTGAAGTGAACCAATCTCCTCTAAGCACTATAAATCCAACACAGATTTGTTGAACACTGACCTCGCCGAAGTTCTGTGCTGCGGTGGGGGAAGGGGATGCTGAAATGAGAGGCAGGTTCCTGAGTTTCAGGTACGCACTGTTCAGTTGGGGAAATGGACGCATGTACAGAAAATTCAAACGTAGGATCATTTTGTTTTAAACAGTATCTATGCTCCTGAATATCTCACATCAATTCAAACATCACGTTTTTCAAGACTAATTAGAACGAAGGTCTGTGGCGAAGTGACTTTTTTTTCTTTCTTTCAAAGATTGTATTTATTTATTTATTTGACTGAGAGAAATCACAAGTAGGCAGAGAGGCAGGCGGGGAGAGAGAGAGGAGGAAGCAGGCTCCCCGCTGAGCAGAGAGCCCGATGTGGGGCTCGATCCCAGGATACTGGGATCATGACCTGAGCCCAAGGCAGAGGCCCAACCCACTGAGCCACCCAGGCACCCCGGTGAAGTGATTTTTGTTTAGCAGCTGAAGTATCAACTATATTTGCAATTGACTCAGCTCCCCAGCTCTGAAATCATGTAATTATTGAATTTTTTAATTTAGAAAGTTTGCATTATCTCCATATTTACATATTCAAAAGAACATTTAATATTCTTTTGTCGCAAGATCTCATCGTTTTTTTGTTTTTGTTTTTGTTTTTTTTTTTTAAGATTTTGAGAGATGGGGCGCCTGGGTGGCTCAGTGGGTTGAGCCTCTGCCTTTGGCTCGGGTCATGATCTCAGGGTCCTGCGATTGAGCCCCACATCGGGCTCTCTGCTCAGTGGGGAGCCTGCTTCCTCCTCTCTCTTTGCCTGCCTCTCTGCCTACTTGTGATCTCTGTCAAATAAATGAATAAAATTTTAAAAAGTAAAAAAATAAAAAATAAATAAAAAGATTTTGAGAGAGAGAACAATCAGGGAAGGGACAAGGGAGAGGAAGAAGCAGACCCCCGCTGAGCAGGGAACCCGACTTCTGGCTGCATGCCAGGACCCCAAGATCATGACTTGAGGTGAAGGCAGATGCTTAATAGACTGAGCCACCCAGGCGCCCCAGGATCTCACCATTTTATAATACAAATTCTCAAACTGTCCAATGAAGAAAAGTACTGTTGCACAGTTGAATGTGTTTTACAGAGAGCACTTTACTCTAAATTAAACATCGGGACTTGGAGATGTTTCACCTGGCACTTGGTAGGTGATCAAAAAATGAGTTTTGCAATGACACTGTACGTACACGGTGGAAATGAGGCAATTTCAGAAATCCTGAACAAGTTGAGGGAGATTTTGGGGGGGGGGGGTGGAACATAGGGGCAAACATTAATATACCTTAAAACACCACACACACACACACACACACACACACACACACACACCCCAGGAAGGAAGGAGGTGATTTTGCTTTGCCTGAGGCTAGAATGTGATTGGTTTATACTGCCCCCATTGGGATTTGCAGTTCCCCTACCCTGCCATCCAGCTTTCCAGGTCAGGAGGAGGGAGGAGGGTTTGTTCTTCCCTCATTAATTCCTTCCCTCTTAGACCTAAGAAAGCTGGAAAAGGGAGACAAAAAACTTTAACCTAGCAAGCTGGAAGAGGGTCAATCAGAAAACACACTCAAAAGCAAACTCAATGCATTGCCAAGGGGAATAGGGTCCGGAACCATAGAGAATTGTATCCAGAGATGGTAGATGTAATCTCGGCCTCCAAGAGTGGGGGTGGATGGCTGGAGAGCTGGCCCCGCCTCGGTCAGCACTGAAACAGTTTGAGACTTAGGGATTGGGAAGGTACCAAAATCTAAATCTTAATGTTAGTCTTAAAGTTTTCTTTACATAATCCAATAGAAGGCAATGGCAGTTTCTAGAGCCCTTATTATGCAAAAACGCTCAGTCGATTTTTGATGGGAGTCATTTTAAAGATAGAAGGTTGGAACTGGGAAGGCACTGGTTTCCAACCTTGGCTACCTTCCAGCCTTGCAGTGGTTACAAATCTGAATGCTGAGGCTGAACCCCAGACTAATTACATTGGAATCTCTGGGGGTGGGGGTGGGGTGGGATCCCGGCGTTAATATTTGTAAAGCTACCCAGCTGATTCCAATATGCTGTGAAGCCCCACTGATGGGCACTTTTGTAGAGAGCTGGGAAGCCCAGCTCTTACCTTCCAGTCAGGCACTCATTGAATTTACCTTAACATATTCTGTTTAGAAGCCAAAACGTTGATTTAGTCTGCAATAAAATCTCAAGAGTACGTATGATACTAGGGCATAACTGATATTTAGAGCAAATATTCCACAGGAACCATGTAGAAGGCATTTCTTTATATTTATTAGTTGACTTATCCCTCTTCCTTTTTGCTTTTCAAGCACAGTAGTGTTAAGTGAACTAAATGGTACTTTGAGGCCTCGGAGACTAATTTATTAATCTTTCTGGGCCTCAGGTTTTATTTTTATTTATTTTTTTTTGAAAGATTTTTTTTAAAATTTTTTTTATTTATTCATTTGACAGAGAGAGAGATCACAAGTAGGCAGAGAGGCAGGCAGAGAGAGAGGAGGAAGCAGGCTCCCTGCTGAGCAGAGAGCCCGATGTGGGACTCAATCCCAGGACCCTGAGATCATGACCTGAGCCGAAGGCAGAGGCTTTAACCCACTGAGCCACCCAGGCGCCCCCCTCAGGTTTTATTTTTTTATTTTTATTTTTTAAAAGATTTTATTTATTTATTCGACACAGAGAGAGGTCACAAGGAGGCAGAGATGCAGGCAGAGAAAGACAGGGAAGCAGGCTCCCCACTGAGCAGAGAGCCCAACGCGGGGCTCAATCCTAGGACCCCGGGATCAGGACCCGAGCGAAGGCAGAGGATTAACCCACTGAGCCACCCAGGCGCCCCAGGTTTTATTTTTTTAAGGATTTATTTATTTGACAGAGGAGATGGTGAGAGAGACAGCACATAAGCAGGGGAGAGGGGCAGAGCGAGAGGGAGAAGCAGGGTCCTCCATGAGCAGGGAGCTCCACGTGGGACTCAGGCCCAGGACCCTGGGATCAGAACCTGAGCTGAAGGCAGATGCTTAAGGACTGAGCCACCAAGGCGCCCCAGGGCCTCAGGTTTTTAAAAAAAAAAAAAGTCTGTAACCTCAATTTTATGTAGTTTGGACCCTGACAGTGACACAGTAGGCAATTAGATATAAGCAGGGAACAAGTGCTATCCCACTGATAAAAGGACAGAAACCAAGTTCCAAACAGCTGGGACAGACCCCAGGGGATACGCATGCAGTCTTCCCTAGGACCACTGCCCTGACAGTAACCTATAGCTTCATTATAATATGTTTACACTGTTGTTTTGACTCCTTCACAGTGAGGTGGAGGGGAAGGCTTCTGACGAGGATCATACAAGGGCCCAAAACTACCACTTCCAACTGGTAGGAGGAGTCCCTTAGATGATTGGCTGCAACCTTGGTCAGGAATTGCCCTAGCTATGACACATAACACATAACCTATTTAAACATAAAAAGAAGTGTGCCTGGCTGGCTGAGTCTGTAGAGTATGACACTCTTGATATCAGAGATTGTGAGGTCGAGGCCAGGTTGGGCATAGAGATTGCTTTAAAAAGAGGAAAGACAATCCTGACCCCCCACTTAGTGAACCCCTCCCAGCCCACCTGCCACTCCTCTGGGCCTGCCGCTCTTCCATCTCCGGAGTGCACCTTTCTTTAAACTGCTGTTAAACGCTTGCTTAAGAGTTTGCTCTGAATTATTTCTTGGCTGAATTCAAGAACCGAGGCCAGGGGAGGGACTTGCCCTTGAGCCAACTGCTTCACTTAAGCAACTGCAACCAGAATGATCTTTATTTTTTTAATCAAGGTAAAATGTACATGCAGTGAAATACACAAATACTAACATTCTGATGAGTTTTTTTTTAAGATTTTATTTATTTATTTGACAGAGAGAGAGATCACAAGTAGGCAGAGAGGCGGGGGGGGGTGGTGGTGGGGGGAAGCAGGCTCCCTGCTGAGCAGAGAGCCCGATGCAGGGCTCCATCCCAGGACCCTGAGATCATGATCTGAGCCAAAGGCGGAGGCTTAACCCGCTGAGCCACCCAGGTGCCCCTGATGAGTTTTGATAAATGAATACACCTGTGTAGCCATGACCCCAGAAGTTTCTTTATGTCCCTCACAGTCTTACTGCTCTCCCCATAAGGAACTGCCCTTCTGACCTTTATTATCCTAGATCAGTTTCACCTGTTCTTGAACTTCACTGAAATGAAATCTCACATCATGTACCCTTTCATAGTGATCTTTTAAATTTTATTTATTTTTAAAGTTTATTTAAGTAATCACTACAGCCAATGTGGGGTTCGAACACATGACCCTGAGATCAAGAGCTGCATGCTCTTCTAACTGAGCCATCTAGGCACCCTTGATCTTGAAAAATTTAAAAATTGATTGATTGATGAGAGAGAGCGTGCGCGCGTGCATGTCACACACACACACATACACGCAAGCAGGGGGAGGGACAGCAGGAGAGGGAGAGAATTCTCAAGCAGACTCCCCCTTGATCTCTGAGCTAGAGCGGGGCTCATCTCAGGACTCTGAGATCATGACCTGAACTGAAACCAGGAGTCGGCTGCTTAACTGACAGAACCACTCAGGTGCCCCTGATCTTTAAAAATTTAAAACACAAATTAGACCATGTTAATTCTCTACTCAAAATCTTTTGTGACTCCCTATTACTTTTGGAATAAAATCCAGACTCCTTCCTGTGGCCAGCAAGACCCTGTATCCCTCTCAGTCGTCAAGCATTGTCTTTAAACTCTACTCTGTGCTCGTTAGTATGTGATGGTATTCTTTCCACACAGGTCTTTACCAATGCCTTCCTACTTCAGGTCTTTGTCCAGCTGTATTCCTCTTCACTCCTATTGGCCTTTAGGCACCATCTTAAATGTTACTTCCTCTCAGAGGTATTCCCTGGTGCCCCAATTCTAAATTACGTTCTCCTTTGTTCTTTTCATTTCCGCCACTGTCGCAGTTAATAATTACCTGTATGTGTGTATTCTACTTTAAAACTGTTCATCTCCCTCATTTTACCCATGAGGGTGGCGGCCGTGCCTATTTTGTTCACCACTGTGCTGCTAGACCCTAGCCCAGACCCTAGGAGTCCAATGAACACGTGTTAAAATAAATGGATGAAATTGTTTAATTGGACTCTTGAGCTTCTTGTTTTGCAAAATGAGAAAAAAAGGGGTAGAAAAGAAAGGCAAGAAAGATGTGGGCAAGTAAGGGTAGGATTCCAAGGGAGACCAGCTCCTCTTTTAACCCTGACTAGTGAGAGTGAGGAGCAACAATGGAAAGAACACTTGGGAAGAAGTCAGATCACCTGGCTCAGTGACTTTTCTGTACCTGTTTCCTCATTTATAAATAATAGAAGATTTCATCAGTACTACCTTACCCCATGCAGCATTTGGAAATATAGGAGGAATTTTTCCATAGTCACAATAACTTGAGACCCCTTTGGCGTTTAATTTGGAGCACCACGAGGTTTAGTGTCCTACAGTGTATGCGACAGTCTTCCTTGGGTCATCCGAACTACCAGTGCTGAGAAATACTGTAGTGGTAGGCAGGGCCGTGGTTCCCCATTTTGTGGTACTTCATAGGTTAGCTTCCAGGAGAATGCTGATTGCATTCAAATCATCTTATTTAGTAAATTATCTATTTGTAAGCTGAACTGCTTAATTTAGTCTGTCATAAGAACTCAAGGGTAGACATATGAGGGCATGACTGATACTTGAGGTGGTATAAACGCCACAGGAATATAGAGAAGATATCATATTTCTGTATTAGCTTCCTCCACTTCTTTTTTGGTAAGCGTTTCTCCAAGAAATTTAAAGAGCTTGATGCTGTTTCACTCTTTAGTCGATGCGTAGGTAGCAGTGAGTTCACACTTGGGAAACCGTTCTGGACTAAATGGTCGTGCCCCACCCCCTTTATGCAGTGAAACCCCCCTGCCCAGTGTGATGTTATTTGGAGGTGGGGCCTTTGGGAAGTAATTAGATTTAGATGAGGTCTTAAGGGCGAAGCCCACATGGTGGAAGTAGTATCTTCAGAGGAAGCCTTCTAAGAGACAGAGAGGCCAGAGCTCCCTCTCACCACCATGTGAGGACCATGAGTAGGTGGCCATCTGCAAGGCAAAGAGCAGCTCTTCACCAAGGAACCAGATTGGCCATCGCTTTGATCTGAGACTAATTTTAGCCTCCAGAACCGAGAAATAAATTCCTGTTGTTTAAACCACTCAATGTATGGTAGTTTGCTGGGTAGCCTGAGCTAAGACACAAACTAAGGCTCGAAGAAGAGAAACATTAAAATTACACAGAGAACTCTCCTGTGGCAAAGTTGCTATTTTTAGTGTTGTGTTTCCTAGAGTAGCATTTTACCCACCAGAAATGACTCTTCAGTTATAGTAATTAAGGAGACTATTTGCTAAATGTAGTCTCATCTTCACAATTCTAAGGTCCTTGACTGCTCTAAAATTCTATGTTGCTAAAAAAAAAAAATATCCAGTGGAAACAACACAAATGTCCATCAATGACAACTGGATTAAAAAAAATGTATATCCATACACGGGAATATTGTTTGACCACAAAAAGGAATGAAACACTATACATGCCACAACGTGGAGGAGTCTTAAAAACATTATGCTAGGTGGAAGAAGCCAGTCACAAAAAAGCAAATATGCTTTCATTTATATGCAATATCCAGAAAAGGCAAATGTATAGAGACAGAAAAGAGATTAGTGGTTTCTTAGGACTGGGGGGAACAGGAAGAAAAGGAAGGGATAGCTAAAGGGTACAGGTTTTGGGGCTGGCTTAGTCAGTGGAGCATGCGACTCTTGATCTCAGGGTCATGAATTCGAGTCCCACGGTGGGCGTAGAGCTTACTTAAAAAAAAAATATATATATATATATATATACACAAATATATATATAGGTTTCTAGTTGAGGTGATGTAAATGTTCTAAAATTGACTATGGTGATGGTTGTGAATATGCTAAATACATACTTTTTTAAAAAGATTTTATTTATTTGAGATATAAATAGTGAGAGACAGAGAGTGCATGCACACAAACGGGGGTGGGGAGGTAGGGGCAGGGGGAGAGAGAGAAACAGGCTCCCCACCGAGCAGGGAACCTAATGTGAATATGCTAAATATACTTTAAATAGGTGAAGTATATGATATGTGAAACGTATATCAATAAAGCTCTTTTTAAAACATGAAAAGGTATTCAACTTCATTCATAATTAAAGAAATGAGAATCAAAACAATGGTGAGTAACTATTTTTCATTCATCAGACTGGCAAACATTTTTAAGTCAATATGTATCATGGGCGAGAGTGGGAAGTTAGTGCTCCTGCACATTGTTGGTGGGAGTATAAATTGAGGCAATCTTCCTAGAAGGAGGTTTGATAAGATCATTCATGATTCAGTACACACACACCTTTTGATTCAGTCATCCCACTTCCAGGGATTTATTCTGTAATACACTTATTGAGCATTAAAATAATTATTACAACACTGATTACAACTGAAAAAATTATTAAAAATTGAAAGCCCATCGATAGAGTATTAAGTAAAATAAATTATAAATTCATATAAATTATGGGTTTGTGCATGACTGAATGAAGGTATAGAATATACTATTTTGTGTGAAAAGGGAAGAAAATAAGAATAAGAATATATATGTATTTGCATAAAGAAGGATCCACAGTAAACAAATATAAATTATTATCTGGTTAAACGGGAGCTAAGTAGATGGTAGCTGGATTACCATCTACTTAGTGAGACTAACTAGTCTCACTAAGATGATGGTAGTGAGACTACCATCTACATGTGAGACTTTTCATAGAATACCTTTTTATATTGTTCTATTTTTGAGCCATATGAATATCTAACCTAAAAAATAATTAAAATTAATAATATAACTGAAAGAATAAAACATATCCACAAAAAGTAAAATACAATTTATACAAGATACACTAAGTGAAAAAACAAGTTGCAGAATAGTACGTATAACACTTTCTTTTTTTTTTTTTAAGATTTTTATTTATTTATTGAGAGAGAGGCAGTGAGAGAGAGCATGAGCGAGGAGAAGGTCAGAGGGAGAAGCAGACTCCCCGTGGAGCTGGGAGTCCGATGCACTCCGGGATCATGACCTGAGCCAAAGGCAGTCGTCCAACCAACTGAGCCACCAAGGCGTCCCTGTATAACGCTTTCTTATTTATTCAGCTAACAAAAACTTTTAAGTCCCTAATGTATGTCCTAGAATCTAGGGATATAGAAGTAAACAGGCAGCCAAGGCTCTGGCTATCATAAAGTTTACATTTCAGTATGAAGTAGGTATGCAAGCACATAAATAAACAAAAGTAACAAATACTGATGGGGGTTGGGATATAGTTGCTTTTTGGATGACACAAAAAGCCTGAGGAAGTGACAAATGAGCTGACACCTGAATGAGGAGGATGTGGGAAAAGAGTGGTGTAGGAAAATAATGTAGTGAGTGCAAAGATCCTAAGGCTGGAACAATTCAGTGAGTTTGAAGATCTGGAATACAGGCTGCATAACAGGGAAAGTGGTAGGAGATGAAATCAGAGTAGTAGTCAGGGGACAAATAATGGGCTTAAATAAAAGAATAATACATGTATTTATACATAAACTGCAAATATTTGAAGAACACACAAGAACCTTAACATTATTAAGTGGCTGTTTTATAGGTGGGTATTGGGGACTTTTTAAACTTTCTTTTCTTTTTCTTTTTTTTTAAAGATTTTTATTTATTTATTTGTCAGAGAGAGAGGGGAGCGAGAGTGAGCACAAGCAGACAGAGCGGCAGGCAGAGGCAGAGGGAGAAGCAGGCTCCCTACCGAGCAAGGAGCCCGATGTGGGACTAGATCCCAGGACGCTGGAATCATGACTGGAGCTGAAGGCAGCCGCTTAACCAACTGAGCCACCCAGGCATCCCTCTTTAAACTTTCTATCTTCAAGAGAAGTCTGGATTTCTTAAAGTATTTAAAAATGCATAAAATAAGAAAATATGCTTCACACACAAAAGAGGGTTGTTGTTTTTTAACGTTGAATATTGGGTAGGAATCTAGGAAAGTGAATATGGTCCCTAGAAGCTCGATGATTCCTTTGGTTCTGGTCCCTCTAGTGGCCACTATGGGGTAGTGCTGGCGGCTGTGTTCAAGCATAGGCAACCCATGGTAAGAGCTACAAAAAAATCTTTTTATTCCTTCATTTTTTAAAGGAACTTTAAAAAAAAAAAAGATTTTATTTATTTACTTGACAGAGACACAGAAAGAGCAGCAAGAAAAGCAGAGGGAGTGAGAGAGGGAGAAGCAGGCTTCCCACTGAGCACGGAGCCTGATGTGGGCCTCGATCCCGGGACTCTGGGATCATGACCTGAACCGAAGGGAGACCCTTAATGACTGAGCCACCCAGGTGCCCAAGAGAGCTAAAAAAATCTTTAATGGAACTCTGACACGCTCAAAAGTTTAAATTCTTGGAATTGTTTAATCCTTGCCAAATGATGGGTGAAGAAAACCCTCAAATTGCTACAGTGAGCAGGGGCCGGCAAAAGCTTCAGATTTTAAAATTAAAACATTAGGAAAATGTTGCAGTTCAGGAAGTTTCCTTGCAATCGTAGGACTTAACTACCCAGGCCCTGGTCACTATCTCTTCTGAACCTTTGCTCAGGCCTATACTGCCTTGTCTTCTCTCCATCGGGATAAGTTACGTCACTCTCCCATCTTGGGCAGCTCACCCCTTCTGCACAACTTCCCCAACAACTCTCTTTGTCCATTTCTTATCCCAGCCCTAAGTTCTTCCTGACCAGGATAAAAATAGCTGACATTTAGGGAGCTGTCACCGGGTACCAGATACCATGTTAAATCATGTTACCTTATTCAGTCCTCAAATCAACCCAGTGAGGTACTTGCTATTATCACTACCCTTATACAGATGGAGAAGGGCAACCTAAGGCATAGGCCCCTACAGTAGGATCATGGCTGGTAAATGGTACCTTGGAATTGAATCCCTAACTAGACCACACACAGTTAACCAGTTACCTATACTTGAATATATGGCTTCTTTTTAAAAAAAATCTTTTTATTATTTGTTTATTTTTTGAATATATGGCTTCTTATCTAGATAGATATTGCATATATATTTTAATCAGTGTAGATCATGGATCATAAATTCAGGTGTGTATAGGGACTAGGATGTGAGTGCAGAGAACTTGATATTACATTCTGTATTTTCTTAAAGGAGTATGTCCTCTTGTTTTTCTTGAAACACAGGGCCTTCTTGCTCTGTCTTTGGATAAAAATAGGGATCAAGAAATATTTCACTTTTAACTCTACGATAAAAATGTAAGTGATAATGCCTGGCAACTGACACTTGGCCTCAGTGTCAGAGAACAACAGGGAATCAGGAGACCGTGACATGACTGTGACATGACAGCACACACCCCATCTAAAGGGGATAGTTCCACTTTGGTTCCAGGCAAATGTTGCCACTGGGAATGGCAAGTGAACCCCAAATTGTCAGATATTCCAAAGTTTCAAAAGGAAATAGAAGCCTGGAATTTTATGTAAGTTTTCCCAACTTTAAATTGTTGGCAACTAATTCATATCTAGGAACACAGTTGGTAGGCCTGATTTGATCTGTGCATCACAAGTTCAATCTTATCTCTTTAACTGCCGTGCAAGTTACTTGTGAGGAACCATTAAACAGATTCCTTTATAAGATTTCATTTATTTATTTGACAGACAGATCACAAGTAGGCAGAGAGGCAGTCAGAGAGAGAGAGTGGAGGAAGCAGGCTCCCTGCTAAGCAGAGAGCCCGATGTGGGGCTCGATCCCAGGACCCTGGGATCATGACCTGAGCCGAAGGCAGAGGCTTTAACCTACTGAGCCACCCAGGCGCCCCTAAACAGATTCCTTTAGATCTCTCACAGTGCTGGGTACATACCATGTACTCAGAGAATTTGTGCTGAGCCACGAAGCTGCTCATGAGTATTTCTCTATATTTAGATTTCAGTTCCTTTGGCAAATGTTCATTTGGCAGCTTGGGCTTTCACAGAACCATATGGTATCTGTCAAATTACCACAAAATCAAATGGATTCCCTGAATTTACCAAAGAGGACGGGGACCAAGACATAGAAAATATTAATGAAAATTTCTTGTTTGGGGGGGACGCCTGGGGGGCTCAGTCGGTGAAGTGTCTGCCTTTGGCTCGTATCATCCCACATTGGGTTCCCTGCTCAGAGTGGAGTCAGCTTCTCCCTCCCCCCGCCCCTCCCCAGTCATACCCTCTCTCACTTTCTCACTCTCAAGTAAATAAAATCTTAAAAATAAATAAATAAATAAAATTTCTTGTTTTTGAGATACTGGTCTGGCTCAGTCAGTAGAACATGCAACTCTTAAACTTGAAGTTGTGAGTTCAACCCCACTTTGGGTTAGAGATTACTTAAGAAAATAAAAAAAATTAAGAAAACAATAAGTTTCTTGTTTTTATTCCACTAATTTGCCTGAGTGATAATAATCAGATCAATGTCCTCAGTCTCAGTTATACCTTGATGCACATTAGAATCTCTGGGAGAAACTTTTTTACAAAATACTCATGCCTTATCCATAGAGACTCCTCTTTTTTTTTTTTTTTAAGATTTTATTTATTTGACAGAGAGACAGCCAGAGAGGGAACACAAGCAGGGAGAGTGGGAGAGGAAGAAGCAGGCTTCCTGCTAAGCAGAGAGCCCTACACAGGACTTGATCCCAGGACCCCAGGATCATGACCTGAACGAAAGGCGAACACTTAACTGACTGAGCCACCCAGGCGCCCTGAGACTCCTTTTTAATTAGTCTACAGGATGGTCCTTGCATTGGTATGTGTGTGTGGTGTGTGTGTGTGTGTGTGTGTGTGTGTGTGTGTATGTGTATTCGCCAAGTGATTTTAATATGTAGCTGCACTAGAGATCACTTGTCTAGGTTCTGGGAATCAGGACTCACAGGACCAGAGAATCACAGATCTTACTCCCAGGAGTTATCTCATGAATGATTTGGTTCAGTTTCACACCCTTAAGTCACTATTTTCTTAAAATTACCATCATATTTGATTTGATTACCGTATTACTGATATACTCCACTGCAATTCTATTTGAGAAGGGGGTGGAAAGCTGAAATGTCAGGGACTTATTTATTTAAAAGTTTTATTTGTTTTTTAACTTTTAAAGATTTTTATTTGACAGAGAGAGCACAAGCAGGGGGAACAACAGGCAGAGGGAGAGGGAGAAAGCAGACTTCCTACTAAGCAGGGAGCCCAATGTTGGGTCCAATCCCAGGACCCTGGGATCATGACCTGAGCTGGGCAGACACTTAACTGAGCCACCCAGGTGCCCCAAAAGATTTTTTATTTTTAAGTAATCCCTATACCAAATGCAGGGCTAAAATTCACAACCCCGAGATCAAAAGTTGCATGCTCCACTAACTGCGCCAGCCAGGCACCCCCTGTCAGGGACATTTTTAATATTTGCTTTAATGTTTGCTTCCCAAACATAATCAAGTGCCTATTTAAGGAATTTTGTTGTGTAAAATAAATGTTATAGTAATAGACACAAACCAGTAAGTTGGTGGCTTCTTTGTTTACCAACAAATGGCATATTAACCATTTTTTAATGATCATTAAAATGAGTAATTTTTTTCAAATTAAAAATACACACACACTTAGTAAAAATTCCAAAGGTATAAAAGTATAAAGTTTACCTACCATTCCTATACTTGGGCCTTCTAGTCCCTTCTCTGAAGGCAGGTACTCATGGGTTTCTTGTGTATCTTGCCAGAGGCATTATTATCACAGTTTAAATAGCTATTTTTTATTTTTCGCCCTGAGATAGGAATTTTTAGTCACTGTCCTTTTTGACAAATCCTTTAATTAAATTGCTTGAGAGTAAAGGTGCTAAGGTATCAACAGCCTTTAAAGAGTCTTTCACAAATTCTACTCTATGTCTGACTTAGCAGCAAGACTCCTTTTTAATACCCTGTGCTGGTCTCAAAATGCTTTTTGCTCTTGCAGCCAGGGAGGGATTTTATTAGTTTGTTTCACAAACTGGTGACACTGACACACGTGGAGGCTAAGGTCCTGGCAGGCTCCGTTTTCTTTGCATGGATCTCATGCTGGACCAGAGCAGTAGCGTCTGAGGAGCAGGCGTTGGGAGCTAGGAGCTAGGTCAGAGATGGAGGCCTTTTCATCACAGCGCGCCAGTGGTGTCCAGGATCCCAGTCTGAGCAGGGGGCGGGGGCCCGTGTTGTGGGAAATCAGGACGAACGGTTGAAGGCAGTTTCTGCAACTATTGGGTATAGCGCCTTGAAAGCTCGGTATGCGAAAAGCTGCAAGGGAAAAGTGCCGATTTTGTCTATTACGACAGAAATTTAGCGCGAGACTGGAAGGAAAAGAGAGGGGAGCACAGAGCCAGTCTGAGAGCGACCCTGGGGGCTGCGCAGAGCCCACGTGTAGGCGGCCTAATTTTTTTTCTCCTCGGCGCTTCTGAGGCTTGTTAGTCTTTAACTTCTAGCTTTTCTCCTTTTCGTTTCCACCGACCTTGAGCTGTTTTTTTCCTTCCCACTTAAAGACTACCGCACTTGATGAGAAGGGGGAAAAAAATTTTAAAAAGCCAAACCCCAAAAAACCTAAACCAAAACCACTTCCGGAGGGTGGGTCCTGGAGGCGCGACCTAATTGGGACTTCCCGCCATGCCCCTTTCATGCTAATCTCGCGATGCCTGGTGGGAGTTGTAGTCCCGGGGTGGGAACCGGCTCCCAGGCCAGGGGGGACCGGGCCTTTTTTTCTGATCTGGATTGGCCTGGGCTTGGGCATCTGACTCCGCGACTCTTGAGGTGCAGAGAATTTTAACTCTTAAAAAGTTCTACATGATTCCTATTATATATTTTTTGCAGTATGTATTTTTTCAAAGGTTTTTTTTTTTTTTTTCCAACGGCCATATGTAAATAAAACGAATGGTAGTTGCTCCTTGACTTGATGCGAACAGTTCAGAAAGGCATAGACTGAAACTAAAAGCCTCTCTTCTGTGCCTGCCCAGCTCCCCCCCCAAGAAGAAAAATGCCAGCCTTTTAAAGAAATAATTTTAGGCGCAAATGTACATATTGTTTAAAAAGTACACAAAAGTGATAGTGCTAGGGCATCTGGGTGGCTCAGTGGGTTAAGTCTCTGCCTTTGGCTTAGGTCATGACCTCAGGGTCCTGGGATTGAGCCCCACATCAGGCTCTCTGATCAGCGAGGAGCCTGCTTCCTCCATGCGCACCCCCCGCCCCGCCTCCTTGTGATGTCTGTCTGTCAAATAAATAAATAAAATCTTTTAAAAAGTGATAGTGCTATAATACTCTTTTTTTTTTTTTTTAAGATTTTATTTATTTGTTTAACAGGGATCACATGTAGGCAGAGAGGCAGGCAGAGAGAGAGGAGGAAGCAGGCTCCCTGCTGAGCAGAGATTCCCTATGCGGGGCTCTATCCGAGGACCCTGGAATCATGACCTGAGTCAAAGGCAGAGGCTTAACCCACTGAGCCACCCAGGTGCCCCAGTGCTAGAATACTCTTATCAAACTACCTTTTTCATTTGATAATCCATCTTAGAGATCTTTTCATACTTGCAGAGAAAGAGCTATCTTACTCTCTTTTTAATGGCTGTATAGTAGTTTTTCCCACAAAAATCATAATTTAGTCATCTGCTATCTTCTCTGTTCCAGTGAGGGACATTTTAGTTATTTCTAATTTTTTTTTCTGTTGCAACGAATGTTGAAATGATCGTCTTGAACATATTTTGGTGTAAATCCACAGGGTAAACTCACAGAGACAAAACGGTCCAGTTAAGGAGATAATAGCTTTATAAAAATTAACGAATACTACCAAATTGTGCCAATTTACACTCTTATCAAAAAATGTATAAAGGTGTTTATTTCCCCACTTCTGCTCTGGTGTTGGTATTATCAAACTTAAGAGATTCCACTTCTCTGAAAGATGAACAATTTGTTTCCTTTTGATTAGCAGTTTCATAGTCATAAGTGAGGCTGCATGCCTATGTGTATTGACCATCTATATCTCTGAAAGTAGCCATGTTGTCTGCCCAATTTTCTACAGGGTTGTTAATTTTTTTCTTACTGGTTTGTCTGCACTTTTTGTAAATTAAAGAAGTTAGTCTTTTGTCTATTATGGGAATTGTGAAAATGTTCTCTTTGTACATTATTAACCTTCTGATTTTGATTTTTTTTTTTTTTTTGGCCACACAAATGCACTTAATATTGATATACTCACGGGGGGCTTGGGTGGCTCAGTCGGTGAAAGTCCTCTGACTCTTGATCTCAGCTTGGGTCTTGATCTCATGGTCTAAGGACAAGCCCCACATTGGGCTCCATGCTGGTTGTGGAGCCTATTTAAAAAGAAAATTATATACTCATGATTATTAATTTTTTTCTATGGCTTCTGAGTTATTTGGTTATATGTAATTTATTTTGGCACAAGGAGGAATGGTTCTAGCTTTATCATTTATCATTTCTTATAAATAGTAGCCAGAGGTCCCAACGTGATTTTTGTTACATTTATTGGGGAAAAAAGCCCCAATGAACATTAAAAACATACCCTTCAATGAGATGCCATGGCAGGTTTGGAAGTTTATTTTGGGGAAAGAATAGAAATAAATAAGTGTCACACCAACTTTTCTCAAAGCATCTGTTTGTCTTGTATTATTGCCTTTTCTGAACAATACTCCATAAAGGCCGCGTCTATTTATTAAAATACGTAATGAGGGGTGCCTGGGTGGTTCAGTGGGTTAAAGCCTCTGCCTTCAGCTCAGGTCATGATCTCATTGTCCTGGAATGGAGCCCCACATCGGACTCTCTGCTCGGCGGGAAGCCTGCTTCCCCCTCTTTCTCTGCCTGCCTCTCTGTCTACTTGTGATCTCTGTCTGTCAAATAAATAAATAAAATCTTTAAAAAAAATACGTAATGAAAACTTTTCTTTTTTTTTTTTTTTAAAGATTGTATTTATTTATTTGACAGACAGAGATCACAAGTAGGCAGAGAGACAGGCAGAGAGAGAAAGAGGAAGAAGCAGGCTCCCCGCCGAGCAGAGAGCCCGACACGGGACGCGATCCCAGGACCCTGAGATCATGACCTGAGCCGAAGGCAGAGGCTTAACCCACTGAGCCTCCCAGGTGCCCCATAAAACTTTTCTAAATAATAAACAAAAAAGAGAAAAGATTTATGAAAATGATTTTAAAAGTGAAAATTATTGAAGTAGAATCCCCAAATTGAAAAAGGATTATGTATGTTTAGATATAAGGCAACGTTTTTCCCAAAATCACACTTTAGAATAAAAGGTAGATGCCTTATTCTTATAAACTCACAATACATTTTTCATAATATATGATTTGAAACATGTAGGTTAAAGTAAATCTTAAAAGTTAAATATTGTGAAGTCATTTGATCATTTTGTATATTAGTAAATAATGAAAGTGTTACATTTAGGCATTTGATTAATTTATATATAATATATACACTCTAATTGCATGTTATATATACATATATGGACCCAAACTTATTTTATCATTTTGGATTGTCTTTTGGTGAAACTTAGAGTTGGTTTTTGTTCAGGCCTATGGTATATGATATATTCTATACAGTACATGGCATATTCTTGCCATTTTTCTATTTTTGATCACAACTTTAGTGTAGATAAAGCAATACAATACTTTACCCTTAAAAGACGTTCTGAAGTACTGGGGCACCTGGGTGGCTCAGTGGGTTAAGCTTCTGCCTTCGGCTCAGGTCCTGGTCTCAGGGTCCTGGGATCGAGCCCTGCATTGGGCTCTCTGCTCAGCGGGGAACCTGCTTCCTCCTCTTTCTCTCTCTGCCTGCCTCTCTGCCTACTTGTGATCTCTCTCTGTCAAAAAAAATTAAAAAAAATTAAAAAAAAGAAGTTCTGAAGTATAAACATCATTTAGGAACAAGGAACAGGGTTTGGCGTTGTTTACCTTGCATTATGATTCTTGTAACTTAACCAATCAGAAAAGATAGTAGCTGAGACACCTGTGAGAGGGGAAGCCCTGTGATGGGTGCATTCATTGTATTCTTCTTTGTCAACTGTACAGCACAATGTTAGCTTCCCAGGATGAATAAACTGGTTAATTACACAGCCACAGTAGGATGTACAACAAACCAAACTAAACCAAACAAAGAATAAACCCTCCAAGTTATCATCTCTATTAAGGCAGTAAATAGCTGTGTGCTGTTTATTTTGCAGTTTTTACTGACTTGTTTTTTATTGCTCCTTTTTTTTATTACAAGAATAATATATGTTTATCTTAGCAAATGTAGATGAGTAAAAAGAATAAAATGTAAACCACTTGTAACCCTATTATCTAGTGATAACTGGTCTGTTTTGGTATATATGCTTTTTCATATTTTGTAAATATACATAACATATATTTATAAAACTGGCATTGTACCATATATATTTTAAAAATTTTACATGTTTTTAGTTTCTAAATTGAGATATAACTTTGACCCAGTGACATGTACAGTCTTCATGCTCAGTGAATTTTGATATAGTACATACTGGCTTCTAACCATTTTTTCACGAAAAATTAGATGATGAACATCACTCAGGCATTATGTATGTTTCTACATCATTTTGTTTTTTAAAGAATTTTATTTATTTATTTGACAGAGAGAGGGAGGGAGAGAGAGAGAGCGTGCCCACATGCTTGCACAAGCAGGGCGGGGGGAGGGAGAAGCAAACTCACTGCTGAGTAGGGATCCTAATGCGGGGCTGGATGCCAGGACCCCAGGATCATGATCTGTGTTGAAGGCAGACACGTAACTGACTGAGCCACCCAGGTGCTGCTATACTGCATTTTATTTTTTCCTGTGTCAAACACTCGGGCTGCTTCTACCTTTTGGCTGTTGTGAATAACGATGCTATGAACATGGGTGTACAAATACCTGTTCAAGTCCTTGCTTTCTGTTCTTTTGGGTCTATCCCTAGAAGTGGAATTGTTGGATCATATGGTAATCCTATATTTAATTTTTTGAGGACTTGCCACCTTATTTTCCATAGCAGCAACTTCCCATCATTTTAAGGCCATTTGTCAGTTCTTCTGGTCAGTATTTTGTGACACCCAAGTAGGCCTCCGAATACCCCAAGGGATGTAAATTCCCCAGAACAAAAATAGCTATACTTTTTTAAAAAAAAATTCCATACAGAAACGTAGTAAGAGAGGATATATAATGAAGACTTTGTAAAAATGGTGCTTCGGTGTTTTATTTATTTTCCGAAATAAACCTTAAAGAAGATGTATATAGGTGAGCTCAAAGAAACCATTTCTTTTTTCAAGGTGATAATGTTTAAAGGGTTAAGGTGGTTAAAATGTTGCATCTGTGACCACTCACCTTCTTCTCTAAATCCTAGACCTGACCTGCAAATCATCCTAGGGCCACATCGAGCTAAAATATGTTCCCTAAACCCACCCTGGGCCGGATGCACAAGCCTGGAGAAAGTTAGCTCAGGAGGAAGGCTACAGTGAAACAAACCTGGCCATCATACAGTTCTCCTCTCCCTGTCCTGTTTTATTTCCTGCAGAGTATAAGTTACTATTTTAATTGATCTTGTTTGTTTGCATGTTTCTTGTCTGTCTCCCTCCATCAGAATGTAAGCTCCTGAAGAAGTGACTGGTGCGTCTGAGTGGCTCAGTTGGTTAAGTGTTTGCCTTCAGCTCAGGTCATGATGCCAGGGTCCTGGGATCGAGACTCTCAGTGAGGAAACTGCTTCTCCCTCTCCCTCTGCCTGACGCTCCCCCTGTTTGTGCTCTCTCTCTGTCAAATAAATAAAATCTTTAAAAAAAGTAAAAGAACTGACTGACTGACCTTTTCCTATAGTCACACTGGGCACAAATCAGGTTCTCAATAAATACTTGTTGAATGAATAAATTACCAAATGATTGAAAATTTGCTCTCCTAGTCTATTTCCTTTTACTCCCAAACTATTTAAAAGGTTATGAAATATTTTAAACACTCAAAAAATGCCCCCTACTCAGATTTAACAATTCTAGGAATTTGATTATATTGCTTCAAATTTTCTTCTATCTCTTAAAAAAAAAAGGAAAAAAGATAAAAATACATAGGAAATGGAGAAATGGGTAATTTGGGGAGTATGTAAAAATAGTCAGCCTTTGTCAACCCATAAAATGAATGGTTCAAGTGCATTACTTACTGTAAACTCAAACTACAGATCCCAGGCAGCTTTGCAACAGCTCGGCATGTGGCCTATTCTTTTCTCTTCCACAAACAGCCAATGAAAGGTAGAGTTTACAAAGGTCTAGGGTGACATCTGGTGTACTGACTGTGACCAGCCTCAAATCTCATTATTGCCATTTGGAACGTGGTGCTGAAAACAAGATCTAAAAAGGCTTTTCTGATTAATTCACAGCTTATTCTGTCTCTTGTTTCAGAGGGAAAAGAAGCTGATTTAGTAATTGAAATGGATGCAATACTAAATTACAGTTCAGAAGACACTGAAGATTTCTACATGCTGCTGGGATGTGATGAACTGTCTTCGGTAAGACCGTGGATAATGCTCTTCTTTTGCAAGTTTTTATTTAGGTGGTAACTTTGAACTTTTAGTCACATTGCCTAAAAACCTAATCTTATATTCTTTTAAAGCACGTTTGGCTTAGAGAAAGTTGAGGATTTAAATCTTGGGTCTTTACTGGGGTAATGTTCTTTTGTGATTTTTAGATGTTTCTGACCGAATTTGTGTATTCTGGCACATGGCCATAGACTCTATTTCAAATACACTAAAAATATGTATTTGAAATTTTATTGTAATGCTCTTGGCAATGTTTCACAGAATACCTAAGCTGTATCTTCATTATGGTAATTTATACTAAAATTTAGATGAAATGTAATTTTCTAGTAATTAGTGTTTTTAAAATGTTTTATTAAAACATGTACTTTTACACGAGCAGTTAAATTATATAAACCAAGAAGCATCCTTTTATGTTAACATTTTAAATCTTGTGCGAGAAATTACTTAAAAGGGTGGCTTCTGAAACAAAGTATGTGAAAAGCTCTGTAGTTGTTCACTGGATCTACAATAAAATAATATTTTTAAAGGACCACATAGACAATGATGAAGGCAGTAAAAGTTTTCTAAATTATGGAAAACTCATTTGTAATTCTACTTCCCAGGGGTAATGCTATTAATATGTGATTTATTAATCTTTAGTCTTTTTCCAAATATATTTTTTGGAGACATGTTTGGGAATATATTATATATTTACTTGTTGATTCCGGCTTTTTATCCACTCAGGGATTTCTCCATGTTATTAAATACTCTTCATACATATTTTAATGTTGCACATTTCATTTTATTGTTGTATCACAACTGATTGTTCACTTATTGTTAAATATTTCATTTATTCCTAGTTTTTCAATGTTTTAAATACCATTGAGATGAATAGGAAGTACATTTCAATTATATTATCAAATATATTATATTTTATATAATAATTATTAAATGTTTTATTTTTTTGCTAAAATATAGCTATTAATATCAAAATTTTTTAAAGCAAAATTCTTTTCTATTTATCTTTGTTTTATAAGGCTGGAGTTTAGTAATAAAATATGCTTAATTTTGTTTGGAAAATAAAATGTGACGTTGGATTAAAATCTCTATCTTCATCACACTGAGGGAGTTACCTTATGTATCTTGTAGTTAAACACACACACAGAGACACACACTCACACACACACGCGCGCGCACGCACACACACCAGGTTATAATACTCCTTTAGCTGTATATTTCTCCTTTAGGGTAATATGTCACTCTTATTTGCTTTAGTGGTGGTTTACTTATAGCAACTGAGAAAGCTTATTGACATTTTTACCACCTGTGTTATGAATTATGCTATTGCCAAATAGTTTTTGAAGGAGATTTTTAAAATCAAAGGAACATAATTTAACTTGATAAGCTTCACAATTTGGATTTAAAGAAATATTGTTATTCTAAGTTATGAAGTAAAGGTCATTATATCCACATAATAAATGTCTAGACCCTTTCAGTCAGTCTTTTGTAGTTATGTTATTATGTTATTGTTTCCTCAGTCTACAAAGAAGAAGGAGGATAAGTTTTGGAAGGACTGGAAAAAATGATCCTATTGTTTACTTATAATGTTTATGACAGTCTCTTTCATTATAGCTATCAATTTTGTTACCAGTTACAGTCAAACTTCCGTGTATGTACTGTAGCATATATTAAAAGGAGAATAAAAGCATGGTCTTGCCAATCCTTCTTTACTGATTCTGCCAATAACATACCATGTTTAGATTACAATCATTTATTTAAAATGATCTGTCACAATTTTGTCAATTCTTTTATATGTATCTTTCCCCTGTTTTCATATATATCTTTCCCATTAAAAAATTTTTTTTTAAAAGATTTTATTTATTTATTTGACAGAGAGAGAGATCACAAGTAGGCAGAGGCAGGCAGAGAGAGTGAGAGGGAAGCAGGCTCCCTGCCGAGCAGAGAGCCTGATGCGGGACTTGATCCCAGGACCCTGAGATCATGACCTGAGCAGAAGGCAGCGGCTTAAACCACTGAGCCACCCAGGCGCCCCCCCATTTAAAAATATTTAATTAAAAAAATATTTAATTTTTTTTTATTTGTAAGTAATCTCCACACCCAGTGTGGGGCTTGATCTCACAACCCCAAGATCAAGAATCACATGCTCTACTGACTGAGCCAGCCAGGAACCTCTGAAAATATTTTAATTCCATTTTTTGAGTACTAAGTGTGACGTTTCCTTTAGTTGATTTATAGTGGATGGATTTCTTTTACTTTAAATATTCTTTGATATGATGCTTTAAAAAGTTGACCAGAACTATTCATACTCAAAAGCAATTTAGCAATTATAATTTCAAAGCAACTTATGCAACTTATATTTTGATTCTATTTATAACAACTGTGTTGACACACACACATATAATTCTTTTGCTTTAGTATATAGTTCTTAAAATTTAAAGCTTCCATTGAAAGTTAACGAAATGACATATATAAACCCCGGGATGATTTCTACAGTGTTGAGTGGAAAACAACATACCCTCATTTCAAAAACATTTACTGAAGGTTGATGCCAAGTTAGTCAGCTTTTTTGCCTTGAATCAGATTTTACACAAAAGACACATGTTATGAAATCTTCTGAAGTCCGTATTAATATACACACCACTAGGGGCGCCTGGGTGGCTCAGTGGGTTAAAGCCTCTGCCTTTGGCTCAGGTCGTGATCCTGGGGTCGTGGGATCGAGCCCCGCATCGGGCTCTCTGCTCAGCAAGGAGCCTGCTTCCTCCTCTCTCTCTCTCTGCCTGCCTCTCTGCTTACTTGTGATCTCTGTCAAATAAGTAAATAAAATCTTAAAAAAATATATATATATACACCACTAGTGTGTAAGGCATCCTCTGTGGTTTATACCTTACTTGATTTTTTGATATTTGGTTACCATTTCAGTAGTATTGATAAGAAGACATCCTGATTTCAAGATTTCACAGACTTGAAAATTGAGCATAAACTTGATAGATAAATGGAGAAACCTAATTTTTTCTTACCATTTACTAGCTATGTGATCTTGGGAAATGGTTTAGCTTTTCCCTGCCTTTGTTTCCTAATCTGCAAATGGGGATAATAATAGTACCCACCTCATAGAGTTGTTGTGGGGATTAAATGAGACAAAGTCCTTAGAATAGTGCCTGGCACATTGTGGGTGTGGGTGTGGGCATGAGCATTGCTTTGGCCTCATAGTAATACTATACACCTGGAACTTTCTAAGTTTAGACTACTCCATAATTGACATTTTTTTTAATGTTTTATTTTGAAAAAGTTTTTTTTTTTAATTTTTTTTGAGTAAGTTCTATGCCCAATCTGGGGCTTGAATTTATGACCCCAAGATCGAGAGTCATATGCTCTACGGACTGAGCTAGTCAGGTGCCCCAAAATGATCTCTTTCTAAAAAAATTTTTATTTTTAAGTAATATTTACACACAATGTGGGAGAGTCCCACATTACACTGACTGAATCAGCCAGGCACCCTCCAAAATGATTTTTTCTTTTTAAAAATTTAAAAAAAAAAAGATTTTATTTATTTATTTGTCAGGGAGAGAGAGAGAGCACAAGCAGGGAGAGCAGCAGAGGGAGAAGCAGGCTTTCTGCTGAGCAGGGAAGCAAAGTGGGCTTCCATCCCAGGGTGTGGGGTTTGATCCCAGGACTGTGGGATCACAACCAGAGTCAAAAGTAGATGCTTAACTGACTGAGCCACCCAGTCATGCCCTAAAGATATTATTTATTTATTTGAGAGAGAGGGAGAGAGAGAGAGAGACAGAAGGAGAGAACACAAGGGGGAGTAGGGGAAAGGCAGTGGGAGAGGGAGAAGCAGACTCCCCACTGAGCAGGGAGCTGGACATGGGGCTCCCTCCCAGGACCCCAAGATCACCACCTGAGCTGAAGGCACTTAAACAACTGAGCCACCCAGGCACCCCCCGTCCCCCAAATGATTTTTAATACTTTTTAAGAACAGTTTTAGATTCATAGCAAAATTGAGCAGAAGGTATAGAGCTTTCCCCTGTACTTCCTTCCCTCCCTTCATGCTTAGGCACCCCCCCTCCCCGTTATCAATATCTCCACTAGAATAGTTCACTTGTTACAACGATGAACCTACATTGACACGTTACTATCATCCAAAGTCCATAGTTTGTATTATGTTTCACCCTTGGGTTTGTACATTCTATAGGTTTGGACAACGTATAATACCATTTATCATACAGAGTAGTTTCACTGCTCTAACAGTCCTCTGTGCTTCATGTATTTGAATAATTTTTGACTTACAGAAAAGTTGCAAAAATAACACAGAGTTCCTATATACACTGCATCTGGCTTCCCTTAGTGTAAACATTATATTTACAATTATTGTGCACAGTAAAATTATGCAAATCAGAAAATTAACATTGGTACAAAAGTATTAACTTAACCAGGGACCAACAGGCTTTTTTTTTTTTTTTTTTTTGGGTAAAAGAACGGATAGACAGGACTGGAGTGAGGCAAGAAGGGTACTTAGGACACAAACTTTTTTTTCAAGTTCTTTTTTCAAGTTTTTT
Source organism: Martes martes (assembly GCF_963455335.1). Taxonomy (NCBI): domain Eukaryota; kingdom Metazoa; phylum Chordata; class Mammalia; order Carnivora; family Mustelidae; genus Martes; species Martes martes. The sequence continues at coordinate 57,699,387 of NC_137902.1, forward strand.
CTAAAGATTTTATTTATTTATTTGCTGGAGAAAGAGAAAGAGAGAGAGAGAGAGAGCAAAAGCAGGGGGAGTGGCAGGCAGAGCAGGCAGAGGGAGAAACAGGCTACCTGCTGAGCAGGAACCTGGGATCAGGAACCGGAGCTGAAGGCAACTCTTAACCAGCTGAGCCACCCAAGATACAAAATTTAGGGATGCACTCTCACGGTCGTGCAAGTGCAGAAACCTAAGAGAGAGAGAGAGTACCTCCTTAAACCTAGGCATCCTGCTTGTCTCACCCTGGTGCTGTTCCTGATATAGCAAACATTTTATTTTATTTTATTTTATTTTATTATTTTTGAAAAGTAGGCTCCATGCCCAGTGTGGAGCCCAATGTAGGGCTTGAACTCATGACCCAGAAATCAAGACTTGAGCAGAGATCAAGAGAATGATACTCAACTGACTGAGCCACCCAGACACCCTCCCCCCCCCCCACCTTTTTGAGCTAGCAAACATTTTAGATTTTGGAGGACTTATGGTCTCTGTCACAGCTACTCAGCTCTGCCAGTGCAAGAAAGTAGCCATAGGTAATATGTGAAATGAATGACGATGGCTATCTTCCAATAAAACTTTATTTAAATAACAGGTGACGGGCCAGATTTGGCCTTTGGGCCGGATTTAGTCAACCTCTAATCTAAAGGATAGTTCCCATTCTAATTTCATCAGTTTTTCTACTAATGTCTTTTTTTCTTCCAAGATCCAAGCCAAAATTTTTTATTACAGTCAGTTGTCTTATTCCCTTAGTTTCCTCCACAGTGACAGTTTCTCATACCTTCCTTATCTTTCATGACCTCGACACTTTGAAAAGTAATGTCTCTCAATTTTGGTTTGTTTCAGATTTTCTCTTGATTAGACTGATGTTATGTGTTTTTGGAAAGAACATTGCTGAAGCCATATTATACTTTTTTCAGTGTATCACATCAGGGCTACATGATGTTGGTATGTCTTATTGACCTTATTGGTTGGTATGTCTTATTGAACACATGGTTAAGGTGGTATCTGTTAGTTTTTCTCTACCAGGATCTTGCATTGTAGAGGTACTAGTTCCCCTTTTGTAATTAACAAATATTTTTGGTGATGATTCTTTGAGACTATACTGTGTCTCCTCAGGCTTTTAGCATTGTTTGCTGGATTTTTTTTTTAAAGATTTTATTTATTTATTTGAGAAAGAGAGAGCAAGAGAGCACAAGCAGGGGGAACAGCAGACAGAGAGGGAGCAGGAAGCCCGATGTGGGATTCGATCCCAGAACCCCAGGATTATGACCCAAGTGGGAGGCAGACGCCCAACTATGTGAGCCACCCAGGTGCCCCTTGTGGATCTTCCCTGTAACGATAACTTACTACTATGGTGTTTGCCTAATGGTGACTTTCTATTTTCCTCATTCATTTTACATTTATTACTAAGAATTCTTCCATAAAGAAAAGTTATCCTTTCTCCCATATTTATTTATTCAACTATTTTTGTCCCTATGAATTAATAGTTATTGAATTTTTCTGGATTATAACACAATACTACCATTATATATTTTGTGGCTCAAATTGTTTCTCTGGCTCATGTTTTGATTATCATTTGATTAGAATGATGTAGGATCATCTCGTAGGATTTATTTCAGGGATATCGTTAATATTTGGAGTTTTATGGGAAAAATCCAGTGTTACTTAAGTGAACTGAAATGATGGATACTAATTAACTCACTTATTAAAATGAGTCTTTTCTTTTCTACAGCATATCAATTCCCATCACTAGAATCAGTTCATTCTTTTAATAACAAAATCACAATTTCCAGAAGCTCCTCTTATGCTATAATCATGTTATTTAAAGAACTTCTGTCAGTCAATAATTATTTATTTATAAATATTTATTCAACACTTGGCATCTTGCCAGTACTGGAAGTGATGGGGGTAAAACAAAACAAAATGAAAAGGTGAGAAATAATGCAAGTGTGTAAGACACTTGGCAGCCAGCTGAGGAGTCAAAGCTAATACAAAGGAAACAATTTGAGAAAAAAATAAATACTGTGCTATGTGGTACTATTTATAAGTGCAATAGGAATTAAAGGAAGACTACCTGAAAAAATTTCGGAGAAGAGATGAGGGTTGAAGTGATCTTACTAGGTCAAAACTTAGACACATGGAGGGAGAGACAGAGGGCATTTGTGTGGCCAGGGAAATGTGGAGAAGATCCATCCAAGTGGGAATCAGATTAGTGCCTATTGCACAATAGAGTATTTCCTGACACAGATCTAAAGATTGTGCTAATACGCTATGGAAAAGGTACATTTTTTAAGTTTTGAAACTTAATTTCTAAAACTAATCTATTTTCAATAAAGAAATGTGGAGTAGGAAGACACAATGGAGAAAAATGTTCACCTAATGCTTAAAATCTGGGAGTATGCCATATGCATGTGTGCACATGTGCTATATTTATGGTTTTTTAAAAGATCTATTTATTTTAGAGAGAGAGGAAGGGAGGAGGGGCAGAGAGAGAAGGAGAGAGAAAAACTCAAGCAGACTACATTGCTGCACATGGACATCAAGCCCGAGGTGGGGCTTGATCTCATCTACCAGAGATCATGACCCGAGCAGAAACCAAGAGTCATACGCTTAACTGACTGAACCACCCAGGTGCCCCTATTTATGTGTTATGTAAGTTCATGCACATACGTGTAAATATATTTTAGAAGATTTATTTACTTGAGAGAGAGAGAGGAAGAGGGAGAGAGAGGGAGAGAACATGCACATGAGTTGGGGGAGGAGCACAGGGAGAGAGGGAGAGAAGTGAACTTCTTGCTGAGCATGGGGTCAAGACAATGACCCTGAGATCTGGACCTGAGCTGAATTCAAGAATTGTATGCTTAACTGACCCAACCGCCTAGGCTTCCCATGTGTACATATTTGTAAGTGCATTTCCATACATATTTAGTGTCAGACTACCTTCATTCAAATACTGGCTGTGCCACTAGGTGTGTGGCCTTGGGACAGTTACTTAACGTTTCTATTTCTTGGTTTTCTAATCTGTAAAATGGGAAAAATAACAGTACCCACTTCATAGAGTGGTTGTGGGAATTAAATGAGATACTATATAGCACTATATAGTGCTTAGAGTAGTGCCTGGCATATAGTAAGTCTCAATAAATCTTAGCTTGGGGTACTTGGGTGGTTCAGTCAGTTAAGCTTCTGCCTTCAGCTTAGGTCACAATCCCAGCCTCCTGGAATCAAGCCCTGTGTTGGGCCCCTTGCTCAGCAGGGAGCTGCTTCTTCCTCCGTCTGCTGCTCCCCCTGCTTGTGCTCTCTCTCTCGCTATCTCTTTCTGTCATATAAATGTATCTACATGCGTGCACACACACACACACACACACATAACATAATCCCTTTTAAGGTAAAACACTATGGTTTTATGCTGCATATGATGCTTTGTAGTTTACATTTCCTCATAGAAATACGTTACATAATTTTTCTCAGATTATTGAAAGTCTTCTACTACAAGATGATTTTTTAATGACTGCAACATATTTCAGCCTATAGCAATATTTTAATTAATTTTAATCTTTTATTACTGGACACATAAGTTTTTGTTTGAAATTTATTATATTTTATTCATTGAACCTTCTTATAACTAAATAATTTTCCCACCGCTATCTCCTTAGACAAATTCCTAGAATTGGAATTGTTATATCAAAGAGTGAAAAAATTATAGGCTTTTCATATATAGATATACATATATATGTATATATATTTATTATATATATTAAAATATATATATATATTTATTTATTTCTAGGAAATTTGCATCCTTACTGGGAGAGCAGGAAAATGTTCATTTCTTTGCAACCTGAGTGACACAGGTCATTATCATGCCCTGGATGTTTTGATTTATTTGATTTTGAGTAAAGTTGAACATTTGTTTGTATGTTTATTGGCCAGCATAATCGGCAGTTTTCCAGACCATTGAGCATTGGGTCAGAAGGCAGGACTCAGTGGACCTTGAAATGAGAGCCTCACTGGTCCAGGGGCTGTGGTTGACACATGGGGTGGAGATGCCAGGAGATAAACAGAACATTCTCAAGACAAATTGGCCCGCTTTACTCGTTAGTTTACCCAGAACCAGCCCTACATAAATTTTGTGATACTAAAACTATAAAGAGTAATGAAAGACAGATATAGAGTATTCTTAATTTTTTAAAATATAAAATTGGCAAAGTAAAGAAAATATGAAGAAAAGACTAATAATCATGTACATTAGCACTTTTGAGAATTAACCATTTTTATTCATTTGCTTCCATGGGCTGTTACTAGAATGTTTTCTAATGGGATAGGAGGGAAAAAATAAAACAATAACAACACCACCCCCCCCCCAAATTTTCTACCTTTGATACATAGGTATAATTTTATCTACTTAGCTTATTAAAATCCTCCAATATATATACATAAATATGTGTATAAGTGTGTAAAAAATGTCTTGAGGGGGGATGTTATCGGGGGGGATGAGGAGTAAAGGGACTTTTACTTTTTGTTCTGTATTGATATAAACTTTTTCAAAGAGAGATTGTGAATATTCACAAGTAACCTAATTAAAAATGCTTACTATATTAGAATCTTTAGAATTTTTAATATTTTAAAATTTAAAAACAAGCTTCATTCTCACTTTTCTTTGTTATATGAGCAGTTTATGGTAACTGCTTTATGGTTAAAGGGAGTACCCAAGGAGAGGAAACACAATTAATTAATTAAGAGATAATTTGCTTTCATTGATTAGTGGATAGTAAATGTGGAACTTATAATAGGTCCCTAAGTCTGAAGAATTCGACTATATAAAACAGTAGTTAAGATTATTGGATTTGAATCCAATAAGATCAACTAAGTCCAGCTGCTTAGTTAACAAAAAATTCAGCTTTTTTAGTAACTAGCTAAATGATTTCAGGCTAGTTACCTAGCCACCGACCTTTGGTTTTAGGTACCATTGAACTCTTACTATGATCAAGCTTTGTGTTAAAGGCCCTAATTCTATCCACATGCAATGTAAAGATGAGGAAACTGAGGCACATGGAAGTTACAAACGTGCCTCAAGTCTGGGCAGAAATGAGATTTAAAAGAAAGCGATCAGGGGCGCCCGGGTGGCTCAGTCAGTTAAGCTTCTGTCTTCCACTGGGGTCATGATCAGAGGGTCCTGGGATGGAGCCTGCATCAAGCCCCACATGAAAACCCCTCATGGAGCCCTTCAATGAGCCCCTCACCTGGTCCTGCATTGGACTCCCTGCTCAGTGGGGGGTCTACTTCTCCCTTTCCCTCTGCCCCTCTCCATCTCTTGTGTTCTTTCTCTCGTTCTCTCTCAAATAAATAAATAAAATCTTTTAAAAAGAATAAAATGAAGCAATCGGATTGCTGAGCCATATAACCACTGTTGTCTCCTGCCGCTGTCATTGGAATTACAATGAACAAAGACAAGTCTTGCTGATTCGTGGTAACAAGGATTAGAGGGCTGACTGAAAGCAAATCAAATAAAAATGCCTCTCCAGCCTCATGTTAGTTTGGGATGAAGTTTCTCTTTTCCCAAGGCCTCTAGCCACACTGTTAATTGGTAACAAAATTAACAGGTTTGAATTCTGTCCTTTTTTAAAAATTGCAAAATCCTCTCTCTCTCTCTCTCTCTTTTTTTTTTTTTTTTTTGCAAAATTCTTAATAAAGAAAAAAGAGGGGCAAAGGCAGAAAGAGGGAACTTTATAATGGATAATTTATAAACTAGACAGTCATCCTTGAATAATGAATGATGGCTAAGCATATTCTAAAGAGCTCAGATGATGAAAAAAAAAGAACTCAGATGAGTGAACACATCTAAATTTATGTATTCCTAGGATAAACCTATCTGACCATTTTTGACATTTAAGTATATATTAGGGTCACAGGTGTCTTGGGCCATCATCTAAATGCAGTAGAAAGTTCAATTGTTATCACAGACTACTATTTGGATAGAAGTTTTCATTGGATGCTTTCTGAGTTTCATTATAGAAGAAATTACTTCTTAGAGTAAAAAGTCAGAATACAAATATAAAGATCAAAATAAGAATTTGGGTTGAATATGGCTGTTTTGAGAAGGAATGATGCCCAGCTTCTTCCTTTATGCCATTTAAGTTGGATTCCTATTTTAAACATCGATTTTTATTTTAGGTTGAACAAATCATGGCAGAATTTAAAGTCAGAGCCTTGGAATGTCACCCTGACAAGCATCCTGAAAACTCCAAAGCTGGTAAGTATTTATTAATGCCTATTTCCCATGAAAATGAATAGCATCTAGAACTAAAAAGCTATTGAATAATAACTTAATTTCTTCTTGATTGTTATGCTCACACTTATTCTTTCATTCAATGCCCAAGAATGTTTTTGCACCATTGGATGGTAGGAGTGGAGCAACCATGTAGGGTTTTTTTCCCCCAATAATATTGAACTTCCCTCTTTCTTTAGCTGTAATGTGCTGCTTCCTGGTTTAAATTTGCCTATTTTATGCTTTATTTACTAGCTCTTGAGTGTTAACATGTTTTAAATATGTTTGTAACCAGCTGATTGCCTTGATGAGAACTTGGCTGTATTTCCTTCATTTGGGGGAACTGAATATGTCTCTATACAGGATATGATAATACATTCATACTTTTGTTTTTTCTTTATCATAATTTAAATTCCATCATCATAAATTTTGACATAAATGCTTATGTGTATTTCAGCTTGAAAAAATACAAACCAATTATCTTTCCTTGACCCATCTCTCTCTTGTTCCTCTTCTGTTTCTCTCCTTCCTTTTAGAGCCAAACTTCCTGAAAAAGTTCACAGTTGATACTTCCCTTCACCAATTTTCAATTTATCCCAGTCTGACTTTCCCCTCACCTTTCTTGGAAATGACTCTTGGAATAGCCGCCAAGGCTTCCTGGCTGCCAATTCAACAGTTACTTTTTAGCTCTTATCTTCCCTGTGTTTGCATCAGAAATTGACACTGTTGACCATGCCTTCTTGAAACATTCTTCTTCTCTTAGATACCAAAGTACACTTTGGTATCTTTTCCTGCTTTTCCTCCAACCTCTTGGGCTGATCTTTCTGTCTCTGTTGTGACTCCTTCTCTTCTGCCCTAAGGTTCCCTCTAAACTCTATTCTGGGCTTACTCCCCACTTTCTCTCTGGAGTCTTGTCCTGTTGGGTCCGTAATCAAAGGAGCGAGACTGATACAAAGCGAAGGTCAAGCAAAGCTTTATTTCGAGCCAAGCATCGAGAATCAAACCAACCAGTTGGGGCCGCCTCTTACAGAGAGGGCGACCCCTCCCTGCCTTGCTGATTAACTTTTATTTTTATTTTATTTTATTGTCGCGGCCGGCGCGAAAACACGACCAGGGTCAAGAGGGTAAGAGGATGGTGAAATGAAGACGAGACACAAAGAGATGGGGACAGGAGGGGCAAAGTGGATGATGTCCAAGCAATGCCAGTTTATTCAGAAGAGTGCTCTGGTATAAGAATCGTACAGAGACAATCACAAGGAAGCATTGATCCATTACATTATTAAAATAGTTTCCACTGGTTCCCCTTAGAAGGTTTCTTAAGGCTCATGTGCAAACATCATGGCGCCAAGAGGGCTACTTAAAGATGAGTTCCCTATAGATAAGTAGACAGAGAAGGGCCAAAAGGGCATCAGGTGCAGTTTATGGCCCCTGCAGGGACAGCAAGTCAAGTTACCGATTCACGGCTTTAGGCCTGCATGTCCTGTTCCAGATAAGCCCCAGAGGGTGGTCGCGCAGGAGAGCGTGAGACCCATGGCACAGGCCCATTCTCAAGCACCTCAACTTATTAACCACAGGATTGCTTTAACCCTTAGGTTTCAAGGAGGCGCGATTCAGGGGCTGGTTTGGTTCTCTCTCAAGCTACTGCGTTGCCTCCCACATTTTATTTTATTTTATTTTTAAGATTTTATTTATTTATTTGACAGAGAGATCACAAGTAGGCAGAGAAGCAGGCAGGGAGAGAGAGAGGAGGAAGCAGGCTCCCCGCTGAGCAGAGATCCCGATGCGGGGCTCGATCCCAGGACCCTGAGATCATGACCTGAGCAGAAGGCAGAGGCTTAACCCACTGAGCCACCCAGGTGCCCCGCCGACTAATTTTTAAAGGGCAAGGGCCATGTGGTTGAGCCTGGCCACGCACAGGTGGCCAATGAGATTGCAACACACAGAGAAAGCTGCATAGTCATGCTAGGTCACACACAAGTGACCAACTGAATCACAATTTACCCTATAGTAGATATTTGAACTAGCCTATCACCTTGGTCAGAATTGGCGCCCAAAAGACGGGGCTCACACTCCTTGGTAGCTAGGGAAACAGTATGCACACCCCACTGATTGGATGTCTTCACCTGGCCTGACCCGCCCTTGTATCTGGGCTTTGTTACCTGGGACTGGTTTCCCTGACTTGCTTTTAAGTAAGTCTCTGGTGGGGGGGGCAGGGTTAGTTTAAGTTTTACTGCATAAACAACAAAATCACTGTTTAACCAGATGGAATCGCTCTGGCTAAATAGGCCCTTACAGTCCAAATCTGTGATTTCAATCATCAGCTCTTTGTTGATGGCTCCCAAGTCAATCCTTAACTCGCTTCTCAGTCCTATATTGGGACTCTAGTTTTGACTGCTTCTTAGAATCCATTTGGAGATATTTCAGTCACCCTGTCAGAAACTGAACTCGTTTTCCTCTCACCCTCTCTAAAATCTTGCTCATTTTTCTGTGTTTCCCCATCTCAATAAATGGCACCACCATCCATTTAGTTGGTCAAGCAGAAACCTATCACCCTCCTCTTCCCTATGTCTACCACTGGTTAATTACCCAATGCTTGTGATTTACCTTCCACATTTCTCTCCTGGAGGTCCTCTTCCCTCTGCCTTCACAGATCTTAGAGTAATAAGTCACCACTATTTCATGCCTGGATCCCCATAGCACTCCTTTAATTGCTTCACACCACAGGTAGTGGATTTCTTTTTAATTACGAAAAAAATATATAATATGTACAAAAAGTTCTAAGAATACTATAGCAAATACCCATATATGTATACCTAGCTTAAAACCTTACCAAAAAGCAGGGGTGCCTGGGTGGCTCAGTTGCTTAAGTATCTGACTCTTGGCTTCAGGTCATGATCTCAGGGCCATGATCTCAGTGTCATGGGGCTGAACCTTGTGTTGGGCTCTGTGCTGAGTGTGGAGCCTACTTGGGATTCTACTTCTCCCTCTGCTCCTCCCCACTTGCGTGCCCTCACTTTCGTTCTCTCTCTAAAAAAACAAAGAAACAAAAACTTTACCAATGCAGTTGAAGTCTTTTGTGTTTTTCTACCCTGATTTTATCCTCAGGGTAGGTAACACTATCTTAAATTAGATGATTATATTTACTATATGTGCATACTACAGGTTTGTGTGTAGTATGCATATGTATATGACTTTTCTATAAGGAAAATATTATGATTAATCCACATACATGTCTTAATCCACATTACACAATGATAAAACTCAAACCTCTCTCCATTAAAAACATTTTCCCTTATATTATAGCTCTTTATTAATTTTCTCTAGAAATTGTTGATCTGTATAACCAGGTCATTTTCTAATATATGAAGTCATTTCTTTGTTAGATTTAACTATTGCTTTCGGTCATTTGATTCTTACCCTTTTTATTAAGGCATAATTTGCTTCAGGTAATGTGAATAAATCATAAGTATAAACTTGATAAATTCGTCTATGCATAACCAGTTTAACCACTGCTCAAAGGAAGATGTAGAACATTTCTGTTACCCCAGAAGTCCCTTTTCATGTCCTGTTTAAAGTCAGTATCCTCTCCCATTTTTAGTTCTCTATTATCATTGATTAGTTCTTCGTGGCTTTGAATTTCACATAAATGGAATCAGACAGTCCTCTTTTGTGTGTGGTTTCTTTGCTTTGCATTAAGTCTGATATTTGCCCATTTTGTACAGGTAGCAATAGTTTGTTTTTTGTGATTGCTAGGCCTTCATGTACAAGCCCCTTCAACCCCTTCATGTGCCCCCATCTCTCCATTTTCATCTTCTCTCCACCACCATGCCCTCTATTTCATGTTTCTGCCACACAGAACTACCTTGACTCCTTAATATGCCCTGTTTTCAGCTCTTCAGACCTCAGACCTTTTTTTTTTTTAAGAGCGAGAGCAGGCAGGGGGGAGGGGCAGAGGGGGAGAGCAGGGCTCGATCCCACTACTCTGAGATCATGACTTAAGCTGAAATCAAGAGTTGGATGCTTAACGAACCAACTGAACCACCCAGTTGCCCCTCCACTTCAGACCTTTATGCCTGCCGCTTCCTCTGTCTGGCTCCCTCTGATATCTGTACACTTCTCTGCTTTGCTTTGATTGGTTAGGTCACTCCTGTGTCAGGTTTCAGCTTAGCCATCACTCCCTCTGTAAAGTCATGTGTGCCCTACCTACTCAGAGCACCCTATATATCATGCAGAAAACTGTGTATCACACTGTCTCCTTGTTGCCTATTTGCTTGTCAGTCTACTGAAAGCTCAGTGAGGCAGGTTTCCTGCCATCTTGTTCACAGTACTGTGTCCCACACCTCACATTGTACCCACCATGGAAGACACTTACTTTGTGCAAATCATTTATTGAATGACGGAATGAATAAATTCATGAGCATTTCTTTAGGAGACATATTAATTACCTCTTGAACTGGAGTTACTATTAAAATAGATGTCCTGGGACTCCTGGGTGGCTCAACTCTTGATTTTGGCTCAGGTCATGATCTCAGAGTCCTGGGATTGAGTCCGCATGGGGTTCAGAGCTCAGGTGGGGAATCTGCTTGAAGATTCTCTCTCTCCCTCAGCCTCAGTCTCCCCCACCCCCAGCTCACACTTGATCTCCCAGATAAATAAATAAATCTTTAAAAAAAAAGTAAGATCTCCTATCATAAAAGTATAAAAATTTAATAAACGCTTAAAAATAACCACCACCCCAAGTTATTTTTTAACTGGGTTCTTTTCCAATAAAGCGTGGCTTCCAATAAAGCGTGGCTTTGAGTTCTTTCTTTGTCCCTGGCAAGCAATTTCTATTTGGGATACATGATGAATCACTGTGCAATCATTGCCATTTTTGGTTGCCATAGTGATGGGTGTTTTCACGTATGGGCTACCTCAAGGCTTCTTGTTCAGAGAAACACTGAACTGTAAATATTGTTTAAAATGAAAGGTACACAAACATCAATATCTTCCCCTGTCAGGCTTGCACTTGATAGATGAGTCAACCTATGGGTAGAAATTTTTTTCAAATCTGTTTAAGCATCCATTTACTCAATTTGGATTGATACTACTTTCTGAAAATTTTTTAAGTGGATCTTTATACACTTGGAGAAGGATTAAGGGTACTGATAAAAGTATTTTAAAATATTAAATGGGACACTTGGTTGGCTCAGTTGGTTAAGTGTCCAACTCTTGGTTTTAGCTCAGGTCGTGATCTCAGGGTTAAGAGATTAAGCCCCACATTGGGCTCTGCTCAGTGGGGCGTCCGCTTGAAATTCTCTCCCTCTCTCTTTCCCTCTGCCCCACCCCTATTCCCACGCATGCATATACTGTCTCTTTAATAAATAAATAAATCTTAAAAAAATAAATAAAATATTGGGGCACCTGGGTGGCTCAGTCTTTGAGCATCTGCCTTCGGCTCAGGTCACGATCCCAGGGTCCTGGGATTGAGCCCCAGATCGGGCTCCCTGTTCAGCAGGAAGCCTGCTTCTCCCTCTCCCACTCCCCTGCTTGTGTTCCCTCTCTCGCTGTGTCTCTCTGTCAAATAAATAAATAAAATCTTTTAATAAATAAATAAATAAAATACTAAAAATATTTATATATTTTTTAAAAAATTCACCCAGATGCTGAATTTTAGTTTGGCAGAAATCCAGAATACATTAGGTAGATTTTGAAATCTATTTCTTCAAGGTGAAAGCTTATAGATCAACTGCCATAGGAGAAATTAAACTTGTATATATACCTTTTTGGTTCATTAAGTGTAGTCTCAACCATTTCCACTGAAATTACTAATCTGTTAGCATGATGGAATAGTAGATATGGAGAACAATCTTGTCTGTCTGGATTGCGCCTCGATCCCACTGATGAGCTAGTTGACCTTGGGCAATCTCTTGAGCATCAGCACTCTCATAGGAAACCTGGGTAGACTAGTAGTATATTGCTTCATGCATCTCATGTGAAGACTAAATGAGGTAGCTTGTATGCGGGAATAGCTCAATGAATGTTGGCAATTATGATTCAGTGGACTTTCTTTTCTTGTTTTTATGCAGCATTCCAAGATAATTTTTTTTTTTTAATTTTAGAAAGAAAGTGTGCATGCATTTGTGCATGAGAGTGGGTTAGGAGGTGAGTCAGAGAGAGAATCTTTTTTTTTTTTTTTTTTTCAGAGAGAGAATCTTAAGCAGGTTCCACACCCAGTGTGCTGCAGAAATTGTGTCACAGAGCACAAGAGCTCCTGGCTGGTTCTCATGCCAGTCCTGTGTATCTGCATGACAGTAACTATTTCAGACCAATGCTTTGTATGTTTCTCTCTGACCCTGAAGAAAGGGATTTCAGACTAAATATAAGATCTGTGAAATGGCATTTTTTTATTTATTTATTTATTTTTTTTTTTAAAGATTTTATTTATCTATTTGACAGACAGATCACAAGTAAGCAGAGAGGCAGGCAGAGAGAGAAGGGAGGAAGCAGGCTCCCTGCTGAGCAGAGAGCCCGATGCGGGGCTCGATCCCAGGACACTGGGATCATGACCTGAGCCGAAGGCAGCGGCTTTAACCCACTGAGCCACCCAGGCGCCCCTGAAATGGCATTTTTGTTATTGATTTGTAGGCTGCAAAAACATATAGATATTTGAAGGAGAGCTCCTTGTCCTTGCTAACTGATATCTTTCCAAGTCTCCATGCTTTCTCACTTTAAAAAACCCTTTATTGCTTTTTCCCCTTTGAATAAAAATAACATACAGTAATAAATAATGTTGAAAGTGAAAGTCTGCTCTTATCGCTTCCTGCCAGGGAACCACTATTAACAGTGGTATATTTTCCTCCAGATTTTTTTCAAAGTATGGTCTGACATCATATTTTTATTATTATTTTTCAAGTAAGTGTAAGTGGCCTACATTAAAAAGGTGGCTATAAAAATACAAATTCAATTGTGAAATATGAATTTAAAAGAACCTCTGTATTTTCAGAGTAGATCTAGGAGTTACAACGGAATGTCTCTCAAAGGTCCCGGCATCATTTGCTCTTATAAGCTTGTGAAATGAGATCTCTTTTCCCAGAACGGGTAAATGTTTATCTTGTTGTGACTCATTTGATTAGCTGATATATTAAAGGACAAATATAAACCCAAACTCATTTTTAATAAATGTGGTGGAGAGGATGGAACAAGGAAAGGCCAGCTTCAGGAAAGATAAAGTATCTTTAGCTTTCTGCTTATCAGTTGTTGTTGAGGGATTGACAGCAGAATAGTCCCAGGCAGGCTTCTTTCATTCTGCAGACTCTGGAAACAGGCTAACAGTAAAGTGCAAAGAGCAGGTGACGCATAGATAAATATGTAAATCTTTATAAACACTGCTGTAGTAGTAACTGGAATGTGCATCTGTGGTGATAATTTAATGAGCTTTTTATTCCCCTTGGAAAAAGTGACATCTTATTTGTACAGTGGGATATTTAAGTTGTCGTCAGCAGTAGGAAGGATTACTCACACAGCGAGCTGCTATGGCAAGATGCTTTTTTATTAGCTTGTTTATTCTCCTGTAATTTTCAATAGCCCCAACTTTAGGGTCTTCCCTTTAACCCACTAATTGCTATACCTCCAGCAGCGATATTAGTTAATGGCTTATTAGGTATTGTGCTGTCCAGCTTTGGGACATGTCTTGCAGGGAGCATCTCTGATTGTTGGGGGAGCACTTAAAGTGGTGGTGTTTGGAGGAGGGGGGCTCAGGAATAGCAATTCTTTACCACCTGAGTACAGAAGCGTTTCAGTATTTTCAATACTGTCAGTATTATTTTTTTAAGATTTTATTTATTTATTTGACAGAGAGAGCGATCACAAGTAGTGAGAGAGGCAGGCAGAGAGGGGGGAAGCAGGCTCCCTGCCAAGCAGAGAGCTTGATGCGGGGCTTGATCCCAGGACCCTGAGAACTTGACCTGAGCCAAAGGCGGAGGCTTAACCCACTGAGCCACCCAGGCGGCCCAATACTGTCAGTATTGACTGTACATTTGCCTGAATGCCTCTTTGAGAGACTCTTGATTACTTTTCATGGTTTTTTTTTAGAAAAAGATTTTATTTATTTACTTATTTTTAGAGAGAGAGAGAGAGAGTGCATGTGAGCAGGGGGAGGGATGAAGGGAGAGGGCGAGAGAGAATCTCAAGCAGATTTGCACTGAACATGCAGCCCGGTGCAGGGCTAGACTCCATGACCATGCGATCATGACCTGAGTGGAAATCAAGAGTCAAAAGTTTAACTGACTGAGTCACCCAGGCAACCCCCCACCATGAGATATTTTTAAACACTATCAGGGCAATTTAAATTAGTTTCCCCACTGATAGTATTAAAATATTCCTAATTCACAAAATGTTTTAATGATATGTGTCATTTCTTTGGTGGTTGGAGCTCAAGGAATAGCACTATATATTATCTTTCTCACACTCAAAATAAGAAGCATTCACTCATTGGTTCATTGAACAGACACCTCTTGACCACCTGCTATGCTGTTTCAGTGCAAAGAATATAGCAGAGACCAAAAAAAGAGATAAAGTCTCTGTTTCCACAGAGTTTGTATTGTGGTAAAGGAGACAGATCATAAACAAAAAACTACATAATGGCTGGGGGGCAAGTACTATAAAGAAAAGTAAAGTAGGGCAAGGGAGATAAAGGCGTGGTGCTGGTGGGCAGTCATTTTTTATAGCATAGTCAGGGAAGACCCCCTCTACAAGACAGGATCTGAGATGACATATGAGTGCCTGGTGTAAAAGTATTCTTTTTAGAAAGGATAGTAAGTGCCAAGGTCCTGGGGCTGGAGTGTGCTTGGTGTACTCAAGATGCATCACGGAGCTCCTATGACTGTAGCAAGGGGAGATGGGGAGAATAGAAGAAAATGAGGTCAGAGGAGGAAGAGATGGTAAAAGGCAGGCAGAATATATCAGACCTACTAGCCATGCCACTGGTGGTAAGAAATTGCAATTTTACTGTAAGACAACTGGGAAGTCATTAAAAGTCATTTTGAGCAGAGGCGTGATACTATGTCACTTATTTTTAAAAAGATCTCTCTGACTGTTTTGTAGAAAACAGACTGAGACAAAGGCAGGGAGACCAGCTGAGAACCTAGTATAATACTCCAACCAAGAGAAGACAGTGGCTTGAACCAGAGTGGGGGTAGTGGAAGTGGCAACAAGGGGTCAGATCTTAGATATATTTTAAAAGTAGAGCCAGTAGGGTTTGCTAAGGGATTAGGAGTGAGACATAAGAGACATAAGAGAAAAAGGATGATCCAAGTATAGAGAAAACTAATGAAATATTTTGAGTCCCCAAGTGGAGAAGTCTTGCCTCTATATTTCTATCACATTAAATTTGAAATGATTTGCTTATATGTCTGCTTCCTTACTAGACTCTGAGCTTCTCAAGGGCACAATTAGGATCT
The DNA here is from genome assembly GCF_963455335.1 of Martes martes. Classification (NCBI taxonomy): domain Eukaryota; kingdom Metazoa; phylum Chordata; class Mammalia; order Carnivora; family Mustelidae; genus Martes; species Martes martes. The sequence continues at coordinate 57,715,122 of NC_137902.1, forward strand.
TATTGGTGAATGATGACATTTTATTATCTCTGGAGGTGGAGGAGAAGCTGTGGATTGGAGGGTAACATCCATTGCAAGAAAATGGAAGAAACAGAAAGGCAGTCAGTGGAGAGCGGCAGCTGGGAGGCCTGGCAGGCTTGGGTTTGATTTGTGGCTCCATCGCTTGAAGTTTTGGGACTTTGGATAAGTTACATTGACTCCTTTAGGTTTAGGTTCTGTAAAATGGGTATAATAATAATGATAATGATAATAATATCCACATCATAAGGTTGTTGTGAAAAAGAAAGAAACCCTGTACTCATTAGCAATCATTTCCCATTTCCCCCTGCCCAGCCCCTGGTAACCATGAATCTACTTACTCTTGCTACAGATTTTTCTATTTTTTAAAAAAGATTTTATTTAAAAAAAATTTTTTTTTTTTTTAGATTTTATTTATTTATTTGACAGACAAGTAGGCAGAGAGGCAGGCAGAGACAGAGAGAGGAGGAAGCAGGCTCCTCGCTGAGCAGAGAGCCCGATGCGGGGCTCGATCTCAGAACCCTGGGATCATGACCTGAGCCGAAGGCAGAGGCTTTAACCCACTGAGCCACCCAGGTGCCTCTTAAAAAGAATTTTTTAAAAATTTACTTATTTGCGAGAGAGAGGCAGAGATAGTGAGAGCGGACAGGAGCAGGGAAGAGAGGGAGAAGCAGACTACCCACTTATGAGGAAGGCTGATGTGGGGTCGATCCCAGGACCCTGAGATCATGACCTGAGCCGAAGGCAGATGGCTAATTGACTGAGCCACCCAGGCACCCCTCATCCACTTTTTTTTTTTTTTAATATTTTATTTATTTATCCGGCAGACCGAGATCACAAGTAGGCAGAGAGGCAGGCAGAGAGAGAGAGGAAGAGAAGCAGGCTCCCTGCTGAGCAGAGAGCCCGACGCAGGGCTTGATCCCAGGACCCTGAGATCATGACCTGAACCAAAAGCAGAGGCTTTAACCTACTGAGCCACCCAGGCGCCCCGACCCCTCATCCACTTTTTAAAAAGATTTTATTTATTTCCTTGACAGAGAGAGACAGTGAAAGAGGGAAGGAACACAAGCCGGGGGAGTGGGAGAAGGAGAAACTGGCTTTCCGTTGAGCAGGGAGCCCAGTGTGGGGCTCGATTCCAGGACCCTGGAATCATGACCTGAGCCGAAGGCAGACATTTAACGCCTGAGGCACCAACGCGCCCCTAAAAGAAAGAAAACCAATTGACTGCAAATTTTGAGGGTTTATTTTTGGACTCATAATATCCCATTTATTTATGTTTACTCTAATGCTAGTACCACACTGTTTCATTACTGTAGCTTTGTAGAAAGTTTTAAATTGGAAAGTGTGAGTTCTTCCAACTTTGTTTTTGTTTTTCAAGATTGTTTTGGCTATTCTGAGTCCCTTACATGTACATACAGATTTTTAGGATCAACTTGTCAATTTCTGCTAAAAAAGGCACCTGGGATTTTGATAGAGATCGCATTAAATCTAAAGAGCGGTTTGGAGAATATTGCCATTTTAGCAATGTTAGGTCTTCTGATCCATGAACATGGATAGTTATTTATTTAGGTATTTAATTTCTTCCAACAGTGTTTTATAGTTTTCAATATATAAATCTTGCACTTCTTTTTGTTCAACATTTTTTTCTAAGTATTTTATTCTTTTTGATGCTATTGTAAATGGGATTCCTTCCCGGATTTCATTTTCAGGTTGCTCATTGCTACCGTATAAAAACACAATTGATTTTTGTGTATTGTTCTATAGAAAGTTTGAACTTCATTGAGGAGCAGAAGGGACATTGGAAGTGTTTACAAAAGGGACACGGATGGTTTCTATTGTATGCCATCTGGTCAAATAGATCAGTGACAAAGTTACCATTTATCAACTGCCCACCATGTTACTTCCTGTGCTTAAACCCTCCCAATAGCTTCTTAATGTTTTCTTTTTTTTTTTTTAAAGATATATTTATTTATTTGACAGACAGAGATCACAAGTAGGCAGAGAGAGAGAGGAGGAAGCAGGCTCCCCGCTGAGCAGAAAGCCTGATGTGGGACTGGATCCCAGGACCCTGGGATCATGACCTGAGCCGAAGGTAGAGGCTTTAACCCACTGAGCCACCCAGGTGCCCAGCTTCTTAATGTTCTTATAACAAAAAACAGACCGGAATCCTTAGGCCTCTGAGTTCCTGGATGACTGGGCCCTGGGCCCTTGTCTACTCGACAGCCCCATTCCTCATTTCCTTTCCCAGCCCTGTGTCCTCCAGCTACCTGGGCCTTTTTTTTTTTTTTAAAGAAATATTCTTTTTTTTTTTTTTAAGATTTATTTATTTACTTGACAGAGATCACAAGTAGGCAGAGAGGCAGGCAGAGAGAGAGGAAGGGAAGCAGGCTCCCCACTGAGCAGAGAGCCCGATGATGCGGGGCTGGATCCCAGGATCCTGGGCTCATGCCCTGAGCCGAAGGCAGAGGCTTTAACCCACTGAGCCACTCAGGCACTCCCACATGGGCCTTTTCTATTTTCTCTAAATCACTGTGCTCCTTCCTGCCTTAGGGTCTTCCTTTCCACTGTTCCTCTAGCCCGATCCTCACAACTACCAGTAGCAAAGGTAGTTATCTTCCGAGTAGACAAAACTGTAATTTTTTTTTTGATGTTTCTAAGTGTCAATCCCACTAACTAGTTCGTGTCTATTGTTCACACCTGTGTCATCAACACCCGGAACAGCACTGGCACTGGAGCTCAATAAAGAGAGTGGATAAACTGTGAGCCAGGCACTGTACATACATGACCTCACTTGTCCTTGTGATTCATTCTACACATGAGGAAATTAAAGCTTGAAGAGGTGAACTGGCCCAAGGTCACATAGCCGGTAAATAACAGACCTGTTCCAGGGAGATCCCTTTGCTTGGGAGTTTAAAATAACTCCTTCAAGAGAGAAGTGCTCATCTTTGGATCTGTTTTCCAGTGGAGACTTTTCAGAAACTGCAGAAGGCAAAGGATGTTCTGACGAATACTGAGAGTCGTGCCCGTTATGACCAGTGGCGCAGGAGCCAGATGTCGATGCCATTCCAGCAGTGGGAAGCTTTGAGTGACTCGGTGAAAACGGTGGGTTTCTCTCTGAGCCTGAAGCTCAGGCTGCCCATGGATTAGACTCACGTAGTAGCTTAAAAAGTCAACAGGCAGTAGGAGGGAGAAGACCAAGAAGCTGATAGAATACGGATATGAGTCAGTGTCCACAAACCCTACGGAGGGGAATTCAGTGGATCAGTGCCAGAAGAGCTGATGACTGTGATTGTCACTCTGCTTGGCTGTTTGATTCCATATCTACACTCCTCACTGGCATTTATTGTTTTATACATTCTTTTTTTTTTTAAGATTTTATTTATTTGACAGAGAGAGAGAGAGATCACAAGTAGGCAGAGAGGCAGGCAAAGAGAGAGGGGGAAGCAGACTCCTCACCAAGCCTAACGAGGGGCTCGATCCCAGGATCCAGAGATCATGACCTGGGCCGAAGGCAGAGGCTTAACGCACTGAGCGACCCAGGTGCCCTGTTTTATACATTCTGATAACTGTGCTTCTGAAGTTGCTCATATAATACTGCTGAATTTTGAACCAGTGCAAATTCATCTCTTCCATCCTTTTAGTTCTCTTTGTAAGGCTTATAAATTCTATAAAAAACAGAGCCTGATTAATTAAAGAAAGCTGTAAATTATTTTAAATTTATTCTTGTTACAAATTCTGGTGAAAGAGTCATTGTATTGATGCAGAGAGACTTTTTAAATCATTGTGTTCTCTTTCTTCACGCTATTAAAAAAACTAAATATGAGAGTAATCACCATAATTACTGTTAGACACTTACTTTGTTCTTACATTGACCTTTATATATGTATATTTCAATATATAAAAATTATATTTATTTATATATGTATTTCGGAGGGGAGGGGCAGAGGGAGAGAGAGAGAATCTTAAACAGGCTACATGCTGGGCGTGGAGCCAAAGTGGGGCTTGATCTCACAACCATGAGATCATGATCTGAGCTGAAATCAAGTCAGACACTGACTGAGCCACCCAGGCACCCCAACAGAGGAACTATAACTTGGGCTTACTTCATGATCTCAGAGTCCTGATGTTGAGCCTGGCCATGAACCCTGAGCCCCGGGTGGAGCCCTGTGTGGAGGCCCCACATCAGACTCAGCACTCAGTGGGGAGTCTGCTTCTCCCTTTCTTTCTGCTCCTCCTCCTGCTCATGCTCTCTCTCTCTCTCAAATAAACAAATAAAACCTTTAGAAAAAAGAGTTAATAGGCACACATTTTTGGTGAATTGATTGTTTGGCAAATTGATCCCTTCTGGGAGGGCTCTTTGGGACTGCCAGTTACCCTCATGTGGCTCTGTTTGTCCACTGATTGTTCCTGGGTTCCTGAGCTCAGAGAGGTGTCCTTGGGGTGAGTCCAGTTGGCTACAAACGACAGGGGAAGCTTCCTACTATGCCCGTTTGGTTACTCTTTCTCCAGGAAACTGCGTAATTCAGTACCTTCTGGGTCTGTTCAGAAGACAGTCTGTCCTAAATGAATGTTATCCAAGAGCTTGTCAAAGATCACCCAGGCAAGTAAAAAATTCACTCATGTTGATCCAGAATAAAAACAGCTAGTCAGTTTGGAATAGTTATTTAGCTTATCCATGGCTCACATAAATCAATTGATTTTTTTCTATTTGTCTATTTCTTTTCTTTCTTTCTTTTTTTTTTTTTTTAAAGATTTTATTTATTTATTTGTCAGAGAGAGAGAGAGGGAGAGAGAGCGGGCGAGCCCAGGCAGACAGAGTGGCAGGCAGAGGCAGAGCGAGAAGCAGGCTCCCTGCCGAGCAAGAAGCCGGATGTGGGACCCGATCCCAAGACACTGGGATCATGACCTGAGCCAAAGGCAGCTGCTTAGCCAACTGAGCCACCCAGGTGTCCCTCTATTTGTCTATTTAATATTTACTGGCATGTAGGCACAATTTTTTATTATTAAACAAGGTCTAGAATTAAATGAAATTACTTTATTTATTTTAAAGATTTTATCTATTTATGTGAGAGAGAGAGAGAGAGAGAGAGAGAGAGAGAGCGCACGAGCCAGGGGGAGGGGCAGAGGAAGAGGAAGAAGCAGGCTCCCTGCGAAGCAGGGAGCTGGATTTGGGACTGGATAACAGGACCCTGGGATCAAGACCGGAGCTGAAGGCAGATGTTTAACTGACTAAGCCACCCAGGTGCCCGAAGGTCCAGAATTTTAAAAATGACTTCCTAGGGGGAAAAACATATTAAAGAAAGCTGACAAGTTAATGGAGAAGGTAGAATAAACAACATACCAATTTCATAGACTGTAGGACAGTGGCCTTTGCACCAGGCTTGGTGTCTGTTTAGTGTTGGTTCACCCACTGCACACAGTGAGTTTTTTGGTCTGGTGCAGTTCATTATTTTGCTGCACAGACTGTTCTTTTCCTAATGTCCCTCTTAGTCTCTATCAACTGCTATCATTTGATATTTATACTGATGATCCTTCTATTGAGCTGAGTCATTCCACACTAGTTTCCTTGATGTTAAATGTTGTTCTGCCCAGTTAATATCTTAGGGAAGCTGAGAAATACGCTCTGTGAGCACAGAAATGAGGCCTAATTGTGTCCCAGCAAACCAGGCTGCCTACCACCACTCTTACATTAGTCCTTTGATTGAAGTGCAAAGTATGAGAGGCACCCGAATTTGAGGTTAGATACCATTTGGATTTTTCCCCTGTGTATTTCTTTAATTGGGATCAGCAGATACAGGGGCCTGATGTTAAAATATTTAATTCTTATAAAGTGGATGGATGAATAAAACTATTATCTCAGGATATCTTTGGCATCTATCAAAGCATTTACTGTAGGTAAGTCATTAATCCTCAACACCATCTAAGGGAAACAGGAGACACTTTTATTCTGAGAAAGAAGTACTGAGACCTGGAGTAAATTCACTGTACAGGACACTTAACAGACTTGTGATGTTGAAGGACCACATTTTCAGCTCTCTGGGCCCTGAATTCTTGAATTTCTTATTTTCTATTTTTCACTGACCTTCCCAATACCCCTTCCCTGATGGATAAAACCACTGGACAGCCTCTTCCACTCTGTGTACCTGCAGAAAAAGGAAGAAACCAAACTAAACAACAGACCCAGAACAACCAAACCAAAAGCAGATTTTTTACACCAGCTAAGGCCGCTGTCCCTTTTAAAAATTAACATTGAAAAAAAAGATTTTATTTATTTATTTGAGAGAAAGAACATGAGCTGGTGTGGGGAGGGACAGAAGAAGAGGGATAAGCAGGCTCCCCACTGAGCAGAGCCGACTCAAGCGACTCAAGGCTCGATCCCAGGACCCCGAGATCATGATCTGAGCTGAAGCCAGATGCTTAGTGGACTGAGCCACCCAGGTGCCCCTAAAATTAACATTTTAAGAAAAGATTTCTTTTTTTTCAAAATTTATTTATTTATTTTATTTTATTTATTTACTTGACAGAGAAAGAGATCACAAGTAGGCAGAGAGGTAGGCAGAGAGAGAGGGGGGGAAGCAGGCTCTGTGCTGAGCAGAGAGCCCCATGTGGGGCTTGATCCCAGGACCCTGAGATCATGACCTGAGCCGAAGGCAGAGGCTTAACCCACTGAGCCACCCAGGCGTCCCTATTTATTTTAGAGAGAGAGATGGGGTAGGGTCAGAGAGAGAGAGAATCCTAAGCAGACTTCCACCAAGTGCAGAGCCCTATGCAGGATGCAATCTCACGACCCTGAGATCTGAGATCATGACTTGAGCTGAAACCAGGAGTCAGACACCCAACCTACTGAGCCATCCAGGTGCCCCTTAAAGATTTTATTTTTAGGTAATCTCCTCACCAGAGTGGGGCTCAAACTTACAACCCCTAGGTCAAGAGTTGCATGCTCTACTGTCCGAGCCAGCCAAGTGTCCCATCTTTTTCCCTTCCTCCCTTCTTTCCTTCCTTCCTTCCCTCCTTCCTTCCACCTTCCTCCCTTTCTCCCCCCCCCCTCTCTTTCTCTTTAAGTAAGCTCTAGGCCAACCTGGGGATCAAATCCACCACCCTGAGATAGTCACCTGTTCCACTGACTGACTGAACCAGTCAGGCACCCCAAAATTTACATTTTTATTTTGAAATAAAACCTACAGAAAAATTCTTAATAGTAGGTCAGGTTTTACCACACATTGAACTTTAAATACAGAATACTATACAATATTGATTTTATATTTTGTGTCTACTTTTAATTCATGTAGTCAATGCACTGGGCTGTCAGAGGTAAAAAAGATCTGATGCTGGAAGAATCTGACCAGCCTCATACCGACAAGATTGAAAATGAGGAATGGAACAAGCAAAGAGAAATAAAGAAAGAGGAATTGGGTTCAACCACAGAGAAAATGGAGCAAAAAGAATCCAAGTCCTTGGAGAAGTCATTCTCGCCACGAAATCCCGATTCTCCAAGTAAGTCAAGTCATGTAGCTTTGCCGAACAAAGAAGGTCTGAAATTAAAGGGCTTGGTTTGGGACACCTGGCTGGCTCAGTGGGTTAAAGCCTCTGCCTTTGGCTCAGGTCCTGATCTCAGGGTCCTGGGATCGAGCCCCGCATCGGGCTCCCTGCTTCACCCTCTCTTTCTGCATGCCTGTCTGCCTACTTGTGATCTCTGTCTGCCAAATAAGTAAATAAGATCTTTAAAGGGCTTGGTTTATACTGCGTTTATTCTTAACCTCTTCCAACGAAACAGTAGTGCCAAATTTAAGGATTACTTTATCATCTTAAAAGATACTTACTTAGCACTGACACGGACACTGGAAGACACATTCCCCAGTACATTCCTTGCAAGAGAAATTTGGGGCATTTCTGAGAGTGTCTTGTGCTGGACTGAAATAACACTGCCATTTATTGGGTGTTTACTGTGTATAGAAATGTTCTTTATGTGCATTACTTTACATGTATTATCTTGTCTTATGTTTAATTTATAGACAATTTATTTACTCCTCACTACAAGCTTGTGAGGTTGGCACCATATTGCTCATTTTACAGATGAAAAAACCTGAAGCCCAGGGAGGCTGAGTGATTTTCCCAAAGCTCTCCAGCTTGTCTGCAGCAGGGGAGGGGGCTGAACTAAGGCAACTTGGCTTCAGTCTGTGTGTAAGGCAAGGCATTGCACTACCTTGAGAAGATACATCTGGAAGTAGCTCTGGAGACATTCTGGATGATAGACAGCTCCACTGAAGCAGGGCATTATAGAGATTAAGTTCTGACGCTATACTACCTAGCTCTACCACTTGTGATCTGTATTACTTGGTAAAAGTTACTTAACCACTCTAGATTTCAGTTTCCTCCTCTATAAAAGCAAGATTGTGACAGTACCTTCTCATAGAATTATCATGAGGATTAAATGAGATCCATGCAAAATGCTTATCACAGTGATTAGCCTACCCAGCCGGTCTTGGGTTAATGTCAGCTATTGTGATCATTTCTTTGTGTTTCCAGCCATCCCACTGTGTCGATCTTGTATAGGTGTGTTTTGTACACAAACTGTCATTGTCCTTCAGAGTCTTGCTAGGCTCTCAGGTTGTGATTCAGTATCTCTTTAGAATTTAACCTTTAAACCAAAGGCTCCTGAAAGTCCTTGAATCCTTGAATATTTACTGAAGAAAGGAAGACAGTTTGTGGTGAATTATAGTCTTTCTAGAAATAGTCACTCGAAATCTCCCTTTGGGGAGAACTTCTACATGCTCATTACCTGAAAGAATAAGGATTTTTAGGGTGCAATTCGGGTGTCTGTGCTGGTTACTCAAGATATCCTCTTGTGGAGTCCACACATGGATTGCATCAGCCTCATATCTGGGCATGGTTATAATGTAACAAGCTGATCAAAGCAGAAGACCGAATTTCAGAAAAAAACAGTGTTTTAGGCACGTACACACGTACAAATGGAGACCTACGCACAGGCACACACAGGCAAACATTCGAATGTTTCTTTACTCAGCCCAGAATGTTCAGATCTGTGCTTCCTGAACCCCTGGGACCTCCCTGTGCCTCTCTGTTTCAGATTCAGACCTAGTCTGAGTTCTCTGGGGCGTGTTAGGGGGGCGAAGAATGGGGGGGGGGGACATCTGATCACTTCAGAGCCTCAGGCATGAGGCTGGAATCCCTTGGATCAGATTCTAGGAAATTTTCTCTACCTTTAAAAAACTACTTATTTATGGGGCACCTGGGTGGCTCAGAGGGTTAAGCCTCTGCCTTCAGCTCAGGTCATGATCTGGGGAGCCTGCTTCCCCCTCTTTCTCTGCCTGCTGCTCTGCCTTCTTGTTCTCTCTCTCTGTCAAATAAATAAATCTTTGAAAAAAAATCACTTATTTAGATATTTTTAAATACCCCAAATTAATAGGAGCTTGTTATTAGAAAATTCAAAGAAGCACATGTAGATAGTGACTTAGTGTCTTACCCCAGGTTCCCATCATTCTCTGCTTCTGTTTCCTGAAGTAACCAATGCAGATGCCCAGGTGCGTCTCCTTCCGCATTGTCCTCTATGCTAACACAAGCCTGTAGAAATATATGTTCACTTGCGAGGGCTTTAAAAATAATGGTGTTATATTGCTACACAGTGCCTGGAGCACAAAGTCTGGAATCAGATCCCTGCATTTCCACAGATGAGTTGCATGACCTTGTTCAAGCAAGTTAACCCCTCTGTATCTGTGTTTTCTTATTATATGGCCAGAACGTTAGTGTCTACGTGATATGGTTTTCTTGAGTAATAAATAAATTATGTAAAATATTTAGACCAGGTACCTGGTAGGTGCTTTTTTTGGTGTTAGCTTTTATTATTATGGGGCTTCTCCTTAGACTCTTACATTTAGAATTAACTCATCCTTTTACTTTTATTTTTTTTTATTATGTCCTTTTATTTATTTATTTATTTATTTATTTTTTAAGATTTTTTTTTTAAATGTATTTATTTGACAGACAGAGATCACAAGTAGGCAGAGAGGCAGGCAGGAGAGAGGAGGAAGCAGGCTCCCTGCTGAGCAGAGAGCCCGACGTGGGGCTCTATCCCAGGACTCTGAGATCATGACCCAAGCCGAAGGCAGAGGCTTTAACCCACTGAGCCACCCAGGCGCCCCTATTATGTCCTTTTAAACAGCAGATAAGGATTCCACATGATAGTATATTGTAATTTACTCAGAATAAATTGTGATGTCAGGGTTTTTTTTTTTGTAATCCTATTTTATTATTGTTAATTTTCAAATTCCAGTGTAATTAACATACAGTGTTATGTTAGTCCCGGGTGTGTAATACAGTCTGATGTCAGTTTTGATGCCCTCACATGGTGAAGTATATTCTCTTACTGTTACTGAGGGATGAAAGGTGGGGGGAGCAGTGAGAGGAGGGTCACTGTTCTGAGAAGCTGTCGTTGGAGAATAAGAATTACGAAATTTTACTAAAGGCCACATTTACCATTTCTTAATGCTGTTTAAGAGATTATTGACTGTAGGGGCACCTGGGTGGCTCAGTGGGTTAAGCCTCTGCCTTCGGCTCAGGTCATGAGGCTCAGGTCATGATCTCAGGGTCCTGGGATCCAGCTCCACATCGGGCTCTCTGCTCAGCAGGGAGCCTGCTTCTGCCTCTCTTTCTGCCTGCCTCTCTGCCTACTTGTGATCTCCCTGTCAAATAAATAAATAAAATTTAAAAAAAGAGAGAGAGATTATTGGCTGTAAAGAGTAGCACCGTAAAGCTGGAGTTTGATATACCAAAGTGCAGTTGTATGATTATTTGTACCTTTATTTTACTGCAGCGTAAATTTCTGTTAACACCCACATTTAAGAAATATTATTCGTGTCTGCTTTACCGAGTCCAGAGTTGCTTCTCACCTACTTTTTCAGCATATTCATTAATTTCTTCAAGCAGTGGTTCATATTTACTTTGGAGTTTGCCTTTTGATGCCTCTTCTGTGATGGCCATCTGTCAAATAGTCCCCATCCTGTTCTGACTCTTCACTGCAACCAGGAAAATATGGAGCACAGCCCCCGAAAACCGGTGTGTGAGACAATCTCACTTTTCCTTTCTTCCACTTAAAAATGCACTAAATATGGCTTCTGACCAATGCCATTCTAGAATAAAATAGTTTATGTAATGTTCTGGAATTTAAAAAAAAAGATCATATGTAGCTGATGTGTGCAGCTCTGGACATCTCTGGACATCTGCCTTCCCGTTGCTCACTCTATGGTTTCTACCAGAGGGTTTTCTCTGGCAGTTGAGCCAGCATGGCAATAAGCGTCAGGGAATAAACACCTTTGGGTTAGCCATTGGATATTGATGAATGTGAGTGGGAGGCTCCTTTACTTCTCAAACTGAGAGAACTCTGTGGGGGTTTTTATACTGTCTTCCAGGGCTCTCTAGTGCAATCAAGCCCTGGTTGCCCAGGGTAGCAATCTGCCTGATAATGTACCTTTTATAAACTTGGTTCCTTTCCCTATTTTCTTACCAGGACATCCCTGAAGCAGCTTTCAGATTAACCACTTATTGACCCTGGCTCAATCAGGGGAGCAGGCAACTCTTTTTTTAAAGATTTTATTTATTTATTTGAGAGAGAGCGAGCGAGAGCTAAAGCATGTGAATGTGAGCAGGGGGGAAGGGCAGACAGAGAGAGAGAAGCAGACTCCCCAGTGAGCAGGGAGCCTGACTTGATCTCAGGACCCTAGGATCATGACCTGAGCCAAAGGCAGATGCTTAACCAACTGAGCCACCCAGGTGGCCCAGCATGCAACTCTTAATGTTGGGGTCATGAGTTCAGACCCCACGTAGAGTGTGGAGTCTACTCAAAAACAAACAACAAATTAGCTACTTACATTGGAATTCTTATTTGGGGGTCTATTTCTATTGGAACCCAAGCTAGAAAACACCTTTTTCAAACTGTAAAATAACAAGTATATTTATAGTAGAAATGTGAGAAATATGGTCAAGCAAAAGGTGGAAAACACAACTTGTAATCTTAGCACCTAGAAACATATCTATCATTGATCTTTTGGTGTATTTTTATATATGTTAGTATACCTAAAATTAAGAGGACCATACTGTACATATTGTGTGTGTGTGTGTGTGTGTGTGTGTGTGTGTATTTCAATCACAGATTGTCAGAAATTTCCTTTTGCTTTTTCCTGAAAAGAAAATTCTTAAATTTGTTTTCTCTGATAATTCTAAAGAGAGTACAAACAGATCGTTTTCTTAAACAACCACTGTCAACTGTTCTGTGCATATTTTTCTGATTAGATATTTAGATAATATTTTAAGATATCAATGGAAGCATATTTTGTATATTATTCTGTAAGCTTTTTTTTTTTTTTTTTAAAGATTTTATTTGTCAGAGAGAGAGAGAGGGAGCAGCAGGCGGAGGGAGAAGCAGACTCCCCACTGAACAAGGACCCCTGTGTGGGACTCCATCCCAGGGCCTGAGCTGAAGGCAGACACTTACTGATTGAGCCACCCAGGCATCCCTATAAACTGTTTTTTTTTTTATTGTTTTTAATTTATTTGACAGAGAGAGATCACAAGTAGGCAGAGAGGCAGGCAGAAAGTAAGAGGGGGAAGCAGGCTCCCTGATGAGCAAAGAGCTCGATGTGGGTCTCGATCCTAGGACCCTGAGACCATGACCTGAGCTGAAGGCAGGGGCTTAACCCAGTGAGCCACCCAGGCGCCCCTATAAACTGTTTTCTAACTATCTGTCAGTGATATGAGAATTTATCTATGACCATAAGTATTAAAAAATTGTTAATGACTATATCAAACACTTTTTTAAAGATTTTATTTATTTATTTGATAGACAGGGATCACAAGTAGGTGGAGAGGCAGGCAGAGAGAGAGAGGGAAACAGGCTACCCACTGAGCAGAGAACCTGATGCAGGGCTCAATCCCAGGACCCTGGGATCATGACCAGAGCCAAAGGCAGAGGCTTTAACCCACTGAGCCACCCAGGCGCCCCAACATATCAAACACTTTTAACCAACTTTCCATTGCTGAAGATTTAGATTGTTTCTTGATTTTTAAAAACATTTATAAATCATGATAAATATCCTTATGGTTAAATCCTTGAGAACATCTTTTATTATTTCCTTAGGATAAATTTCTAGAAGTAGAATTATTGGGTTAAAATTTACACATTTTAGCGAGTTTGATAAATTTTGCCAAATTGCCTGCAGCAGATTTTTTGCCAATTTACCCTCCCTCTAGTAGAGAAGGAAAATGACCTTTTCTTTAATTTTTAACAAAGTCGTTTAGAATTAAAGAAATCTTACTGTTGTGGAATAAATAATTTGTTTTTCCAGAGATCCTTTACCATTGACCTTTTACTTTGGCAGCTGTTTGAAAGTTGTTTCCAATTTCTTTGCAAATGAACTCCCAAATTCCCACCACTGGAGGTATCTGTAAATATCCTTTTATTGTTAATCATTTAAGCACAGAACGTTCTTTCATCCATGTAAACTAATTCTTGCCGATAAGAAGTCAAAAGTTGGCTCTACAAATCAAGAAGAGAAAGATCAATATTCCAAAAGTAAAAGGGCGGGAAACTTTATAAATAGGCAGTTTAAGACAGAAAATACAGCAGCTTGTAAACATATAAAAATATTTAATCTCATTGTAATTAGTGAAATGATAACTTTTCTTAATGTATGCTTCTGTGAATCAGTGAGACATAGGATCAACCATCCGGTTAAAAAAAAATGAGCAGATAATTCATAGAACTGAAAATACACAAATAGCCTTGGAACATATGAAGAGATGCTTTAACTCACTCATACCAAGAGAAAGGCAAGTTAAAACTGCACCATTTGGTACTCATCTGCCTGGCAAAGGTTGCTAAGTTCGTTAACATGGTGTTAATGACGGTGTAGGAAAATCAGCTGCTGCTGGGTCAAGCTTTATGGAGAACTGTCTGGCAGTGTCTGTTAAAACTGCAAATGCACAATGACTTTGACCCAGCCATCCCACTTCCACAAATTTTATCCTACAGATCACCCATGTGCAAAATGACATGTGTGCCATGTTATTCATTGCAGAATAGCAAATAAATGCCCCTCAGTAGAGTTGTGTTTTTGTATATCGTACAATAAAATTCTCATCCACTGTAAGAGAGAATAGGAAAGCTCTTCATATATAAAGAGAAACCATCAGGGATGCCTGGGTGGCTCAGTGGGTTAAGCCGCTGCCTTCGGCTCAGGTCATGATCCCAGGGTCCTGGGATTGAGGAAGGAAGGGTTCCTTGCTCAGCGGGGAGCCTGCTTCTCTCTCTGCCTCTGCCTGCCACTCCCCTTGCTTGTGCTCTCTTTCTCTCTGACAAATTAAAAAGAAAAAAAAAAAAGAGCAACCATCAAGGTATATTAGAAACAAAAAGTCAGAAAGAGACTAGTGGACCATCTGTTAGCATTTAGGATAAAGAAGGGGTGGGAAGGTGGTGTTGGAGAATGTATGCATGTATTTGCTTGTATATACCTGGACTATCTCTGGAAGGATAGACAGGCAGCTGGTAACAAATTTGTCTACTGGGAACATCAGAGGAGAGGAAGGCAGAAGACTTTTGGAGTAAATCTTTGTGCCTTTTGAATGTTAGCCATGTGAATATACTGCCTACTTGAAAAATAAATAAAAATTTTAAATAGACAAAAATCAAAAAACAAAAAATAGATAAATCAAAGAGAAAAAGAAATCTGGGATCTATAGCTCATTTTATTGTTATGTTTTGTGACCCCACAGAAGTCCCCCCTTTTCTTTTGGAGTAGGGTCTTCCTGTATATAATATATAAATAAATGAATATTTAATATCAAATATTCACAAGGGCTTTATAGAAAAATTAGCAGGGTAAGGGGACAGGGAGGGATGGAGGTTGGGGCTGGGTACTATTTGCATCAAGTGGTCAGGAAAGGAGCTGCTTAGAAATCCAGAATCAGGGGGCACCTGGGTGGCTCAGTGGGTTAAGCCTCTGCCTTCGGCTCAGGTCATGATCTCAGGGTTCTGGGATCGAGTCCCGCATGGAGCTCTTTGCTCAGCATGGAGCCTGCTTCCCCCTCTCTGTCTGCCTACCTCTCTGCCTACTTGTGATCTCTCTCTCTCTCTGTCAATAAATAAATAAAATCTTAAAAAAAAAAAAAGAAATCCAGAATCGGGGCGCCTAGATTGCTCAGTCGTTAAGTCTCTGCCTTCAGCTCAGGTCATGATCCCAGGATCCTGGGATCCAGTCCTGCATCAGGCTCTCTGCTCAGTGGGAAGCCTGCTTTTCCCTCTCCCACTACCCCTGCTTGTGTTCTCTTTCTCACTGTGTCTTTCTCTGTCAAATAAATAAATAAAATCTTAAAAAAAAAAAAAATCCAGAATCTCAGGCTCCACTCCAGACATCCAGAATCAGAATCTCCAGTATAACAAGATCTCTAGATAGTGACTATGCATATGGAAGTTTGAGACACCCTGGTCTAGCTAATTCCTACTCATAGTCACTTTGAATGTGACTTCCTTCCAAAAGTCTTTTCTCACTTTACCTTTACTCTACCAAGTCCACACTGAATGACTTTCTCTGGTCTCCCATTCTCCTATGTGTTTCCCTCCATATATATATATATATGTGCTGAGTACCATGAGACAGCAGTGCATATATATAGATATATAGGACTGGACTATCTGGACTATCTCTGGAAGGATAGGCAGGCAGCTGGTAACAAATTTGCCTACTGGGAACATCAGAGGAGAGGAAGGCAGAAGACTTTTGGAGTAAATCTTGTGCCTTTTGAATTTATATATATATATATATATATATATATATATATATAGGCACTGCTGTCTCATGGTACTCAGCACAGAGGCTGGCAATATGTAATAGGTGCTCAAAATAAGTTTCTTTACAAATGAATAAATGAATGGGTGCACCAGGCCAAATCAAAGTGTGTGTGTGTGTGTGTGTGTGTGTGTGTAAAAAAGAACTCGAACGTCTACTTAAGGTAATCAGTTTCTATAAGATATTGGTAATCCATATTAAAGACTTACTTGCATTTCATTTATTGCAGTGAAATCTTATCAGCAAGCTATTTTGCCATGACACTGTGAGTTTTCTTTTACTACCTCTCTGATTTTAAAATCTCTTCTGTGCTTTAAAGGTTTTTCAGATGGGAACTCTTGGCACCTTCGTTTCCGCTGGTCTGGGGATGCTCCGTCAGAACTCCTGAGGAAATTCAGAAACTATGAAATATGAAAAGTTCCTGCTCGATTGGAGAGAGAGAAAGCAAGACCACCTCCTGTGCTGCCAACAAGGCTTTGTTTAAATCTTAAAAATGTTATGTTTCTCTGTCTTGTTTGTGAATCGCTCAGTACTGATTGATTCCTCCATCCTTAAACCCATTTGATCACAATGTGTTTTTTAAATGAGAAAAGTTTCAGATTAGTTTCTTTCAATATTTGAATACATTAAAGCTCTTAGATCCAAAGTTAGCTTGTATGGTGTGTATTTTCCTGTTAATGTTACTTGTAGAACTCCATTTTAAAAAGCTATCTCTGTATTTAAATAATTTATTGATATACCATAATCACTCTTAGTGCTGGTTGTACAAGAAATGTTTTCTGACTCTTGACTTAAAATGAAATGTGAAATTACTTGTCTAAACTCCATAGAGTGAAATAAATCTCTTCCCAAAATTCACAATGAATTTGTAATTTAACTGTATTTTGAAAATAATTTGATTAGCTATTTCTTTTATTTTTTTTGAAGATTTTGTTTATTTATTTGAAAGAGAGAGAAATCATAAATAGGCAGAGAGGCAGGCAGAGAGAGAGGCTCCCTGTTGAGCAGAGAGCCCGATGCAGGGCTCGATCCCAGGACCCTGAGGCTTGACCCACTGAGCCACCCAGGCGCCCCTGATTAGCTATTTCTATTTTAATTTTAGTATTTATAAAATTAAAAGGTTATTTATTTGAGAAGACATGTTTTGGGAGGAGAGGCAAGATGGCAGAGAAGTAGGAGACCCTGTTTCAACCGGTCCCCTAAAGGGAGCTAATTAGCTACCAGAACACTCTGAATACTCATGAAACCAGCCTGAGATGTAGGATTATACACTTCTGGATCCCTATGGGGGCAGAAGACGCCAGTGGAGAGGTAAAGCAGATTGGGAACAATTGGACTGATATCAGAGGATAAACAGAAGGGGGAGGGAGCCACCAGAAGCAACCCATTGGAAAGTAATACCCCAACACGAAAGTGCCCTGTGGTTGGGAACCGGCATTAAAATGGAGTCTGGGGACGCCTGGGTGGCTCAGTTGGTTAAGCGGCTGCCTTCGGCTCAGGTCATGATCCCAGTCTCCTGGGATCGAGTCCCACATCGGGCTCCTTGCTCGGCAGGGAGCCTGCTTCTCCCTCTGCCTCTGTCTACCACTCTGTCTGCCTGTGCTAGCGCGCACTCTCTCTCTCTAACAAATAAATAAATGAAATCTTAAAAAAAAAATGGAGTCTGGTTAAAAGCACTCAAAAAGAGCAAAAGATCTTCACGGGCAACTGGTGGAATGAGGCAGTCACAGGCACGGGCCTAAGCCCACAGACCCAGATCGCCACAATAGGCGACCACCCAGGCCAGAGAGAGTGCGGCGGCGGAGCCTCCAGTTCCTGGTCCCAGACCCCTCAGCATTGTGCGGCTTGCACCACCACTCGGCTGGGGTGCACTCCTGCCCCTGTGAGGGAGTCTGGTGGGTGCTCTCTAGAACCACAGCCTTTTGCACTTTGTGCTCGCTGCGCAACCGGGGTCTGAACTGTGCTCCCCACCCGCACCTGAGAGTGCTCTGGGTGCTAGCCGCTGGTCTCTAGGATCTGCGGAGAGTCTGAACACTCCTAGCCCAGACTCGAAGGAACTACCCCAGACAGCAGTCCTGGCAAAGGCAGCCACCTGAAGCGGGCACCCTGGACCAATATCGCTAGGGGTTTTAGTGGCATGAGGGTCCGGAGACAAGCGGGTGCTTTGAGCAAACCCTGAGACGGTGGCTGGGGACGGGCCCTGCCTGTGGGAGATTGCACAGCTCCGCAGAGTTTGCAGAGGGGGAGTCCGTGTGTTCTGGACCACCCAGAGGGGAGCAGACTGAGGCTTCTTTCTGAGGCGGAGGTCTAGGTGCAGTTCGCTTTCCACTAAAACTCCGATAAGCTACAAAAAGTCACCAAAGAACAAAAACCTCCAGAGAACAAAAGCCTAAAAAACTGGTTTCCACAGAGCCCAGCCCCTTGGTAGGGAGCAGAAGGACTCAACCCAAGCAAGACTGACTGAAAAACAACGCGGCAGGCCCCTCCCCCAGAAAGCCAGTCCTTTCTTTTTTCTTTTCTTTTCTTTTTTTTAAATATACATATAGATACAAGTTTCAAGGTAAGTTTCCTTACCTAAAAAATACTACCCCTATATATATAAACCAGTTTTAATCTCTCTTTATCTCTGGAAATTTGAGTCCTTTAACAAAGATACCAAGATACACCTAGGAAGAATCAAATGTCCTCACCCACATCGAGGATTTATAACCACCCTCCCATCATTTTCTTCTTTCCGTGTTTCTGTGTATTTGTTTTTATTCTGGTATTATATAAATCTCATCCTTGGGGTCCATTTTGGCTGGGTTCTTTTTTTTTCTTTTCGTTTACTTTTGTCAGTCTTTTTGTTTGCCCGTTTCTGTTTGTATACCTTATAAATCTTACCTTTGGGGCCCATTCTGGCTGGGTCTTCTCTTTTTTTTCCTGTCTCTGTCTTTCTCTCTCTCTCTTTTTCTTTCTTTTTGGTGGTGACTTCCGATTACTCAGAAGTGTTTCAGGGTGCACCTTTCCTGGATCGCAGTTGATATATTCAGCTACACATCCCCTCAATGACCTCTCACCAAAATGATTAGGAGGAGGAACACCCAACAGAGGAAAAATTCAGAGACTGTGCCGTCTCCATCAGAGCTATTGGGTATGGACATAAACAGTATGTCAGAAAGGGAATTCAGGGGCACCTGGGTAGCTCAGTGGGTTAAGCCTCTGCTTTCGGCTCAGGTCATGGTCTCAGGGTCCCGGGATCGAGCCCCACATCGGGCTGTCTGCTCAGCAGGGAGCTTGCTTCCTCCTCTCTCTCTCTGCCTACTGTGCTCTCTCTGTCAAATAATTAAATAAAATCTTATTTAAAAAAAAAAAAAGGGAATTCAGGGTAACAATTATCCAGGCAATGACTAGGTTGGAGAAAACCATTAGTGACAACATGGAATTGATTAGGGTAGAAGTGAAAGCTGCCTGGGGAGAAGTTAAAAATGCTATCAATGAGATTGAGTCTAATCTAAATACTCTAACATCTAGGATAACCAAGGCAGAAGATAGAATTAGTGATCTAGAGGACAAACTGATGGAGAAAAAGGATCAGGAGGGGGCCTGGAACAAACAGCTTAGAAGCCATAAAAACAGAATTAGGGAAATAAATGACGCCATGAAATGTTCCAACACCAGAATTATTGGGATCCCTGAGGAGGAGAAAGAAAGAAGACTAGAAGATATAGTTGAACAAATTCTCCATGAAAATTTTCCCAATCTGGGGAATGGAACCAGCGTTCGTGTCCTAGAGGTAGAAAGAACACCCCCTAAGATGAACGAATCTAGAAAGACATCAAGGCACTTGATTGCAAGACTGACGAATCATAATTTTAGACAAGAGCTTTTGAGAGCAGCTGGGGGAAGAGATTCCTTACGTACAGTGGAAAGTCCATCAGAATAATGTCAGACCTGTCCACAGAAACCTGGCAGGCCAGAAAGGGCTGGCAAGACATATTCAGGGCACTAAATGAGAAGAACATGCAGCCAAGAATACTTTATCCAGCAAGGTTGACATTCAAAATAGATGGAGAGATAAAGAGCTTCCAAGACTGGCAAGGTTTAAAAGAGTATGTGACCACCAAGTCGGCACTACAAAAAATATTAAGGGGCGTTCTATAAAAGAAAGAACCCAAAAGTGTCATAGAACAGAAATTTACAGAGACAATATATAGAGACAGGGACTTCACAGGCAATATGATGTCAATAAAAACGTATCTTCCAATAATCACTCTCAACATGAATGGCCTAAGCACTCCCATAAAATGGCACAGGGTCGCAGATTGGATAAAACGACAGGACCTGACCATATATTGTCTACAAGAGACCCATTTGGAGCCTAAGGATACATCCAGACTGAAAGTGAAGGGATGGAGAAGCATCTTTCATGCCAATGAGCCTCAAAAGAAAGCTGGGGTAGCAATTCACATATCAGATAAATTAGATTTTAAACTAAAGATTGTAGTCAGAGATAAAGAAGGACACTACATCGCTCTTAAAGGGTCTATCCACCAAGAAGATCTAACAATTGTAAATATTTATGCCCTCAATACAGGAGCAGCCAACTACATAAGACAACTGATAATCAAGATAAAGAGTCATACTGATATGAATACATTAATAGTAGGGAATCTTAACATGCCCTCTCAGTAATAGACAGATCATCCAAGAAGAAAATCAATAAAGAAACAAGAGCATTGAATGACACATTGGACCAGATGGACTTCATATGTATAGAACATTCCACCCTAAAACAACAGAATACTCATTCTTCTTGAGCACACATGGAACTTTCTCCAGAATAAACAACATATTGGGTCACAAATCAGGGCTCAACTGATAGGAAAAGATTGAGATTATTCCCTGTATATTCTCAGACCACAATGCTTTGAAACTGGAACTCAACCACAAGAAAAAGTTTGGAAAGAATTCAAACACTTGGAATCTTAAGACCACCTTGCTTAAGAATGTTTGGATTAACCAGAAAATCAAAGAAGACCTTAAACAATTCATGGAAACCAATGATAATGAAGACACTTTGGTCCAAAACTTATGGGATACAGCAAAGGCGGTCCTAAGGGGGAAATACGTAGCCATCCAAGCCTCACTCAAAAAAACTGAAAAGTCCAGAATACACCAGCTCTCTTTACACCTTAAAGAACTGGAGAACCAACAACAAATTAAGCCAACCCCAGACACAAGTAGGGAAATAATCAAGATTAGAGCAGAGATCAATGAGATAGAAACTAGGGATACAGTAGAACACATCAACGAAACTAGAAGCTGGTTTTTTGAAAGAACCAATAAGACTGATAAACTATTGGCCAAACTAATCCAAAATAAAAGAGAGAGGACCCAAATTAATAAAATTATGAGTGAAAGGGGAGAGATCATGACTATCACCAAGGAAATAGAAACAATCATCAGAAATTATTATCAACAGCTATATGCCAATAAGTTAAGCAACCTAGATAAAATGGATGCATTCCTGGAAAGCTGTAAACTTCCAAAACTGAATCAGGAAGAAATTGACAACCTGAATGGACAAGTATCTGGTAATGAGATTGAACCAGTGATCAAAAACCTCCCAAAAAACAAGAGCCCAGAACCTGATGGATTCCCTGGAGAATTCTACCAAACATTCAAAGAAGAAATAATACCTATTCTCCTGAAGTATTCTCCTGTTTCAAAAAATAGAAACAGAAGGAAAACTTCCAGACTCTTTTTATGAAGCCAGCATCACCCTGATCCTCAAATTGGGCAAAGACCCCACCAAAAAGGAGAACTTCAGACCAATATCCCTGAGGAATATGGATGCCAAGATTCTCAACAAGATCCTAGCTAATAGGATCCAACAGTACATTAAAAAGATTACCCACCATGACCAGGTGGGATTTATCCATGGGATGCAAGGGTGGTTCAACATTCACAAATCAATCAATGTGATAGAACAAATCAATAAGAGAAGAGAGAAGAAGCATATCCTCCTCCCAATAGTTGCAGAAAAAGCATTTGACAAGATACAGCATCTGTTCCTGATTAAAACCCTTCAAAGTATAGGGATAGAGGGAATATTCCTCAACTTCATAAAATCTATCTATGAAAAAACCCGCAGCGAATATCATTCTCAATGGGGAAAAGCTGACAGCCTTCCCTTTGAGATCAAGAACACGACAAGAATGTCCACTCTCGCCACCGTTATTCAACACAGTACTAGAAGTTCTAGCAACAGCAATCAGACAACAAGAAGATATAAAAGGAATTCAAATTGGCAGTGAAGAAGTCAAGCTCTCTCTCTTCACAGATGACATGATACTTTATATGGAAAACCCAAAAGACTCCACGCCCAAACTACTAGAACTCATACAGCAATTCAGTAATGTGGCAGGATACAAAATCAATGTACAGAAATCAGTTGCTTTCTTATACACTAACAATGAAAATATAGAAAGGGAAATGAGAGAATTGATTCCATTTACTATAGCACAAAGAACCATAAGATACCTGGGAATAAACCTAACCAAAGAGGTAAAGGATATGTACTCAAAGAACTACAGAACACTCGTGAAAGAAATTGAAGAAGACACAAAAAGATGGAAGAGCATTCCATGCTCATGGATGGGAAGAATAAACATTGTTAAAATGTCTATAGTGCCTAGGGCCATCAATACTTTCAATGCCATCCCAATCAAAATTCCACTGGCATTTTTTAAAGAGCTGGAACAAATAATCCTAAAATTTATATGGAACCAAAAGAGATCCTGAATTGCTAAGGAAATGTTGAAAAAGAAAAACAAAACTGGGAGCATCATGTTGCTTGATTTCAAGCTTTACTACAAACAGTGATCACCAAGACAACATGGTACTGGTATGAAAACAGACATACAGACTAGTGGAACAGAGTAGAGAGCCCAGATATGGACCCTCAACTCTATGGTCAAATAATCTTTGACAAAGCAGGAAAAAACATACAGTGGAAAAAGAAATTTCCTTCAATAAATGGTGATGGGAAAATTGAACAGCTATGTGTAGAAGAATGAAACTCGACTATTCTCCTACACCACATACAAAGATAAACTCAAAATGAATAAAAGACCTCAATGTGAGGCAGGAATCTATCAAAATCCTAAAGGAGAACATAGGCAGTAACCACTTCGACATCAGCCACAGCAACTTCTTTCAAGATATGTCTCCAAAGGCAAAGGAAACAAAAGCGAAAATGAACTTTTGGGACTTCATCAAGATCAAAAGCTTCTGCACAGCAAAGGAAAGAGTCAACAAAACAAAGAGGCAACCCACGGAATGTGAGAAGATATTTGCAAATGACACTATAGACAAAGGGCTGATATCCAAGATCTATAAAGAACTCCTCAAACTCAACACACACAAAACAGATAATCATGTCAAAAAATGGGCAGAAGACATAAACAGACACTTCCCCAAAGAAGACATACAAATGGCTAACAAAGACCTGGAAAAATGTTCATCATCATTAGCCACCGGGGAGATTCAAACCCAAACCACATTGAGATACCACCTTACACCAGTTAGAATGGCTAAAATTAACAAGACAGTAAACAACAAGTGTTGGAGAGGATGTGGAGAAAGGGGAACCCTCTTACACTATTGGTGGGAATCCAAGTTGGTGCAGGCACTTTGGAAAACAGTGTGGAGATTCCTTAAGAAATTAAAAATAGAGCTCCCCTATGACCCTGCAATTGCACTACTGGGTATTTACCCCAAAGATACAGATATAGTAAAAAGAAGGGCCATCTGTACCCCAATGTTCATAGCAACAATGGCCACAGTTGCCAAACTGTGGAAAGAACCAAGATGCCCTTCAACAGATGAATGGATAAAGAAGATATGGTCCATACCTCCATCAGAAAGGATGAATACCCAACTTTTGTATCCACATGGACAGGACTGGAAGAGATTATGCTGAGTGAAATAAGTCAAGCAGAGAGAGTCAATTATTATATAGTTTCACTTACTTGTGGAGCATAAGGAATAACAGGGAGGACATTGGGAGATGGAGAGGAAAAGTGAGTTGGGGGAAATCAGAGGGGGAGACAAACTATGAGAGACTGTGGACTCTGAGAAACAAACTGAGGGTTTTGGAGGGGGATGGTGGGGTGAGCCTGGTGGTGGGTATTATGGAGGGCATGTATTGCATGGAGCACTGGGTGTGGTGCATAAACAATGAATTTTGGAACACTGAAAAAAATAAAATTAAATTAAAAAAAAGAATGAAAAGAAAAAAAGAAGACATGTTTTTACAAGATTTCTTTTGTTATATATAGTAAGTGATATATTTATAAACTATGTTCACACAATGAGAATAGGCCTGTTAGGTTGGAATTATTGATGATCATGTGTAGTCTGTGATTATTTTTTAGTTTGCAAACTAAATTGAAAAATTTAGTTTTTCAATTAAGTGAATGAAAAATTAAGAAGAAAAACATTCTATTTTATTTATTTTTAAAGATTTTATTTATTTATTTGAGAGAGCGAGAGAGAGAGAGAGAATGCACACACAACAGGGGGAGGGGCAGGGGAAGAGAAAGAAGCAAGCTCTGCGAGGCAGGGCTTATCCCAAGACTCTGGGATCACAACCTGAATCAAAGGCAGACAACAAATTGAGCCACCCAGGAGCCCCAAAGAAAAACAATTTTAGAGCAGGGATTCCTTAGTCAATGACAAAGTTTTCACTAATCAGTTACAGAGTTTTCACTGGTGTTCATAGCAAAATGAAAGAAAAAAGAACATAGAAAGTTTTAAAATTTTAATTTATTTATTTTTAAAGATTTCATTTATTTATTTGAGAGAGAGAGAGAGATAGCAAGAGAGAGCACGAGGGGGAGGTGGAGAGAGGGAGAGAGAGAAGCAGACTCCCCACCGAGCAAGGAGCCCAAAGCGGGCATAATCCCAGGACCCTGGGATCATGACCTGAGCCAAAGGTAGACACTTAACTGACTGAGCCACGCAGGCACTCTAGGTTTTTTTTTTTTTAAGCTACATTATTTAGAAATTATGTCCTATGTGGTTTAAAATGTGCTTCCTTTTATGAAATAGTATCATAGTAGATAGTGTTAGTTTGCAAGGGCTGCTATAACAAAATACTACAGATTGGGTGGTTTAAATAATGTTTCTCACAGTTCTGGAGGCTAAAAATCCAAGACCAAGGTATCTGCAGGTTTTTATTTTATTTTATTTTATTTAAGATTTTATTTATTTATTTGAAAGACAGAGATCACAAATAGGCAGAAAGGCAGACAGAGAGAGAGGAGGAAGCAGGCTCCCTGCTGAGCAGAGAGCCCAATTCGGGGCTCTATCCCAGGACCCTGGGATCATGACCCTAGCCAAAGGCAGAGGCTTTAACCCACTGAGCCACCCAGGTGCCCCGGTATCTGCAGGCTTTTTTTTTTTTTTTTTTTTTAAGATTTTATTTATTTATTTGACAGAGAGAGATCACAAGTAGACAGAGAGGCAGGAGGAGAGAGAGAGGGAAGCAGGCTCCCTGCTGAGCAGAGAGCCCGATGCGGGACTCGATCCCAGAACCCTGAGATCATGACCTGAGCCGAAGGCAGCAGCTTAACCCACTGAGCCACCCAGGTGCCCTATCTGCAGGTTTTTAAAAAATTTGTTTGTTTGCTTGTTTTTTGAGATTTTATTGTGAGAGAGCACAATTAGGGGAGTGGCATGCGGAGGGAGAGGGAGAAGCAGGCTACCTGCTCAGCAGAGAGCCTGATGCTGGACTCCATCCCAGGACCCTGGGATCATGACCTGAGCTGAAGGCAGATGTTTAACCGACTGAGCCACCCAAAGGTCCCTGCAGGCTTGTTCTTTTTTCTGAGCCCTCTCTTCCTGGCTTGCTGCCTTCTCAGTGTGTCCTCACATGACCTTTCTGTGTGCACAAACACCCCTGGTATTTCTGCCTCCTCTTATGAGGATGGCAGTCATATTGGATTAGGGTCCCACTCTAACAGCTTCCTTTGAACACATTCACCTCTTTAAAGATCTTATTTCCAAATAAGGTTACATTCTAAGGTGAGGAGGATTAGGACTTCAACATACGAGTTTTGGGGGTATACAATTTAGTCCATAACATGGATGAAAACTTTTTCCTTTTTCTTGGATGAAACTTTCTTTTTTAAACAAATACAATTTTGTTTTTGTTCCCTTAATTTTATTTGAATTTTTACCTTTTTGTCAAATAAAAAAATCAAAGCCAGCTGTTTAGATAATTATTTCTATTAAAATTTTATCACTTCAGTAAAATGTGATTTGGCATTGTTACCATATCTGCAAATTTTTGCTTCAAAATTGAAACAAAGTAATTTTTTAAGGCGTGTTTTAAATTTTATTGGAAAATAAAATGTTTATTCAAAGAACATTAAAAGACTAAGGACCGGGGGTGCCTGGGTTGGCTCAGTTGTTTAAGCAACTGACTCTTGATTTTGGCTCAGGTCATGATCTCAGGGTTGTAGGATTGAGGCCTGCACTGGACTCTTTGCTGGGGGCTGGAGACTGCTTACAATTTTCCCTCTTCCTCTGCCCTTCCCCTCTCGCTTAAAAAAAAAAAAAAAAAAAAAAAGACAAGGGACCTGTGTGGGAGTTGGTGTGAGGAGAAATAAATCTCAAGCTCAACCGGGCTGGACATGGGGCTCTTCTCCTGAGAGTGGGGGGTCTCAGGGGAGGCCTGGTTGGGGGACCATTGGGTCTGGTGGAAGGTCAGGAAACAGTCAGAGAGCACCAGGCCACAGTGCGCAACTGGGGCCAGCGGTGGAGGTCAGCCTCTGCAGCCTCAGCAGCTCACCAGATACATCCTTGGGGTGAAGAAATAAAAATAGACCACGTTAAGTTAATAAAATGAACTTTTGGGCTACAGTTGCCCGTCATAGGGCTTGTGTGGCCCAGGTGAGCCCTCAAACAAATACTAGACTGAATAAGGGAATTTTTGAATCTAAGAATCAGGGTTTTAATTTTTCCCCCCTGTTTTCCACCAGACTGATTTACAGCACAGATGACTTTGAGCACTTGTCGAGGGGGCAAACCGCTCCCACTCCTGCAGTCCACTTCGTTTTTATTAAGGATGCACTTCCCAATTGTTGACAAGATTGAGACCAGCTCTTGTTTACTCTTCTCTCCCATGATGGCCTGAAACCTCCAAGTAAGAAATGAGAAATAGCTCCACTAGAATGTGGGTTTATGATGGGTCACGCTCGATATAGCACTTCCTGTACTTGCTCCCTTGTAAGTTAGCAGGACACCTTTTATTCTTAAACACTTACATACTTTCCTGAAACCAAAGTTTATAAAGGGAGGGAACTGTGCTTTCATAATATAGTTTTTCTCGTTGAATGAAAAGTAAGGCGAAACCTGGTCAAGTTTTCTTCAATAATTTGTTTGAATTCTCCAGTGTGTCTAGAAACTATGGTCACGTGTATGTACAACAGCACATTTTCAAAGCCATTTATTTTTGGGTTATGGCTTAACTTCATGACATAGCAAACTGATGATGAAAAGATAATTTTATTATTGAGTTTTTTTTTAAAAGATTTTATGTATTTATTTGAAAGAGAGAGCATGAGCAGGGAGAATGTCAGAGGGAGAAACAGACTCCCCGTGGAGCTGGGAGCCCAATGCGGGACTCGATTCTCGGACTCCGGGATCATGACCTGAGCCAAAGGCAGTTGCTCAACCAACTGAGCCACCCAGGTGCCCTATTATTGAGTTTTTTTTAAAAATATTTTATTTATTTATTTGACAGACAGAGATCACAAGTAGGCAGAGAGGCAGGCAGAGAGAGAGGAGGAAGCAGGCTCCCTGCTGAGCAGAGAGCCTGATGTGGGGCTCGATCACAGGACCCTGGGATCATGACCTGAGCCGAAAGCAGAGGCTTTAACCCACTGAGCCACCCAGGCACCCCTATTATTGAGTTCTTAAGTCAGATCTAAATGATGAAGATAATTTGATTCTCTCATATTTGATATTGAATGATACTGAATGAATGAGTGAATGATAATGAACAAGACACATTTCTTTAAAACATTATTATGTGATATCGTGCTAGCATTTGTATAAGATATAAAAATGCTTAAGTCATGTTTGTGTTCTCAAGTAGCTAATAATCTAGTGAAATAAGACAGGCACATGAATGTCTTATAGTTAACAGAAGCATATCAAATTAGCTTAAAGAATGTAATGTGTTTAGAATATTCCTGGCACATAGTAAGCCCTGTGTGTTAGTTACTATTCCTACTATATTATTAAGTAGGTATGCTCTAAGGACTGAGCCAGTCAGGCACCCTGTTACTGTAACAAATAATAACAGAAGTGTGGCCTCTGTTCCCTGGACCACTCCTCTATCTCAGAAGCATCATTTCTTGCATGTCTCTTCTTGGATATCTTGTGCATTTACACACATACATGTATTTCTTTTATTTTTTATTTTTTTTAGATTTTATTTATTTGACTCAGAAACAAACTAAGGGTTTTGGAGGGGGTGTGGGGGTGAGGTGAACCTGGTGGTGGTTATTAAGGAGGGCACGTATTATGTGAAGCACTGGGTATGGTGCATAAACAATGAATTTTGGAACACTGAAAAAAATTTAAAAAATTTTTATTTATTTGAGAGAGAGAGAGCGAGAGAGCACACAAGCAGTGGGGAGGGGCAGAGGGAGAGAGAGAGGCGGACTCCCTTTTGAAGGGGGAGCCTGACTCAGCGCTCGATCCCAGGACGCCGGGGTCATGACTTGAGCCGAAGGCAGACGCTTAACCGACTGAGGCACCCAGCACGCCTGTATTTCTCTTCTTTACACACATGGTAGCGTACTATTTACAGTGCTGCGCACCTTCCATTTTTTCAGTTGCTGTATCTTGGAGCTTTTTCCTTTTTAGTGCATTAGTGTTAACTTGTTCTTTGTAGGTGCTTTATAACATTCCATGGTGTGGATGAACCACACAGTTTATTTTACTTGTCCTCTATTCTATTTGATGCCTTTCAAGGTTATTTACTTTTTTTTTAAATCACAAATAACACTACAATGAATAGCTTTGCACATAATATTTCTTGCATGTGAAGTACACTTGTAGGGTAAAAAGCTAGCACCGGAATGGATCAAAGAGTACTTATGTCCATTTAGGATTTGATTACCATTAAACAAACAGCTGATGCAATTTGGCAAGTTTTAAAGATCTTAGGGTCATTGGATTGGAAAACCCAGAAAATAGTGTTTGTTCATTGGGATTGTTGCCTGCAGGGGTTTTTTTTTGTTTGTTTGTTTTTTGTTTTTTTGCTTTTTAAATCTAGGCAGTATTTGTTGAGTAACTCAGCTTGAAGCACTGTGTTTATGGAACAATTTACCCATCACCTTCCCAGACCCCTGATACCAGGGGGTGACCAAGATATAAAACAATAATAAAACCAGAGTCCACTTTTCTTCCAGTAACTTCTCACGGAGCCAGGAGGAGAACAGAATGTTTTATCAGTGTTAAAGCTTCCTGCTTTCTGGGTGTCCTGAGATGCTGAAATGTAATTCTGAAATATTGCTGCTCCTTTAAGCAATAGGCAACTCAACAGAGCAACTCTGAAAAACCCAGACAGAATCCACAATTTCCTGGGATCCTGAACAGTTTCCAGTCCTGAGTGAATAAAGCCCTGCCTGTCAAAAATATGTCCCTGGATGAGCAAATTAGAAATGCAAAAAGACTTGTAGCTATTTCTTGTAAAAAGCGAGCTGGATAAGGGGAAGATAACATTGTTTTCCTGCTTATGAATTTTCATATCCTTTCTGGGCCCAGATCTGATGGTGGTTACGAGATCAATCACAGCAGCAAGTGCCAACGACTAATGCAGTTACGAGAGGGGTCTTTAATTTCCTGGAGGCAAACACCGTTACCCACCACCTCCACAGTGAGGACAAGGAGATGCCAGGACCACTGGGGAGTCAGTGATGGAAGAAATTATAAAACTGATGCAATTACTGAGAAAATGATGAAATGTGTCACAATGAAAGGCTTCAGTTCCCTTCAATTTCAGGTTTTGTGATATGCATCAGTGTGGCTGTGTCTGCAGCATTATTACTTCTCAGTTGCCTATGTCATCTCACCCTCATTGAGAGAGAAAATTCTGCAGCAGGCAGCTCATTCTCATCCTTTCTCCTCCCATCCAGGGTCTTTCATTTCTTTGTTTTCGCTTGGAGAGTTTCTTGTATTAATTAGCTGCCCCACGTGAATGTTTTCATAGTGGAAGCTAGTTTAGGTTTATGGAGATCAAGGTCTTTCTCTTGTTCTAACGTGTGGGATTTAGGGAAAATCACTTGAGCTCTCAGATCCAGTTTCTTCTACCTGTGGCTGGAATCTCTCCTTTTCTCTGCCCATGACCAGGTCTAGAGCTGGCCTGCTTCGGGCCTCCACTGGCGCCATAGGTGTGGGCCCGAGAGGGAGTGTGTGGTTTAGAAGTCGAGGACTAGTGAGGACAGGGAAAGCAGAGATAGAGGATGTATCTTCTCCATCCTTCTGATAACTCGTTCTTCCTTGCTTTTTTTTTTTTTTTAAGATTTTATTTTTTATTTGTGAGAGAGCATGAGCAGTGGGGAGGGGTGGAGAGGGGGAGAGATTGAGAGAGAGAAGCAGACTCCTGCTGAGCAGGGATCACCTGGGCAGATGAGGACAAGAGAGTCCGTCAGGGTGGGGGATGTGTAGAGGGAAGAGTGATGTGTCTCCACCAGCAGCAGCCAGCTAAAAATTCTGGTTTAGAAATTCCATTACTGCTTAAACAATAAAAATGTGACACTCAAAAATTTAGAAATAAGGACATCTAGGTGGCTCAGTCAGTTGGGCATCTGCCTTCACTCAGGTCATGATCCCAGAGTCCCAAATCGGGCTCCTCGCTCAGCGGGGAGTCTGCTTCTCCGCTCCCCATTTGTGCTCTCTTTCTCTCTCTCTGACAAATTAATAAGTACAATATTTTAAAAAAAATTTTAGAAATAAAACCTGATGTGGGAGAAAAAAATGCAGATGTGAAGGTTGTTCATCAGATAATACTTAAAGAGAAGTGATTGGCTATATGGCCTGAGGCAAGTTCTTTACTTTTATTTCTTTGAGCCCATTTCCTCTCTTATAAAATGAGAAGACATAAAACTCATTGTACCAGGAAGTGAAATGAACCCAGGAAAATTGTGAACCCAAACCAGACTGTTCTGGTTTTAATTTTCCTCTTCTGGTCTAAAGTCAAGGAATCAGGGATCTATGCATCAAGGCAAGGACACGACACTGGCAGACATCCACAGTGATTTCATCCTTGGTGAAAATATGTGGTTAAGAGGTATCTCTGCAGAGAGGACTTAACCATCAGTATCACCTTGGGCAAGTTCACTAACGTCCTTGTGCCTCAGTTTCCTTATCAGTAAAATGGGATAGTAAATACCTTGATGTAGGACACAAATATTAACTATTAAAAATATTAACTATTAATAGTAGCCATTGGGAAAGAAAATCAGAGAGTGACTAAAACTTTTTTTTCCAGCACCTTCCCAAACTCCAGCATCACTCAGGAACTTCATACAAAGGCAAATTGCGGGAGACCTACTTAGTTCTACTGAATTAGAATCCATGAGGGATAAGGCCCAGGACTCTGAAACCTCTCTGGAATCTCTATGGGATCCTTATGGATGCTGAAGTTTGAACAATACTATTTTAGAATTTTGCTCCCCAAAGTGTGGTCTAAAGCCCAGAATCATCAGCATCACCTGGGAACTTATTAGACATGAATCCAGAGCCCCAGTCTGATATGTTAAATTGCAATCTGCGTTTTAACAAGATCCCCAGGTATTTCTATGCATGTTAAATCTTGAGAAGCACTGCCCTAGAACTGTATCTCTGATACAGTAGCCACTATCCTTAGGTGGCTCTTACAATGAAAATTAAATTAGTTAAAATGAAATAATATTAGAGATGCAGTTCATTAGTCACACTAGCCATGTTTCACATGGTCAGCTGCTACATGTGGCTAGTGGTTATTATTGGGCAGTATAGATCACAGAACTTTTCTATCATCTTAGGAAGTTCTATTGGACCGTGCAGCTCTAGAATAATTATTACAGGTTTTTTGTTTGTTTGTTTGTTTTTTTGTTTTTTGTTTTTTGTAGGCACAGAGCATCTAGATGGAGCAAATTGCCTGGGATAAGGATAAGGATGACAAACTAATGTTTGAAAAAGCCAGGCAGGTGAAGTAAATGAGTGAAGTATGTCAATTATAAGAGAACAATGAACATAAGCACAGTGGTCAGTGGCCAGTGATACTCAACCTCTGTGCTGGGATTACTGTCAGGAGTACTGGGGACTCTGTAAACTGGGAAAGCAGGTTCCAGCCAACAGTTACCATGGAAGAGGTTAGGCTCCGGCTACCCTAGACAGTTTTATTTTTGTTTAAGGAGTTCGAAATCTGGATTTTTATGTGGATCTTAAATTTTGATTACTAAACAAACACCTGATTCAGTATTACCAAACACCTGATTTGACCTTGGTGTTGTGGCCTGAAAATCAAGCTGTGTGGTTCTGCCTTGCCAAGATCAATTGTTTGCCTTATGTATATCTTCCTTTATTGTCTCTATTATTTCTTCTCTTCTTTTGATTCCATCTTTGCTTTCTCTTTCCTTTTGTTCTTTTCTCTCTCATCCTCTAATTGTCCTTTCCTTTGGTAAGCATTTGTTGAATGCTCTGTGCTGGGAACTGAGGATACAAAGATGAACCAACACTGTCTCTCTGCCTCAGACAGCCCCATGCTTAGTGGGATACTCAGACATGAGTTGAGCAAAAGATAGTGTAATTTGTGGGATGCCATAGTAGTGGTGTGTCCAAAGCCCTGCAGAGTGGTAAATAAAGGAATAAATCAACTTTGACATGGGAGAGGTCAGAGAGGTCTTCACATGTGTGTAGACATATGAGTTGGGTTTTGAAGGATGTGCAGGAGTTCTACACGGTGAGGAGCTGAGATAGGAGTGGGAGAGAGTATTTTTTAGTGGGAGGAGCACCTTGGAGACTTGACAATGCATGGTGTGTTTGGAAAGAGAAAACTTCTGGGTAGCTGATGTATAAGGTATAAAAAGTTATTTACCAGACTTCCCTGTTCTCACAGTCTGTCGGGTAGCCCCTTCCTACCACCATTTGGGCCACTTGCCCCTACCCTCATGCTCTTCTTACCACAATCTTGTGTACCCTGGATCTAAATCTTCCTTTTGAATCTCCTCCCACTCCCTACTATCTTTTCATTCCTTCTACACCCCTGCCTAGATCTCCCTCCATCCATTTAAAATTCAGAGTTCCCTTTATATATTCAAAATCATCCAGTGCTCAACTAATCAGAGGGAGAATAAAGATGCTGAGATTGTTAACCCACCTCTTAGGAAGGTAGTTTAAATGTCAATGACTCTGAGAAACTTATTTGAATCCTGATTCAAACTTAGTGTTGAAAAACACTGAGAAAATTTGTGAGATGATTGGAAATTTGAACACTAACTGGATATTAATAATTGATATTTTTAGGTATGATAATGATATTATGGTTGTGCTAAAATAAGTCCTTATTTTTAGAGATGCATCAGATATTTATGGATGAAATGATAAGAAGTCTGAAGTTTGCTTGAAAATAATATAGGAGGAGAGAGAGTGGATGAGGTTCAGATGAGACAAGACTGGCTGTGTATTTATAATTGTTGAACCCAGGAAATAGCTACATAGGGTTCATTACACTAAACTCTATTTCTGCATATGTTTGCATATATATTATGTTTGAAATACTGCATGTTGTTGGTTGAATTGAGTCCTTCAAAAAGATGTGTTAGGGGCGCCTGTGTGGCTCAGTCGTTAATCGTCTGCCTTCAGCTCAGGTCATGATCCCAGGGTCCTGGGATGGAGCCCTGCCTCCAGCTCCCTGCTCAGTGGGAAGCCTGTTTCTCCCTCTCCCATTAATCTGTTTGTGTTCCCTCTCTCGCTGTGTCTCTTTCCGTCAAATAAATAAAATCTGTAAAAACAAAACCCCAAAAAACCCACAAAAAGATGTGTGAAAGTCTTAACTCTTAGAACATCTGAATGTAACCTTATTTGGAAAATAGGGACTTTCCACATGATATCAAGCTAAAATGATAGGGTTGGTCCTAATCCAATATGATTGGTGTATTTTTATAAGGAGAGGAAAACTTACATGGTCAATATTTGACAAGGAAGCCATGAGTACTCAATGGGGAAAGGAGTAATTCTTAATAATCGGTGTTGGGAAAACTGGATGACTGCATGCAGAAGAATGAAATGATATCTCTGTCTTACACACTCACAAAAATGAACTCGAAATAAATTAAAGATTTAAACATAAGATATTTAAATTTTTTTTAAAAATTTATTTATTTGTTAGAGAGAGAGGGAGCAAGCACAGGCAGACAGAGTGGTAGGCAGAGGCAGAGGGAGAAGCAGGCTCCCCGCGGAGCAAGGAGCCCGATGTGGGACTCGATCCCAGGACGCCGGAATCATGACCTGAGCCGAAGGCAGCTGCTTAACCAACCGAGCCACCCAGGCGTCCCATAAACATAAGATCTTTAAATTAAAGATTTAAACATAAGATCTTTAAACAAAAGAGAATATAGGAAGAAAACTCCTTAACATTGGTCTTGGCAATGATTTTTTTGGATAGGACACCAAACATAGGCAACAGAGCCAAAAATAATAACTGGAACTATATCAAACTAAAAAGGTTCTGCTCAGCAAAAGAATCAATAAAATGAAAATATGACCTACAGAATGGGAGAAAATACTTGCAAGTTAATTCCTAATCGTGAGTTAATATTCGAAATATATAAAGAACTCATACAACTCAATAGCAAAAACTCAAATAATCCCTTTTTAAAATAAAGATTTTATTTATTTATTTATTTGTCAGAGGGAGAGAGAGAACACATAGCAAAAACTCAAATAATCCTTTTTTAAAATAAAGATTTTACTTATTTATTTATTTGTCAGAGAGAGAGAGAGAACACGAGGGGCGGGGGTGAGCTGCAGATAGAGGAAGAAGAGAAGTAGGCTCCTTGCTGAGCAACGAGCCCGATTAGTGACTTGATCCCAGGACTCTGGGATCATGACCTGAGCCAAGGGCATACGCTTAACTGACTAAGCCACCCAGGTGTCCCAACACAAATAATCCTATGAAAAATGGGCAGGGGAACTGAATAGACAGTTTTTCAAATAAGACATATAAATGGCCAATAGGTAACATGAAAAATTGTGCAACATCACTAACCATTAGGGAAATGCAAATTAAAAACCACAATGAAATACCACCTCACACCCATGATAAAAGGGTTATCATCAAAAAGATAATATAGTAACAAGTGGTGAGGCTGTGGATAAAAGGGAACTCATGTATTGTTGGTGGGAAGCTAAATTGGTACAGCACTATGGAAAACAGTACAGGGCTTCCTCAAGAAATTAAGAATAAAACTACCAGGGCATTTGGGTGGCTCAGTCAGGTAAGTGTCTGCTCTTGATTTCGGCTCAGGTCATGATCTCAGGGTCATGAGATTGAGCCCCAAGTCAGGGTCTGCCCTGGGCACAGAGCCTGCTTGAGATTCTCCATGTGCACTTCCTACACCCCACCCTGCTCACATGCACACTCTCTTTCTTGCTCAGAAAATAAATAAACAAACAAATAAATAAATACAATAAAATAACACAAAACTACCATATGATCCAGCAACCCCCTCCTTCTGAATATATATCCAAAGGAAATGGAAACAACATCTCAAAGAGATATCTGCACTCCTATGTTTATTTATTTTTTTATTTAATTATTTTTATTAACATATAATGTATTATTATTAATATATAATGTATTATTATTAACATAAAATGTATTATTTGCCCCAGGGTAGAGGTCTGTGAATCATCAGGCTTACACATTTCACAGTACTCACCATAGCATATACCCTCCCCAATGTCCATAACCCAACCACCCTCTCCCTACCCCTCTTCCCCCAGCAACCCTCAGTTTGTTTTGTGAGATTAAGAGTCTCTTATGGTTTGTCTCCCTCCAGATCCCATCTTGTTTCATTTTTTCCTTCCCTACCTCCTGCCCTGCCTCACAAGTTCCTCATATCAGAGAGATCATATGATAATTGTCTTTCTCTGTTTGACTTATTTTGCTCAGCATAATACCCTCTAGTTCCATCCACGTTGTTGCAAATGGCAAGATATCGTTTCTTTTGATGGCTGCATAGTATTCCATTATGTGTGTATATATTTTATATATATATATATATATTTACACACATAATGGAATACTATGCATATATATACACATATGTATATATACACGTGTATATATACACATATATGTGTATATATACACATATGTACATACATATATGTGTGTGTATATATATATATATATACACCACATCTTCTTTATTCATTCATCTGTTGATGGACATCTAGGCTCTTTCCATAGTTTGGCTATTGTGAGCATTGCTGCTATAAACATTTGGGTGCATGTGCCCCTTCAGATCACTACATTTGTATCTTTATGCACTCCTATGTTTATTGCAACATTATTCACAACAGCCAAGATATGGAAACAACCTGTCTGTCAACAGATGACTGGAAAAAGAAGTTATGATACACATAACACAAACACAGGCACACACACATGCACACCCATGCACACACATGGGAATATTATTCAGCCATAAAAGCGAAGGAAATCCTGCCATTTACAACAACATGGATGAAACTTGAGGGTATTATGCTAAGTTAAATAAGTCAGACAAAGAAAGACAAATACTGTATGATATAATTCATATGTGGAATCCAAAAAAGCTGAACTCATAGAAACAGAGTAGAATAGCATTTACCAGGGGCTGGGGGTGGGGGTGGGGGAAATGGGATGTTGGTCACAAGGTACAAACTTCCAGTTATGAGACAAATAAGTTCGGGGGACTCTAATACATAGTCGGTAATTATAGTTAATAATACTGTATTGCATACTTGACGGTTGTTAAGAGAGTAGATCTTCAAGGTTCTCATCACAAAAAAGAAATGGCAATTACGTGACGTGATGGAGGTGTTAGCCAACACCACTGGCGGTAATCATTTTGCAACATACAGGTGTAAGATATCAACAAATTGTATACCTTAACTTTATGCAATGTTGTATGTCAATTACATGTTCATAAAGATGGGAAGAAAGAGGGGGGTTTGGACAGAGACACACAGGGGGATGCCTTGTGACTGGCAGAAGCAGAGCCTGGAGTGATACAGGGGCAAGCCAAGGAATGTCAAGGATTTGATGGCCAACACCAGAAGCTAGGAAGAAGCAAGGAAGAATTCCCCTTTCTAGCCTTTGGATGGAA
The DNA here is from genome assembly GCF_963455335.1 of Martes martes. Classification (NCBI taxonomy): domain Eukaryota; kingdom Metazoa; phylum Chordata; class Mammalia; order Carnivora; family Mustelidae; genus Martes; species Martes martes. Next base: position 57,752,419 of record NC_137902.1, read on the forward strand.
CATGATCCAGCCTACACCCTGATTTCTAGCCTCCAAAACTGTGGGGGAATAAATTTTTGTTAGGACAAGTCACCCAACTTGTGATTCTTTGTTATGACAGTCTATGGAAACTAATAAAAAATTAAAATAATAAATATCACCTATTTCCCTCTTTTAAACTCTCCCCCACCCTCTTCTATCACATCTTAATCTAAACACCTTCACTCTTTTTCCACCTTGGGCACAAGGTGGAAAAAGGGCACATTCTCCTTTGAATAAGGAGAATGACTCAGAACTAAAAGTCTGAGCGTGAGGTTGAGATGGAAGTAAGGAAGGAGGAGTTTTCAGAAAATTAAGCAAAGGCATAAACTACCTCAGAAATCTATGTTGGTTCATCAGGACCTGTGCATGCCCCAAATAAGCCATGTCCCTCTGGGGGACGATTAGTTCCTTCTGCAGGCTATAAGACCTGTTTTTTGGTCTTGGCTATACCATTTTTTTAACTTGGAGACGTGGGGCAAACTGTTAAATTCAAAAGACTTATTTTCTTCTCAGTAAAGTGAGGGGCTTGGGTTACACCAGGAAACCTTCCTTGTCTACCTCACACTGGCTCAGGTGCTCCTTTTCCACCTGAACCAACCTGCTCCTACTGTACCAGGCATATCTCATTTGTCCCTGGTTACCATCTATCACTGCCACAGGATTGTGAGCTCCTTGAGGCAGGCACTGGATCCCCGTGCCAAATCCCTGGCTTCTCATTTAGTAGATGCACAACAGAAGTAGCCTGTCACAACAACACTGTATTTACGGTAAATCTGTACAAATGGGTGGTAGAGGGGTGCCTGGGTGGCTCAGTCGGTTAAGCGTCTTCCTTTCCGCTCAGGGTCCTGGGATCAAGCCCTGGTGGGGCTTCCTGCTCAGCAGGAAGTCTGCTTCTCCCATCCACTCTCCCCCTACCCCTGCTCCTGTGAGTGCTCTAAGTAAACAAATAAAATCTTAAAAAAAAAAAAAAAGTGTGGCAAAATTTCCCTTTCAGAGAGATACAGAAGAAGCCATTTGTCTGCATGTAACTATTTTAACTCTTTGGACTCTGCCAGGTCCCTCTCTTCCATATCCTCTTTGGGATCAGTGTTTGAAAGTCTCCCTCATCCTTTCTGTCCTTCCAGAGGCTCCACCTCACTGTGTTTGACATTAGAAATACATTTGGTACAATGCCCAAAACTGTGCTGAGGATAACTAACATGCTCGCCTGGGGTAGATTTTTTTTTTTTGGACTGTGTCAAAAGTTCCATGCTTTTTAGTGATGAGAGTTAAGCCTTACAATTGGTTTCAGAGAGGAAACAAGAAAGAGGCAGAGTACTATCGGTGTTTAACAAAGCCTTGGAAGAAGGATTTTTCTTTGCTCAAGGGAAGACATCAGAACTGCAGATATGCATGTACAGTTGAAGCCCTGAAGAAAAATGAGCCAGAAAAAGCACTTCAAACACATGCAGGTTGGTTTCTGCAGTGCGTATGGGATGAGGTTTTTTCCTTAGGAGTGTTTCCATTTCGGAAATAAGGAGAATTTTGTGATACAAAGTTACCATGTGAAGAATGTATAATCTGTTATACAGTGACTTTAGCAGAATGATACATTAAGACGACATTTTGGTGGACTGGTTTTACAAACTGCCTGGCTATTTCTCTATAAGGTGGTTTTTAGGATTGTTTTTACTCTACATTTCTATGCTTCTTTGAGTAGAATCTTTTCTATTCCACTTTCAAAATAATTCAGAGTATGTTCTACCCAGACTAAAAGTTGATGGGGGTTATGACAATGAAATGTAAAGATTTTTTCCTCCCAGCAATGTATTTGCATGGCCGCTAAGAAGTTTTCCTTCAAATCTTTAAGGTAGAGGCACCATTCCTCAGATGGCCACAAGATGGCAGCTTTGGGCTAATAGTAGTAGAAAGATCCATCCAAAAAGCATTCGCTAGTTGCTGTGATGGTGCAAAACGACTCAAGACCTGGTTGTTTCTTGGCCTCTCCATCTCCACAGTGTGCTTCCCAAGTTTTTTTTTTTTTTTTTTTTTTTAAAGATTTTATTTATTTATTTGTCAGAGAGAGAGGGAGAGAGAGCGAACGAGCACAGGCAGGCAGAGTGGCAGGTAGAGGCAGAGGGAGAAGCAGGCTCCCTGCTGAGCAAGGAGCCCGATGCGGGAAGGCAGCCGCTTAACCAACTGAGCCACCCAGACGTCCCGCTTCCCAAGTTTTATATAAGGCAGAATTCTGGCTATCTCTGTCCCTCAGACCCACTCTCTGCTGTCCTCAGCTGCAGAGGCTGACCAGTTGCATTTGGTCAACGGGGAGGCCCAGCCAGGGAGCAGAGCGGGGAGAAGAATGACGAGGTACAGTTACCCCCTTGCAGGATCACCTTGCACCACTTGTGTCCCCTAAAGGGAGGTCACTGCTCTTTTTTTCATTCTTCTGGGTCCCGGTGGCTGCTCCCTCCCCTCTTCGGAATGGTAAAAGCTTTTCTGTCCCTTGTGGTTTCCCTGTACCTTCTCTTTACCTTTGTAAATTGTTTATTAAACCCATATAGAAAAAACTCACATAGAATTGTCCTAAACTGAGTGTGCTTTCTGCTTCTTGCTGAGATAATGGCTGATACTATATTAACCATGTCTTTTTATTTTCTGCATTTCTGATGCTTTGACCAATGAAATCTTACTAAACCCCGAGAGACTTCTTCTCCTATGGCTAGCCAATTCCTAGAGACAGGAAACAATTCACCTGCTCTTGTGTCTCTTGTATGTGAACAAACCAACCCCGAGCCCACACCCCACCCCTTCCTTCATCAAGCTCTTACACTCAAGGCCACTATGCCCCTGCGGTAATCCGTGCTGGGGACAGGTACCAGACAAAAAGGGACAGCCCCTGGGCTTCAAACCAGCCAGCCTTAAACCTACTTGTCTTGACTCACTTGCTCCTTTCTGCAGAAACCAAAATAAAGACTCTACCCCAGGGATGCCTGGGTGGCTCAGTCAGTTAAGTGTCTGCCTTCGGCTCCAGTCATGATCTTAGGCCCTGGGATCAGGCCCCACATCAGGCTCTCTGCTCAGTGGGGAGCCTGCGTCTCTCTCTGCCTCCAGCTCTTCTGCTTGTGCTTGTTCTCTCTCTCTCTCTGACAAATAGATAAATAAAATCTTGAAGAAAAAAAAATTGCCTCTTTGGTGTGGCATGGCCCCTCCTCTTGGGAACTGTAACACGCTTTCTTTCAGTGGCAGTCTTCTGATCTGTGGACCTCCCCACACCTGAATAATAATAAAACCTACATTGTACTTATTTATTTATTTTTAAAAGATTTATTTATTTATTTATTTTTAAGTAGTCTCTACCCCCAACGTGGGGCTCAAACTCATAGCCCTGAAATCAAGAGTCCCATGCTTCACTGACTGAGCCAGCCAGGTACCCCTAAACCTACATTTTATTTTTTTTAATTTAAATTCAACTAGTCAACATATAGTATATCATTAGTTTCAGATGTGATGTCAGCAATTCATCAGTTGCATATAACACCCAGTGCTCACCACATCACATGCCCTCTTGAATGCCCATCACCCAATTACCCCATCAGCCCACCCACCACCCCTCCAGCAACACTGTTTGTTTTCTATAGCTAACAGTCTCTCACGGGTTGTCTCCCTTTCTGATTTCTTCCTATTCAGTTTCCCCTTCCTTCTCCTTTGATCCTCTGCACTATTTCTTATATTGCACATATGAGTGAAACCACATGATAATTGTCTTTCTTTGATTGACTTATTTTGCTCAGCATAATACCTTCCAGTTCCACCCATGTCGATAAAAATGGTAAGATTTCGGGTGCCTGGGTGGCTCAGTGGGTTGGAGCCTCTGCCTTCGGCTTGGGTCGTGATCTCGGGGTCCTGGGATAGAGTCCTACATTGGGCTCTCTGCTCGGTGGGGAGCCTGTTTCCTCCTCTCTCTCTCTCTGCCTGCCTCTCTGCCTACTTGTGATCTCTGTCTGTCAAATAAATAAATAATAAAAAAAACTCAAAAAAAAATAAAAAAAATGGTAAGATTTCATCCTTTTTGATGGCTAATATTCCATTCTTTATGTGGGCCACATCTCCTTTATCCATTCATCTGTTGATGGACATCTGGGCTCTTTCCACAGTTTGGCTATTGTGGACATTGCTGCTATGAACACTGGGGTACAGGTGCCCCTTTGAAAGCATTTTCAAATATGTGGAAAGCATAAGGGAACTGTCATATACTTAACTCTAAGAAAGGACATTGTATGGGAAGCATTTTCAACTAACATCTTCTTGCATGAAGATAGAAGCATAAAACATACATTTTAAAACAGATACAAGTGTTTTGATACTTTTATCATTTTTAGAAAGTGACTAGCTCTCCCCAGATCTGTGACATTATAGAAGAGTCGTAACTGGGAAGTGTTACAGCTGTGTGGTGGGGTTTAGCTGGAAAGATGAAAACCTCTATTCTAATTTTCTGGTGCCAAACATTCGCCCCAGTGAGAAATTCTCAAATGCTGTAGTAATAATAATAGATAATAAAACAGAGCCACTGAAAAATTGAAATATGAAGATATGGCCTAGTCAGCAACAGGCTGGATGTTTTGTAGAGAGAGTCTTGAGAAAAATGGTGAGAGGGTTTTTGTTTTTGTTTTTAAGTGAAGCTTAAAAAGCACTGGGGAGGGGGAAACAAAGAATAATTTAGAAAGACATACTACTTGAAGGTGGTATTGATATATTAATACATGTTAGAAAAGAGTGGCTCAGGAAGCATCAGTCTGCCTGAGCAGTGGTCATTTTTCAAGCCTGGATGAATGTAAACAAAAATCAAATTGTCACAAGTAGATCTGAACGATATATTGGCTAATTTCCATGGCAAAGGGAAGAACAAGAAAAGCAATAGATAAGAGGATGTATGAGGCTCTTTGCTTGCATTTTAGAAATAAATTCATTTCTAATGAGAATGCACAGCAAAGCAGTTGGGGACTGTGCTGTATTAATGTAGGTACTGAAAAAATTCAAGTCTTACATCTCACCCCTGGAATGTTCTTCAAGTAGAAGTAGTAACCGATTCATTAATAAAAAAAAATAAAAATAAAAAAATAAGTAGTAACCGAGAGTGTGTCCCATGGACCTCCCATCACTCTCTTGCCTTATAAATAACCTTTGTCATTCTGCAGGAAGTTTCCAGACCTGCATTCTTTGTAATCCAGTCTTTCCTGTCCTTTTTATGACCAGAGGCAGTGAGTACTACACCCAAAGAGCATTTGAGTCAGTAAGGGCTGTATTCACAGGAATTATTATTGAAGCATTTTGAATTGTTAATAAAAATTCATGAAGTCCAATAGTTTCTGGTAGAATATGGAGAGAAGGACAGAGAGAGGAAACAGAAGGTGGAAGAAGAGACTGTTTCCAAGAACTAACTCATTTGGGATGATATTTTTTTTTTTAAAGATTTTATTTATTTAGGGCACCTGGGTGACTCAGTGGGTTAAGCCTCTGCCTTCAGCTCAGGTCGTGATCCCAGGGTTCTGGGAGCGAGCCCCGCATCGGGCTCTCTGCTCAGCGGGAGCCTGCTTCCTCCTCTCTCTCTCTGCCTGCCTCTCTGCCTACTTGTGATCTCTCTCTGTCAAATAAATAAATAAAATCTTTTTTTTTTTTAAGATTTTGTTTCTTTGACAGAGAGAGAGATAGACAGACCAGGAACACACGCAGAGGTAGTGGGAGAGGGAGAAGCATGCCTCCCACAGAGCAGGGAGCCCGATGCAGGGGTCGATCCCAGGACCCTGAGCTGAAGGCAGACGCTTAATAGTTGAGCCACCCAGGTGCCCCTCATTTGGGGCATTCTTAGCCCTGGTTTTTCCCTAGAAATGGGATAGATTAGCAGAGGGGAGAATTTTTTTTTCTTTTTCTTTTTTCTTTCTAGGGCATTTGTTTATACTTTTATTTTATTTGTTATCCTTTTCATTTTTATTGAGGTTGGACCATATTTTTAGAACTGCTCAACCACTGATTTCTTGTGTCCAGTTCCTGATATCTGCACAAAGGACTGACTCTTCTCTTTCCATTCTGCATAACAGTGGATGACTGGGACTGAGATCCCTGTTTTCGAAAATGTCATGGATACAAGATTTTCTTTGAAGCATTTTTTTTTTTGTAAAATCAAAAGATTTGAAATAATTTTGATCGTCATAAATAGGGATTTGGTTAAATAAATCATGGTATTTTTATTCTGAGGCAGTGAGCTCTAGCTGCTGAGGGCATTTCAGTTAGCAGAGGCCATTTTTAACGAGAAAGCTTTTTCTACAGAAAGATGTGCAGGATATATTTTAAAATAACAAAATAAGGTTCAAGACATTTTGTGTAGTGTGCTAACATTTGTATAAAAGCTATGTATATTCTTGCATGTGCATAAAGAAAGAAAAGATGAGAAACTGGCCATTGGTGGTCAAGTAAGGAGATGTTGGTGGCAGGAGGACAGGGGGAGGAGGGACCCCTTATGATATTGAACCATGAGACTATCTTACCTATTCAATAAGCACGTTAATGGGATTTAATTAAAAATTGGGATGAATTGGAGTTGGAAGAAGGAATGCAACACAGGGTGGGAAATTATATTTGTAAAACCAATAATGAACTACAAAAGACATAAAAAAAAACCCACAAAAAAATCAGCCCAGCTAGGAGAGAATGTCAAAGTAATGACATGCCTCTGAGTGAAGGGCCTCATAAGGTTCTAAACACGTCCTTGGCCAGAGGAGCTCTGGGCGGCTTTGTGCATCAACTCCCAGGGAACTTGCTCAGTTCAGATAATCTAGTTCAGAGAGACAATGAAGCATAAAAAATTCCACTCCAGTAATGTGAATTAACAGCCTCTTTTGTTCCTGTCCAGGGGCTTCCTCAGGATGATCCCAGACACCTTTATGAAGGACCTGCTCTGGGTAAAGAGGAAGGGAAGTGAGAGCATGAGATCTCTTCCTCCGTTCCCCAGCAGTAAACCAGCTGTGACCTGTTCTGAGGGTTAAATGAGATAATGTATGTAAAGCACGTACCACAGTGCCTGGCCTATGGTTGGAGCTCAGAAAATGGCAGTTATTCCTGCACCATGAAGTTGGAGTAATAATTATTATCACTTAGTAGATAAGGAAATTAGGTCTCAGAGAGGTTAAGTCACCTGCCTGAAGTAACACAGCAAGAAAGGGAAGGAGCCTGGATTTGAAGTCTGGTGGCTCTGGGGTTCATTTCAGCAGCACATATACTGAAATTGGAATGAAACAGAGGAGATTAGCATGGACCCTGCACAAGGATGACACACAAATTCATGAAGCCTCGTGGCTCTGACTTCAAAGCCCTTGTTCTTCCCACTCCCTCAAGGTACTTCACAAATAAACCTGCCAATACGTATTCGAATCACATCCTAAGGTTCATGGTTTTGTTTGCAACAGCAGATACAGATAGAGCATTTATTTTTTTCAGAGCAGTAGCCTATGTTGCAAACTACAGAAAGAAGATCTGCACCCTATCAGTGTCTTTGGTGAGTGGAACATAAGAGCATAATGCATGGGAGAAGATTCTGGAAGGTTCTGGGCTCTTCTGATGTATTGAGATAAAATGATCTTAGAAAACATTCACTCCCAGTTTTGCCTTATGCATTTTTATTGACGTCTTTTCTTGGTATCTTCATGTTAATGGAAATCTCAAGATTTTATAGCTATGTTAACTAGTCTCTTAACAGTGTCGCAGTTAATCATATCTTAATATTATACTTGGAAAGACCTTTTTATTATACCGGGGTGAGTCCTCTGGCCACTGGGCCAAATCCAGCCTGCTACCTGCCCTTGGAAATAAAGTTTATTTGGAACATGATCACACTTATTTGTATATGGCTTTTTTCCATGCTGCAAAGACAGAGTTGAATAGTTACACAACAGAAACTACATGGCCTACAAAGTTAAAAATATTTACTAGCTGACCTTATATAGAAAGTTTGCCAATCTCTGCGCAAAAGTCATGTACAAAAAGTAAACATGAAAAAAAAAAAAGAAAAAAAAAAGTAAGCATGGCATTTCTGCGCCCCAACATCCTAACACACATTATTTCAAAACACTAAGTCTCTTTCCACTGATGTATGTGTCTTCACATCTGGAAGCTAAGTCCCTTTCACACAGACACCATCTCTGGGAATGACTTGTGTTGTCAGGTAAACTGTGTCTAAAGTTCACTCACTGAACAAATACTCTGAGCATCTTGTCTTAGATGAATATGAATATGTCTGGGAGGGAAACTTATTCCCTAAAAGTCTTTGGGGACAAATGTGGTGTAAAGGAACAAAGGACTCTAAGATCCCTCCCATGGGACCATGGGACTTAGGAGCTAACCAGGTTGGGGGTGTGGCCAACCTCAGTGCCCAAGTGAGCTTACCAACCCCTGACTCTTCTCTAACCTCAGGCAGCAGACAGTAGAAAGAGCATAAAGCCCACGCCACACGCCATGTTCTCTGTCCCTGGAGTCTTCTGAATGGCCTAGAGATGTCAAAGGAGACTGGCCTTGCTCTCTCAAGCCTCCCAAGCAGCTCAGTGCCAGACAAAAGCAGTGAAGGTAAATCTAAGTCTATCACATCCTGTCTTTAGGTCTCAGAGTCCAATCCCTGAAAGCATGTCCCCAGACCGAAGACAAACAAGTAGATATCGGGGAGAGTGGGAAGGAAGTGGAAATAACTTGTTTCCCGTGACACCTAGTCTATTAGCTTGGGTGAACTTGACGGATCAACTTCATGGAGACTGGGAAGGAAACTAGTCATTAGAAGAAGAGCTGAAGGCTTTAAGTTTTTCCAACAGTGTTTCAAATAGAACACGTCATCTGAAAATACCAATATCAGAACTTCTCTCTCTAACTCTGCAGGGGCTAAGACTTAGCTGTCTCTATTAGTTGTTTGCATTCTAGTCTGCAGCGAGGGCCTAAGATCCAGTGTTCTGGGGGATATGGCACACTGGAGAGCAAGATCTCCAAAAGTGGGCCTGGGGGGCTTGTCAAAACTGGAGGAGACTTGGAATACAAGTTTACACACGTCCTCTGTCAGCCCTATCTTTCCATCCCTTTCCTGCTGCCTCAGTAAACAGCACTGCCTCCATTAATGGAACCTCTGGAGATGAACCTCCTTTACAATGAACATGATGTGTTCAAACAAAATAACAGCTTCATAAATCACACTAAACAGTACTGCAATATATCAGGTGGCTCTGGTGCGACATTCCTGCTGATCTATGCAGTCAGGGCACAAATCTCTCCAGGCACAGTTTTGATTCATCTCCCAGAGCCGAAGGAAAACAGAGTGTACCCACCCTCATTAGAGACTCTATCTCCCACTACTTCAGGTATTCTGAGATCTCTTGCTCTCTGACTTTCCCAACCACAAATTTTGTTCAACAGAATTATTGATTGAGGGCCCCCTAAGTACAAGATAAGGACATCTAGTGGTTAAAGGCACACACACACAGGCACCCTGTACACGTTTACACACAAGGAGAGACCAAGCAAATATTCATTCTAACATATTACACAATTTCATAAGTGTTGTGAAAAAAAAAAAGATAATAAAATGGTTTGAAATCATATAAGCAGGGGGCCTAACCAATTTAAGAGGAGGATGACATTGGAACGTGTAAAATTCCTAAGCTGAGAAAGAGTCAGGTCTCTTCAAGGAACTAAAAGAAAGGACAGTGCATCTGGCTAGACAATGAACGGGAGAAGCCCGAGAGGTACGCTGCTTGGATCATTGGAAGACATGGATTCATGCTAAGGGTTTTAAGGCTGTATTGTTCAGAGTACACGGCCATCCCCAGAAGGGTTTTCAGGTGGAGGGTTATAAGATCAAATGTGCATTTTAAAGAAAATTTTATTTTATGGACAACAGATCGAAAGGGAGGAAGTGTGGAAGATAGGAGGCTGAGAAGTGGTGGAGGTGAGAGGTGGTGTTGATTTAGACTGGGTGGTAGAGGTAGATTTGGTGAAGGATGGGAAGTATCAGGCTGATTCCAAGTGGGTGTGTTCTGCTCCAAGGCTGGAGATGCCACAAACTGGGTGAAGAACTTGAAGGACCTGGATCTGGACTGGAAGGGATGATTACGAGTTCTGCATTTGCAAACAATTCACTGCAGTCTATTTACATTTAAAACCTTTGGCTTCTGGGAAGTTGCAGGATTTATCTTTTATTAACAGAAGTGAATTGAGAAAGATTTAGGTAAAAAGGAGACTTCGGTGTCATATTTATAACCTCCTCTGCCTTCTAAGGGGAGGCTCTTTAATTGCTGGGCACACTGAGGCCAATGCACAGAGAATTGCTCTGTATCATAAAACAGTGAAAAAGTTGGGGACTGTAGGGGAAATCTTCAAGATCATGAATCTTGTGAAGTTGGATTGGAAAAAGCAGGCTCTGGGGGATGCGCAGGAGGGTGGGAGGGCGGGAGGACTCTGGAGGAACGGAAATGGAAAGAGGAATGGAACGAAGAATCAAGTAGTGTTGTTCCTCTGAGGGGTGCACTGCAGAACCTCTTCCACATCTCCCCTCTGAAGTCTTCCATGGATTTTCCTTTCCATGATTCTCAACCATGGAGAGACCTGATATCAGGTTACATGGAGGCCAGGGTGACAGTGAACCGCTCTCAGGGAGATGGGAATGGGAGTTGATCCACAGAAGAAAACGTGCTGCAGGTGCTTGCTTCCTGACTCAATCTGCCCTTTCAGTGCTAGAAGACAAGGGAATGGAAGAAAAAGTAAAAGAAGACGAGAAAAACATAAGAAAAAGGAAGACAGTGGGAAGGGAAAGAGGGATACACTGTTGGGTTCTGTTCTCTCTCTTCAATTAAAAACACCGAGAGAAGGACAATATATATTAAGTTATCTCATACTAAAGCAAAGGTCGGTGACTCCCAAAAGGAAAATGGCTGTTGACCTCCTCCATCCCCTTCTCTGGGGTATTCTTGGGGTGGACTGTGGATTTGTGTGCTTACTCCTATATTTATTCAGTCCTTCATCACAAATTCATTGAGTACCTTTTCTGTGCTAGGCAAGGGTATAACGATGAGAAACACAATCCCTTTATATATTTGCAGGGAAATTAGCACTTAGTGGGAAGACAGACAAACGACAGAAATATTTCAATGTGACCCTTGCTATTATAGGGAATAGGAGAATATACAAGGGTCTTATGAGTCAGCCTGGGGGATTGCAGGAATGTTTTACCCCCAAGGTAATACACTGAAGAGAAATCATGACTTTCCATCATGTTGGTGGGGTGAGGAGGGAAACTATACCTGGTATTTGGAAGAGAAAAAAAAAAAAGATTGAGGCTGAAAGCAGAAAACTTACCGACCTACTGTAAGGATTTTGAATAGTTCACAGAATTATCAGGAAGGCTGCAAAGTCACTTTTGGAGAATGGGAGAGGAGTAAGTCCGTTAGGCATAATCCAAGATCATTTCAGAATGACACCACAAAACCAGTCTGGTAGAGATAGTAGGGTCAGTGACGCTCAACAGCTATAAACCCCAGTTGCAGCCTCGGTGCTGCTGCTGTTAGCAATGCCTGCGTTTGTTGTTATCGTGGTCTCGGCTCACCACCACCAGGATGAACCCTTACCCTCTCTGTTCCTTTGCATTAATGACTCAGATTGGAAGTTGCAGGTGGGCACGTTTGATTGTCTGCCTCCCTGGCTCCAAGGGAATCTTGAAAAGCAAATTCGTGGCTTTTTCAGCTTCTGGGATGGGGCAGTCTCATACCTGGATTCAAAAAGAGAAAGTCCTCTAAATAGAAAGGGAGTTCATCATGGGCAGCCCTCTTTTCCTAATAAGGGGAGAGGGATGAAGGCAAGACAAAGGTATTCCAGGTAATTGTATGTGAGTATATAGAAAGGTTCAAAGGCATGAACTAGCATGCTGTGCTACCAGGCCTGCTAGTAACTCAAAAATAGGTGGGAGAGAAGGGAAGGAGGGCTGGGAAAGCAGACAGGGGACTTGTTTTGAAGGCTTTATGCCTACAAGTTTGGCTTTCCTGTTAGAGGGTTGTGGCAGGTTCGGTTAGTTGTCCACTCACTATCCATTGATGTTTCTTCTTTACCAATGAAATTCCAATTTTGATTTGGGTAGCTATTCACCCAGAGATACTTCCTTGTAGCTATCAGTGATTGCCATATTCACCGTTCAAGTCAATGAGACATAAACTGAGGATTCTTGTCTCTCCCTTTCCTAACTAAATACAGATGTGAGCTCTGGAGGTATAGCAATCAACTTAGGATGGTAAGACAACAAGCAGGGAAAAAGGCCTATGTATTAAAATGGCAGAACAAGAAGATGGAAAGAGCCCAGTTCCCTGTTTCATCTGAGACTTGCCTACTCCCAGATTTCTTGAGACAAGCCCCACGTGTTTTTGTCACTAGAGTTGGATTTTCTGTTATTTGCAGCTGAATGTGATCCTGACTTTAAGAGGGAAGGAGACCAGATAGGACACTAATAAAATCATTTATAAGTGACTTCAGTGGGGACAGAAGAGGTAGGATTGGGCAGAGAGGATGGACTGAAGATGTGAATGTGGTGAATGTATATGTTCAGCCATGTCTCAAACGGGATGGGGGCTGTGGGGGTGGAATTTACTTCAGGTACCACAGAAAACTATCCCCAGCATTGAAGTGTTAGGGAACTCCATGAGAACACCTGGAAAGCATGGAGTGGGAGGGAGATTGTGAAAGCGGGAGAAAGGGTGCGGAATGGGGATGTGTATGGTCTCAAAGACTAACCTCACAAATTTTTTTTATTATTAAAAAATTACAACATACAAAATACAACAAACAAAATATATTGGGTCAATATACAAATTTTAGAAAACTCAGTTAAGCAAAAAAGCGTCTGTTAAAAATATTAAAACCCTCCCAAATTCCACTACCCAGAGGTAATAATTACTGCTAACATTTTGATTATTTCTTTGCAGTCCCCATGTAGTCCTTTTTTCCCCATTCTTACCATAAAAATGATTCTATAAATAGTTTAACAAAAATTTGATCATAATATGTATTGTTTTTCAATCTGTCCAACATTTTGCATTTGACAAAACTGAGAAGGGCTTTTTATGTCACTATCACTGTAGTGGCTACATGCAGTGCTCCATTCTGTGGATGTATCTATCATGGTATAGATGTCAAACTTTTAAACATTCTTATTTCCCATTTCATGCAGTGGGGGAATTGTTAAAGGTAATTCTGGGATTGAAGTAGTAGCATTAGCCTTGCCATCAGTTTTTTTTTTTTTTAAGTTTTAATTTTAATTCTAGTATAGTCAACATACAATCTTTTATCAGTTTCAGGTGTACAACACTTCCATACATGACCCTGTGCTCCTCATCTATTTAACCGCGCCCGCAGCTCCCCCCAAATCAGTTTAACGTGATTTGGGCTGTGACAGCCCCCAAAATTGTGCCAATATTTACCTTATTTTATTTGTATTTTGTCAACTTCTCTTCACATTGTGGAAAAAGACCCTAAAACCATTATATTGCTGGTTAGGACAAAGCAAGATTTTTTCCTTTAGTATGAACAGTACGTTTGCAGGGCTGATATTTATTGGCTTTCCTTTAACACATTAGACTTCTCTGCAGGTGAGCCATTTAGCTAGCAGGAAAGGAAATGCAGCAGTTAGTAACGATTATCATTTAATGGCATACATTGAAAGAGGAAAAGAGAAGCTACCGGCTTCCGCAGCGAGCAGGGTTCGAACCTGCGCGGGGAGACCCCATTGGATTTCAAGTCCAACGCCTTAACCACTCGGCCATCGCTGCCACGGAGGCAAAACAAACGCAGAGATACTTTAGTGCAATAACTGCGCGCACGCGCGTCAAGCCCACTAAGAGGCGGAGCCTACAAACTCCCCAGCCCAGTTCAGAGAGGCGTTAGAGGTTGACCGCTCAAATTGTGTGAACTATACCGTGGAAACGGAGAAATAACAGCAACTCCCTTAAGTATTAAGTAAACTTTAAGTAGAAGGTCTGGGAAACCCTACCCTTCGCTGAGCTCCGAAAATCGCAAAGTTGCCTGGCTTCTGGTCGCCGACCATATTTTTGCCCTCCCACTTCCTTATTAGGTAATCGAGATAGCTGTGAAACAAAGACCTATCCCATTCAGTGCTGCGGGCCTGCGCTCTGGGAAATTTCTGCGTTTCTGCGGGGGCGTGCGTCTTCCGCTGCGTTCCTGAGTTGACCGCGTCGCTTTGAGCCCTCCTCTTCGTGCGGAAAGGCGGGAGGCGGGAGGACTCGGGTAGCTGTCGGTGGCCACACCTGTCCCGAGCTTCTGCCAAAGCAGCCCTCTCTCATTCTTCCTCCAAGGGTCCCTGCTGGAGGAAATCCGGCCCCAAGTGTGGTCTCAGGTCTCTCAAGTGTTGAGGAGCATTGGACGTAGTTTGAGAACCAAGTTCTGCGAATTAGGTCTGCTTTCTACCATTAAATACCATTATTTTCTCCCTTCAGCACTAGGCCCCCCCCCTTTTTTGAGTTACTTAAATAAAGGTCTCAGAAGCGGGTAGGTCGGTACTATGCCGCCTTCTCCAGAGAACGGGAGCCCGGGACCCGCCCGTGGGTCTGGGCTACCTGACTCCAGGGCGCACGCGCGGCTCCTTACCCGCGCACGTGGAGGACGCCGCCCCCCTCCCCCTAGCCGGTTCTGTCTGTTGATGAAAGATTTGGTAACAACAGCGGTAACAACAGCAACAACAAAGGCAACCTTTTACTAAATTTCTAAATTTCTTCTTAAATTTAACTTTTAAAATTCTAAGAGTGTTCCTGGAAAGAAACGTCACCATCTCTCGAATAGTGTTACAGGAAGGCAAATCCTTGCCTTTTGGAAACCCGGATGTTGGGTGACCTCACTTTATGTGTGAATTTTCTTGAGACTTTTCAGTGCCATTTCTTTTAACCAAATTACGGTGCTAGGTGTCTAAACCTATTTAATTTCAGAAGGGGAATATAATACTTAAGAATTATAAGAGTGCTTTCTATTGGGTTTGAAATGGTTTTTAGAATTTTTATCATTGTTTTTAATTTGGCAAAAACTATGTGAATGGTCCCAGTTTCTCTGTGAATCCTTTATGGGAACGAAGCTATTCGCGACAATCCCAGGCATAAGTTTTATCATGCATGTGAACTTTATTTGGCCTTTTCCAATAGAGACTATCTAAGAAGGAATACATTTCTGTTCTTCTTGTTCTTAGATCATACATGTGCTGTGCGATAACCTTCATTTAATCTTATACTACATTAATTTACCTTGATTAGGGAGTCTTTTTAAAATTTTCCCCTGCAGTGAAATGGTAATATTTACTGAAACCTCTTTCTCTTCCTTAACTTTCCCTTCTCTTAGGAGTACTCCTCACTTGCTTAAAAGCATGACAGTAATGGGAATTGATTATAGTTAAAATAGTTTAACCAAAAAAATCTACCCAGAAGGTTTCATGCTCATTTTTTGGTTTGATTTTGAGGGGAAGGGAAGACTGCAAAGAAAAGAATCTATTACAAATTAATGTGTATTTGGTGAGAACAACTGTGATTAAAATTTCTTTGCAAAATTTTAGAAGTGAAATAACTACATTAACATTTAATTTTCAGCTTATTTGAATTAATGTAGGCTTTTCAAAAATGAAATTGCCTTTTTCCTGATTTATCATATTATAAAAATGAGCCAAGAGATCAAAATAATTACAGGTTTTCAAATAGCATGAATTTATAAATGAATTCTTTCAGATTCCACCTTAGGTTTTTAGCATTGCCATTTAATGCAACGTGTGGCAGCTAAGGGAAAAAGAAGCAAAATACATGTTTCCGATACGATTATAACATAAGTGTTTTATGATTCATGACAGTAACATCATAAAACATTGATTTTCAACCATGGACATTTTACTCTGTAAAGTTCCCCTGGTGATTCTGATTGCCTCCTCTTCTACACTAACCCCACATTCTTTTCTTTTTTAATTTTTTCAGTGTTCCAAGATTCATTGTTTATGCACCACACCCAGTGCTTCATGCATTATGTGCCCTCCTTAATACCCACCACCAGGCTCACCTATCCCTCCAACCACCCTCCCCCTTCTAAAACCCGTAGTTTGTTTCTCAGAATCTACAGTAACCCCAGATTATTTTATGTGGTAGTTTTTATCAACCTAATTTGATGTGGAAGGCAAATATCTGTGGCTTTCTCTAAAAACCTCTCTGGATGCTACTTTCAAAGGCAGAATACTAAGGGGGATGGGGCATATGTTTAGGAGCAGATGGGCTCTTTTTTAGCAATCAAAATTTATTTTGAATTATTTTGGTGGTTTTATTTTTGAATAAAAAATCATAGACATTAAAGCTAGTTTAACCCCCCCCCCCTTTTTTTACAGTCAGGAAATTGTGGCCCATGAATGTCTGCCCAAGGTCATGTAGCTAATTAGTGGTAGATTCAAGACTGTAATTTGTTATATTAGCCCAGTGTTCTTACTAGATTTTTCGTGTATTTTTTGTTAGTCTCTGGCCCAGTGGTGTGCAGATCAAGAAGTGTGTATATCAAGAAGTGTGGTTATCGCACAGCACATATAGACAGAGTCTACTGAATAGGAGGGAGTTGTGAGTTGAAATTTGAAGGCCTGTGAGATGTCAGATACTGGATATATCATGGCTGGTGAGGTTTTTTTTTGTTTTTTTGTTTTTTTGTTTTTTTTAATTCCAGTATCCATCCTCTCAACTAATGATGACACTTCGGTTGTGCTTAAAGAAGACCACTCCTCCCCCATTGGATGCAGCCTTACTTCAGCTGTTAATCAAGCTATCCCATCTTCTCCTGGCCAAGAGGTAGGCATGTAACTTGTATTTTTTTTATTGCTGCATAACAAATTACAAGATGTTTGGCGACTTAAAACATGAATTTATTATGTCACAGTTTCTCTGTGTTAGGAATGTGATTATGGATGTGGTCGTGGGTTGACTGGGTCCTCTGCTGAGGGTCTGACCAGATCTCAAGGTGGTGACTGGGACTTTGATCTTGTCTAAGGCTTGGGGTCCTCTTCCAAGATCACTAGCTATCAGCGGAAATCAGCTTTTGTAGTTGTAGGACTTGTTGCCTGTCAGTGGAGGATCACTTTCAGCTGCTAGAGGCTGTACCTTATCAACAACATGATGATTGGTTGTAGGTTGGTTGGTTCTTTAAGGCCATCAGAAGAATTACTCTCTAGTTTACTACAGTGAATTTCATGTAATATAATGTAATTGCAGAGGTGACTGTTGCATCATGTTCACAAATCCAGCTCAAGTGAGGGGGATTATATAGGGTGTATACATACAGCTGGGGCAGGGATCTTGGGAGCCATCTTAGAATCTTGCCTACCGTGTAACTCAAGCTGGACCAATCAGATCCTCTCTAAACCCCCGTTCTTTCTGTTACACAATTGTATTTTTATGGACATCCCACACAAAACACATACATAGTAATCAATGAGAGGTGATCAGAGACTGGAAATTTTATCTTAGCTGCCTTATGTACTTTGTACCTCATTTGAAAGAAATAGAGTTGACAACAACTGCAGAATTTTAGAGGCTCAGCCATCATTCAAGTTTCTTGAATTTAATTTTGTACTGATTGCAGAATTACTCTAGCTATCCATTTTAGACAACATATGAGAGCATTAGTTCAAGTTGGCCAAAAAAATTTACAAAGTTGTTGGCAAGAAAACCCTAATGAAGGTTTAGCTAATAGGTTTACAGGCATCATGAAAAGTGATGGAAATAAATATGTAATTGCTGCATTGGGAATGCTTGTATGTTTGAAGCCTAGGCAATTAATTGTGGGTTGCTTTATAGTCATTATGTTACTTACACATATATGTTTGAGGGAGACTAGAGATATACCCTGCTCAGCACTAGAGCAACTTAAAGGATTTTCCTACCTCATTGGTCCCCTAATGCCATGCCAATTAAGAATTAAGAAGTAGAATCCAGACAAATGGAATCTTCTTTTTCTTTTTTTTTTTATTAGAATAGAACTTTATTGGTGGCATCAAGATTTTTAAAAATTATTTTATACTTTAAAGTATGCAATAATTTGATACATTAATCAGTTTTAAAAGTTTTTATTTTAATCATCCAGTGCTCATCATGACGAGGGCACTTCTTAATACCCATCACCTCTGGTCCCCCACCCAATTTCCCTCTGGTAGCCAGCAGTTTGTTCTCTCTAGTTAAGAGTCTGTTTCTTGGTTTCTCTCTCTCTCTCTCTCTCTTTCTTTACCCCCTTCGCTTATTGGTTTTGTTTCTTAAATTACGTGAGTGAATTCATATGGTGTTTGTTTTTCTATAACTGACTTATTTCCTTTAGCATAATGCTCTCTAGCTCCATCCATGTCATTAAAAATGGCAAGCTTTCATTTTTTTTTTTTTTTTAATGGCTGAATAACATTCCATTGTATTTATATATCACATCCTCCTGGGGCACCTGGGTGGCTCAGTTGAGTACCTGACTGTTGATTTTGGCTCAGGTTGTGGGATCAAGCTGTGTGTTGGGCTCCATGCTCACTGTGGAGTCTGCTTGGGGTTCTCTCTCTTCCTCTGCCCCTCCCCCTATGCACTGTCACACATTTGCGCAAGCTCTCTTTCTTTCTCTCTCAAATAAATGTTTTTATTTTTTTATTTTTTTTAAAGATTTAATTTATTTATTTGACAGACAGAGATCACAAGTAGGCAGAGAGGCAGGCAGAGAGAGAGGGAAGCAGGCTCCCCGCTGAGCAGAGAGCCCAATGTGGGGCTTGATCCCAGGACCCTGGGCCATGACCTGAGCTGAAGGCAGAGGCTTTAACCCACTGAGCCACCCAGGCGCCCCTCAAATAAATGTTTTTTAAAATATATAAAATATATATCACATCTTTTTTATTCATTCATCAATTGATGGACATTTGGGCTGCTTCCATAATTTGGCTATTGTAAATAATGCTGCTGTTAACATAGAGCATGTTATCCCTTTGAATGAGTGTTTTTATATTCTTTCCATAAATACCAGTAGTGTGATTGTTGGATCATAGGGTAGGTCTATTTTAAACTTTTTGAGGAACCTCCACTGTTTTCCAGAGTAGCTGTACCAGTTTGCATTCCCACCAACAGTATGAGAGGGTTTCTTTTTCTCCACATTCTTGCCAACACCTGTTGTTTCTTGTGCCTTTGATTTTTAGCTCTTCTGACAGGTGTGAGGTCATATCTCATTGTAGTTTTGATTTGCCTCTCCATGATGATAAGCAGTGATGAGCATCACTTTTCACGTGTCTATTGGCCATCTGGATTTCTTCTTTCGAGAAATGTCTGTTTGTGTCTCCTGCCCATTTCTAATTGGATTATTTGTTTTTTGGGTATTGAATTTTATAAGTTCTTTATATATTTTGGGTACTAACTCTTTATCAGATATGTCATTTGTAAATATCTTCTCCCATTCCATAGGTTGCCTTTCAGTTTTGTTGATTGTTTCCTTTGTTCTGGAGAAGGCTTTTATTTTGATGTAGTCCCAGTAGTTTATTTTTGCTTTTGTTTCCCTTGCCTCAGGAAACCTATGTAGAAAAAAGTTGCTATGGCCAGTGTCAGAGAATTACTGCCTCTGCTCTCTTCTATGATTATTATGGTTTCAGGTCTCAAATTTAGGTCTTTAATCCATTTTGAATTTATTTTATGTTTGGTATAAGAAAGTGGTCCAGTTTCATTCATTTGCATGTAGCTGTCTGGTTCTCTCAATACCATTTGTTGAAGAGACTGTCTTTTCCCCATTGGATATTCTTTCCTGCTTTGTTGAAGATTAATTGACCATATAATTGTGGGTTTATTTCTGGATTTTCTATTCCATTCTGTTGATTTATGTGTCTTTTTCTGTGCCATTACCATACTGTTTTGATCATTACAGCTTTGTAATATAACTTGAGGTCTGGAATTGTGATGTCTTCAGCTTTGCTTTTCTTTTTCCAGATTTCTTTGTCTATTCAAGGTCTTTTGTGATTCCATACAAATTTTAGGATTGTTTGTTCTGGTTCTGTGAAAAATGCTGTTGGTATTTGGTAGGGATTGCATTGAATGTGTAGATTGCTTTGGGTAGCATAGACATTTTAACAATACTTGTTCTTCCAATCTATGAACATGGAATGTCTTTCCATTTCTTTGTGTTGTCCTCAGTTTCTCTCATCAGTGTTTTATAGTTTTCAGAGTACAGGTCTTTGATTTGGTTTGTTCCTAGTTATCTTATTATTTTGGTGCAATTGTAAATGGTTTTGTTTCCTTGATTTCTCTTTCAGCTGCTTCATTATTGGTGTATAGAAATGCAACAGATTTCTGTATGTTTCTTTTGTATATTGCAACTTTACTGAATTTGTTTATCAGTTCTAGCAGTTTTTTGGTGGAGTCTTTCAGGTTTTCTATATACAGCATCACTTTATCTGCTAATAGTGAAAGTTTTGCTGCTTCTTTACCGATTTGGATGCCTTTGTTTCTTTTTCTTGTCTGACTGCTGTGGCTAGGACTTTCAGTGTTAGGTTGAATAAAAGTGCTGAGAGAGGACATCCTTGTTTTGTTCCTGATTTTAGGGGAAAGGCTCTCAGTTTTTCCCCATTGAGGATGATGTTAGCTGTGGGTTTTTCATAAATGGCCTTTATTATGTTGAGGTATGTTCCCTCTAAACAGACCTTGCTGAGGGTTTTTATCATGAATGAATGTTGTACTTTGTTAAATACTTTTTCTGCATCTATTGAAATGATCATATGGTTCTTATTTTTTCCCTTATTAATGTGATATGTCACATTGATTGATTCGCAAGTATCAAATCACCTTTGACTTGGGAATAAGTTCCATTTCATCCTAGTGAATGATTGCTTTCAGTGTGTTGTTGAATTTGGTTTGCTAATATTTTGTTGAGGATTTTTACATCTATGTTCATCAGAGATATTGGCCTGAGTTCTCTTTTTTTGTGATGTCTTTTCTGGTTCTGGTATGAGGATAATGCTGGCTTCATAGAATGCATTTGAAAGTTTTCCTTCATTTTCTATGTTTTAGAGTACTTTGAGAAGAATAGGTATTAACTCTTCTTTAAATGTTTGATAGCATTCACCTGTGAAGCCATCTGGTCCTGGACTTTTGTTTGTTGGGAGTGTTTTGATTACTGATTTAGTTTCTTTGCTGGTAATTGGTCTGTTCAAGATTTGTTTTTTTTTGCCAAGTTGCCCTTGAGAGATGTTGTCCCTATTTGTATTTATACCAAAAGTGTCTTAGTATTTATATCTCTATATTCTTGACTTTCTTATGCCCAGACTCTTATCATTCCTTTAAATCTTTGATAATAAGCAAGAAATAGTATGTTTTTAGTGTTTCGATGATTTATTTAACTCTCAGATTATCTTTTAACGTATTAGGTAAAATCACTAATATTATTTTCTTCTGCTAGATTGTTCACTTTTTCAGGAGATAGGTTTTTGAGTCTTTTTTTTTTTTTCTTTGTATTTGTCCTTACTGGAACCTTGTCCTGGATAAGTACTCTGTTAATTTTTATATATTTGTCTTGAATTCCCAACAACAACAGATTGTTCAACTCTCACTTCCAGATTCAGAACGTTTAAGAGGATTGTTAATCTTTCAGTCCCATCTATACCCTGATTCTGACCGCAGTCAGGTGTTTCATCTTCATGTGGTTCTTAGTTTCATGTTAAAAAAAACAAGGAAAGTTAATTTGAATTAATTAAAATGTAGATTTAACATCTGAACAAAGGTTAAGTGAGTTTTTAACTGATTTAAATGGTTGGCCAGAAAAAGAGAAAGGGAAAGGTTTATTTAATAAAGTCTTAAGTCTGTAAGTGGGTATTACATAGAGGATAGAAGGAACTGAAAGAGTTTCTGCACCTGGAGGAGTTTAAGTTAGGAGTAATAAAAAGAATCTCAATATGGTTGTTATGAGACATTAAAATAAATTCTCTGGTGAAGGTTAAGTGTTTTCTGAAAATCTGTCTCCCTCTGAATGGTCCAGGTGCAGCCTTTTCATGGAAAGAGAAACTATAAGTCCTGAAGGATTGGGCTGTGGCTTCTTTTATATTTTTAATCTCTTAAGACCAGAACCAAATTTAGGTTCTGGCCACCATGGAGCTACCCAGAATGTTTCCTTATAAGTGTTACTAAAACATCAGTGGCACTGTAGTAGGATGGAGAAAGTCCTGTTTTCCAGAATGCCTCTCAGGAAGAAAAGAATAAATATGGTAGGAAGGAATAAGATCCTTGGAGTGGTAGAGAGGCTAATAGTGGGGTATTTGTGGGGAACCTGCTCCAATAATGAAAGATGTTAAACTGTTTTCTAAGGAAGGTGTGTCTAATTATGTATTTCCCAAGGAAGGTGAGTCCAGTTCTTATTTTGCTGAGTGACAAGTACACATTTAGGGCCAGAATTGAATTTTTTTTTTTTTTTTTTTAAAGATTTTATTTATTTATTTGACAGAGAGAGATCACAAGTAGGCAGAGAGGCAGGCAGAGAGAGAGAGAGGGAAGCAGGCTCCCCGCTGAGCAGAGAGCCCGATGCGGGACTCGATCCCAGGACCCTGAGATCATGACCTGAGCCGAAGGCAGCGGCTTAACCCACTGAGCCACCCAGGCGCCCCCAGAATTGAATTTTTTTTAAAAGACTTTATTTATTTATTTGACAGAGATCACAAGTAGGCAGAGAGGCAGAGAGAGAGAGGTGGAAGCAGGCTCCCCACTGAGCAGACAGCACGACGCAGGGCTCGATCCCAGGACCCCAGGACCACGACCCGAGCCAAAGGCAGAGGCCTTAACCCACTGAGCCACCCAGGTGCCCCCAGAATTGAATTGTTTTGAGCAACCGAAGGGAGTGCATACCACCAGAAGTCCTTCTTGTGGCCCCTCTTTGAGCGGAGAACATCCTCTTTGATGTTGAATAAAGGCAGCGAGGTGGGATATGGAAGAATAGGAGATTTAGAAATGGGGAGTGAGTATTGAGGAACCCAGAATTCTATTATAGATGTATTATATTTGAAATTATTTGACAGATATATTTGTATAGATGTATTATATTTATCTATATATGTATAGATGTATTTGAATTATATTTGAAATGCTATATTCAAATAGATTTGATACATTTAAGTAGATTTACTGTGATTTGACCTTATACCCTTTTGGGAAAAATCGGGTATTTTGAATTGGAATTTAGTGGCAATTTTTCAATGAAATTTTATGTAGGCCACTTTATTTTTTTAAAAATTATTTATTTATTTTTTAAGAAAGATTTTATTTATTGGCTTATTTGTCAGAGACAGAGAGAGTGCACACACACAAGCAGGCAGAGTGGCAGACAGAGGCAGAGAGAGAAGCAGGCTCCCTGCTGAGCGAGGAGCCTGATGTGGGGCTTGATCCCAGGACCCAGGGATCATGACCTGAGCCAAAGGCAATGGCTTAACTGACTGAGCCACCCAGGCATCCCAGGCCACTTTATTTTTTAATCTTAGCTTGTCTAAGACTGAACTTTACTACTTTTTTAATTAAAAATTTAAATAAACATGTGATATAGGTATATGGGTAACTCATTACAATTCTTTCTGCATAATTTATATTTTCTTCTTGAAGTAGTATATATACTATATAGCAAATGGATTACATTTTTTATGTAATGGGCAGCTGGGGACTTTGAACCTACTGTTACTATCTCCGATCATTTCCCCCATAAACACTGTCTCAGGTATGGTGTGTTTCCTCTGTGACCATTTAGGAGCTCATCGTATTTGCTCAATTCTACAATTTTAATGGAGTCTTTAGAGGAAGACAAGATAAGGCTGTGTTCAATTTCTCATCTTTAACCTAATTCTGAATATTTTCATAATAAGTTATGTTGTATAGTTTTTAATACTCAGGTCTTCTAGAGTTCTATGGACAAATGAAAAAATAATGTGAAAGTAATATATTGTGAGAGACACAGTAGATTAAAAGACATTTTATCTAACTTCATACTCTATCTTCATTACAGAACTGCCCATTTTTGTGTTGTTGGTTCATTATACAAGTAAATATATAGTAAGATTTAGGCCATTCTGTTACTGATGAGCTTTGAAATGAGTTACATTTTTTTAATTCTAAAACTGTGCATTTTTAATTAGCAAGTTATGTCAATAAGAAGTGCTTACAACATGCAGAAAGGACTTCTCAGTTTGGGTGAAATTAGTAACATGAGGTTTTTACTGATCAAGAGGATTAAGTCAACAATGGTTGTAAGTATTATGATTTTTTGTGATTTTTATGACACTTTTTTCCTAAGACCACATCCCATTTAGATACTCAAACAAGATTTTTTTTTCCTCAAACAAGATTTTAAGTGACTAAATATCTATTTACTCCTAAGCATGTTTTAATTTAAGCACATTTAGATAATTGTTTATTTATTAATTTATTAAGATTTTATTTATTTATTTGACATAGAGAGATAGTGAGAGAGGGAACACAAGCAGCAGGAGTGGGAGAGAGAGAAGAAGGCTTCCCACTGAGCAGGGAGCCTGATGTGGGGCTCAATCCCAGGACCCTGGGATCATGACCTCAGCTGAAGGCAGACGCCTTATGGTTGAGCCACCCAGGCACCCCTGGATAATTGTTTTATATAACCTACTACTTTTGTTTGATTTTAATTATATTTTTTATTTAAAAATTTTTTAATCTATTTATTTAAGAGAGAGCATGTGTGCAAATGCATGAGTGAGGGAATGGCAGAGGGAGAAGCAGGCTCCCCTCTGAGCAGGGAGATCAATGCAGGGCTCAGTCTCAGGACTCGAGGACCATGACCTGAGTGGAAGGCAGACACTGAACTGACTGAGCCACCCAGGCTCCCCTCTTTGAATTTTAAAATACAATCCCAATGGTTGGTCTCATGGAATTCTGTAAATAAGTTTTTTCAATTAAACTTTACTTTTTATCTAATGATATAAACACTTGTTAAAAGCGAACTAGTTTAGGGGCATGTGGGTGGCTCAGTTAGTTAAGCAACTGACTCTTGGTTTTGGCTCAGGTCGCGATCTCAGGGTCATGAGATTGAGCCCCATGTAGGGCTTTGTGCTCAGTGCAGTCCACTTGAGATTTTCTCCCTGTCCCTCTGTCCTCTCTACCCCCAACTCATGTTCCGTCTCTAAAGTAAATGATAAATAAAATTAAAAAAAAAACACCCAAACTAGTATAAAAGACAAATGCACTGTTACATTTATTGCAGCTAAGTGTCCATCAGTATATGAATTGGTGAAGAAGATGTGGTACATATACACAATGGAATATTACTCAGGCATAAAAAGAATGAAATCTTGTCATTTGTGATACCATGATGAACTTAAACAGTATAATGCTAGGTGAAATAAGTTAGATAGAGAAAGATGCATACCATATGATTTCACTTATATGTGGAATCAGAAAAACAAAACAAATGAACAAACAGCAGCAACACAGAGAAACAGACTCATAAATGTGGAGAACAAACAAATGGTTGTCAGAGAGGACAGGATGGGGGGAAGGGTGAAATAGGTTAAGGAGTTAAGAGGTACAAACTTCCAGTTATAAATAAGTTACAGGGATGGAAAAGTATAGCATAGGGAATATAGTCAATAATGTAACAAGTGTTTTTTTTTTTTTTTAAATCAGCAAAATGGATTTATTTAGGAATAGCAGAGAATTGCACTTGCAATTTGGGACATGCAAACTACTGCAAAAAGAGGCAAGTCTGAAAAAGAAAGGAGTGTTACTTTGTGAAGGACAAGTTGGAAGGTGTTGTTTTGAACCAAAGTTCACTGGAGAAAAGCAAGAGTTCAGGGTGATCACAGTTTGTCATTGGCTGAATTACTGGGTTAGTCTGTTCTTGTAGGTGATGCAGTATCCATTTTTTCCCTGTTGGGCCCTGTAATCATGATTCTTTGCTGTTGAGAATGCTTCTGTTGGGGTCCGTAGGTGATGATTCTTCCTGTAATTGACTTTGGGTGATATAGAGCATGAAAGGTCCCCTATATTCCAATAGTTTTGTATAGTAACAGATGGTAACTACACTTATCATGATGAACATTTTGTAACATATATAACTGTTGAACTACTATTTTGTACACTTGAAACTAATATATGTCACCTGTACTTTAATTTAAAAAAAAAAAAAAGTAAACTAGTATGACCAGATTTTTTTTGTTTTTATTTTTGACAAGATTTTTAATGAAAAAATAGCAGTCCCTACTCCATGCTTCCCCTTCTCATGTCTCATTCTCCAGATATAATAGCCACATTTAACTAGTATCATTTTTTATTTTGGTATTTAATTGCAGGTTTTTTTTTTCTTTAGATTTTACTTTTAAGTAATCTCTATACCCATTGTGGGGTTCAAACTCACAACCCTGAGATCAAGAGTCACATGCTCTACAAATGAGCCAGCCAGGCACCTCTTAATTCTAGTGTTCTTTCTTTCTTTCTTTTTTTTTTTTAAGATTTTATTTATTTATTTGAGAGAGAGAGGGAGTATGGGGGGGGAGGGTCAGAGGGAAAAGCAGACTCCCCGCTGAGCAGGGAGCCCAATGTGGTACTCAATCCTGGGACTCCAGGATCATGACTTGAGCTGAAGGCAGTTGCTTAACCAACTGAGCCACCAAGGTACCCCCCAATTCTAGTGTTCTAAACAATATTCTTATATTATTATTTCTTGAATTTTTAGCTTGAGATTTTATATCTTGATTTTTTTATTATATAACCTTCAGCTTTTAAAAAATCTTACTTTTTAAATTATATGATGATATTTGGTTCAAACAATATTCAGTGTTCATATTACTGTGATTATGTGATTATTCATTCATAGCTAAGCCACATAGTATACCATGATTACATTTCCTTTCTATTAAAATCTTTGTTTCCCCTGGGCATTAATGATTATATTATTCTTTTCTGTCTGCTTAATTTTCTATATGATTGTCACTAATTCATCTGTAACTTCTCTGACAGAACTATTTATCTCTCATTATATTTAAACATGTCAGATAATAGATTTCTTTCCCTCTCTCCTGGCATCTGTTTCCCTCTCTCTCCCTCCTTTTCTCCTTCCTAGCTTTCTTCTTTCCTTCCTTCCTTTTATCTAGTATCCCTTCTAGAGCTTCCTGTTCTCTGCTCTAATCTGGACCAGTTACTCTTTTTTAAAAAAAGATTTATTTATTTGACAGACAGAGATCACAAGTAGGCAGAGAGGCAGGCAGAGACAGAGGGGAGGAAGCAGGCTCCCCGCTGAGCAGGGAGCCCAATGCGGGGCTCAATCCCAGGATGCTGGGATCATGACCTGAGCTGAAGGCAGAGGCTTTAACCCACTGAGCTACCCAGGTGCCCCTGGACCAGTTGCTCTTAAACCTGCCCACCTGTCATCTTGGGATCTTCCTTCAGTTCTCTCTGTAATGTATTTTATTGTTTGCTGGATCACATCTTCCCTTTCGTTGTTTCCTTTCTCAGTTGAGGAGCGCGTGCACTATAGTAGCTACCTCAGAAAGGGTGAATGAGGGGGAGATACATTTTTCAACTTCACATATGTGAGAATGTCTTTATTCATGCCTGTGTTTGATAGTGCAGCTGTTAAAAATTGTAGGTTCAGTCAATGTTTAACAAGATGTCAACATTCTTTTAAAATAGTCCCAAGAAAAGGGCCAATGAGGGCATAACTTTGTATTTATTTTGAAAGATGCAAGCCATTTGAATCTGATATAGTTAAAGTATCCTGCTTACCTCTCTGCTTTTTAGCTCCAATATGTGTAAACTTTCACTCAGAATTTTCTAAGATTTTTTCCCCCTGGAATTATGAGTAATGTGTGAAGTTGGACAGGGACTGTCTTTTCAAAAGAGAAGGGAGAGTAAATGAAGAACCAAGTGGGTGGGGGACACCAATCAAATTAAATGCTTTTGGGAGATTATCATTCCAAGTTATTTGCTAGTTGGGTTTATACATTAAGTTCAACATTTTAAGGTTTTTTCTCTTGTAAAATGTCAGGAGCAAGAATCTTTTTAAAAATTAACATATAATGTATTAAGGGATACAGGTCTGTGATTCAACAGTCTTACACAATTCACAGAACTCCCCATAGCACATACCCTCCCCAATGTCCATCACCCAGCCACCCCATCCCTCCCACCCCCCTCCACTCCAGCAACCCTCAATTTGTTTCTTGAGATTTAGACTCTGTTGTGGTTTGTCTCCTCCTCTGGTTTCATCTTGTTTCATTTTCCCCTCCCTTCCCCTATGATCCTCTGTCTTGTTTCTCAAATTCCTCATATCAGTGAGATCATATGATAATTATCTTTCTTTGATTGACTTATTTTGCGTAGCATAATACCCTCTAGTGCCTTCCACATCATTGCGAATGGTAAGATTTCATTTTTTGATGGCTGCATAGTATTCCATTGTACATATACACTACATCTTCTTTATCCATTCATCTGTTGATGGAAATCTGGACTTTTTCCATAGTTTGACTATTGTGGACATTGCTGCTGTGAACATTAGAGTGCAGGTTCCCCTTCGGATCACTACATTTATATCTTTAGGGTAAAATACCCAGTAGTGCGATTGCTGGGTCATAGGGTAGCTCTATTTTCAACTTTTTGAGGAACCTCCATGCTGTTTTCCAGAGTGGCTACACCAGCTTTCATTCCCACCAATGGTGTGGGAGGGTTCCCCTTTCTCTGCATCCTTGCCAACATCTGTCATTTCCTACTTGTTAATTTTAGCCATTCTGACTGGTGTGAAGTGGTATCTCATTGTGGTTTTGATCTGTATTTCCCTGATGCTGAGTGATGTTGAGCACTTTTTCTTGTGTCTATTGGCCACTTAGATGTCTTTTTTGCAGAAATGTCTGTTAATGTCGGATCAAGAATCTTAAAAGGACTTGAAAACTGTTAAAGTTGTTTTGTGAAAAACCAATCTTTTATTTTGTTTTTATGTGTTTTTTAAAAAATTGAGATGACATTGACATACAATTAACCATTTTAAAGTGAACACTAAAGTGGCATTTAGAATATTTACAGTGTTGTGCAACCCTACCTATGTGTTGCTCCAAAGCACTTCATCACCCCAAAAGGACTGCCAAATCTTGATACCGATTCTTTTCTTAGAATACAAACTCGTACCGTGACTTTCATATTTGGTTTTAAGATATCTGTAGTCACTTAGGAAATCAGCCAAATTATTATATTCTGGCCATTAAGTTCCTTCAAAATTACATTATACATAGTTTATAGCTTTTGTACCAGAAAATCACAGAAAGATATTAATGTGCTTCCTATGTATCATATTTTTTGAATTACAGTGTAGATGTTAAATTAGAACACAGTATTAAAATTAGATTGTCTTTATTTATTTATTTTTTTAAGAGTATTTAGAAATGTACTGCCAAAGGACTTTGAAAATGCAGGCTAGAGAGTAAACACATCTCATCAAGAAATGGTTCATTTAACAAATAAGTCTGTAGATCTATAAATGTTTCTGTTTTTTTTTTCCCCACCAGCACGTTGTGCTGCCATTTGTCACATGCTGTAGGATGATCATCTTGTCATTCTATAATGGAGATGATTCTCTTGAATAGAACTTAAAGTGGGTGGGGTTTCATGGAGAATAATTTCTGGTATCTTTAGAGAGGTGGTGAGAAAGAGGAGTAGGAAAAGTGCCAGAGACTACTTTTATCTTTTCATTTCCCCCTAAAACTCTATTTTTAAAAATTAGATTCCCTTCACGTTCCTGCTTTTCTTATTAACAGCTCTTTGTTTATTTTGTGACATTTAGAGATTAATAAGGAAACTTCAAAGGGAGAAACACTCTCTCTGGAAAGCAGAGTCTTACCAGCTTTTGCCAGATTAGTCATGGGTAGTAGTTAAGTCAGATTTGTTGTCTCATTCTGTCAGTCAAATATACAGATGGCCTATCTTTTTTGTTTGTTTGTTTTATTTTAGTGTGAAATAAAATACCACGTAACAACAACAGGTAGATCTAAAAAATCTAAGTAACTATGGAGTGTTATAAGTTACCACACAGCTGTAATTATTAATAATTAGAGTGTAAATTAAATAGAAAATAACAAATAACAAATAATATAAATAAAATGATGAATAAAGATCAAATTGCATGTCAATTAGATATATGTGTATAAATACCTCCATATGTAATAATTAGATGTAATTATTTAGATCAGTGATTCTCAAAGTGTATCTCCCAGACCAGTAGCATCAGCATCACCTGGGAGCTTGTTAGGAATGCACTGTCTGGGGTTCCTGGGTAGCACAGTCGGTTGAAAATTGGACTCTTGGCTCAGATCATGATCTCAGGGTCATTAGATCGAGTGCCAGGTTGGTTTCCGTGCTGAGCATGAAGTCTGCTAGGGTTTCTCTCTCCCTCTCTCATTGCCCCTCCCCTCTGCATACTTGCTCTCTCTCTCTTTCAAATAAGTAAATAATCTTTAAAAAAAAAAAAAAAAGGAAGTGCAGTATCTATGTAATGATTCAAAACTCTAGGGATGAGGTCTAGCAGCCCTCTAAGTGGTTCTGATGCAGGACCCAATTTTAATTGGAAACCAGTATATTAGGTACTGATAGGGTGTCCTCTAGTGTTTCTGCCAAAATTGCATTTGACAAATCACTGGCCTAGAAATCCTGATGTAAAGATAAAAATGAAAGAATATATATAAATTACCTTCTCTTGGGGCCGTCAGTTAAACATCAGACTCCTAATTTTGGCTCAGGTCATGATCTCAGGGTTCTGAAATCGAAGCCTGTGTTGTGTTCTGTGCTGAGCATAGAGCCTGCTTAAGATTCTTTCTCTCCCTCTCCCTGTCCCTCTGCTCTTCCTACCTCCAAAAAATTACCTTCTCTGAATATTTCTCTCTCTTTCTCTCTTTTTAAATATTTTATTTATCTATTTGTCAGAGAAAGAGAGTGTGAGTGAGCATAAGCAGGGGAGCATCGGTCAGTGGAAGAACCTGGGGAGCAACAGGTTGAGGGAGAAGCAGGTTCCCTACTGAGCAAGGACTCCAATGAGGGACTCAATCTGGGGACACTGGGATCATGACCTGAACTGAAGGCAGATGCTTAACCAACTGAACCACCTAATCATCCCTCAATATTTCCTTGAAGTCTTTTTTTTTCTATGCATATTCTGCAAATTTTAGAAAAAATCTATACAATTTTAAATTTTGGTCCTTTTTGGACTTAACATTATAGAAGAAGCATTGTCCATATCATTAAAAACACTTGGTAAACATAATATTGAAAGTCTGCTTAAAAGTTCTTAGTTTCATCTTCTTATTTTCCATACTTGTACTATGAAAATTTCTCTTTTAAGAAGGAAGGATGAGGGAATGGTTTTTTGCCTACCATGTTGTCTTTGTAGTACTTAATAATATCATGCCATATTGCCAAAGAGGCATAGACAAATTTTGTAAAATTTTAAAGCAGGCAGTAGTGGGTGCTTGAAATGTTAATTTATTAGGATTTTGTGTTTTTCATTTCATGCCCTTCATCACCTCAGTTTATTGGCCTTTGGCTGCTCAGTGTCTCATTCTCTGGTTTAGTCCTTTTTTTGTTGTTCCTTTTTTTTTTTTTTCTTTTTTAAAGAGAGAGAGTGAGCAAGCATGCAAGTGTCAGCTGAGGGGAGGGCAGAGGGAAAGAAAGAGAGAGAGAATCTTAAGCAGGATCCATGCTCAGCGAGGAACTGATGTGGGGCTTGATCTCACAACCCTGAGATCACGACCTGTGCCAAAATCAAGAGTTGGATGCTTAACCGACTGAGCAACCCAGCACCCCTCTGGTCTAGTCCTTTTTGACTCACTTTTTCCTTTAAATATCTTCAGTCTTTCACTGGTTCTATCTTGAAGCCTTTAAAGGCAGGAATTTTGGGAACTATGATAAGCAATTGGAGAAGGTATTTTGGTTCTTGCCTTTAATCTCAGGATAGAGGTGCTTGCTTACTTGAGCTTAGTGGTTAATAGAAGATCTGTAGAGTCAGTTAAACTGCATCTCCATGTATTAGTTTTGTGTCTTTGGCAAATCCCTGTGAGCTTAGGTTTTCTCATCTAATAGTCTAATAGTGTCTCATTTATAGATGTGACCATTATATTCTATACAATTTATAATAATGTGAATATTACATTGTATCTGAAGTGCTAACTAGTGTCTGTCATAACAAATCCTCAGTAATTATTAGCTATTATAATTACAGCTACTATAAGTGTTTGTTTAACTCTAGAACCATTTTTGTACAGTTTGATAAGACTCCTAGTTTTAGTTCTTAATTTTTGTGACTAATAATTTTTTACTTTTTATATTTTGTCTTAATAGAAAAATTGCTTTACTTTGTCTCCCAGTTAAATTTAACTGTTAAAGTGATACATTTTAAATTTTTATGGAAAAAATGTTTTAAGAAAGTCTTATCTCAGATTCATATTTAATTTTTCTTTTTTTAGAATTGAACATTCTTTCAGAGGAAGTTATCTTTTGTAGAATACTTGTATTTTCACTATTTTTATAATATAACAGATTTCCTAGAAATTTGTGGGGAAAGCATATATAAGTGTACTATTAGTTATAAGCTAATTTAATGTTTCCTTTGTATTCAGTGAACTTGCTTAGTTCTTTTTTTTTTTTTTTTTAGGATTTAATTTTTTCTTTGAGAGAGAGAGAGAGAGCACATGCATGCACACAAGCGGGGTGAGAGGCAGAGGGAGAAGAACACTCCCCGTTAAGCAGGGAGCACATTGTGGAGCTTGATCCCAGGACTCTGGGATCATGACCCAAGCCGAAGATAGACACTTAACTGACTGAGTCACCCAGGCGCCCTGAACTTGCTTAGTTCTTAAGCATTGTAACTCGAAGTATTAATTGAAAAAAGGAAGCATGATTGGGTTTTATTTTCATTTTGCATAATTTTTATGATTTTGTGCATGTATAAAATGAATTTGAGAAACCTGTTTAACATGAGTTACACATATAAGTGATTTTCTTAATACTGATTTGTTCTCTGCATGTGCTGAGAAGTGTGCAACATTTTGGCCTATTCAGTTTATTCGCTTAACCAATAATTGTGTGAGCTAGGTACCATGTTTGGTGCTAGGTATATAAGTATGAATAAGATATGGTAGAGCTTATTCTTTTGTGGAGAAATATGTAAACAGGTAGCTTCAGTGCAGTGTGCTGAGTAGTATAGTAGAAGCATGTAGAAAGTGCTGTAGAAGCATTTGGGTAGCACTTTTAACTTGGCATTCAACTTGGGTAGAGAGCGAGGAGGGCTGGTTGATAATTGTGTGTAAGGCCAGGCAATTAGGTAAGACTTGTCAAAGAAAGTAACGTTTGATCTGGCTTTGAAGAAAGGAAACAAGTTTAGCAGGGTAGTCCAGGCCAGTAAGTCTGAGAGGAGGAGAGGGGCACTGTTGTCCTTTGTAGATGACATAGGAATCAACTGAGAAATGTAAAGTGAATGAGAATTCTGCAAGATTGCCAGGTATGAAATCAACTTACAGAAATTAATAGCATTTCTTTGTACTTATCTTAACCAACTAAAATATATAATTAAAAGTTTATTCAAAATATAAAAATATCTCTAAAATATCTAGAAATGACAAAATCTAAATGGCAAAAACTTTGAAACTCTAAGACAAAATTAGATGAATAATGGAGGGATATCCCATATTGGAGAGGACAACTTAAATAATGTATGTCAATTCTCCCTTAATGAATGTACAATTTAATTGCATTTCCAGTTAAAATTATAGTTGTATTTTTGAGGAATTTGATAAACATTATTAACTAAATCAGTCTTAAATCCCCATCCTTTGCTTTTTTTTTCATCAGACAAAACATTAAGACATATTAAAAAGCCTTAATGTTACACATAGACCAATGAAACAGCTTAGAGATTTTGGAGACAGTCCATGTGTGTTCGCTGATTCTCATTGTCCACAGATTCTGTATTTGCGAACTCATATACTTGCTAAAACTTGTTTCTAACGCTAAATCGATATTCACAGTGCTTCTGCAGTCATTCAACAACGTGTACAGAATTGAGAAGTATTTCAGTTGCCTGATGAGCGGGAGCATGTTCCCAGCTGAACAAGGCGATGTTCTTGTTTCAGCGCTCATGCTATAAATGTGTCCTATTTGCAGTCTGTTTAGAGCCACGTTTCCTGCATTTTTGTGTGTTTTGATGGTGACCTCACTGTTTAAAATGGCCCTGATGCATAGTGTTGAAGTGCTGTCTAGTGTTCTTAAGCACAAGGAGGCTGTGATGTGCTTTATGGAAAAATATTTGTGTCAGATAATTTCATTCAGACATGAATTATATAGTACTGTTAACTGGGAGTTCAGTGTTCATAATTAATGATTTATATTAAATAAGGTATCTTTAAACAGAGACACACATAAAACAAGGTACAGGTATTGATCGTACTGGAAATATTGTGACCACAGATTCACGGGCGCTATATTTCTCCTAGGATCGATGGTTCAGTATTGCTAATTCAGTGGTTGTGGTGACTTTATTGCATAATTAACAAGAATCGACTCCATACGTACATCAGTCAGAGTCAAGTCAAGAAATCAGAAACCATACTAGGAGGTTCAATAAAAATAATTCACTCTTGAGAAATGGCTATATTGTGTCGGAGGGCTAAAAACCAAAGGAAATCAGAGGAAACACCATGGGAGAACAAAGGGAAGAGGTTGGAGTTCTTAGAATTCTCAAGCATGGAGCAGGTCCTGCTAGAGCTGGGACTCAGTCATCTGAAGGGAGGTACTGCCAGGATGGGGTTACAGAGAGATCACCTCTGCATGTTTAAAGGAGCTGACCCTGGAAGAGCCTTTGCTGATGGGATGAAGAACCATTGCTGGGCTGAGCTGTATGAATAGCAAGAAAATAGGAAGCAGGAAATTCTGTTTACTCTCTTGCCTTCCAGTGTCCTTGGAAGAACCTAACAGTATGCTAGCTGGCAAAGGAGGATAATTTGCTGAATTCCAGCTCCAGTATTACAAAGCATAGTATAGGAGCAGGACGTTTGGATCCGAGGGACAATAGTTTTAATATCCAGCACAATATGAAATCTTAATACATAATAAAGATAGCACTGCAAATTCTCACACATGTCCATGAGAGACATGCATAGCAGGGTGATTAAAAGCACAAATTCTGGAATGAGACAGCTTAGATTTGAATTTTGGCTCTATTACTGTATGATTCTGGGCAAATTATGTGATCTGTCCGTACCACCACATGAAGGAAAGAGATTCACCTCCCAGAAATAACTATATTGGATTGTTACATGAGCAAGAAAACAAATCTACTTTGTTAAGCACTGAAATTTTTTTTTTTCAGTATGTAACATTTTCCTATTACCATACTAGTAGTTGTTGCAATGTTTTTTATGGTAGGGGAGTGTCTATTTTGATGAAAGGAGACAGTTTAAATATGGTGGATGCACAGGTTGGTGAGATTTATACAATAATTGGAAGTGAAAAACATAGATACACAAATGAATTATAAAATTGTGGTGTTGGGAACCATATATCTCATGAAACAATGAGACATATGACACCAGTACCATTTAGGTGAATTAAAATATATTGATACAAAACAATACACATTTTTTCCAGAACAAATTCAAACACAAAGATATACTCTGAGCATATTAGGTGGGTCTCAAGGGATAAAAGTAATAAGAGGGGCATCTGGGTGGCTCAGTTGTTTAAGCATCCGACTGTTGATTTCAGCTCAGGTCATGATCTCAGGGTTGTGAGAGTGAGCCCTGCGTTTGGCTCTGTGCTTAGCGCAGAGGCTGCTTGAGATTCTCTCCCTCTGCTCCTGCTCACAAGCCTTCTCTCTCTCTCTCTCTCTCAAATAAATAAACTCTTCTTTTTTTTAAAGGCTTATTTATTTGACAGAGAGAGACAGTGAGAGACGGAACGCAAGCAGAGAGAGGGGGAGAGGGAGAAGCAGGCTTCCTGCTGAGTAGGGTGCCTGATGCGGGGCTCGATCCCAGGACCTGACCTGAGCCAAAGGCAGACGCTTAACCACTGAGCCACTCAGATGCCCCTAAAATAAATAAAATTTTAAAAATAAAAGAAAAAAGAAAGTAACAAGAGAGGGTCTGTGCACAGACCAGTAGTAATAATTGCCATAAACTGATGGCATTTAATTTATTCAATCTTTTTTTACCTAAGAGTAAAAGAAAGATAAACATCAAATCTATAATAGTAACAAAAGAAAAAAATAAATTGGAATGAGTTTAATGAGAAATGTAGAGCACACTAAGGAAGAGAATTTTAAAACTGTACTGATATGAATGAAAGATACCTTTAATATATACAGATAGTCCTTGTTTTTGTGAAGTTCAAGTTTTCCTAAATTGTTCTGTATATTTAGTACAATCTTGAAGTATTAATAGGATTTTTGGGAGCTGGATAAGCTGATTCTAAAGTTCATATGGAAAATAAATATGTGTGAACAGCTGATAAAATTGTGAAAAGTAATAATGAGTGACCAGTCTTGAGAGAGATTCAAAAGGGAATGTATAAAAACAGCTTTTTTTTTTAAAAAAAGATTTTATTTATTTGTTTGACAGATAGAGATCACAAGTAGGCAGAGAGGCAGGAGGAAGCAGACAACCCTGCTGAGCAGAGAGCCTGATGTGGGGCTCAATCCCAGGACCCTGGGATCATGACCTGAGCCGAAGGCAGAGGCTTTAACCCACTGAGCCACCCTGGCACCCCTAAAAACAGCTTTTATAGAGCTATTAATTTGTATTTGAAAAAGTTTAGTATTGCCTTATGAATCAATAGAATAGAAACCCCTAAATATCTCTCTCTCTCTCTCTATATATATACATATACATATACGTATACATATATATATATATATGAAATGAGTGTACAATATGATTCATTTAAATTAAGGAAAGAAGAATTGTTCAGAAAATTATGTTGGTATACTTAGCTATATATTTAGTAAAGTATATATACTTAGCTATACATTTGGAGGAAGAGGAATTGGGTTCTACCTCATTTCTTTCAAAAGGATCAGTTGCAGATGGGTAAAATTTAAACATCCCAAACTAGAAGTCCTAGAAGAAGGTATAAGTACATTAAAAAATTAGAAGTACTAGATGATTAGGTAGTTTACATTGTCATCATTATCATCTTCTTCATTATCTTGGAGTTGGGAATGTTATTCAAGTAAGATCCAAAACCCAGGTCCAGTAGGGGCAGGATTTTTATGTTGCATTGCATGAAAATTTTAAATTTCTGTCTGGGGTGCCTGGGTGGCTCAGTCATATAATCAGCTTCCTCTGGCTGGGGTCATGATCCCAGGGTCCTGGGATTGAGTCCTACCTTGGACTCCCTGCTCGGCGGAGAGCCTGCTTCTCCCTCTACCTCTGCCTGCCGCTCTGCCTACTTGTGCTCTCTCTCTGTGTCAAATAAATAAAATCTTAAAAATTTCTGCCTAGTAAGAAACACTCTAAGTGATAGATTAATAGGAAAGATTGACTACATCTGCATAAGATGAACTAATTTTCTTCATATATATAGGGATTACAGTTAAATATGAAAGCAGCCAATGGAAAAATAGCAAAGAAAAACAAAGCTTGTATGGGAAATGATATACAGATGGATTTGCATACAAATAAAACAATCATAAAATTACTCATAATTAGAGGTACAGATTTTATTTTTTTAGTATATGTGCTGCCAAAGTGAGCACAACGAATTTATTTTTTAAAGGAGACCACTTTTCATCAATCAGATGGCAGAAATAAAAAGTTTTTTTAAAAAAAGATTTTATTTATTTATTTGTCAGAGGGAGAGAGAACAAGTAGGGAGAGTGGCAGGCAGAATGAGAGGGAGAAGCAGACTCTCCACTAAGCAGGGAGCCTGATGTGGGACTCAATCCCAGGACCCTGGGATCATGAGCTAAAGGCAGATGCTTAACCAATTGAGCCACCCAGGCATTTCCAGGAATAAGTTTGATAATGCAGGGGGTTGGCTAGGATGTGGGAAAATGGGCAGTCTTATGGACTGGTTGGAGGGTGTTTTAGGAGAAGCTCATTGAGGAAAAGAAGGGCATGATTTCTGTAGAAACTGGCAAATACTCCATGTCTTTATGCTTTTACCCTGAAAGATAAGGCTTAGATAAATAAAATCTCTTGTCCTTAGTATATTTGTATACTTTATTTATTTATTTATTTTTTTAATTTGTATACTTTAAATTGGAGATTGGTATTTGGAAAGATAGGGAAAACCCAGATTGGTAAAAGGCTTTGAGTTCCAAATTAAAGATTTTGTAGTTTATTGTCCGAGCCCCCTGAAGACTTTGTATGCAGGGTAGTGAAGAAATCAGACTTTATTTTATTTTAATTTTACTTTACGTCACTTTTAATTTAATTTAATTTATTTTTAAAGTAGGCCCCATGCCCCGCATGGAGCTCAGTGCAGGGGTTGAACTCAAAATCCTGAAATTAAGACCTGAGCTGAAATCAAGAGTCAGACACTTAAACAAACTGAGCCACCCAGGCACCTCCAGATCATATTTTAGGAAGAACTCTGTGATAGTAAATGTGGAGAATGGATTGGTGGAGTTATGGTTTGGTGGAGGTAGTGATATTGAGAAGACTAACACTTGAGAAATCATTTGTACAACATTGCAGTGGTTCAAATGACCATTGTTAAGGCTCTGATTTAGGACAGTGGGAATGGGGAGAGAGAGAATTGGGAGTCATTAGGATTTGGTGACTGACTGGGTATATGGAGAGAGGGAATAAACATGACTCTCTTCATGAAGTCAAAAAGGAATTGGGAGTTTTAGAGAGTTTCTTAGAGTAATTCCGCTTGCTTTAGAGCCTGTAAAACTAATTCTACTCACTGTTGAGAAGGTACACCTATGTATCTACAATAAAACCTAAACATTTTAAGATTTTTGGGAATTAAGAGTGGCCTGGGGCAGGGTTCTTGAGCCTTTTGCATTTCCTAGAACCAATTTCCTTGTCTCTTTCCCTTTTTTTCTTAGTTTCTGAGATTTTATTTACTTATTTGACAAAGAGAGACACAGTGAGGGAGGGAATATAAGCAGGGGGAGTGGGAGAGGGAGAAGCAGGCTTCCCACCGAACAGGGAGCCTGATGTGGGATTCGATCCCAGGACTCTGGGATCATGACCCAAGCAGAAGGCAGACACTTAGTGACTGAGCCACCCAGATGCCCCTCCTAGAACCAGTTTCCAGCATTGGTTTTGGAACAAGCTCCTCTCCTTGCCCTCTTTATCATCTCCTTCTCTCTCTATCATCTCCATCTCCAACTCTGTCATCTCCATTTCCCATATCCATCTCTCTCATCTCCATCTTTATCATCTTCTCTGTTATCTTCACCTCTGTCATCTGTCTTCATCCCTATCATCTCCCTCTCTATCATCTCTATCTCCATTTCTATTACTTATGTCTCCCATCTCCATCGCCCATCTCTATCTCTGTCATCTCCATGTTTGTTATTTCCATCTCCATCAACTCCATCTTTGTCATCTCCATCTCTGTCTCTATTCCACATCTCTCATGTCCCCTCTCTCATCTCCCATTTCCCATTCCCATCCTTTTCTCCCCACTTGTTTATCATGGCTCTGTTAGAATATCAACTATCTCTGTTTTCTGGTCTAGATTTAGTCAGGTGACTCTGATGTGTGACAAATGGTAATGCTGGGAGGAATAAAAGTATCTTGTCCTTAGAGTATATTAGACAGATCTTATTATATAAAAACAATTTAATAAATTAATATTTCTATTAGGTGAGTGTATAGTTGAATGACTCATGCATACTGTAAATCCATTGTCTTATCATACAGTATGTGCCCTGAGAAGGTAAAAATTTGAAAATAGATTGTAGTGGGAGTATAAATGATACATTTTTCTAAAAAATAGAATATGATTAATATATATTACCTTTTTGTGTTTATGGAATTTTCACCTGAGCCCTGGCAGACTGCAATATAATATGTATTTATAAACTTTCTAATTGCTAAAAATATACTTCCTGTACTTGGATAAGGGCTGATCATATTGGAAGCAGCTTATTTGTGCCATAGGACCAGGAATAGCTTTGGGATTTGGTGATCTGTGGCATAAATTCTGGGAGAGCTACTACCAGGTCCCTTAAAAATGGGAGTATGGAAAGAAGGAGGTGGAAAACTGGAGTCTTGGCCAAAATTCTATTAATAAGGAGTCCCCTAGTGCTTTCTCAATCATCAAGACCTTTCAGTGGAAT
The DNA here is from genome assembly GCF_963455335.1 of Martes martes. Classification (NCBI taxonomy): domain Eukaryota; kingdom Metazoa; phylum Chordata; class Mammalia; order Carnivora; family Mustelidae; genus Martes; species Martes martes. The sequence goes on from NC_137902.1 coordinate 57,792,781, forward strand.
GCTATGTGATGGGGAAGTCTTGATTTGTAGTTTTTGCCAAGTTTTGTAGTGTAAATACTGATAACTTTGGCTGTTCTCAAATTACTTGTGTGATGTCACTGAATGCAGAATTGGGAATAGATGTTCACAATCAGCTCTTTTCACTTGTACTACATCTTAGTCCACATTAGTGAGATGTCATGTGCGAGAGCTTATCACCAGCAAAGGGACCTCATTTCCATCTGGACTGTGAGTGATCTAGTTCAAGAGTACTATCGTGTTTTCCAGGCCCACTCCTGGTATAAATGGTATTGGCTTGGATTCTCCCCCCCCAAAAAAATACTGGGACTTGTGTCTAGGTAGTTTATTTGGGTAGTAACTTTAGGGATTGGGGATGAGAGACTGGACAGAGTGAGGAAAAGAGGAAAGGAGAATGTAGGATAAGCCTGCATTATCAAATTCACTGCTAAGCCCAGTTGGGGCTTGATGCCCCTTAGAATTCTCTTCCTAGAGGTCAACTAGAAGGAGCAATTGTCTACCAGTTGTTCTTGGCCCCCACTAGTTGTGGGTTAATCCTGAGCACTCATTCTCCCAAATTTATATGGCTGTGCACATACTAAATGGGCTCCCTGTATCATCTGTGGCATTTTAGAAGCCCTGGGGCAGCCAGTGTGACACTGACAATGTGAGGGGTGTTATGGCCCTCCAGGAAGTATCTTCCACCATTGTGATTGGAATAAAAATGAGGTTGAACTTGTGTGGGCAGGGCACCGGAAGTATCTGATACAGTGATACTTGGTTTTAAAAGAGACTAAAAAATATTTATTCACAATGAAGCTACTATTTCAGATCATGGGTCTTGTGGAATTAGTTAAGAATTGGGGGGCAAATGTAATTATTTCTCTCCCTTCTTTCTTTTTCTTTTTAAAAAATTTTATTTAAGTAATCTCTACACCTAATGTGGGACTCAAACTCATGACCCTGAGATCAAGAGTCACATGCTCTTCTGACTGAGCCAGCCAGGTAGCTCTCTCCTTTTTCTTCTTCCTCAAGTAAAACTCTGGGTTATGTAGTGTTTTTGTATCGTAAGAAACCCATAGAAAGGATTTTAATAAAGTTCATGAACATTGAAAAAACATGAACAAGTAAGTTAATTCATTTAATGAATACTTAATATTAGGATGGGAAAATATAAACTTAATTTGTGAAACCGTCAAGTCCTTTAAAATGTCTTTATAGGTGTTTATAAGGGATAAGGGATGATATAAAACAACTTTGATGAAATTTAGGCATTCATTATTTTTTATTTCTTTGAGAGAACATTTCTGGAAGTTTTAGTGCTTCTACTACTTAGTCATAGGTCTTTGCTGTGGTTTCTTTCTATTTGGTAAAGTAATAAAGACAAAATATCTATGTATTCTCAAAGCTACATCTCTAAACCTCTTTCTCCTTGACAGTTTCTTTTGGGATATCATCCTTATGTTATTTCCTCCTTTGAGGTTGGTAGCTGTGAATTATTTGTGTATTTGAGTGCCTTTAGGTATCTGTAAAAATTCAGAGAGCAAGGAGGATAGCAAAAACTACATGACATGATTCATGCTTTGCCTTACCTTCTTTAGAAAAAGAGGAACAAAAACTGAAACTGGTCTAGTCTTACTAGAAAAGAATTCTCTCATTACTTCTTTTATCTATTACTCACCTTCCTTGTCACTCTTTTTCTCTGAACATTTCCCAAACTAGTGAATAGTCTGACATCCTGTGCAATTCTGTTAGATGTAAACCCCGGTACTGAATTTTAAAAAATTCGGTTCTTAATGTTTGTCCTAGTTTCCAAGATAAAGTATTAATTTTGTGTATGAATGAGAGGAAACAATTGATACTGTTAATAGAAGTTTTAACTTATTTATTTAAAGAATATTTTATTTATTTATTTTAGAGAGAGTGCACATAGTGTGCGTGAGCGGGAGGCAGGGGCAGAGGCAGAGAATCTCAAGCAGACTGTGCACCGAGCACAGAGCCTGACTCTGGGTTTGATCTCACAGCACTGAGATCATGACTTAGGTTGAAACCAGGAGTTGGATGCTTAACTGATTGAGCCACCCAGGTGCCCCAGAAGTTTCAGCTTATTTATTTATTTATTTATTTATTTTTTTTTTTAAAAGATTTTATTTATTTATTTGACAGAGAGAGATCACAAGTAGGCAGAGAGGCAGGCAGAGAGAGAGGAGGAAGCAGGCTCCCTGCTGAGCAGAGAGCCCGATGCGGGGCTCGATCCCAGGACCCTGAGATCATGACCCGAGCCGAAGGCAGTGGCTTAACCCACTGAGCCACCCAGGCGCCCCAGTTTCAGCTTATTTAAATTCACAGTTAACAATCAGAATTAGAAAGGGTATGTAAGTCATGGACTAGTTTTTTAGCTACTGAGATTTTTCTTATTTTCAAATCTGTGCTACTAATTAGGTCATTTAATAAGTACCTTAAACTCTCTAATGCTTAGCTGCTGTTGCATATTTTCTGAGACAAAAATTCCTGGTTAGTACATGGTAAGTGTTAATATATTTGATAACAGGAATTCTAATAATAAAACACTGAACTTTTACGTTTGTTATTGAAAGGAGTAGCGCACCCAAACAAGGATCATTTATATCCAGGGACTATATAATAAAGGTTCTGCTTATCCAGCTGACTAGCTGCAGTCAGTTAAGATACCTGCTCTTAAGAATATATGAAAAATGTTCTTGCAACTCAAGACATAATAAGTGTTTGCATGGATTACTTGAGAAAAGCTAAATCTGCATTATGTAAAGAATGCCTACCTCAAACTTTTTCACTTATGTAGATACTAATGTTTGTAGTCTATGGCATTAATCAGATCCATCCCAATTCCCAAACAAATCCTGTTTATAGATAGAATCTGGACTTTTAGTCCCATATCTGGTGTGTCCATTGAGTCACAGCCTTCCTTCTAACTCTCCACCATGTTTGTTCAATCCAGGTGACTGGGTTTTCGCCCAGTGCACTTGGCTGGGGCTCTAACTCCCTGCCTAATGCTTAGCCGTTTCCAATGAACATCCTGAAATAAGGCATCACTACCACCTAACATGGAGATACTGCTGTCAGGGGATTTCTGCTGCAGTGACCCACTAACTAGATTCTTGGTTCTTGGACATTGTAACTGGTCCTAGTTAAGTACAAGTTTGCTGTATCCTCCTAACCCCCGAGCCTCTTCATCTGGGCTGCTATCCAGGTCTTTTTGGGGTTTAGCCCTATCATTTGGTCAGTTCCTCTAGTGTTATTTATTTTTTTTAAAGATTTTATTTATGTATTTAACAGAGAGAGAGATCACAAATAGGCAGGGAGGCAGGCAGAGAGAGGAGGAAGCAGACTCTCCGCGGAGCAGAGAGCCCGATGTGGGGCTCGATCCCAGGACCCTGGGATCATGACCTGAGCCGAAGGCAGAGGCTTTAACCCACTGAGCCACCCAGGCGCCCCGGTCCTTTCTCTTTCTTGCACTTGCTTATGGCTGAAGTTGAGGTGGAGCTTGCCTAAAATGCAACACGAACTAATACAGTATTTACTATGTAGTTAACATGATTAACTATGATTACCATATATTAAGGACTTAACTATATGTTGTTCAGTATGTCTGAACATCAACACCATGTTTTATAAAATAAGGTCACATATTCTTTTAAATATCTAGATTTCAATAGCTCAGGTCCCTTGTCTCTTCTTTTTTAAGTTTTTTTTTTTTTTTTTTAAAGATTTTATTTATTTATTTGACAGAGAGAGATCCCAGTAGACAGAGGCAGGCAGAGAGAGAGAGAGAGAGGGAAGCAGACTCCCTGCTGAGCAGAGAGCCCGATGCGGGACTTGATCCCAGGACCCTGAGATCATGACCTGAGCCGAAGGCAGCGGCTTAACCCACTGAGCCACCCAGGCGCCCCTTTTTTAAGGTTTTATGTATTTATTTGAGAGAAAGAGAGAGAGAGAGAGAGAGAGAGAGACAGAGACACCCCAAGCACACACCTACCTGAGCTTGGAGCCTGATGCGGAGATAATGACCCAAACGAAAAGCAAGAGTCTGATGTCCAAGCAACTGAGCCATCCTGGCACCCCTCCTCTGCCTTTTTTTTTTTTTTAAAGATTTTATTTTTAAGTAATCTCTGCATCTAATGTGGGGCTCAAACTCACAACCCCGAGATCAAGAGTTGTATGCTATACTGACTGACCTAGCCAGGTGCCCCAAGTCCCCATTGTCTTAATGCCAGGAACCAGCCCTTACTGTTTCTTGGCTATATCTGAGTCATCCCCAGAGCTCTCTCAGTTGGGTTTAGGAAGAGGCCCATCACGGTTTTCTGTTTTGGACATGTTGTCATGCTGTTGCACTGCTGCTTTCGCTCTTGTTCTCCAGGTCAGTATTCCATCTGAATTAGAAAACAGATGCTTTTCTTAATATTCCACAGCATAGCATTTTAACCAGAGTTTAACAAAAAGAGGCAGGATAAAGGTAACACAATAATTACAGTAAACACACACACACAGAAATAATTACGGGGGCTGCACTCAGTATTCCCTGGTCCAAGTTCTGAGTCATTTTCAAGGCATCCTTGAAAAGGGTTTCTCTGACTTGTTTCTGTCTACCACTAGTATGAACGTGTCAGCTTGCCTTTCCATTGTGGGTTCCTGTCTGGCTTTCTCTTTCTATCTGGAGTCTAGGCGGCCAAACCATGGACTTTACAGAGAAAGGGGCCCCCTCCCCCTGCCCATTTCACCTAAAAGCCCAGCTTTCCGGTTCTCACACTGTCCCAGATTCAGCTTCTTTCCCAGAGTAAATAACAATGGAAATATCCATTCTTTTCACAGAAACCTCACTCTCTCACTTATAGGATGAGGTGTGGTCTTGCGGGTACTGCCCATTCTCTCCTCTCCTCCAGGCATTTACCATAACTGTCTTTAAAACGTTTTCTGGAAATTTTAATTATTTTTATTTTTATTTTTTTTTTAAAGATTTCATTTATTTATTTGACAGGCAGAGATCACAAGCGGGCAGAGAGGCAGGCAGAGAGAGGAAGGGAAGCAGGCTCCCCGCTGAGCGGAGAGCCGGATGCGGGGCTCGATTCCAGGACCCTGAGATCATGACCTGAGCCACCCAGGCGCCCCTTAATTATTTTTTTTAAAACCATGTTTGGGACTATGGTAGTCCATTGTAGGTTGTGCTATGCCATTTTAGTCAGGACTTTTTAAAGAATTTATTTTCCTTTCTACGGGTCCCTCCTTTTGTCTATCTATCTTCATTTCAGCCTCGGGGCTCTGTAAACATGCAGTGTTTAGAGCAGTGATTCTCAAGTCCCCGCCTCTTCTGCTTCACCCTGGGGCAGGCAGTTTTGGTTGTCACAGTAGTACAGACACATCCAGCATTTAATTGTCTTGAGCTAAAGAAGCTTACGTGTTTTGCAATGTGTGAAACTCTCCTCTGTAATGAATTGTCACACATCCCAAGTAGGTTTCAGATATCCCACTGGACATTCGTATAGATCCTGTTCATAATTTTCTAAGCCTAGAACTTAACTCTGCTTTAACTTATAAACACTAAGTATTTTTTTGCGTAGCTTTAATATACACTGATTTTTCTAGGAATGCACTTGAGTATATCTAAGGAAGATTGCACTTGGGTATATGAAAGGAAGATTGTTCTTGTTTTGTTTTGTATTATATGAGGGGTTGTTCACCATTTCAGAAAAATCTTGTCTCTGTTGCAAAGCAGCTGTAGACATTTGAATTACCAACACAACACATCCTTATCAATTTACATTTGTAGCTATCACATTCACAGTAACTTTCATTATGTGTTCCAGTATAAGCATTTATGTAATGAAATACAAATATACAATTTATGTAAATATATATAACTGTATATAACTTACATTTATATATAAAGTGTGTTTTTAAAGATTCAGTTAGATAGTTAATGTGTAGTTAGCAACTATGAAATTCATTTTAGTATATTAAAAAAGGACATTGGGAAATACTTACAAAGAGGGTGTCAGTTCTGATGGGCTTGAGAATCATATATATTCAACCAGGAAAAAGAAACTCTTCTTTTTAAGAAGCAATAAATATCTGTAGAGACATACCTCACTGAATATCTTTGTGTAAAATAGCATTTTCTTCTTCATATTTTAGGTGAGACTTGCTTTTGTGCATTTGCACAACTAGAAAATTTACCATATTGGTTTTCTCAGAACAAAGAGACAATTTGTCTCAAAGGCAAATTTAATCTGGTACTCTTTGAAGGCCAAACGTGATTCTACCTTTTAAATGATATCAGTCTTACTGCATCCCTCATTGAGTACCTCTAGGCTAAGATGCTACATTACTTTTTATTTATATTATTTACTACTAGCTCTCGAGGTTACATTCAGAAAAATAAGACAGTTTCTATAACATTTTAGAAGTTGTATCAGTGGGGCATCTGGGTGGCTCAGTAAGTTAAGTGTCCAACTCTTGGTTTCAGCTCGGGGTCATGATCTTGGGGTCCTGAGATCAAGCCCTGCTTCTTCTAAAACAGATAAATAAATCTTTAAAAAGAAAGCCGTATCAAGTAAAATATATGTTTAAATACATATCGTATTACATAATTTGATCAATAATTACAATAATTACATCTTTTGTTTAAACAGTTTGAAACAAAAAGGTTTCTAGATGTCCTGTATCTCTGAAAATGATTGTGATTTTCAAAGCTGCAAGAGCAGGTTTTTAGAACCATCAATACTAGATCCTGTGGTTGATTAATATATTCAAGGGAGTGATAGGGTGGTTAATTAATAAAAGAAATGTCACCAAGAAGGTTTGTGCTGGGAATTTTCATTAACAAGTTGAAAAAGAAATAACAAAGTAATCAATGAACTAAAACAGACGTGATTGACTGTAATTACTGTGCTTGTTAAGGTTATTGACTAACAGCAAGATGGGCTGTCAAAATTGAGACATGGCACTCTGAGAAAATTAAACGAGAAAAATTAATGAGAAGAACATTTGTTTTTGCCTCTCTGTTATCACCAAGGAAATAGTTAATGTGTCAATTTCAGTAGTGATGAACTAGTTAAACCGAGATTTTAAATTTTAACTCTAAGTACACCCTACTAACGTTTAAATGCTGTATTTGAGTTTTACATAAAGTGAAAGAGAGGGTGAAGAAGAAATTTGGTGGTAAATATATAAAGATAACATACAAGACATAACTGTTTTTTGTGTCAGGGCAGGGTAGTAGCTGTGAAGATGGAGAGGCAGTGGATTTGAGGGATATTTGATAAATAAAACTAGTAAGACACTGTTCTCTTACTTTTCTGGTATCTTTTATATCTGCATTCAGGCAAATATAACTCCCTCCAGGAAAATTTCCTGGATTATCCTCTTCTCCTAGAGATATCTTTCCCTCCTTTGAAATCTCGTAGATATTGATGCATCACTTTGTATTAAGTTAATTTAAATATGCCATACTGTTATGGACTTGCCACTGCCCCTAGCTTTCATTCCCGGTGTGAAGACAGCATAAGTAAACAAATAAATACATGGTCAGGGTTGTGGGGGCAGTGAGATAAGGTAATCAGATAAGTGAGAGAGGGCAGTGAGATAAGGTAATCAGGCAATCCCTCCATGAAAAGGAGCCGGACATATAAACAGCTGGAAAGAAATGATTTCAGACAGAGGAGGAGTAAGTGCAACATTCCTAAGGAGCATAAGCTTGGGTGTTTTGTGAGTAGAAAATAGAACTGAAGTCAATGAACTAGGGGCGAGGGTGCTGCGAGTCAAAGTAGAAGAGGTTGTTGATCGGAGCCAGATCACAGAAGGCTTTGTAGATTTGTTAGAGAACTTGGATTTTCTTTCTTTCTTTCTTTTTTTTTTTAACTAGTAGCAAGGTATTGGATGATATTAAGGAGGAGAATAACATGAGCTGAGCTACGTTCTGAAAGATCATTTAGATGCTTTGTGGAGAATAGATTACAGATGCCTCAATTTAGCTGTGAAAGAGGAGATAGGGAGAAGTGGATATATTAAAGATAACTTTTGGAAGTAGGATTAGTGGGAATTTTTGATGACAGTGAGGGGAAAAAAAGGGTTGAAGGATTATTCCTAGGTTTTGGCTTAAGCATTTAGGTGATGAAACCAGTTACTAGGATATGTTAGTAGATTTGAGAGGCATAATCAAGAGATCTTTTTTGGGATATAATAAGTTTGAAATGTCTATTAGGTATCCAGATGGAGAAGGCAATTGGATGTATGCCTCTGGGCCTCCTGAGAGAGGTCCAGTTGGGGACACAAATTTGGAATTTGTTAACGTATGGATGTAGGAGTGGTGTATCTGGTGCACTAATGTGCCTTCTCCAGTCTTGGCCTGTCCTTTTGCTCTGTTGCATCTCCCTTTCTCATTCTTGAATGGCATACTGGTAGGTGCCATAATTTCCCTGCCGTTAGTGCAGTGCTTTAAAGATGGCTTAGTCCAGTTTAAAACTTGCACTTTATTCCAGTTTAAATCTTCTCCTTTTCCTTCAGCATTGACCAGATGTCTTCTCCAAGGACTTGGCAATGGGAAAGGGCAAGACTGATTTTTTTCACCACTTCTGTTCTGGTATCTTCAAGAGGAGAGATTTAGTTGGCATTGTTCCTCTAATTTTTCAAGTCCCCTGACTTTTTCTGTAGTGTTAGGGCTAGAAGAGGAAACAGGAGGGGAAGAGCCTATAACTCCTAACTGCTTCTTAGTGAGCCCTGAATGATGTGTCTCTCCTCAAATATTGGAAATTGGTTAGCGTGCAGTGTAACATAGATGGCTTAATTTTTTTATTTTGAGCTTGGTTGCCAATTCTGCACAATAGGAGAAATCTCAATTGACATCTTATTACAGATCTCCTTTAAAGCTATGGGATTGGATCAGATAACCCTGAGGTAACAGTATGGATTTGGCCACACAGGAGTTGGTGGTAGACTTAAAAATGGCCCTCATGGTAGTGAAGGAAACAGAAATGGGTTATGGAGTGAATGACAGGTGAAAATGTAAGAAGGGTAAGCAGCTTATTTAGGAAGTGTTGTGATGAAGGCAGCAGAAAGTAGGAGGAGCTGTAGGGTGAAGCTTTTACTTTTGTTTGTTGGATATTTTTAAAGTTTGAGGTCTTGTGGCATATTTCTGTGCTGATCATTAGAGAAACGGTGATAGTGTGGTACATGAAGTGAGAAGGAAGGAGTGGAGTTCTTGAGAAGGGCAGAGAAGAAGGGGTCCAGAGCAGAAGAGGAGAGATTAGTCTTTGATAGGAGCAAGGGTACTGCTCGCATTGTAATAGGAGGGAAGCTGGAGATGCTGGGACTCGGTGCTGGTGGTTTTGTAGACTTGATAATGAGAAGGTATGGGACTTCTTCCCAGGGGGCTTCGTTTTTTTTGTCTGTGAGGCAGGAGAGTTGGTTAGTAGCTAATTACAGGGTGGGTGGGAAGGGGGAGTTGGGAAACATCTTTTTTGCTGCAGCATATAAGACCTTTGAAATAGGAGCAGGTTCATTTAGTTTCATCTGAAGCATCCAACAAAGTGCCAGTGCTATTTATCACATATTTTTAGAATAATTTTATTTACAACAGACAAATTATCCTTAACTTTAAATCTCTTCTTAAAAAGGTGTTATAAGTGTTAAGAAAATCACATTTTTTTGAAGCCCCAACCTGCAAATGCCTGAAACATTTTGAGGTATCATATATAGAATAAAATGGACTCATGGTTCATGCAAAAGCTACATTCATTCTTTAAGGTATTTTAATGAAAAGAAGAAAAGGTATTCTATTCTGGTTGAAGAACTGATTGTATCCTGGAGGGCTTATTTTCCAAGAGGGGCTGCTGATAGAGATAGAATTATTTTCTTTTTGGAGGCCTCCCTTCTGTGCCTCTGATGTTCTAGCTGGCTCCTAACATAGGGCTCCACATCAAGGAGCTTCTCGGTACATGTGGTTGAGTGACTTTGTCTGGGGCCAGAGACACACTTTTGATTACCTCAGGATGATTGCTACAACTGCCGTGATTTATTCTGTCTCTTCTGTCCTTTTTTTTTTTTCCAGCTCCTTTACCCTTAACCTTTGTTTGCTTGCAAGAGGAATGTGAGCCAAAATTTTAAAGTTTGAAAAGTATAAAGAAAGGAAACAAGTAAATAGGGAAGGAGAATAAATACTGAACAAGACTGGGCAAGGTTACAAGAAGGAATTACTGTGAAAACCTGGAAGGGGGCCAGGATGCAAAATGCAGTAGCTGTGTAGTTTACAGGAACTATTTAGTGTTCAGCATGCTTCAGTGATCACCCAGAGAAAGCCGGATTTCTCCGGTTTTGTCTGCTGTCCTATAGTTAGCTATGGAAACTTGACATAGGTGATCTGTATTTTTTCTCAGCCAACTGATATAAATATAGGGGATTGTGGGGCCTCTGCCTATCAAATCTGACGTGATTTGAATTGCTAGGACAAGGACCTCTTGTGGCCAGAGTGGGAAATACTTCAACTGAGAAAAAGAAAAACTGGGAGGTTACATTTTTATGAGGCAATTAAAACAAAACCAAAAATATAGAGCTCTTTAGAATTACATTTCAGATATTTAATTGTTTTGATAACACCAAATACTATAATTGCATCTGTATTTTATCTATGAGAAGTTTAATATAATTTGAAACACTTCAGATTTTATCCATTTAATTCACCTATCCCCTGAATACAGAAAGAATAGGGGTTTTCATTTCCATTTTGGAGATGGAAAAGAGAAGTACAGAGCAGGTAAGTAACTTATTTGTGGTTTTACAGTGGGGGCAGAGTGACTTATAATAGAATGTGGATATTTTATCTTGGGTTCAGTTCAACAGTCTGGGTTTGGAAAACATTCATTATTAAAGCTCTAAAACAAAAACTTCTATTTTGCAAGTGTCAAGTGAATTCTTTATTCAAGAAAAGATGGATTGAGAGACATAAAACTTACTCTTTGTTTTCAGTGTGAAAAGAGGCTATTCCTAGATTCTCCAGGGGAAAAAAGCTGCTTTAAAAAAAAAAAAATCTGGGAGGACAGTATGTTAGCAACTAAGAATCTTTAGATAAATGTAATGTCAATTATGCACAATTTAAAGGAAGCTACATAAAAATACAGTTATTTGCAAATTTCTCTAGAAATCATATAAAATTAAGCCCCTTTCATTGTTGATTCTCTCTGACAGTCCCCAGACCCTGCCTTTTCTGTCGTTTCCCTAATACTTGTTCTAAGAGTGCCTGTGGAGCTAATACACAAATGCTTCCTTTTTATTTTTATTTTTAATTATTTTTAAATTTCTTTTTATTTTGAATTCAGCTTTTTAAGAACAAGAATGCTTAAACTCAAATGAGTAGTTCTTTTATTTATTTATTAAGTATATAATTAGAAAAATTTCAATTCCAGTATAGTTAACATACAATGGAGTAGTTCTTTATTAAGGGACAGTTACCACCTGTTGTTTTAGAAGCTGTTGGAAGAAAGTTGCAGAAGTGGTAATGTGAAGGAAATGTATAAGTTCAGGTGGGGAGTCAAGGGACTGATGAAATGATAAAGCATAAGTGAGATTTGTTCTGGTGAATGATAGGGTATTGAGGAAAAGGATATCAAAAAAAAGGGAAGAGGAACTATAAAAAGAACAGCCACAGAAATAAGAAATTTTGTTGGAGAAGACTTTTTTGGTAACTTTAACAATGGTTTCACCTGTGGAGCATTTGGTAAATCTTCACTGTACACACCTTACTAATAATTATGTGGTTTTAGTGTGATACCCCGGGCAGGTGTATCTTGCAACAGGCAAGATTTCAGAAGAAAAACACTATCTCAGATGTGACACATCATCCTATGGTATTGAAGACACTGCATTTTACATAATTGATCTTTTGATGTGTGGATTTCCTGGACTCCCGTTATTCCTGCTTTATCATTTTTTTTTCACTCTCCATAATTCTAGCCATCAGCTTTAATTAGATGTAAAGAGGTCCTTATTTTGGAAAGGGACTAGAGAAATGCAAATCTAACTTATTCAGAGCTTCCTGACAGCTATGTTTGTAGATCTCTAGGCAAAGTATGTGTCTGGCCTTTTTCAACGAAGTATTTTCAGTAACAAGTTGTCAGTGAGGTCAGTGACTAGCAGTTCAGGATTAGATACCACCCACCCTGGTTTGTAACCTCCCCTTTCTTTCTTATCCTGGGTGAATGACGCTTAGCTAAAGTGACTGCCCCACTGCCACTGCCTCTTAATTTGGTACTCTGTAACACTAAGAAGCCGTCTTCTTCTTTTTATCCGCCCCCCCAAAACTCTTTTTGGAAAATTCCCTACAAGAGCCGATTTTTTTTTTTTTAAACATTTACTTTATAGAAAGCAACAGAAAGGTAAGAGTCAAGTTCGTAAAGAGAAGAGCTGGACTTCAGTACATTCTTGTTTCTTCGTTGAATTGCTCTGCCTTAGTTATATATTGTAGGCTTAAAATGTGGGGTTTCCTTCTGATTAAAGTACATTACATTGTTATATAAAATGGGAATGTTTTGAGTAGTTATGATGAGAAATGTAGGCTTTCATGCTAATTTTAAAGTTATAAATAACTTTCGAACTAGTGCCAGGGGAAGCTAGTAGCCAAGGTCGTGCTTTGCATTCAGAGAGTTTCTGGCTATAAAAAGCCGATTGCAGTACTGTGCAGGAAAAGATAAGATACGGCCTGGATGCTTGTGCTTTGGCATGGGGCTGGGGCAGTAGGAAGCAAAGATAGAAAATGTTTGAAGGGATTTTTACTTTCAACCACAAGCTTGTTCACAGTAAATGGAAGATTTTTCAAATGAGACCGTGGCAAAACAGTAATTCCTGAATTTAATATTTGTCTCATGTACTTGTTTTATAATTGGCAGTAGCATTAAGAGGTTGAGTTCTCTCAGAGCTGTTTCACCACCATTTATAATCAAATAAAAATCACATTGTGTAGGATGTAATCATCAGTAATGTAAAGAAAAGGATGTAATCATCAGTAATGTAAAAGAAAAAGTAATGTAATCATCAGTAATGTTTGATGGGGTCTTAGTGGTTGGATAGTTGCTTTCAGTTGTGCTGAGGATAGAACTGGAAGGAATGAGTTCAAATAGAAACCAGAAGAGATTGTTTAGGCATCAGGAAAGTCATTGATTATACAGGTTTTGAGTCACGGTTATACAACACTAAGAAAGCCTGTTACAGTGTCTTTGAAGATACATGAAATCCAGTGATGTGCTCAGAACACACAAGTACGAAAAATAAGATTTCAGATTAGCTCTGCTTCTGGGTTTGTTTCATTATTTAGACAGAACAAAAGCTTAACATACTGAGAATAGTTATGATTTGGGGATGTGGATTATTAACAGTTAAATTTGAATGGTGTATTTGGATGTGCTATTAAAATTTCACTATCCACTATAAAAAATGACCTCAGTATTAGCAAAGGTAATTAGCAAAGTATTAGCAAATGCTCAGTAGTAGCAAATTTGTTAAATGGAGACACCCAAAATACAGACAGTATAGACATAGCTTTTTTGTTACCCTCCAACAGGTAGTCTGTATCTTCCTTCTTTTTTGAGTAAAATTTTGGGATTTTATAGGAAAACTTATTTTCTTTTAATCATAAAAATAATATGAGCATGGAAATTTGGAGGAACTCTAGGAATTATAGGAATTTTGAAAGTACAGAAAAAAATTGCCTGTAATCTCATTGATGTATTTCCTTTTAGTCTTTTTTCTCTACATGGCTTTAAAATGAATTGCAGTAATACTGTAGATAAAATTTGGGACCTTGCTTTTGTATTTAATATTATACCAAAACATTTTCCATGTATATTCCCTATTTTACATAGATGTTATTTTAAATTGCTGTGTAACATTTTTCCAAGTTAATGGATGTAATTTTATTAGTTATCATTGAATACCTAAGTGCTGTGGTAAATATCTTTGTGAGTGTGTGTATTTATTTTAAAGATCATTTCTTTAAGCTGTACTTAAAAATTTTTTTTATTTTATTTGAGTATAGTTGACACACAATGTTACATGAGTTTTGGGCGTACAACATAGTGATTCAACATCTCTATATGTTATGTTACGCTCACCACAAGTGTAGCTGCTGTCAAAATACAATGCTATTATATCATCTATTTTATTCCCTATGCTGTGCCTTTTATTCCTATGACTTACTCATTACATAACTGGAAGCCTGTATCTCTCACTTCTTTTTGCCCATTTTGCCCATTTTCCCCCCACCTGCCCCAGCAACCAGCAGTTTGTTCTCTGTATTTATTGGTCTGATTCTTCAAGCTATATTCTTAAATGTCGACTCAGGTTAAAGGGCATTTGAGTTGAATACAAAGGTTGTGATTTTTAAGAAGATGGTTTTTTACTGTTTTAAGTCATTGTAAAATTCTTTGTCTACCAAATGATAAATTTATTGAATGTCTCTGATATGTAAAACATTGTTATCAGGTATGTAGATTGCAATATACTAAGTGTTTGGAAGGACAGAATCCTGTTTACAGAATTTCAATTTATCAACTTTACAGATATCAACAAAGTTACATGTGAGGAAAATGCTTCAGTTCTGCCTGAAACCAACAGATACTGTTATTGACCATGTTGTTTTGGACTTTAGAACAGTAGAATTTATAAATGACTTCTGTTAGAGGACCATCTATACATAATTCTGATTTATATAAATTTTATGATCCAGCTGTGACAAAGAAATAGAATTAAGGATAAATACTTCAGTTACAATAAATGTTGGGAGAAATTAGAAGTATTTAGGGAAAATGTATAGATAGCACGGTGAAAGAAAAACTGATAGAGGGCACATACGAGAGCAGAAATTCAGTACTGGGTTTTTCTACTTAGGGAAACATGAGAATGGAATAGGGCATTCTAGAGCTGGAGTCAGGGAAGAGACGAAGTTTTAATTTGTTATTGTTGAATTTGGGAGTTATGGTTGTAGAAATAGACTGTACTGAAGGCAAAAGCCAAGGAATTGGAGGTCCATAAAACTATTTGATTTTTTGGAGGGAGTGGCTGTCCAGAGAAATCAAATTAGAGAGAGTAGAGAGATTATTTGGTGGGAGGGGAGGTGAGGTATAGGGTTGTGAATTCTTGAAGAATATGTTTTGCCTGTATTAAAAATTTTTTTTTAATTGTGAAGTTTTCTTTTTCTGTGATATTTAGAGGAAGACCAAAGCTATGGAAAGATGGGAGTTCCCTTCTCTAAGTCCTATAAACCTCTGTTGGTGTGTTGTTACTCTTGCTTTGGATAGAAGGGATTAAGATTTGAGAAGTTGGCAGTTCAGTCTTGCCTGAAGAGAAATTTAGGTGCTTTGTAATGAAGACTTAAAAAATAGTGTTTGCTTATGGATCGTTGGCTCATGGAAATGTTAGTCTAGAGACTCAAAAAGTGTGATTTTCAGATTTTTGTTCAGATACTAGATTTTAAGTGATATGGTACCATGGGGCAGAACTCCCGAGTTTAGTCAAGTTGCAGATCTAATGGAAAGTGACAGATACTTGAGATTACAGAATTTTTGAAAGTGAACAGGACTATTAGCTATTGCACATGATTTTCCCATGCTTAATTACTGTTTTTAACAATGTTATTGGTGCCTGGGACACAGCCAATTTAATCTGCTACCAATTTAATCACTAACTTCCATGGTTTGAGAAATTATTTTGTGCCAAATTGTAATTTAGGTCAAATTTATTTGGCACCCCCTCCTCCCTCCCAGACCTCTTTTTCCCGTCTTCATTATCCCAGCCAATATACTTGGGCTGCTTCAGATCCCTCCATCAGTGGGGAAATAGATTTGATGGAGAAGGCAATGTTGAGTGCAAGGAAATTTCCTCAAGTAGTGGAACTCGAGCATTTCAGGCTCTACACTAGCTGTATTCAACATATGATCAGCATTCTCAATCTGTTACTGGTCCATGAAAGGAGAAGAGAAGTTTCTAACGGAATGTAAGTCATCTATGCTCTAAGACTTTGTAGCAAGACTTTTTAGATGAAGGAAATAGTCATTCATTTACATCCTTGCAAGCTCCTTATATCATTGCAGACTTGTGCTTTGAGTAGCATTGCTTAAATTACACTGTAAAACATTTATCTTCTCAGTCTATGCATTTGGCGTAAAGAATTGGGATGGAGGTGTACAATTAAATAGATGATAAATGAATTACCAGGTCTCAATTGATAAGATTTCTGGTATTAATGCAAAGTGGTCCTGGGTTAGTTCACTGAGAACCCTCAGAGTGACTGAGAGGCTGAAAGTACTACGGGTTGCTGAAAGTACTACGTGGGGTCTACTCTGATATTGGCTTTGGAATTAAGTAATTAATTCCAAATTAAGTAATTAATTCACTCATTTTAGATGACTTGAGTAGCAGACATTATTCTTAGTGCTGGGGATAGATACTCGTGAATCCAGTAAAGGCTCTGACCTCTAACGTGTGTGTGTGTTTGTGGCTGGGGATGAAGGGAGAGTAGGAAATAAAACCGATTTCTCTGTGATTCTCCGGAAGAGGTATCAGTGTCCGTTTTATTCCAGAGCTGGGGGTCATAAGTCATATTTCCATGGGAGTTTGCAAGATTGATTCGCTTTTCCGTTAGATCCAGCAATTCTTTTTTCTCTAGCATGAGGAAACAAAGGAATACTAGTTTTCAGAATCAAATAACCTGTGATAGGCACTGTTGGTTGCCTATGCAATATCCATACATTATGCTCTTCTTGCTGGTTTACAGAATCCCAATTTAGGTCAAGAATAAAAAGGCATAATGTTGTACATATTGACCTGCCCTTTCCCCCCACTTAGGACAGTTCTGTTTAGTTAAGACAGATGCAGAGTAATTCACGTAGACCTGTCTCATTCTTTTCAACCTCATAGTATTTTCTATGGATGTAGCATAATTCATTTAGTCCATTTTGTATTGATAGATGTTGTTTTTAGTAGTTTTTGTTTTTTCATGTTGCTATGTTGTGTGGAATATCCTTGTTCTTATATCTTGATGTACTTTTATGAGTGTATATTTAGGATAATCTCATGGAAGTAGGATTACTGGGTCTAAAGAAATGCTCACTTTATTTATTTTAAGATTTTTATTTAAATTCTAGTTAGTTAACATAAAGTATAATAGCTTCAGGAGTAGAATTCAGTGATTCATCACTTACATACAATATCTAGTGCCTTATAACAAATGCCCTCTTTTTTTGAAAAAAAAAATTATTTACTTATTTGATAGAGAGAGAGAGAGTGAGCACAAGCAGGGGAGCAGCAGGGGGAGAGGGAGAAGCAGGCTCCCTGCAGGGAGCCTGATGTAGGGCTTGATCCCAGGACCCTGGGATCATGACCCGAGCTGAAGGCAGATGCACCCAACAAGTACCCTCCTTAACACCCGTCACCCATCTAGTCTGTCCCTGCCCACTTCCCTCCATCAACCCTCAGTTTGTTCTCTGCTGTTAGGAGTATCTTACGGTTTGCTTCCTCTCTGTCTCTTTTTTACACCTTCCCATATGTTCATTTGTTTTGTTTCTTAAATTCCACATATGAATGAAATCATATGGTGTTTGTCTTTTTCTAACTGACCTATTTCACTTAGCGTAATACATTCTAGTTCCATCCATGTTGTTGCAAATGGCAAGATACCATTCTTT
Organism: Martes martes; assembly: GCF_963455335.1. Taxonomy (NCBI): domain Eukaryota; kingdom Metazoa; phylum Chordata; class Mammalia; order Carnivora; family Mustelidae; genus Martes; species Martes martes. The sequence goes on from NC_137902.1 coordinate 57,810,480, forward strand.
TTGATGACTGATTAATATTGTGTGTGTGTGTATGTATACACATACCACTTCTTCTTTATCCATTCATCAGTCGATGGACACTTGGTCTCTTTCCATAGTTTGGCTACTGCTGATAATGCTGCTATAAACATCGGGGTGCATGTACTCCTTTGAATCTGTATTTTTGTATTCTTTGGGTAAATACCTAGTAGTATAATTGCTGGGGTAGGGTAGTTCTATATTTAACTTTTTGAGGAACCTCCATATTGCTTTCTAGAGTGGGTGCACAGGTTTGGAAATGCTCACTTTAAAATTTAAGTATTACCTTTAATTGGAAATATCAGAGGGTTAAGAGTATGCAGAATATAAAATTTGATAGCTATTTTCATATATCTCTTCAAGAAATTTGTATCAGTTTATATCCCCACTAGCTGTATGCTGAGAGCTTATGTGCCCAATGCTAACCAGCACTGATGATACTCCTTCAAAAATTTCACTTTTGACAGTCTGATAGGTAAAAGTGATATATCTTGTTCTTTGGATTTGCATTTAGTTAGTTTAGAGGAAGGTTGAGCGATTTTTATTTTTTTTATTTTTTATTTTTATTTTATTTTTTAAAAAAGATTTTATTTATTTATTTGACAGACAGAGATCACAAGTAGGGAAAGAGGCAGGCAGAGAGAGAGGAGGAAGCAGGCTCCCCGCTGAGCAGAGAACCCTAAGCGGGGCTCGATCCCAGGACCCTGGGATCATGACCCGAGCTGAAGGCAGAGGCTTAACCCACCGAGCCACCCAGGTGCCCCGGTTGAGTGATTTTTAAATAATTATTTAGCCCATTTAAAAATTTCTTTTTACATAAATTGCCTTTTTATATTCTTTGTCCATTTTTTCTTTGTCTTTCTCCATGGTAAATTAAGCACATTAATTTTTTGTCTTTTTACTATGTTGTAAGTATTTCCCCCCAATTTGTTGTTTAGTTTTTGACTTTTATGTTTTATTTTTAAATAACGCAGAAAATAAAATATTTTTGTACTCAAAATTTTAAACCTCTTTTTTTAATGACTTCTGGGTTTTGTGTTTCCTTTAAATGACTTTTTGCTTCAACTAGTATGAAAAAATGTGTTATAGATAATTTCACTTATACTTTCAGAATTTTAGTCTTTGCTACATCTGTAGTTGATTTTGAGCAAAGGAGTGAGGCTGGGAGTCAGTTTTATGTTAATTTTTCATCCAAATGTTTATTCATTTGATCCAGTATGATTTATTTAAGAATATTTCTTTTTCCTGCCTATTTAAAATGTCATCTTTATCATAAGCTAAATTTATAATTAGTCTGTTTCCCAACTCTCTCTTCTGTTACAGTAATATTTGTTTCTAATTTTTATTTATTTATTTACTCATTTATTATTTATTTATTTATTTATTTATTTTTAAAGATTTTATTTATTTATCTGACAGACAGAGGTCACAAGTAGGCAGAGAGGCAGGCAGAGAGAGAGAGGGAAGCAGGCTCCCCGCGGAGCGGAACCCGATGTAGGACTCGATCCCAGGACCCCGGGATCATGACCTGAGCCGAAGGCAGAGGCTTAACCCACTGAGCCACCCAGGCGCCCCACTCATTTATTCATTTTTATTAACATATAATGTATTTTTTATTTCAGGGGTACAGGGCTGTGATTCATCAGTCTTACACAATTCACAGCACCCACCCTAGCACATTCTAATTTTTATCCAATCCATACTTTTTTTTTTTAAAGATTTTATTTATTTGAGAGAGAAAGAGAGAGTGAGCGAGTATGTGTGAGCGCATGACTGGGAGGGGCAGAGGGAGAGGGAAAAGCCGACTCCCCGCTGAGCAGAGAGCCAACGCAGGACTCTATCCCAGATTCCTGGGACCATATGACCTGAGCCAAAGGCAGATGCTTAACTGACTGAGCCATGCAGGTGCCCTCCAATCTCTACTTTCTAAATAACTTCATTTTATGACATGTTTTAATACCTGGAAGTATTAATCCTTGTCTCTTTTCTGCCCCATTAGGATTTTCCTAGATATGATCACATAATGTTCATTTCTAGATGAATTTTTGTATAATATTTTATCTGGTGGTTGGGACACAGCTGACATTCGGATGGGCTTTTAAGTCCCAGATCTCTAGGCTGGCTATATTGGATTTGGTTCTTTGGCCAGATGTGTTCAGGTCAGAATTGTACCACTGTCCAGCTTGCATGCTTAAAATTTGTTGTTGTTGTTTTATAAAAATGAACTTTTAAACTGAGTAAGTTATATTTGCACATTTATTTTAATTTTTAATTTTAACAAAGGGTGCTTTGGCTACAGTTCTTTATTGCAACCAACAGTCTACAGAGTTTCGTAAATGACATTAGATAGTTCATAGAATCTCCAGGAGACTCAGGGAAACAGCCAAAGACGATGTGGCAGGAAAAATGTCCAGCTCTACCTGAGAGACAGTCCTGGAGATGTGCTAGCTTCCACCATTCTGGATTCTTGGGCTGGACACTAGAAGCTCCCCCCACAGTTTTCCCAGAAGTTATCTGATGCCTGCGACCTTTTATAATCTCACCCAAGCTGTATTTAGTTTTTGAAATCTAGAGGCGTGAAGCTGGGCCAGAGCTGGAAGGGATGTTTGCACACTTATTGCATCTGCCACAAAGGGTTGTATGATGAAAATAAATCTTCCTCCTGTCCTGACCCCAAAAACTGCTACCAGTTTCAGGCGCAAATTAAAAAAAATTAGTGTATCATTCTGTATCAGGACACATACATTTATTTCAGTCTTTATTATAGCTGCCGCTTGGTTGAATTTAACCAATTTATTGCCCCACACTATACTGGAATTTTTTTTTTTTTAAGATTTATTTACTTATTTATTTGACAGAGACCACAAGTAGGCAGAGAGGCAGACAGAGAGAGAGGGGGAAGCAGGCTCCCTGCTGAGCAGAGAGCCCGATGCGGGGCTCGATCCCAGGACCCTGAGATCACTACCTGAGCCGAAGGCAGAGGCTTAACCCACTGAGCCACCCAGGCGCCCCTGTACTGGAATATTTTAATATTGCTGTGTATTGGTGAGGACTCATATTCCCCAGTAAAGCCATACAAATTGTTAAAATCTGAAATACTTTTGTATCCCTTCTTCTCACTACTAGTAGTCTTCCTCTACTTGGCCTCTTGCCTGGTACCTTCCTTAGACCCAGCAATGAAAGGGTAAGCATTTGGCACAAAAGGGGCCTTCTAAGACTCCTCTCTAAGCTAAACTCTGATTGGAGCCTGAGCCATGCTGGTGGTTAAATATTTTTAGTATCTTTCCACTGCTAGGCAAATGATATCCATTTGGATTTTGTATATCTCCTAAGGCTTTTCCTGACCCTTTGGTCACAGTTAAAGTCATACCAATGAAAGAATATATGACAATTTATTTAACCAGTCCCTAACTGATGCACATTTAGGTTGTTTTTAGCTTTTTGGTTAACACAAACAATACTGCAATCCGTGGCATGCATCTTCACGTACATGTGTTCAGATTCCTACAAGTGGCATTGCTTTGTCTTTTAGACAAACATAAAATTTTACACATATTGCCTGAATACCTTCAATAAAGATTTTACCAATACACACTGAGACCAACAGTGTATGAGACAGCTTATATTTATCTTGTGAAAGATTCCCTAAGAGATTTAAAAACGTTTTAATGAAACTAATATACCTTCTTTAGCAACGATATAAAAAAAAGAGAAGAAAATTAAACCTTATTAGTATGAGTAGCTCTTAATGAAACTATACCAAGATATCATTAGATCATTGTTGTCTTCTAATTAATAAAATTTTGATACTGTGTTAAAATTTCTTGGGGACCAACATCAAATTTACAGGTTTTAATTTTTAGAGCCTACCTTTCCGATATATGGGATAACATCCATCAGTTCTCAATGCCATGATTACTCAAAGATGCAAACAATAATTCTGTGATGATATATACAAATTTTTCACTGCTCTGTAATATAGTGGTTCTCAACCCAGGGTACTTTTGCTCCGCAGGGGACATTTGGCAATGTCTGGAGACATTTTTGATTCTCTCAACTGGGAGGCTGGTGCTATTGGTGTTTCGTGGGTAGAGGCTAGGGATGCTGCTAAACATCCTACAACCCACAGGACAGCCCTCACAACAAAGAATTATCCAGCCTGAAGTATCAGTAGTGCTGAGAGTGAGAAACCCTGCTGCAATAGACTATACCTGGAAATGGACATTGATCTAAATAGTTAAATATTCCTTCATTGTCTTTTGTTCATTAATTTATTCTCAAGACTGTTGGCACAATCTTTTTGTTGTAAAGAGCATTCTCCTTGGCAGACAGGTTGAAAGCAAAGGCAAAATACTGTAATTTTCCTTCCTCTCTGTTGTTTGTCAGTATCATGAACTCTGCCTGGGAGTGGAGGGCCAGCAGGTTGTACATTTCTTGTCCTTCTTTCTCAAATACAACCTCAAGTTTTTATATTGTTTTGAGTGTTTTTCACAAGGCTTTGCTTATCTTAGGTTTAGTCAATAAAAGCCAATACTATCCTGATGGGTTCATTCTTCCCATTCCCTTCTTCCTTCTTTTGTATGTCCTTTGAAAATCTCAGCTCTTTAGAAAGCTCCTTGTACACCACCTTGAGTTATATTTGCGGATGTCCTTTCCCATATTTTCCTCATGTGATTGTTGTAGTGGTCTTTATTTTTTTGACCTACCTCTCATTTTAGAATCTCTGGCTCTGGAACATGCTTATATTTTCTCTGAACTGCTCAACAATCTAAGATACTTGTCTTACTTTGCCTTGTGTTTTCTTCCTTGACTGCTGCGAACTCTAAGGTGATCTGTTCAGTTTTCCCCAAGGTTCCTGTCACTTTCACTTCACTCACTTATTTCTCTTTGTTGGTAAGAATTAAGTCCAGGGGAGTAGTTCTATTCCTTGGTTCTTTTGCTCTTTGGTTGTGGAAGTGGCTGATAGAGAGGCAGCCAATAAAGGAGAACAGTGATTTCTCCAATTGTGACTTTCAAATTAATTCGGTTTTTTTTGTTTTGCTGATTTTAAAAATTTTTTAAATCTTTGCTTAGGTCTCTTGATTTTGACCTCTCACTTCAGTTTTCTTTTTCATTATACTTGGTCTCTCTGTTACTTCTGTCCTAGAATTTATGTGTTTGGGTATTTCACTGAGAGCACAGTGTAGATGTAGTCTAAATTTTCTGTTGAGGATGATTTCCCTTTGTATCTTTAAGATATTGTCTTACTTTTATGCTATATAGACTTTTGATTTTGGATTTTTTTCTGTCTGCTTGTTTTTAAAAGATGAGATTTTTTGGTGTTTGTCATAGTGAGCTATGTATATCCTCTTTGAGCTTAATCACTATCAATTTTGAATTACAGAATTTCTCTCTTAAATTTTAAATCTCTTCTCTCTTAAATCTCAGTACATCTCTGGGTTACAGAGGGTACATACCCACTGGTACAGCTATTCTCTTATTCATATTATTTGATCCTTTACTGGGAGGTGAATTTAACCCTAGATAATTGAAAGCAATTTGGATTCATTTTTCTAAGAGAGATGCATAAAACCTAATCTCTAGAATACCCTTCTGCCATTGTTTTTCTTGTGTCTGTGGCCCTCCTTTTGGGCTCTCATATCTCAGGGCACAATATATGTCACTCTTCCTTTCTCTCCTTAAATCCCATATTGCATTTTTGGGAACTAAGATCTTCCAGCAGAGTATATTTAGAAATTTATTGATGGAAGGTCACCAGGAAACACACCTGGTTATCTAAAAAGCGGCTCTTTCCTTTGCAGTAATGGGGTGAGAACTGGTGTTTTGGTTGGTTCTGTCAGCCTTAGTTCTCTGATAGGATGTCAGGATGTGAGGGTCTGGCTCTGTGGTTGCTTTAAGTTTAGGTACAAGGGAGTTTTAGTTGTCCCTCCCCCCAGTTTATCCCATTCATGGAATATAGAAAATAGAATGGCCAGATTTAGCAAAATACGAGATACAGAGGTTTGAATTTCAGGTAAACCGGCAATAGTTTTTTTAAGTATAAATATGTCCCAAATGTTGCACAGGACATGCTTATGCTGGAAAATTATTCATTATTTCTCTGAAATTCAAAGTTAACTGGAAATTTTTGTATTTTATGTAGCAACCGTAAGGTGCCCCCCAGTGTTTTTAAATCATTGTGAGATATTTATCCTTTTGTTTCTCAGGTACTGGTGTAGGAGAGTCTTTTTCTGATTTGATAAAAGTTATCCTTTCCAGTTTTCCTTCACCTGAAAGGCTGGTCAAAACTGGGAGGAGTGGAAGAAACTTATAGAGTCTGGGGGCCTTCAGAGAGGAAAAGAATGAAGACCTGGACTTCTTTCTTTTACAATGTGTTTATTACTAGAAACTTTTTAATGCATTGAACTGGTCCTGGATAAGAAAGAACCTAATAAGAAAGGACATCAGAGACCTTAAGCTAGAATCCTTTTCATGGCCTGCATTACCTGGTGGGAGAAGCTGTTTGGGCTTGTGAGTGATTGGAGGCAGAAGGAGGCAGAGGGCCCTCCTGACGGAACCACCGTGTTTAGTAAACTGAGGCTGTAAGTGTAGATGTCATGCCATACCACTGAGGGAGCAAACTTGTTCTTTCTTGAAGAACCACTGGGGCCAATGTCATTAATTGTAGCAGCAAAGGCAAGAGGGCAGCAGGCGAAAAGGTCACACTGGACTTCAGGGGATCAGTTTTCATCAGTAAACTGTGTGCTGGGAGCAGAACACTGGCAGCCTTCAACAGGGCCCACTTGAGAATCATATTCTCTAATTTTCTGTCTCTGAGGTATGGGGGTCAAGAGGCCCCTGGAGTTCTTGAACAATTTGAAGGATAAGAGAGTTACCCTGTCAGTCTGACAAATGGGAAGTAGTTTTAGTTTGTACTTTTCCACTTGCCCTTCTTGTATTTTTGTTGTTGCCATGGGAAGAACATGCTCTTGGTAGCTTACTTGTCTAAGAAGGATGAGAAACATGTACAACAGATTTGGATTCCAAAACTGTATCTTGGAGTAAGCCCACCCAGGCCCATTCTTGGTAGCCAACCTAACCGCCTAGAAATGCACAAGAGAGAATAAACCTTTTGTGCCACTGAGTTTTAGGTGTTTTGTTATGTGGTATTATTATGGAAATAGCAACTCATAGACCATTAAACAAAAATGACTTAGTATAAGATTTTTATAAATAATTTTTTTTTTTTAAGATTTCATGTATTTATTTGAGAGAGAGGATGAGCTTGAGAGAGCAGGAGCAGATGGAGGGAGAGGGAGAGGGAGAAGCAGACTACTCACTGAGCAGGGAGCCTGTTGCAGGGCTCAATCCCAGGCCCCTGGGATCATGACCTGAGTCGAAGATAGATGCTTAACCGACTGAGCCACCCAGGCACCCTGGATTTTATAAAGAATTATTTAAAAATTAATAAGGAAAAGAATAATAGAGAAATGGGTCAATGATAGGGGAAAAAATAATTCACAGAAGAGAATATTAGAATGACCAATAGATAAATGAAAAGATATTTAGCTTGTTTCACTAGTTACTAGATAAATACAGATTAGAATAATGATGATACCTTATTGTACCTATGAGATTGGTAAAAATTTATGTATAGTAATAACCTAGTATCTGTAAAGATGCAAAACAAATGGAACTTTAATATATAGATGGTAGGATCTTTATGGATACAGAGAGAGACATATGAAGCAGGGAGAGGATATTTTCAGGGACTATTACTGACAAAAGATTATATATAGAATATATAGGGAATTCTTAGAAATCAGTGAGAAAAATAGGCCACTTAGGAGAAAAATGGATAAAAAGTGCAGGTAAGCAGTTCAATTAGTGGCTGTCTAGTCAACCCAAAATAGATCACCAATGACATTGGTTATCAAAAATGCAATTAAGTTAAGACAACAATGAGGCCCACTTTGTACTTCCTGTGTTAGTGGAAGTTGAAATGTCCTGCAATATCTTGTGCTCAAGAGGAGATGGGAACATGTGAACAAACTCACATGTTCTGCTGGTCATGTTATTTTGGAGACCAGTTTGGTAATATTTGTTTTTTTTTTTTTTTTTTTTTTTTTTTTTTAAAGATTTTATTTTTTATTATTTATTTGACAGACAGAGATCACAAGTAGGCAGTGAGGCAGGCAGAGAGAGGAGAGAGGAGGAAGCAGGCTCCCCGCTGAGCAGAGAGCCCGATGTGGGGCTCGATCCCAGGACCCTGGGATCATGACCTGAGCCGAAGGCAGAGGCTTTAACCCACTGAGCCACCCAGGTGCCCCAGTTTGGTAATATTTGTTGAAATTGACTGTTCAAATGCGTTCTGACCCAGAAATTCTACTGCCAAATTGTATTAGTTTGCTAGGGCTGCCATTACAAAGTTATTGAAGACTGGGTGGCTTAAACAATAGAAATTTATTTTCTCATTGTCTAAAGGCTAGAAGTCCAAGATCAAGGTGTTGCTAAGTTTGGTTTCTCCTGAGGCCTCTCTTCTTGACTTACCCATGGCTACCTTTTTGCTACATCTGCGACATGATTACCCCTCTTTAGTGTCTGCCTCCTAATTTCTTCTTAAAAGGACAGTGATCATATTGGATTAGGGCCCACCCTAATGGCTTCATTTTAACTTAATCACATCTTCAAAGGCCCTATTTCTATATATAGTTATATTCTAAAGAATAGGGAATTGGAATTACAAACATATAAATTGTAGGGAGGATGCAGTTCAGCTCGCAACAGAGTATATACGTTAGAGGGACTCTTGCATATCTATTAAAAGAAGCATGTATGAAAATGTTTATTCTAGTGTTGTTTCCCATGGCAAAGAATTGGATACTACCTAATTGTTCTTGACTAGGGATATCGACAGATAAAAAACATTAAAAATGCATCTGATAGAATGCTATAAATGGAAAATAAACTAAATGAATTAAATTGATTGGGAATTAATTTTTCTCAAATAACAAATAGGTTAGAAGTTCAGAGCTGATGACATCAAGGACCTGCACTCTTTCTATAGTTTTGCTCTGTCAGCTTTCCTCTTCAGCTTTGCAGTAACACTGCTTTATGTCCAGGCATCATACCAGAAATAGGAGAAGGAGGAGCTAAAGGTCATAACAACATTCTGATTCCCTTTTTATAGGGAAAGAAAAAGTTTTGCCAGAAGACATCTCAGCAGACATCTGCTGTCACCTTATTGGCCAGAATTCTGTCACATGCCATTCTGAGTTGCAGAGAAGTCTGGGAAATCTAATGTCCTGCATCCATTGCCGTGAAGGGCAAGAGAGAGCTGGACTATATGTTGCTTGAACTAACCTGTGGTGCTTACCATATATATACACACACATATATAAGTATATATATATGTACATATATATACGTACATATATATGTATGTATATACATATATATGTACGTATATATACGTATATATGTATATATGTATATATATGTGTGTATATATGTGTGTATATATGTATATATGTATGTATATATACGTATATATGCATACATATATATGTACGTATATATACGTATATATATGTATATACGTATATATATATGGTAAGCACCACAGGTTATATTTATATATTATATATATAATATATATACAATTAAACATATATATACTGTATATTATATATTTGTATATTTATATATATATAAATATTTATATATTAATATTAATATTTTATTATTATATTAATAATTATATTAATAGTAATATGAATTAATATAAATATATATACCATATATATACATATATATGTATATATACAGTACATATATGTGTGTATATATACGTAAGCACCACAGATGCTTACCACATATATATACGTATATATACGTACATATATACGTACGTATATATACGTATATATATGTGGTATACATATACATATATATGTACGTATATATACGTATATATGTACGTATATATATACGTATATATGTACGTATATATATGGTAAGCACCAGAGGTTATATTTATATATTATATATAATATATATACAATTAAACATATATACACAATATATATTATATATTTATATATTTATATTTATATATAAATATAATTTATATATAAATATAAATATATATAAAATATATAGATAATTTATAGAAATTATAATTCATATATTTTATATATTTATATTTATAAATATATAAATTTATTTAATATAAATATATTTATATATTTAATAGAAATATATTTATATAAATAATATTTATATAAATATAATTTATATAAATATAAATAATATAAATATAAATATTTATATTTATACAAATATAATTTATATAAATATAAATAATATAAATATAATATTTATATTTATACATTATATATTATATATATAATATATATACAATTAAAACAACTTAAATATATATATATTTATATTTATTTATTTCAACATGATAGATCATGAAAACAGAATGTTGGGGCAGGAGGAGACAGAGAAAAACAAAGTCAGGGGAGAGAGAGTAATAGAGACAAACAGAGAGATACAGAAACAGAGAAGGAGAAAGAGAGAGGAATTTCAATACTGTTTATGTAAATCTGAAAAGCTATATATCATTGTAAAGATGTATATCAAAAGAGTTATGGAAAGTTGATCAGAAGGGCATCCATTAACTATTAAGGGGATGCCTATAGGAGGGGAGGAGTGGAATGGAACTGAAGCAAGGGATATAGAATATGACAATATGACAACAAAAAATAAAATAAAACAGGCTTTTCACAGACTAGTTCCATCAGTTCAACTTTATCTAAGGAGCATGATTGATTATGTCAATCTAATTCTGTGCTTTCAAGATCCATGACCCAGAAAAGGCTGGGATGGCTTGGGACATGTGTGTGTGAGTTACTCTCTCTGTTGGGCATGGTTATTATTTAGAGTTGAAGAAATGTGAATCACTACACTTATGACTGAGTTTACTTTTTTTTTTTTACCTTACCCTGTGATGAGCTTTATTCTAGTCAGTACAATTGGAGGCCTGATGGGAATGATGTTATAGTTTAAGTTTAGTGAGTATAACAGGTATTCTTTGGACTTTTTGGAGATATTATGAGTTTTGCAAAATTGATTGTCTTTGTACATATATTTCTTTTGCTCTATAATGCAAGTTTAGTAGACTTGACTTTAGAGAGCCAATGAGGGACATGAGTTATATAAACATGGCCTTTTGGTAGTGAAATCCATCATTCTCTAGTTTTCTGTTATTATCTTGGGAAGCAGAGTGGGAAAAAGGATTTCCTTCCCTTTGCTCTAATGCAACCTCAGCGAGTGACTGGCTGTCTGCTCTGGAATGAAGCATGTTGGCGTGATTCCATAAGTCTTATGTGGGAACAAGACACTAGAGGTTTTCTATTTTTTACTTATTGTCATTCCTTTGCTTTTAGTTCACTATTCTGTCCTTTTACCATCCCGTATCTAATCCTCTAAGTAAACATAGATCAGTTATTAATATATGTTAGTGTATCTTCCATTTTCTCTATTAAGCATTTGTTTAAACTTCGGAAGCAAATCTTAAGCTCTTCAATTTTATGTTTCCTTATTACCTAATTATAAGTTATTGTCATGGATAGGGTAGATTACTTCCCTTGGTGAAATGGATTCAATTTGCTAAATAAAAATATGTGGACTTAATGACTCTTCATCCATTTTTAAATCAAATAGGTAATTTGCTACCTCTCAGTAGCCTTCTAAAATTCAATGGCATTTGGCTTTGGAAAAGTAGAATTCCACAAAGAGAAAAGTATCTTTCCGCATGGTAACAGTAATTAATTGGTGAATTATTTAGCACTGAACAGAGCACTCCATTAAATTCTATGGGTAATTTTTATAAGCAATTCTCCTTCATGGCTACTTTGTAGGTCACATTTCACAACATGGGAAAAACAGGGGAAAAGGATCAAAATAGACATGGGTAAGCAGAGTAAAGTAGAGCTTGAATTTGAACCCAGTTTTCACGTGTTTCTGCTTCTTTTCATTTCTCTCCTTCTCTTCCTTTTTCTAGTGGGTACTTGTTTTGCAAAGTACTATCCTTGCCTGCCTTATCTTCCTCTCCTCTGAAACTTGGAAGAGCTCATTTAATCTCATGGTTTAGGGCGTAACATGGATGCATAGTTACTGTATCTCTGTTTCTAGGCTTGATTTTCTCCTGAGCTTCAGGATTCTGCTTGTCAGCTGCCCACAGGACATTACCCATTTGCACGTGCCTCTCAGACCTCAAACTCATCATATCTAATGTACGTTAGAGTCAGAGCTTGCTCACTGGTGTGAATATTATTTGTTATGAGCGCACTGCAATAGTTTAGAGAAATAGTAAGTAGTGTTCAATATAAAATTAAGTATATTAAAAAACACAAAAATAAAATGATATCTAAAAAGTGTATTGAAAATTCAAATAGAACATAAATGTGTGGAGGCATTTTTGCTAAAAGTAAGAAGGATTATTTTAAATTGTGTCTATTCACTGGTTATTCAGTGTTTCCCTACCCCATGCATTGTTGTTTAAAAATTTTTTTAGCCACAAATAGAATAGAGACTAACAAGGTCATTAGATGTAGGTTCTTAAGGCACCTGGGGAATCAAAAATTGCTGAATGAAACATACTTTAGGAGAGCCTGTGTTAGGAACCAAACTCACAGTTGGAAAGTAAAGTGGAATTAAATAGATGAAAACAAAAAAGTTATCTGTGTATTCTAAAATTGGATGTTTTTAGATTTTTTGGATGATTGGCAAAAGGATAATCCAATTACTTGAAAAACTGACTTTGCAGTTTTCTTATGCAGGCATATCTTGTAAGTTAATTTGAGAAATAATTTGAAGTTTCTCTTTATATTATAGGGAATGTATCAGCTCAGAAAATTAAAGATACAAAATTTCCTGAAAGAATCCATAGCAATTGAAGTGGTGTTATACTTTATCTCCAGGTGTAAAAGATGATTTTTACATGGCTACCATTTGTTATTATATGAGGAAAGAAAGGGCCACATCCAGTTATTAAAAATGATTTTATAGAGTGAGGAACTCAATACTTGTTTTCAATATCACAAATAGGATTTTCTTTTAGGGGAAAAGAAGCTATAATTTCCTATTTTGAATCACAATTGAGGAGGAGAATGATTATTTCTTTTCTCTCTGGAAAATTTAGTACTCGAGCATAAAGGATGCGTCATTAGTAGTAAGTCTGGGAGCGTGAAAAGAGAGATCACTCTTCAAGTCTTTAGATCTGTTTTATTTTTGTCAAGTTAATTTGGTAAACTTAATGTTTGTGATAATAGCTTCAGGGAAGCATAGAAAATTTTTATCTTCAGTCAAGATAAATTTGTGGTTGTTAATGATTTTGGCTATTAAGATGGTAAAATCTTTAGAGTAAATCAGTCAAATCAGTGTTCACACTTTTCCAAATTGAAGTTGTAAAATAAGGAATTTGTAGCTTGTATGAGGACTTTGTTAGTCATAACATTGTATGGTCATGAGAAATATAATAATGCTGTGAAAACAGGAACCCGTCTTGTAAAATTAGCCTATAGCTCCTAACATATAATGGACAAATAGCAGATACCAAACAAAGCATTTGGAAAATATTAGTTAAACATTTTACAAATGTATATGTGATTTTGAAGAGGAATTATCTTGTATTATAGTGTAGTTTTATTTTCTTTTGCGTTTGTTTTGGATTTTCTAATGGAACTTTTAATCTTTATGTAGAGTTTTTATTTCTTTGTTTGCTTTTTTTCCCCCAGAAAAATCTAGGGTTGTGGAAAGTCATTTTGATCATTGAACCAAATTCTACTTCTTAGCTTTTCTTTCATTACCATGAGGATGCATCTGATTGAGCTGACTGAGGAAGAAATAATAACAGACTTTGTCACAGATGAGAAATTTTAAACATTAATATGGGCTCTGTGAAAGTCAAATTTATATGGGTAAAATCAAATGGGACTTTTTTTTAACATTAAAAAAAAACGATTTTATCCATTTATTTAAGAGAGAGAATATGAGAGAGAGCAAGAAAGGGAGAAGGGTCAGAGGGAGGAGACTCCCCATTGAGCAGGAAACCCCATTCAGGACTCCAGGATCATGACCTGAGTCCAAGGAAGCCGCCCAACCAACTGAGCCACCCAGGTACCCCTCAATTGGGACATTTCTGAACACATTTAATAAGGAAGGTTGAGATGGTGTGTCCCAGTTTGTAGTTCAAGTATAAAAATAAATGTCATTGGATGCAATACTTTGGTTTTTCAGAATCAAATGGTACCCTCTACTGGCCAAATTAGGGATTATGTTTAAAAATGGGTAGTTTTTTTTTTTTTTTTTTAATAGGGCTGATTGCTATAAAAAAAGATTGAGCAGTTCAGAGTATTGTGAAATAATATAGAAAAATTACAGATGTGAAGACTGAAGCCAATGTATCACTTAAATAAATATTTTCTGAAGTGAAACTAATATGGAAATATCCATAATTAAAATTTCCTAAACTTTTGCTCTACTTTAAAAAATTTATTTATTTATTTGAGATTTTGTTTATTCATTTGAGAGAGAGAGAGACAGAATAAGAGAGAGAGAGAGAGCACAAGAAGGGGGAGTGGCAGGCAGAGGCAGAAGCAGGCTTCCCACTGAGCAAGGAGCTGGACGTGGGGTTCAATCCCAGGAGCTGGAGATCATGACCTGAGCAGAAGGCAGATGCTTAACCATCTGAGCCACCCAGGCACCTCAATCTGCCTTTTTTTTTTTTTTTATTTAAAGATTTTAGTTATTTGAAGGAGAGAGCGGAAGAGATAGAACGAGCAGGGAGAGGGGCAGAAGAAGAAGGAGGGAGAAGCAGACTGCCTGCTGAGCAGGGAGTCCAAAACAGGGTTTGATCCCAGGACCCTGGGATCATGACCTGAGCTGCAGGCAGATGCTTAACTGACTGAGCCACCGACTAAGCCATATAGGCGCCCCTTTTGATCTATTTTTTAATCACCGAAGTAGGCCACAGGGAAGTAACACAGCAGGGGACAAACTATATGGCTCTCCTATCCCTATTTTTGATAGGAACTGTGATATTTAATTTACTTTCATCAGTTAAGTTACTTTTTTAAGAGCGATTGGCAAATATCTAGAGTGGAGATAAGAGCTACTTTTCTCCAGGTACCCTGACTTAATTTCTGTTTAAAATAATTGGAATATTCTTAAGTAATTTAGAAGTTTGATAAGTTCAGGGAGGTATCATATAACATGCATGTTTTACATTTTTCTTTCAGTGTTTTAAATTTTTAAAGACTTTATTTATTTATTTGACAGAGATCACAAGTAGGCAGGCAGGCAGAGAGAGAGGAGGAAGCAGGATCCCTGCTGAGCAGAGAGCGATGCGGGACTCCGTCCCAGGACACTGGGATCATGACCTGAGCCGAAAGCAGAGGCTTTAACCCACTGAGCCACCCAGGTTCCCCAGTGTTTTAAATTTTTAAAGTTACTTTGGAATTTACAATGTTTGGGGACTATAATGCAACAGAAGTTACGTTTAAAAGCTTATACTGGACAATATATTATTTCATGCAAATTTGGAAAATACAGTTTTAAGTTTGATTCTCTTGTTTGATGTCATTCTTCATAGGCATATTGCTTTAAGAGCACCCATCCCCCCTTTCTGCTTGAGCCACTGTGTCCTGTCAGTCATCCTGAAATACACTAGGGTGCTTGTCAGGCTGTTTGCTTACAGATGCATCATAAGCCAAATTGTGAGCCGTAATAGTGGCACTGAATTTCTAAGTACAAGAAATTGCTTAGACAATTGATTTAGTATCTGTATATGGGTAATACTCTGTCCTGCAGTAGGTGAGTGAAGTGTCCAACTTTTTAAGATCAAATTTTGCTGTGTAGGGCAAATCCTATAATTATAGATTATCTGTTGCTTGGTTAGATAACTTTGGGGGAAATAAAAGGACATTATTTCTATGAAATGGGACGAATAGAAGCTACTGTGCTGTGCATTTATTACTTTTATAACTAATTTTTCTTTTAAGAACACTAAACTCTAAATGACTTTATGAAAGCTCCAATTTTATAAATGTCTACTTTTTCGAATAGATTAGCGGGCATTTCAGATTTAGATAAAAATATGACTCTCTTACACATTTTTTTCTTTCACAACAACTCAGGCAGACTCAAACGAACAGAGGCTCCGTTCTGCTATATGGAGTGTATATTAGTGATTTTTTAAAATAGCGCTAAAAGAAATGCTCATGTGCCAGTGCCCAAGCTATAGTAGTGTTACATCAGAGCATTTAAAAATTCCTGCTGTGTAACCGAGCCATTACTATTTGAGTAATCATATATTCCAGGAACTGGAAGCTTTACATTCTTTACACATTAAAGTTGTGTAGCAAGGAGTTTCTTTGTTTGTGCAAACAGTTTAATTTCCGTCATGGGCCTCTAAACTTAAATTGTGCATGGATGATTTTCCTGTATTTTTTGTGTGCAGCCTTAAATATCTTCAAACAAAGCATTGATAAAATAAAAAAGGAAGGAACTTGGATTTTGATACTTCCGTGTTCAATATGGTAGAGAATAGTTAAGAAGCAGCAAGGAGTTAAAAGTTTTAAGGCTTTATCTAATGTAAACAAGAAGAGATTGCTTTTGCAGATACATAGAATGATTATTTATTTATTCCTTCTTCTAGAAAGGATTTAAGGTGACTTACAAGGCTATATGAAACTCAAGATAGCACAAATTAAAAGTGGAGTGAAAGAAGAAAGGAAAACAAGCATGAGAATATAAAACAGAGTCAGGAATGAGGCAAAAAATGCAGTGGTTTTATGATACTAGTGTATTACAGATAGATGGGAGAGAAAATTCGGGGTTACAGAAATCTTTCATGGGAATTTCATACAAACCAGTTGTCTTCCTTACTGCAGGTGGCAGTTCGGAGTGAGGAGAGTATGTTGGACAGTGAATATTAAATACACTTTAAATGTCACTTGTGTTTTGGTGGGGAAAAAATTGGAGAACTGCTGCCTTTTTAACCCTTGCACTGATTTACGTGGGCTTGTATGACTCCAGGTTTTCTAGGAGCAGAAAAAGATTGAGTCTGTCACTTAATTCAGAAGAAAGATTAAAGAGGTTTACTTTTTTAGAAACAATATTTTATCTAAATATGGTAAAGTATTTATATATTAAAACAGACATGATCAAGACAATGTTTGAAGTAAAATATATTTGGCAGTTTTGTGTGAATCTATGAATCTTGTCCTAGTATTTTTTTTAATAGTGTGTTGTAAATGAGATTAGCTACTTTCATCATTCCTTTTACTCTTTCAATTTAGTGATAAATTTAACTTGAATTTCGACTTATGTTAGGTCAAAATTAACTGGATCAATCTGAGAAATAAGTTGTTGATTAGGAGGAGGGAGTTAAGAGACAGGACTTTAATGTTCTTTGATCTTTAAATACTCAAAATGCAATACCGTGTTGGAGACTCTGGGCTCTGTACTGCACACCATACCAAACCCAGCTTGTGTAAGTGAATAAAATAAGCTTGCAAACTCATTGCTTTCACCCAGGAGTATTGAAGAAAAACAGAATTAAAACTTTGCCGAAGTATCTTTACTGATATCCTCAGAAATCAAATTAACATGTGAATCATGGACAATCATTGGGTCCCCTTTTAAAAAATTCTGTTGTTAAAAATAAGATCAATAAAACATGATAATTTTGGAGCACTGGGTGTGGTGCATAAACAATGAATCTTGGAACATTGAAAAATAAAATAAAATAAAAAAAGATAATTTTTTTAAAGGGCAGTGAGAAAACAAAGAAAAATACTCAAAGCTTTTGTTTTTATAGTTTTGTAGTATAAACACATATGCAGGTTGAGTTAGAGTTCTTTCAAGAAAAAAATATGAATCGTACACATAATACATCAAGTACATAGAATGACATTGAGGATAAACTGGACACCAAAGAGGCTTGCAAGCTGCAAAGCAAATATTATTAGGAAGTTAAATGGGGTCGGCATGCCTGGGTGGCTCAGTTGGCTTGAGATTCTCTCTTCCTCTGTCTCTCCTGCTTGTGTTCTCTCTTTCAAACAAACAAACAAACAAACAAACACATAAAGTGTTTTAAAATCAGGAAGTTAAATAGGGTCAAGGCACCAAATAAACTGAATGATGTAAGAGAGAGGTCGAGAATATTCTGTAAGTGTTAATCATACAACTTCCTTTTGTATGATTCTTTCACTTAGCATAATGCTTTTGAGAGACATTCATGTTGTTGCCTTTATCAGTAGTTTACTTTTTTCTTGCACAAAGTATGACGGGATGATTGTATTACAAGACTGCTTATTTATTTGTTAATGGAAATTTGAGTTTTCAAGTTTTTGACTATTATCAATAAGGCCAAAATGAACATTTGTGTATAGGTCTCTATGTGGACATATGCTTTCATTTCTTTTGGGTAAATGTTTAAGGAGTGAAATTGCTAGGTCATATGGTGGGTATACGTTTAATTTTGTAGGAAACTACCAGTTTTTGTTTTCAGTAGCAATGTATGAGCTTTCCAGTTACTTCTCAACTTTGCTAGCTTGGGTATTGATAGTCTTTTTAATTTTAGTCATTCCAGTAGGTGTGTAGTAGTATATATTGTGACTTTAATTTGCATTTCTCTAGTGACTACTGATATTGAGCATTTTTCATGTGCTTAATTACCATCTATATATCTTCTTTGGTGAAGTGTCTTTTCAAATGTTTTGTCCATTTTAAGATATTGAATTGTTTTTCATGTAATTATTGATTTATAAGTATTTTTTATATTTTCTGGATACAGGACCTTTATCATATATGTGACTCAGTCTGTGGCTTGCCTTTTCATTTTCTTAACATGGTCTTTCAAAGAACAAAAGTTTTAAATTTTGTTGAAGTCCAGTTTATCAGTATTTTCTTTTATGAATCCTGCTTTTGGTTGTCGTATCTAAGAAACCCTTGCCTAACCCGAGGTTACAAAGGTTTTCTCCTATGTTTTCTTTTTTTTTTAAAAGATTTCTTTCTTTCTTTTCTTTTTTTTTTTTTTTTTTAAGTAGGTAGAGAGTCAAGCAGAGAGAGGAGGAAACAGGCTCCCCGCTGAGCGGAGAGCCCAATGCGGGGCTCGATCCCAGGATCCTGGGATCATGACCTGAGCTGAAGGCAGAGGCTTTAACTCACTGAGCCACCCAGGCACCCCTCATCTATGTTTTCTTTAAGAAGTGATAGCTTTGTCTTATCCCTAGCTCTGTGATCTATTTCAAGTAAATTTTTGCATCTGGTGTGAGAAAAGGTTTGAGATTCTTGTTTTATGTATGATGTCAAATTATTTCAGCACCATTTGTTGAAAAAAACTTGAGCTTGGCACTTTTGTTGAAAATAAATTGTCCATGTTAATATTATGTCTAATATATGAGGATTTAAGAAAATGTAATCATCTTATCATGCCCAATAAAATTAACAAATATTAGCATTATCAAGTAGAGACTGTCTAATTTTAACTGCTTAAAATTGTCTTTTTATAGTTGGATTTTGGAGTCGGAATTCAGGATTGACATAATTTTGTGTGGTTGGTAATAACAGTTTTCCTTCTTTTCCATGTCATCTGTGAATTGAAGAAACCAAGTCATTTTGTCTTAGAGTATTTTTCACATTCTGGATTTGGGTGATGGCAACCTTGTGATGTCACTTAACACATTCCTCCTTCCAGTAAAGTGGTAGTTAGATCTAGATAAGTCTTGATTAGATTTAATTTTAACTCTTTTGGCAAGAATACTGTGTAGATGTTGTGTACTTCCCATTGTGTCATGTCAGGAACCATAGAGTCTGGATTGTGTCACATTTGGTGACATTAAATTTGATCAGCATGTTCAGGCTCTGTAAGCCTGATTCTCAAAGTTCCCTATTAATCATTCACCGAATGATTTTAATTTTTACTGATGATCATTTTCTAGATTATTATTTTCTAAGGGATTGTAAATGGTGATTTTTAGTGTTTTGTAATTCCTAATTAGTTTTATTGGTTGGGATTACTCTATAAAGAATTTTAGAATATTTCTCTAAAGTATAGTTCATGCCAGAAAATCAGGAAAATACTTGACTATTTCTCATTCTTTATTAGTTTTCAGAAAAATAGGATGGTGTCCTAGCAACTTTGAAAGGTAACCAGTGAGTTTTTGTTTTTTGAACTAATTTTTATGCATGTTTTATTATATTGCAATCTTTATTCTTTTGATGCTCAAATTTCCCAATTTTGGTCAGTAAGAATGCCTTTAACTTGGGTCCTGAGCCTCTTGACAAATCCAAGTGGATTTTATATTTTAGGTAAGATGTGTTAGGCTGATTTTATATATTTCCTGCCCCAGATCTTCAATCAGCATTTTCTTTGAGAAGCTTGGGTCCTTTTAGTGGGAAATAGTATTTAGACGAGATCCGGTGCGTTCAGGGTGGTATGGCCGTAGACGGGAAATAGTATTTAGGAAACAATCTATGTACTGGGTTGCTGTTGCCACTCCCACTTCCTTTTTATTTTGTGAATGAACCTAGGAAATAGGTATATTTTAGGAGGAGAAAAATATATAATAAGATCATACTGATAATGCCAGTTCAATATAAGATTGCAGGATTTACATGTAAATTTTCTGATTTAATATTTGTATCTATTTTTCTTATGCTAGAATCTTATTTCCTATTAGCATGAATATAATTGCTTTATCATAATGTGTGCGAATATACCTATGTATGTAAGTTTATATATGTATGTATGTGTGCATATATATAAGAATTTGTAAGACTATATTACATGTATTTAATAAGAGTACTAAATGCAGCTGAAGATTACTTTGCCATTCTTTTTTTCCTAGAGGATATCCTTTTAAGGATTAGAGTAAAAATACTGTGTTTTGAAGTCACTTGAAATTAATTGGTACAATGAATTACTTTGGGCATGCATTAGTTTTTATTTTTGGAGTAGATATCTAGAAGTAAGATTTCTGTACCCACCTCCCTTCTGGTAACCATCTGTTTGTTGTCTATAGTTAAGAATATGTTTCTTGGTTTGTCTCTCTCTTTCTCTCTCTTTTTTTCCTTTGCTCATTTGTTATGTTTCTTAAGTTCCATATGTAAGTGAAATCATATAGTATTTGTCTTTCTTTGACTGACTTTTTTCACTTAACGTTATACTTTCTAGCTCCATCTATGTTGTTGCAAATGGCAAGATTTTGTTCATTCTTCAGGCTGAATAATATTCCAATGTATGTAGGCATGTATGTGTGAACACCTTCTTTATCCATTCATCTACTGATAGACAATTGGCCCACTTCCATAATTTGGCTATTTTAAGTAATGCTGCAGTAAACATGGGAGTGCATGTATGCCTTTGAATTAGTTGGGTAAAATGAAGTTTTTGTAAGTACCCAGTAATGAAATTACTGGATTGTAGAGTAGTTCTGTTTTTAACCTTTTGAGGAAGGTCTATACTGTTTTCCATAGTGGCTCCACCAGTTTTCATTTGCCCCAACAGTGAACGAGGGTTCCCTTTTCTCCATACCCTTGCCAACACTTACTTCTTGTGTTTTTTATTTTAACCATTTTGACAGGTGTGAGGTGACATCTCATGTGGTCTTGATTTGCATTTCCCTGATGATGAGTCATGTTGAGCATCTTTCCATATGTCTGTTAGCCATTGGAATATCTTTTTTGGAGAAATATCTGTTTACTTCTGCCCGTTTTTTAATTGGATTTTTTTTTTTTTTGCATGTTTGGTTTTATCAGTTCTTTATCTATTTTGGATACTAATCCCTTATTGTATATGTTGTTTGCAAACATCTTCTCCCATTTCGTAGTTTGTCTTTTAGTTTTGTTAATTGTTTCCTTCACCGTGCAGAAAGTTTTTATTTTGTGGGAGTCCCAGTAATTTATTTTTGCTTTTGTTTCCCATGCCTTAGGAGATGCATCTAGAAAATCGTTGCTAAGGTCAATGTCAGAGAAATTGCTGCCTATGCTCTTTTCAAAGATTTTTATGGTTTCAGGTCTCACATTTAGGTCTTTAATCCATTTTGAGCTTATTTTTGTGTATGGTATAAGAAAATGGTTCAGTTACATTCCTTTGCATGTTGCTGTCCAGTTTTCCCAACACCATTTGTTGAAGAGACTGTCTTTTTACTATTGGATATTCTTTCCTACTTCATTGAAGATTAATTGACCATATAATTGTGAGTTTATTACTGGATTCTGTTCCATTGATATATGTGTCAGTTTTTGTTCCAGTATCATAATGTTTAGATTACTACAGCTTTGCACTATAACTTGAGGTCTGAAATTATGATACCTCCAGTTTTGTTTTTCTTTTTCAATGTAGCTTTGACTGTTTGAGGTCTTTTGTGGCTCTGTACAAATTTTAGGTTTGTTCTAGTTCTATGAAAAAATGCCATTGGTATTTTGGTAGGGATTGCATTAAATGTGTAGATTGCTTTGCCTTAGCATAGACATTTTAGCAATATTTATGCTTCCAACCCATGAGCATGGAATGTCTTTCCATTTCTTTATGTCGTCTTGAATTTCTTTCATCAGTGTTACATAGTTTTCAGAGTACAGGTCTTTCACCTCTTTTCCCCCTAAGTTTATTCCTAGATATTTTATTTTTGGTGCAGTTGTAAGTGGGGTGGTTTTCTTAATTTCTCTTTCTGCTGCTTCATTATTGGCATATAGGAATGCAACAGATTTCTATACATTGATTCTGTAGCTGCGACTTTATTGAATCATTGTCAGTTCTAGTAGTTTTTGGTGGAGTCTTTTGGGTTTTCTTTATAGAGTATTATGTCATCTGTAAATAGTGAAAGTTTTATTCCTTCCTTATTGATTTGGATGACTTTTATTAATTTTTGTTAATTAATTAACAATTAATTAACATTGCTGAGGCTAAGACTTCTAGTACTGTGTTAAATAGTGATGGTGAGATGGACGTCCCTGTCTTGTTCCTGATCATAGAGGAAAACATCTCCGTTTTTCCCCATCAAGGATGATGTTAGTGGTGGGTTTTTCATAGATGGCCTTTATTATCTTGAGGTATGTTTCCTCTAGACCTACTTTGTTGAGGGTTTTTGTCATGAGTGGATGCTGCACTTTGTCAAATGCTTTTATTGCATCTATTGAAATGATCGTATGGTTCTTATCCTTTCTTTTATTAATGTGGTGTATCACATTGATTCATTTGTGAATATTGAACCACCTTGCATTCCAGGAATAAATCCCACTTGATTGTAACGTATGTTTTTAAAAATATATTGTTGGATTTGGTTTGCTAGTATTTTGTTGAGGATTTTTGCATCTATGTTCATCAGAGATACCAGCCTATAGTTCTATAGTTCTCTCTCTCTCTCTCTCTCTTTTTTTTTTTTGGTATGGTGACTTTATCTGATTTTAATATAGCCTCATAGATTGAGTTTGGAAGTTTTCCTTCATTTTCTATATTTTTTAAAATAATAGTTTGAGAAGAATATGTATTAACCCTTCTTTAAATGTTTGGTGGAATTCGCCTGTGAAAGCATCTGGTCCTGGGATTATTTGTTGGAGGTGTTTTGATTACCAACTCAATTTTCTTACTGTTAATTGGTCTATTCAAATTTTCTATTTCTTCCTGCCTCAGTTTGGTAGGTTTTATGTTTCTAAGAATTTATCCATTTCTTCTAGGTTGTCTAATATGTGGACCTATAATTTTTCATAATATTGTGTTACAATTATTTGTATTTCTGTAGTTGGTTGTTATTCCTCCTCTCTGATTTGTGATTTATTTTCTCCTCTCTGATTTGTGATTTGTTTATTTGAGTCCCCCACCTCTCTTTTTTTTAAAGTCTGGTTAACAGTTTATGAATTTTGTTGATCTTGAAAAGAACCAGCTCCTGGCTTCATTGATCTGCTCAATTTTATTATTTTTTAGTTTCTATATCATATATTTCTGCCCTAATCTTTATTATTTCCTTCCTTCTGCTGGTTTTTGGTTTTGTTTGTTCTTTTCTAGTTCCTTTAGGTGTAAGGTTAGGTTGATTGAGATTTTTTGTATTTCTTGAGGTGGGTCTGTATTGCTATAAACTTCCCTCTTAGAATGCTTTTGCTGGATCCTAAAGATTTTGGACCATTGTATTTTCACTTTCATTCGTTTCTATGAACTTTTAAATTTCTTCTTTGATTTCCTGGTTGACCCATTTGTTGTTTAGTAGCATGTTATTTAACCTCTATGTATTTGTGGTCTTTCCAGATTTTTTATGGTTGAGCTCTAGTTTCATAGCATTGTGGCCAGAAAAGATGCATGATATCACTTTGATCTTTTTGCATTGGTTGAGACTTGGTTTATGGGACTAATATGTGATCTATTCTGGACAGTGTTCCATGTGAAATTGAGAAGAATGTGTATTCTGCTGTCTTAGGATGGAATAGTCTGAATATATCTGCTAAATCCATCTGACCCAGGGTGTCATTCAAAGCCATTGTTTCCTTGTTGATTTTCTGTTTGGATGATCTGTCCATTGATGTAAGTGGGCTGTAAAGTGCCTTACTCTTGTTATATTAATATTGATTATTTCCTTTACAGTTGTTATTGTTTTATATATTTGAATGCTCCCATGTTGGGTGCATAATTTTTACAATTGCTATATCTTCTTGTTTGATTGTCCCCTTTGTTATTATATAGTGTCCTTTCTTCTTTGTCTCTTGTTATGATCTTTGTTTTAAAGTCTATTTTGTCTGATATAAGTATTAGTACCTTGGATTTCTTTTGACATCCATTTGCATGGTAAATGTTTCTCCATCCCCTCATTTAAATGGTTGAACAACTTTTTATATGCTTAGGGGTTTTTGCATATTTTTCTTTGGATGAGAAATTATTTTAATTTACCACCCAACTTCAGTATCTATTGATTCCTTGCTATGAGAGATAAGGAAAGAAGAGTGTTTGAACTTTCCCATCTTTTTTGATGTGTGATTTTGCTAGGCTGTCCACCATGTTCCCAAAATATGCTCTCAGTTCATATATATTGAATGCTTTTTTTACTTTTATCTTTGTAATGTTTTATTTTTTCTCCCATTTGTTTCTCGAGTTCTTTTATCTTGTTTTTCCTTCCCTTACTGTGTTTTATCACTTTTTTAAATCCTGTAACTTTTCTTCCAGTTTTTTAAAAAAGAGAGAACATACTGTTTATATATATGTGTGTGTGTACTTTTGAGTCCACATATATTTCTTTTATTAAAAAAGATTTATTTATTTATTTCAGAGAGAATGAGTGTGTCTAATTTGTGTAAACTGAGGGTCTGAACTGAGAAAGTAGTTATGGGAATGGAGAGGACATGGACAATGCAAGAGGAGTTGAGGGGATAGAAGCAGTATTAATTTTCCCACTAATCTGGCATGAGGAAAGAGGCAGAGTGAAAGAAAATATTCTAGGATGATGTTCATTCATGCTGCTGGGTTGGGTGCCCATTTGTATGGTGAAGTCATTAATCTAGATGAGAACTGAAGATGGTGGCAACAGATTTTGGGGAAAAAATCATGAGTTCAGTTTTAAAATGCCTGTGAGATGGCCCGGTGGTCAATGGATTTGGGAATTCTGAAGCTCAGGTGAGAGATCTGGACTGTGGAATCTGAGTTCCAAACTTGAAATGAAACTCTAGGATGAGATTACTCAGAGAAAACAATGTAATGTGAGCAATGAATGGGATGTAAGGGGTTGAACCTTAGGGTAAGACCCTTCCTTAACAGGAGATGGTAGATAAACTGGAACCAGCAACACATATTGGAAAAGAATGCTGGAAGGGTAGAAGGTGGTGTTTTGAAGCCAGAGGAGAAAGTCTTTTATGTCTTATAGAGAGAATACTGAACATTTGGGAGAAATAGTTAAATAGGGTTAATAGATATATAGGCAGAGTTCCTGGAGAAAAAATTTAAAAGTGGTGGTAAAATAGTGAGCTTGGATGGTTAAGTTCAGAGATTGTGGCACAGACTTTTAAAAACTCTGTTAAAGGAATTTGGAAAAATGGAAATGAGGCAGGGAAGGAGCTTAAGTTTTTAAAACAGTTATATACTGTTGGTTTTTCCTAGTGTATAAGTAGGTACATAGAAAAATGAATATAGTGTTTTCAAAGACTTTGGTCTCATTTTCTTTATTCTGATAAGCAGGCTTTTATTTATTTCCAGCTAGTAAGAGAACAAAGAAGAAAAGGGGAATTTTTAGCTTTAAATTGTGGTTGACAAGATTTTTACTTTTTTCGCCATTTTCTTTTTGTTCTCTGCCTTTCAAAAATAACATACCTTAGGAGAATTCATATATATTTGAGCTGTCTTAAAATATGGAGTAGAACTGACCCACAGGCCCACTGGACTTACAGCAACAAAAGCCACTGTCACTTTCAAGGTGTCTATGAAGGGCATGTTACTTCTGCCCTGCTTATTTAAACTTGATGCCTTCTAGCTAAAGGTTATTCTTGTTCTGGGTGATTCAATGAAAGCTTCTCTGAGGTCTCACATATTAGATTATCTTCTTAGATTTCAATTGGACTAATTTAGTTCTTTGGCTTTTTAAATAATGTGTAGGTAACCTTCATGCTGCGCTTATATGAGATGGGATCTCATAGTGTTTCAGTTCTGTTATAATTTTTATAAGGTACAAAATGTCCTTAAGTTGAAAGGCATTGCTGTATAGAATAACCATGGGGCATTTCTGTCCTTTCTCCTTAGCTGCAATTTTGAAAAGTGTGCCATTGTGAAATATAGGGTGAGCTTTTAGTGTGAATTGGCATTTTATAAAATAACATGAAAGGTGTGTTAACAGGAGAGAGTAATGAGGTCTTCATGTAAAATTTTTTTATACAATGTTACTTTTCAGTTAAGTCAGAAATTGAATTACAACTTTTTCTTTTTTCTTTTTTTATTTTGGAGGGACATTAAACTCGCCTAGCCATTCATGGTAAAAAGAACATAGTATATGACTTAAATATAAGTAGAATGTTCTTTTCCTTTGTTTTACTTCATATTAGTTAAGACAGTCTTGGTTTTTTTAAGAACCATTTTTGCATCCCTCATCTATGTTGTATGTGCAGGGAAGTTTTATTTTTGTTGCTATGGCTAGAGTAAGCAATTGTTTCAATTTAATTTAATTTCGCTTAGGTGTTCTCATAAAGAATCCACAAAACTCATAATTTTGGGGGGCAAGCCCTCAATTTGATCATTTTTCAAAGAGTGTCAATAAGATTACCATCCAGAGGTTTATTAAAGAGAACTTCAGATGCTTGAAGTTTGAATTACAACATGCTAAAGATACTTTCTTTTTATTATAAAATATAAATTGTTTTGTTCTGTTGAAACCCAGAGTTCTTGGAAGCTAACGAAATAAAAAGTGCAGACTCTTGAGGATCCCAAATGTAGTACATTTAAGAGTTGTAGATCTAACCCTGAAGCATACCTTTTATGCACCACTGTGGAATTGATTTCAAAGGGCTCAAGATCCTTTATGAGGCTGTTGTGCATTAGGATTTTTCCCTAGGGTGTTTAGGCATGTTGCTTTTCTAATTAATGTACATGTAGGAAATATGCCTTGGAATTTGAAGTTAAGTGATCCAATAAAATGAGGCACCAGAAGGAAGCTTTATTTTAAACTCTTATTGTGGGAACAAAGAGTGAAAGCATTCTTGAATAATAATTAAAGCTGTATACGTTAAAGAAATATGTTTGTTCTAAATGTAGACAAGTAGACTTTGCTATCCTACTGAAAAGAGGATAGAGGACAAAATAATATCAACTAATATTTGTTGAGCCCTTGCTAGGTGTCAGAGATATTGGCTAACTTATGGCTTTAATATGAATTTTCCTTCAAGATACCTTTGAGGAGGCTACTCTTATTATTCTCATTTTATAGACAAGGAAACTGATATTTAGGGAGACTCAGTAACTTGTCTAAAGTCACCAATGAGCAGGGAACAGAACCTAGATTCTTACCTAGGCAGTCTAGCTTCAAAGCCTGTACTCTTAATTACTGAGATCCAATAGTGAGGACATGCAGGAGAATTTAAGAAATCTTGTAGCAGGAGCACTTGGGTGGTTCAGTTGGTTGAACGTCTGACTCTTGATGTCAGGTCTTGATCTCAGGGTTGTGAGTTTGAGCCCTGCATTGGGTTCCATGCTGGACATGGAGCCTACCTAAAAAACAAAACCATCTCATAGCAGACAGGGGAGGGTAGCAGGATGTCTCACAATGGCTGCTGCATGTAACCCTGCCGAGAGGCTCAGTAAGGCTGAAACCTAGCCCTCCTGCTGGGCAAACTGTGGGTCTTCCTGCTAACACCTGCAGGGCCGTGTCTATGCAGAGGGTGGCAACTTTTTCTAATTCATTTGCTGAGAAGGGGATATTTTTCTAATTTACCGAAAGGCAAATCTTAATTCTGTATTCCCCTTCTGGGTATCACTGGATGTATTTCTCTTCATTCCCAACAATCCTTTGACTCTGACCTGCCTCTTCCTAGTCAGCTTGTTCCCTTGATGGTCATGTTCTATCCACCTTTGTGTTGACAAGGCTAAAATTTATAATTTCATCCCTGATTTCTCTCCCAAATTTTGCTCTTGTATGTTTAACTGCCTGCTTAACATCTCCACTTGGCTGTGTAACATGCCTCTCAATTTATCATGTCTCAAACTGGACTCTTCATTTTCCTGGTCTTCCTGCAGCCATGCCCACCACAGTTAAATGGCAACTTCAATCTTCCAGTTGCTGTAGACTGGAAAACCCAGTCTTGAATTCTCTTTTTCCTATGTCTCGTCTATAGGGAATTCCTGTGGTCTCAGCTGACAAAATATATCTATAATCTATCACTTCTGTCCACTTCCACTGGCACCATGCAGGTCTAAGTTACTGCAGGAGCCTCCCAATGGTGTCTCTGCTTCTGCTTTTGCCCTTCATACTTCATTTTATTGGTCAGGATGATCTTTCCAAAGTATAAACCAGATCATTTTTCTCTAGTGCTCAAACCCCTGCTCTGTTTTTCGTGTGGTTTGACATGATCTATAGCCACCCACCTTCAACTCCATTAACTTTCTGATCTCTCTTACTATGCTCTTTGTAGCTCATTCTACGCCACTTACACTGGCCTCCTTGCCGTTCTGCTAATACGCCAACACTCTCCTGCCTCAAGTTTTTGCTGTTATCTCTGCTGGAGTGCTCTGCTTCCAGGTATCTACTTGGCTAATTTCCTCACCATTTCACATCTCAGATGTCCTCAGTGAAGCTAATCTTGATCTTATTTAATACTTCAGTTTTCTCCCACTGTCTCTCCAACTGAATCCTGCTTACTCTGTTCTACTTTTTCTTCTTTTTTTCCCCCATAGTATATGTCATTTTCTAATGTGCTAACAATTTTCTTCTTCTTATATTTATTGTTTATGGTCTCCCCCTGCCCTCCGACTGGTGTAAAGTAGAAACTCAATAAATATAAGTTGAATGAATGAATAAATGAATGATGCTCTCTACTCTAGGGGTGCCTAGCAACACCATTGCTATTATCGCTGATGAAAAGGATAGGCAGAAGAGCTTATACTTATTATTGATCTCCACAGAAATGTATGGAAAGTATTTGTAAAGTGTAGGAAGATTATCTGAAAAGAAAGAAACCAAGTTATTTCTCCATCATATGTATTATGATTTTATTGACTTTCTGACAAATCTGAGATCCTTTTGTTTACCAAGTTAGTAGAGATGTGTGTATGTCTTTCTTGGTGGGCCAAATAAGCCAGAAATGATGAAATTGGAACCATGGGGATAGGATAAGGGTCAGGAGGGAGGTGGACTTGGAAAACAGGTGTGTATAGAAATTGTAGTGGAATTTTTTTTTTATTATAGTTGTCCTCTGTCCATTTTATTTCACTCTAGCCAAGATAGTTGTATAAAATCAACTGTGATAATATTGTGCAGCAAATCTCCTGTGTGCCCCTTCCTTTTCTTCACTTAAACTTGTATATATATATTTATATATACACATATGTGTATATATATTCTTTTTATATATGTATATGTATGTGTGTATATATATACATATATGTATATATGTACATATATACATATATATTTTTGATATATATGTATATATGTACATATATACATATATATTTTTGTCTCTTACATTTGGTTCCAGTCCTTCACATGATTCCTAAGTACATTCTGCTAACCCTTCTGGAAGAGGGGCATGCTGATAAGGGAAAACGAAGCTTACAGAGTTGCTATCCACTCAAGATAAATCTTTTTCAAGATTTTTTTACTTATTTGAGAGAGAGCAAGAGGGAGAGCATGAGCACGGGGAAGGGCAGAGGGAGAGGGAGAAGCAGGCTCCCTGCTGAGCGGGGATCCTGACAGGGGGCTTCATCCCAGAACCTGGGATCATGACCTGAACCAAAGGCAGATGCTTAACTGACTGAACCACCCAGGCACCCCTCAAGATAAATTTCAAATGAATGTTCTTTTTTTTGACATTATTTCAGGAGTCGGAAACCTTTCACTAGTTGGTCACTATTTTTCCTGATGTTTTAGGAGTGTAGAGTATTAGATAAGATTAATATTTGTGATGATGGTTGCAACTGGCACCTTCCTTGTAAAAACTTTCTCCTTTGTATTTCATTAAATAGAGTTTCACTAAATGAGATCTCATGAAGTCCAAAGATACTTTTGGTAGGAGACTTTTGGTAGGAGACTTGTTGACATATTCCAAGCAATTTAAACTTGAGGAAAAGAAACCCATTTGCAGATAAAACCATCAAAGGTGTGTGTGTGTGTGTGTGTGTGTGTGTGTGTTAGTGTTAGTGTATGATGATAATTAGGGCATAGAAAAGCCATATTAATAGATACTATGCGTTGTAATCATCCAGAGAAAATCACATGGGAAAAGGTCAATAATTAATAAATAATGGTAAATATAGATACCTAAAGAGATACAAATGAAATACAATGTCATAGATAGCAATAAATTCTGAATGTTTCTATTGTGTTTTTTGAATATTTAAGATTTTATTTATTTTCTTATGAATGTAATGTTGAATGTTAATAATTTTAATAAAAGTAGAAAAATATGCATATGGTGAATATATACTCTTGCATGGAAACCCATAAATTTAAGAAAAGAGTAATAGAACATTTGGATGAGGGGAAAAAAGAGAAGAAAAGAAAAGTGGTATTGTTGCAGAAGCTTATTATGTGAAGAACTTTCCTGCTACAGATTAAAAAAAAATGTTACAGTAACATAGTGAGATGATACATTTTGAAAAATCAAGAAATCTCTTAAAAGTGGAATAACTAATGATTTTTTTACCCTACCTCAGGGTTAAATGCATCTTAGAAGATTGAGGAAACAATGAAAGAAGCAAGTTTGATTAATAAGAACTTGTTGGTAAGAAATGCTAGAAAGTTTGGGCAGGCTTGATTTTAACAATTGTAGTGAGCAGCATGAGGGTATAAAGGGAGGCCTGTATACCACACCTATATATGTAGAAGTTACAAATCAAGATAACAAGCTGCTACAGTAGGTTCTATCTTCCTATCTTTGTACCTTGAGAAAACTCCTTCAAAATGACCTGGAAGACAAGATTTGGATTTAGAATTCTCAGGATTTCTTGAAGATTCTTGTTAGAATGAGGTGGTGGATGGGGAGCTTACTCCTGCCCCTGATATGTGGTCTGCCCCTTCTCTGTCCACTTTTGGCTCTGTTTTGCATTTGAGAGGCCTTAAGCACATACAAGTGGACAGTCCAGCTTGCACATACAAACTCCAACAAACTCATATTTTTTGGGGGGAAACTGTCTCCTGGCCACCTCTCAAGTGTAGGGATGGTCTTGTTTAGTCACTTATTTTTAGTAGGATGGATTCTAGGAACAGGCTGGCATAGGCCATGGAAGTAGGTTTGGGCTGCTAGACCAGAGAGGTGGGATACTGGATACCCCAAGCATGTCAGGAAGGGTAGGTGTGGGTTCTGGGAGGGCACATTACTTTGGTCCCATGGAATCTTCCAAAATATGAGGATCTGGGGTGGGGCAGTTCTTGTCCAAGTCTATGGACAGTACTGGTTTGGGAGACAGTGTTTTCTTATGAATGTAAGAGGTGACAATTGTAAATAAACATTGTGATACACAGTCACACAGGTGTCCTTGATATTAAGAGAAGCAAATTTCAGAAATTTTAGATTAATTGTAAGTATGATTTTCAGGGACTGTATATGGTCAAAGAGAAATTTGATGAATTAAAAATGAAGAAAGAAGAGAGATAGCTGAGCCTTGGCTTTACTACATTTTATTTCACCAGAATCTAGGGTAGTGCTTCATAAATAATCATTTAACAATAATATCAGTGACCCCAAATCTTAGTGTTTCTGTGTAGCGAGCACAAATTTGAAAAGTGTATGGGTCAAAGGTGGGAAAAAAGACATATTACTTAAGGCAAATAAAAGAGAATAGCTGGAACTAGGAAAAATAATGTGGGGAAGGCTAAAGCAGTTCTCATTTGCTAGGACTGGAAGGGATGCTGAAGGAAAGAAAAAGGGAGTTCCAAAGTTATAGACTGAGAGAAAGAGAAATAAAAAGCGTAAGGAAGGAATATGTCCTGTGCATGAGTCAGATAATGTGAGAGTAGCAGCTGACTGATAACACACATAAGCTGATATTGTGAAGTCATGTGGGCAAGCTGGAACAAACACTGATACCAGGGAATTGAATTAAGTGGAAGAGGCAGGTCTGTTAGAATTTGTATTAAAATACAGATACTTCTATGCTGGTATTATCTATGCTATCTCTGGAACTGTATGAGAGAATGACCATAGCAGTTGCCTGTGGGAGAGAAATTAGGTGGCTGGAGGACAGAGATGGGAGAGAGACTTACTTTTAACCATATATGTTGAACCTTGTATTACTAAATAAAATTTTTAAGTAATTAGAAATGAAACCTTAGATGATGAAAATAAAGGAAATATCTTAGTCTCTTTAAATTGGTTGAATTATGTAGCTTCTGAAAAAGTGTGTCCCTTAATGCTGCAATGAACTGCAAATGTGATCACAGAAGCTGGGAATCACTAAGAAATAACAGACTGCTTCAGGAGGAGGAGCAAGATGGCGGAGGAGTAGGGGAACTAAATTTCATCTGGTCCCAGGAATTCATTTAGATAGTTAAGAAACCATTCTGAACACCTTCAAACTCAACAGGAGATTGAAGAAAAGAATAGCAGCAATTCTAGGAACAGAAAAGTGATCACTTTCTGGAAGGTAGGATGTGCAGAGAAGTGAATCTGAGGCAATATATGAGAAGATAGGCCGTGGGGAGGGGCAGGGAGCCTCCATCACCTGGGTACCGGCAAGTGGTAGAGAAGCAGAGCACAAAATCGGAACTTTCAGCAGTCTGCTCTGCAGAGGGATGTCATTCCGGTGGCTAAGTGGGGAGTGGGACAGTTTGGTCTCAGGACCCTCAGTGTCACAGAAAGACCGGGGGTGCCTGAGTGTGGCAAAGCTCCCAGGTTTTGGAGCGGGGAAGCTGGCTGCAAAGATGGAGCTAAGGAGGGGGCTCTCAGTTCAGAGTTGTCATAAATGATGGTCACAGCATAGTTGGACCACTGCTCCTCAAGCAGGGACCCCACAAGTAACAGATCTGGGGAGACCCCCCTTCATCCACTGGGAGGAGTGGCAGGGGAGCCTGCTGCAGGAATCTACTGGGTTTGGACACTCCAAATGTGGCTGTGTGCCAGAGATAGAAACGCTCGGTCACAGGCTGGGTGAGCACGGAGTGCAGCTGGAGACCAGGGAGATAGGCGTGACTGACTGCTTTTCTCTGAGGGCTCGCTGAAGATAGGGGCCCCAAGTACTCAGTTCCTCTGGGTTGGAGATTGGGAGACCACCATTTTCATTCTCATTCTCCAAAGCTGTACGGAAAGCTCTCAGGGAACAAAAACTACCAAGAGCAAACCCGAGCAGATTGCTTAGCCTGGCCCCTGGCAAGGGCGGTGCTATTCCACCTTGGGCAAAGACATTTGAGAATCACAGCAACAGGCTCCTCCCCAGAAGATCAGCAAGAATATCCAGCCAAGACCAACTTTACCAGTCAATGAGAACTGCAAAACTCCAGTGCTAGGGGAATACAGCACATAGAATTCATGGCTCCCCCCCACCCCCCAGATTCTTTAGTCTTTCAAAGTTAAATTTTTAAAATTTTCTTTTTCTTTTTATATTTTTTCTTTTTCCTCTTTCCTATTTTAACCAAGATCTTATTTTATCAATACCTTTTAAAAATATTTTTTTATTTTCATCTTTACCATCATAGTCTATCCCTTCATTCTATTTAAACTTATTTTTAATATATATAAGTTTTTCTGTCCTTAAAATTTTGGGATACAGTTTCTCCTAACAGACCAAAATATACTCTAAATCTAGTGTATGACTTTATCCTAGTCTCCTCCCTGATCACATTCTCTCTCTTTTTTAAAAAAATTTTTTCTTTTTTTAACCAATTTCTTATCAATTCATTTTTTAAAATCCTTTTAAATATTCATCTTCATAGTCATATTCCATCCTTTCATCATATTTACCCTTATTTTTGTGTATATATATGTTTTTCTTTCCTTAAAATTTTGGGAAGTTGTTTCTTCTAACAGACCAAAATACACCCAAAATCAGGTATGCAGCTCTGTTCTATTTACCAGACTGATCATTTATTTATATTCTTTTTTCTTCTTCTTTTCCTCCTGGTTTGGGTCTCTTCTGATTTGTTTAGTGTATATTTTTCTGGAGTCGTTGTTACCCTTTTAGCATTTTGTTCTTTCATTCATCTATTCTTCTCTGGGCAAAATGACAAAGCAGAAAACTCACCTTAAAACAAACAACAACAAAAAAGACACGAGGCAGTACTGACAGCTAGGGACCTAATCAATACAGACATTAGTAAGATGTCGGAACTAGAGTTCAGAATGATGATTATAAAGGTACTAGCTGGGCTTGAAAAAAGCATAGGAGATCTAGAGAATCCCTTTCTGGAGAAAAAAGAGAACTAAAATCTAACCAATTTGAAATAAAAAAAAGCTATTAATGAGGTACAATAAAAAATGGAGGCTCTTACTGCTAGGATAAATGAGGCAGAAGAGAGAATTAGTGATATAGAAGACCAAATGATGGAGAATAAAGAAGTGGAGCAAAAGAGAAATAAACAACTACTGTACCGTGAAGGGAGAATTTGAGAGATAAGTGATACCATAAGATGAAACAATATTAGAATAATTGGGATTCCAGAAGATGAAAGAGAGGAGCAGAAGGTATATTGGAGCAAATTATAGTAGAGAATATCCCTAATTTGGAAACAGAAACAGGCATCAAAAATCCAGGAGGCACAGAGAATCCCCCTCAAAATCAATAAAAATAGGTCAACACCCCATCAACTAATAGTAAAACTTACAAGTCTCGGTGACAAAGAAAATTTTGAAAGCAGCTCAGGACAAGAGGTCTGTAACTTACAACAATAGAAATATTAGATTGGCAGCAGACTTATCTACAGAGATCTGGCAGGCCAGAAAGGACTGGTATAATATATTCAGAACACTAAATGAGAAAAATATTCATCCAAGAATATTATATCTAGTAGGCTGTCACTGAAAATTGAAGGAGAGATAAAAAGCTTCCAAGACAAACAAACACTAAAAGAATTTGCAAACACCAGACCATCCCTACAGGAAATATTGAAAGGGGTCCTCTAAGCAAAGAGAGGACCTAAAAGTAATAGAACAGAAAGGAACAGAGACAATATATAGTAACAGTCACCTTACAGGCAATATAATGGCACTAAATTCATATCTTTCGATAGTTACCCTGAATGTAAATGGGCTAAATGCCCCAATCAAAAGACACAGGGTATCAGAGTGGATAAAAAAAAAGACCCATTGATATGCTGTCTGCAAGAGACTCATTTTAGACCCAAAGACCTCTCCAGATTTAAAGTGAGAGAGAGGAAAACAATTTACCATGCTAAAGGACATCAAAAGAAAGCTGGGGGTGTAAATCCTTATATCAGACAAATTAGATTTTAAGCCAAAGACTATAATAAGAGATGAGGAAGAATGCTATATCATTTAAAGGGTCTGTCCAATAAGAAGATCTAACAGTTTTAAATATCTATGCCCCTAACATGGGAGCAGCTGATTATAGAAACCAATTAATAACAAAATCAAAGAAACACAGCAACAATAATACAATAATAGTAGGGGACTTTAATACCCCCCTCATTGAAATGGACAGATCGTCTAAGCAAAAGATCAATAAGGAAATAAAGACTTTATTTTATTTTATTATTTTTTTAAAATTTATTTGACAGAGATCACAAGTAGGCAGAGAGGCAGTCAGAGAGGAAGAAGCAGGCTCTCTGTGAGAGCCCGATGTGGGGTTCAATCCCAGGAACCCGAGATCATGACCTGAGCTGAAAGCAGAGGCTTTAACCCACTGAGCCACCCAGGTGCCCCCATTTTTTTTTTTTTAAGATTTTACTTTTTTATTTGGCAGAGATCACAAGTAGGCGGAGAGGCAGGCAGGAGACAGAGAGGGGGAAGCAGGCTCCCCACTGAGCAGAGAGCCCCCAGGACCCTGAGATCATGACCTGAACCAAAGGCAGAGGCTTTAATCCACTGAACCACCCAGGTGCCCCAGGAAATAAAGGCTTTAAATGACACACTAGACCAGATGGACATCACACAGATATATTCAGAACATTCCATCCAAATTAATAGAATACACATTCTTCTCTAGTGTATATGGAACATTCTCCAGAATGGATCACATCCTGGGTCACAAATCAGGTCTCAACTGGTACCAAAAGATTGGGATCATTCCCTGCATATTTTCAGGCTGCAATGCTTTGAAACTAGGACTCAATCTCAAGAGGAAGGTTGGAAAGAACTGAAATACGTGGAGGCTAAAGAGCATCCTACTAAAGAATGAATGGGTCAACCAGGAAATTAAAGAAGAATTGAAAAAATTCATGGAAACAAATGAAAATAAAAACACAACTGTTCAAAATCATTGGGATGCAGCAAAGGTGGTCCTAAGAGGAAAGTATATAGCAGTACAAGCCTTTCTCAAGAAACAAGAAAGGTCTCAAATACACAACCTAACCCTACACCTAAAGGACCTGGAGGAAGAACAACAAAGAATGCCTAAACCCAGCAGGAGGAGAGAAATAATAAAGATGAGAACAGAAATCAATGAAATAGAAGACAGAAGAACAGTAGGACAGATCGGCGAAACTAGGAGCTGGTTCTTTGAAAGAATTAATAAGATTGATAAATCCCTGGCCAGACTTATCAAAGAGAAAAGAGAAAGGACCCAAATAAATAAAATCATGAATGAAAGAGGAGAGATTACAACCAACACCACAGATATACAATTATAAGAACATACTATGAGCAACTATACGCCAACAAGTTAGGCAATCTGGAAGAAATGGATGCATTCCTAGAGATGTATAAACTACCAAAACTGAACAAGAAAGAAATAGAAAACCTGAACAGGCCCATAACCAGTAAGGAAATTGAAACAGAAATGAAAAATCTCGGAACAAACAAGAGCCCAGGGCCAGACGGCTTCCCAGGGGGAATTTTGCCAAACATTTGAAGAAGAATTAATAACTATTCTCCTGAAACTGTTCTAAAAAATAGAAATGGAAGGAAAACTTCCAAACTCATTTTATGAGGCCAGCATTACCTTGATCCCAAAACCAAAGACCTCACCGAAAAGGAGAATTATAGACCAATATCCTTGATGAACATGGATGCAAAAATTCTCACCAAAATACTAGCTGATAGGATCCAATAGTACATTAAAAGGATTATTCACCAAAGTCAAGAGGAATTTATTCATGGGTTTCAAGCGTGGTTCAATATCTGCAAATTGATCAATGGGATATACTACATTAATAAAAGAAAGAACAAGAGCCATATGATATTCCCAGTAGGTGCTGAAAAAGCATTTGACAATGTACAACATCCTTTCTTAATCAAAACTCTTCACAGTGTAGGGATAAAGGGTACATACCTCAGTATCATAAAAGCCATCTATGAGAAACCTACAGTGAATATCATTCTCAATGGGGAAAAACTGAGAGCTTTTCCCCTAAGGTCAGGAACATGGTGGGGATGGTGTTCACTATCACCACTGCTATTCAACATAGTACTAGAAGTCCTAGCCTCAGCAATCAGGTAACAAAAAGAAATAAAAGGCACCTGAATTGGCAAAGAAGATGTCAGACTCTCACTCTTTGCGGATGATATGATACTTTATGTAGAAAATCCAAAATACTCCACTCCAAAACAGCTAGAACCCATACATGAATTCAGTAAAGTGTCAGGATATAAAATCAATGCATAGAAATCAGTTGCATTTTGGGGCGCCTGGGTGGCTCAGTGGGTTAAAGCCTCTGCCTTCGGCTCAGGTCATGATCCCAGGGTCCTGGGATCGAGCCCCGCATCGGGCTCTCTGCTCAGCAGGGAGCCTGCTTCCCTTCCTCTCTCTCTCTCTGCCTACTTGTGATCTCTGTCAAATAAATAAATAAAATCTTAAAAAAAAAAAAAAGAAATCAGTTGCATTTCTATACACCAACAGCAAGACAGAAGAAAAAGAAATTAAGGAGCTGATGCCATTTACAATTGCACCCAAAATCGTAAGGTACCTAGGAATAAATCTAACCAAAGAGACAAAGAATCTGTACTCAGAAAACTATAGAATACTCACGAAAGAAATTGAGGAAGACACAAAGAAATGGAAAATGTTCCATCCTCTTGGACTGGAAAAATAAATATTATGAAAACGCCTATGCCACCTAGAGCAATCTATACACATTTAATGCAATGCCTATCAAAATACCATCGACTTTTTCCGAAAAGATGGAACAAACAATCCTAAAATTTATATGGAATCAGAAAAGACCCCAAATAGCCAGAGGAATGTTTAAAAAGAAAACCAAAGCTGGCAGCATCACAGTTCCAGACTTCAGGCTCTATTACAAAGCTCCAAGCATCAAGACAGTATGGTGCTGGCACAAAAACAGACACATAGGTCAATGGAACAGAACAGAGAGCCCAGAAATGGACCCTCAACTCTGTGGTCAACTAATTTTCGACAAAGATGGAAAGCATGTCCAATGGAAAAAAGACAGTCTCTTCAACAAAAGGTGCTGGGAAAATTGGACAGCCACATGCAGAAGAATGAAACTGGACCATTTCCTTATACCACACACAAAAATCAACTCAAAATGGATGAAAGACCTCAATGTGAGACAGGAATCCATCCAAATCCTTGTGGAGAACACAGGCAGCAACCTCTTTGACTTCAGCTGCAGCAGCTTCTTCATAGAAACATCGCCAAAGGCAAGGGAAACAAGGGCAAAAATGAGCTATTGTGACATCATCAAGTTCAAAAGCTTTTGCATAGCAAAGCGAACAGTCAACTAAAACTAAAAGTCAACCAACAGAATGGGAGAAGATATTTGTCAATGACATATCAGGTAAAGGGCTAGTATCCAAAATCCATAAAGAACTTATCAAACTCAACACCCAAAGAACAAATAATCCAGTCAAGAAATGGGCAGATGCTATGAATAGACATTTCTGCAGAGAAGACATCCAGATGACCAACAGACACATGAAAAAGTGCTTAATATCATTTGACATCAGGGAAATACAAATCAAAACCACAGTGTGATACCACCTCACACCAGTCAGAATGGTTAACAAGTAAGAAAACGACAAGTGTTAGCCAGGATGTGGAGAACGGGGAATACTCCTACACTGTTGATGGGAATACAAGCTGGTGCAGCCACTCTGGAAAACAGTATGGATGTTCCTCAAAATGTTGAAAATAGAGCTACATTTGGACCCTGCAACTGCACTACTGGGTGTGTACCCTAAAGATACAGATGTAGTGATCTGAAGGGGCATATGCACCTGAATGTTTATAGCAGCAATGTCCACAGTAGCCAAGATGGAAAGAGCCTAAATGTTCATCAACAGATGAATGGGTAAAGAAGATGTGGTATATATACACAATGGAATATTATGCAGCTATCAAAAACCTGAAATCTGGCCATTTGCAATGATGTGGATGGAACTGGAGGGTATTATGCTAAGCAAAATAAGTTAGTCAGGGAAAGTCAATTATCATATGATCAATTTGAGAAACAAGAGAGAGGATCATACAGGAAGGGAGGGGAAAATGACACAAAACAAAACCAGAGAGGGAGACAAGGCATAAGAGACTCTTAATCTCAGGAAACAAATTGAGGGTTGCTGAAGTAGATAGAGGGGGGGTGGGAGGGATGGGATGGCTGGGTGATGGACATTGGGGAGGGTATGTCTTATGATGAACACTGTGAATTGTGTAAGACTGATGAATCACAGACCTGTAACCCTGAAACAAATAATACATTATTTGTTAATTAAAAAATAGAAATAACAGACCTGTCAGAAAGCAGAAGGGCAAATACCCTGATTTTCAAAAGAGATAAAAAGGTGCCTTCTAAAATGATACTGGACATCTAGGTACCAAACTATCAGAAAACTGAAGAATTAGAATGTAAATAAATGGTAGTAATTACTAGCATTCGGCATGGATTCTCCAGGAGTGAGTTATGTCAAACTAGATTTTTTTAAGTTGAATTCTTAAGTAAGAAGGAAAGGGTGTCTTTATTTCAGTAAAACATTAAAAAAATCCTAACTTATTTTTGATAAGATGAAAAAGTAGATTATTTCACAGAAGTGATTAATAACTGGATGAAAAAATCATATCTACAGGGCGCCTGGGTGGCTCAGTGGGTTAAAGCCTCTGCCTTCGGCTCAGGTCATGATCCCAGGGTCCTGGAATCAAGTCCCCCATCGGGCTCTCTGCTCAGTGGGGAGCCTGCTTCCTCCCCTCTCTCTCTGCCTGCCTCTCTGCCTACTTGTGATCTGTCAAATAAATAAATAAAATCTTTTAAAAAAATCATATCTACAGTGTTTATTATTTGATCATCAGGTATCTGAAAAGAGATTTCTAGTGGTATCAAAATCAGTTTTCAGGCCTGGCTCTCATTGTTTGGTGATTTAACTGGAGACTATAGAATTCATACTGAATGATTAATGGGTGAATAGAAAACTGGGAGGAGGTGTTAACATGTTGGATTCTCTAATACTGATTTTTGACTGGTGGGAACAAAGGTCTAGATTCTGTAGGATGAAATGTTAGGAGGAAAAAAATAAAAGTCTGCATTTAGGGGCAAAGAAATATTAATCGTCCAAATATATGATGGGGAGATTGTAGTAATCCTTGTAAAAAAGAATTGGACAATTTAGTTCAAAAGTGAGTATAGAGAGATTAATTAGGTAAGTCTGATGATGCTGACATCGAATTTAATAATCTAAAAGGAGAATAAACTGTCACCTTACAGACTGTTACAAAGTTTATTTTTTTTTAAACTGAGT
Organism: Martes martes; assembly: GCF_963455335.1. NCBI lineage: Eukaryota > Metazoa > Chordata > Mammalia > Carnivora > Mustelidae > Martes > Martes martes. Next base: position 57,852,033 of record NC_137902.1, read on the forward strand.
ATTTTGTATTAGGGACTTTTCTGTAGGAACCATATTATAGATGATTAGGTTTCTAAGCCATCCCATAAGAGTATGTCAACTTATGTAGAAGAATTATAGCTTTACTAAGAGGTGTCTGACTTCACAATTTGGGGATGGGATCATGTGTTATAGTAGGGAGAAATAGGTGGAAAAGTTTTCTCTTCAATGTTTGTAAGGGAGTGGCTACCACAAGGCAAATTTTGGAAATGGGTGAAATTTTCCATTGACCTCTGTGTGCATCTCTCTGATCAAACATTCTTCTACTGCCAGGATATGACTAGAATACAATGTAGTTTGTGCTATGATAGTGACATAAATAGGTGTCAGATGGAGAGTAATGAGCTAGTTCATATGAATGTATGATTGAATATGTGTACTCCATGACCTCTGAGTTAGCCGCATTTAAAAATGAAATGCTTGTTAAATAAAATGAATTTAACATTGATATGAATTCAGTTGCAAGCAGGGAATATAATGGAATAAAGGAAGTTCAGGTATTGTGGATAAGGTTATATGGGAAGAAGGGAATGATCCACATGGGTGCATTTGCTCTGGCTTAAGGACTCTTCCTGGAGACATCTATTACTTCTGTCAAGTGTTTGTTTTCTTCCCTTTGGATCTGAAAACTGGGATTTTACTCTAGTCTTTTTGTCTTCAAACCTGACCTTTTTCACTTTATAAAATAGTCTCAATTGGAGAGAAGTAAAAAAGTGGCAGATTTCTATTCAACATAAGGAAGAACTTTCTAAAAGTAACCCCAGGGGTGCCTGGGTGGCTCCGTCAGTTAAGCATCTGCTTTAGGCTCAGATCATGATCTGAGTCTTGAGATGGTCTTGGGATGGAGCTCCACGCCAGGCTCCCTGCTTGATGGAAGTCTGCTTGTCCTTTTTCCTCTGCTCCCACCTTCCTCTCCTACGTGCTGTCTTCCCACCTTGTGCTCTTTCCCTAGCTCATGTGCACTCCTTCTCTTTCTTTCAAATAATAATAATAATCTCAGAATCTAATGGTATAGTGAGTATCTCATCATTTCTATTCATCCAAATCCGATACATTGTTGAAATGAAGGATGTTATAGGAATTATTCTTGAATTGTTTGAGAACTACTCCCTAACTCGTTAGATTTTATAGATTATAAAATGCAAATACTCTGGATTATAATACCCACAACCCAGTGGGATTTTTATTTTAGATTCACATAGTGATATTGCTCTAAGAATTTGGTAACAATTTGTTAGACTTTGACCTTGCTTTAACTTCTTTTGCAAAATTCTGCAGTTTTCTGCCTATTACTGCCATGATCTCTAATCAATCAAGATTACTGAGCAGGACAGATACAAAAGATCCAAAAGATTTTTATAAGAAACAGGATTTATTTAAAGAAGAATAATTATATGTAGCCAAGGTTCTTCAAGGACTTGTTGGTATATTATTTTATAATTGTGCAATGAAAAAAATGAACTTCTCAACAACTTTTTTTTACTTAATGTGTATTAAAGACATTATCACAGATTTAGAAGATACTTTGGCTGAATTAGGTTTGTCTTTTATCTCTTTGTTGAAAGACATTCTTCTAGTGGTATTATATATGATGTGGATAATTTTTATTCTTAATTTTTTATTTTCCTTGCCTCCAATTTCTGGTGCCAAATGTAGCTTTGAAAATCTGTTGTGAATGGATTTCTGTGAAAGGACCTGTTTTTAAAGGCTGTAGAAGTTCACTTAGATCTTACTTTAGTTCACAATAGTGTCCTCTACTTTTTGTAGATAAAAAAGAACAAAGCAAAGTCAGTAATCTTGACTTGATTTATATGTGGGATAGTTCCTGTCATGAGAGAGGTAACAAATAAACTCCTTTGTGAGTACTCATTTGCTAGAACCCTATGGTTATGGAGACTGAAGGACATACTTTATTGTACTTTATATTGGCTCCAGGCTATGCAGAAGGGTCATCATGGGAATATCCTATTTTTCAATTTAGATTTGCTTCTGTTAGAGGGAATCAAAGTGGGGCTGGAATGATTGGAAAAAGCGAAAACCAAAACCAGAATCAAGCTAAACCAAAACAAAACATTGCAGTCCTAGAAATGCATTTGAGAGAAACCATTCGGCAATAGTGGTGGAACCTTTCTTAAAACATCACCTGTATTTCAGATGAAGAACTGAGAAAGAGATCGTGTTTCTACTTTTAGAAAGAAAATAAAACCAGTGAAAAGGGAAGAAAACCTAGGTAGTATACGCCTACATCATATGGTTTTGTATTTTTATATATATATATATTTTATTTTTTTTAAATATTTATTTTTTTATTTATTTGTCAGAGAGAGAGAGAGAGGGAGAGAGAGAGAGAGCATACAAGCAGGCAGAGGTGGAGAGAGAAGCAAGCTCCCCACCAAGCAAGGAGCCCGATTCGGGACTCGATCCCAGGATCCTGGGACCATGACCTGAGCCGAAGGTAGTGGCCCAACCAACTGAGCCACCCAGTCGTCCCTATATATATATATTTTAAACCCATGATTTTTTAAATTAAGTTTTTAATTTTAATTCCAGTATAGTTAACATACAGTGTTATATTACTTTCAGGTGTGCCAATACAGTGATTCAGGAATTCTATACATTGCTTAGTGCTCATCACATTAAGTGTACTCTTAATCCCCTTCACCTGTTTCACCCATCCTCCCACCCATCTTCCTTCTGATATGCTTTATTTTAAATGAGTACCCTTAGTTAAAGTTATTATTGTTTTTTCAATGGGAACATTTTTTACTTGAAGCATATTTCAGAATGCTTCATATTTTTTATATCATAGAATTACAGTAATTTATACTTTCATTTGAAAAGAAATTCAAACAATATTTTTTCACTTGATATAATTTGAATAATACATTTTTTTTTCCAAAGCAAAAATGTGTTTTGAAAAGGAAAGGAATTGTAGGCACTGTTAGTGGCGTGTGGTAGAGTTAAGGATAGACTGAAAACAGGACAACACGGTAGTCTGAAAGGGGGCATAGAGGCCCTGAACAGACTGTTTGGTTGGGTGTAGAAATGTGCTACATTTCAGAAGGTATACTCTCTCTCTGAATTCAACAATGTTGGTGGGTTTTATATAAAATTATCAACATTTATAGTACAGTTGACCCTTGAACAACACAAGGATTCAGGACACTGACACTCCCTCTCCCTTAAAAATTGGCTTATAACTTTTATAGTATTTGCCTCTGTTATAAAAAAAAATTATGGCGGCACCTGGGTGGCTCAGTCAGTTAAGCGTCCAACTCTTGATTTCAGCTCAAGTCATGATCTCAGGGTGGTGAGATGGAGCTCCACGTTTGGTACTGCACTGGGCGTGGAGCCTGCTTAAGATTCTCTCTCTTTCTCTCCCTCCCAGCTCCCCTCCAACTCTCTCTCAAAAAACAAAAGCAAATAATAAAATATAAATTAAAAAATTATGTTATTAATCTAAGAATTATAATTCATCAAGATAAGAGTTAATTTTAGTTACAGTATGGTTTTAAGTGTATGTCTCTCTCCGCCTGTACAGTGTGGAAAGGCATTGGTGAAGCATTGACCTTTTCACTTAAACATACATGTGAAGACCTTGATTATCTTTGGAATATGTACAGTAACACTCTTATGAATCTAGGGAAGGATCTGCTAGAGTAGTAGAGGTTGATGACCAAAGAGATGCAGATGCAGATTTTATGGAACTAGGCCAATGGGTGTTGACAAAGTCTAGAAGGGGAATGGGAAAAGACCCTCAGGGGAATCACTTGGGAGGGAGCATGGGCCCTGCCCTGAGACTCTGATATCCCTTGGAGTTGGAGGCAGGGGTATAGAAAAAAGAACAATTCTATCTCCTAGAATCACTGGGATGGAAAGGAGTGTTGAAGGGATTGATTCTGGATAAGAGAAACACCATGAAAATATGTACTCATTCTTTCCTTCCTCCCTTCCCTTTTCCCACATACGTACTTGTGATAAAGTTTAATTTATAAATTAGGCACAGTAAGAGGTTAATAATAATAACAACTAATGAAACAATTATAACAATATACTATAATAAAAGTTTTGTGATATAGTCTCTCTTTCTCTTCTTCAAAATATCTTATTGTACTCAGTCTTCATTTTGTGTGATGGTAAACTGCCTATCAGTTGAGATGAAGTGAAGTGAATGACTTAGGCATTGTGATGTAGCCTTAGGCTTCTATTTATTTCCTGATGATATTTCAGAAGGAGAATCATCTGTTTCTAGACTGGATCACGATTGACTATGGGTAACTGAAGCCACAAAATGCAAAACTCTAGATAAGGGGGTACTACTGTAGTACTTCCTAATTATTTTTGTTTTAGTTTCCATGGGTGCCATGGGAAATATCTGGATATTTTTCTGGGGGTGGAATCTTATGTTCTCTTGTCTACAAATAGAGAAGAAAATGGGTAAAATCTCAGTGGGAAGGTTTTTGCCTTGATAGTAACACATGTTTCTGTGGACTATAAATTTATTATTTTTTTAACAGACTAAGTTACATATAGGTAATACGTGTTTCTTACTACTTATCTCTGTGGGCCTTTGATAAATACTTAATTGTGATTAAGTTAATACAAATTTGTGGACTTGGCGATTTGGGTAATAGTTTTTATGGCCAAGTTGTTAATTTGAATATGTAATAATAAATATGTCACATATGGTCATTTGAGATATTTGTGTATTCTTATGCAAAAATGTCACTGGTTTTAAAATTAATGTTAATGCATTAAAGATGGCTTGTCATTTTTTCTTTTTTTGTTTTGCCCAAATATCAATCCCTTCTCTCCTTTTATAATAACTATGCCAATTTAAATTAGTTTATTTTCTGTATAGGAAAGTAAATTGTCCCCTAATTTGTTTTTCAATCAAAACTCTCAAACAGTCCCCAAAACAAATAGAGATGTATAGCATCTTCCAAAGTCCTACTTGCCTCCTCATCTGAGTCATTATTAACAAGAACAAGCAAAATATGAATGCTGGCTGTTTCAGTGCTATGATTTCTTGGAAGTTAGAGGATTTGCATGCCATAAGATATGTTGCATCAACTTGGCCATTCATTTTTACTTAAAAATCCTGAACAAATGCAAACCCACCCTGGGTTATTATTTTAGTCATGAACATACCAACATAGGTTAATTTGTTAGAGGATTTAAGTCCAGACCGCATTACCAGAGAACAGGTAGGGAAAGAATTGTTTATTTCTCTGTTAGTGGATTTGTCACCCTGGTCCTCTGAGGGCTACAGCCAATATCAGTAAGAGGTGCTGCATACAGATCTCATGCACTCTATGATTTTCATTAGTGCTTCCCTTTAGAAAGTATTTTTCTTTACTAATAAGTATCTTTTCATTTTTGTGCACAGGCAGCATGTCAGCTGAAACACCAGTCACACTGAATATTGATCCTCAGGATCTGCAGGTCCAAACATTTACTGTAGAGAAGCTACTGGAGCCACTCATAATCCAGGTATGAAGACCATGGAAATAACAATATGTAACTTCAGAAGAACCAAAAAATGGGAAAAGTAGATCATGAACCAAGGAAAGATTTGATTTTTGTAGAGGGAATATGGCATCTAAAATTGCTTTTAAAAAATACTGTTAAAATACAAAAAATATATATATTTCATAATAATAATACATTTGGAAAGTCCCCCCCCCATTTTCTTTTGAAAGCAATAGCTGTGGGGTGCCTGGGTGGCTCAGTCAGTTCAGTGTCCAACTCTTGATTTTGGCTTAGGTCATGATCATGGGGTTGTGAGATTGAATCCTGTGGGGGTCTGAGCTCAGCATGGAGTCTACTTGTCTCTTTCCCTATCCCTGCTTGTGTGCACTCTCTCTCTCTCAAATAAATAAAATCTTAAAAAAATAAAAGCAACAGCCATAAAAGTATGTACATATAGCTTTCAAAGTAACTTTATATAAAATCTCTTGTTTTGTAGTCATGAAAACTGAGTGAGGCAGGCAGCATGGTTAAAACCACCCTTATTATATAGATGAGGAGATTGAGCCTAGAGAATTTCAGTGACTTGTCTCAAGGCACATGGGGCTCATTTGTCAAATAGGAAATTATTATTATTATTTTTTTAAAGATTTTTATTTATTCATTTGTCAGAGAGAGTGAACACAGGCAGACAGAGAGACAGGCAGAGGCAGAGGGAGAAGCAGGCTCCCCGCTGAGCAAGGAGCCCAATGTGGGACTCGATCCCAAGACCCTGGGATCATGACCCGAGCCGAAGGCAGCTGCTTAACCAACTGAGCCACCCAGGCGTCCCAATAGGAAATTATTTTTAAAATAACAAAATGTGTGAGAAAAGCAGCTATTTAAGAAATTGTATGATAAAGTCTTTCATAAAGTCAGTAATTCTTTCATAATATGCATCATGATTCCTTGGCTTATTATATAAGTCCAGATTTTATTTATTGGGGTTCTTAGAGCAGAGCATGAAAAAACTTACACTATGCTGTAGATTTAAATTTTTTGTCCTTACTCCCAAGTTTATGAAGGAACTTCCTTTAAGCTTATCACACATTGTGCCTCCTACAACAAATTATCCCTTTTCTTTTTTTTTATTCAAGTACAATTAACCTACAGTGTTATATTAGTTTTAGGTATACATTGATTCAACAATTCTGTGTATTTCTCAGTGCTCGAGATAAGTGTACTCTTAGTTCCCTTTATCTGTTTCACCCATCCCTCACATGTTCCCTTTGACAACCACCAGTTTGTACTCTGAATTTATGTCTTTATTTTGTGTGTGTTTGTTCATTCATTTGTTTTGTTTCTTAAGTTCCACATTTAAGTGAAATCATATGGTACTTGTCTTTCTCTGACTGACATGTTTCACTTAGTGTTAAACCCTCTAGGGCCATCCATGTTATTGTAAATCGCAGGACTTCATTCTTTTTTAAGGGCTGAATAATATTGCATCATATATGTATACCGCCTCTTCTTTATTCATACATCTGATGATGGACACTTGGGTCATTTCCACAACTTGACTAATGCAGATAATGCTGCAATAAATATGGGAGTGTATATATATTTTTAATTACTATTTTTGTATTTTTGGGGTAAATATCTAGTAATGGAATTATTGGATCATATGGTAGTCCTATTTTTAATTTTTTGAGGAACTTCCATACTGTTTTCCAGTGGCTGCCCCAGTTTGCATTCCTACCAACAGTGCATGAGGATTCTTTTTATCTACCTTGCCAACACTTGTTTTTTGTGTTTTTGATTTTGGCCATTCTGACCAGTGTGAAGTGGTATTCCATTGTGGTTTTGATTTGTATTTCTCTGATGCTGAGTGATATTGAGCACTTTTTTAATGTATCACCAAGTTTTTTGGTGAAATTTTTTAATGAATCCTCACAAGTCATTTAAGATTTTGTTCCTATGCAGTTACCAGGTGTGAATAGGGAAATGGCCTTCATTTTGGTGACAGCTCGTAAAAGCTAGTACACTTATGTGACTTCTTATTTGTTCCATAATAGTAGAACATTAGAGTTGGTCACTTAAGACTTGCTAATCAGGAGATCCTCCAAGATGGAGGGGGAGTAGGGGATCCTAGTTTTGTGTGGTTCCTGGAAATCAGTTAGATAGTTATCAAATTATTCCATAAACCTACAAAATCAACCAAAGATCTGAGAAAAGAATGCTACAATTCTACAAATAGAAAAGCAACCACTTTTTGCAAGATAGGAGATGAGCAGACATGAATCTGAGGCAATACATTGGAAGATAAACCTTTAGGGGAGGGACCCTCTGTAAGCTGGGTACCAGAAGGTGTTATAAGCAGCAGAGCACAAAATTGGAACTTTTAGAAGTTTACCTGAAAGGTGCTCAGGAGGTGAAGCAGGCAGAATCCCAGGTGGGACAGCTTGGTCTCAGGAACCTCAGGCTCACAAATAGGATGAGGGTGCCTGAGTGCAGCAGAGTTCCCAGGCATTGGAGTGGGGAAGGCAGTTGCAAACAGTGAGACCAGGCTCTGGCTTACTGCTTGATGTTGCCATAAACTGAGAACCACTGCCTGGTTGGTCTAATGCTCTCTGAGCAAGGGTGCAGCAAGAGACAGAACTGCAGTGAGAGACCCCTCCCTAGCCTGGAAGGAGATGGGAAGCATGAGCACCACAGAGTCCATAAAGTTTGGAGATTCGAATTAGGGTGGAGTGCCTGAGATAAAAATGCTTGGTCACAGGCTGGGTAAACATAGAGTGTGGATGGAAACTGAGGAGACAAATGTAATTGACCACTTTTCTGTGAGGGTGCACTGAAGAGTGGGGGAGATGAACTTTCAGCTTCTGGGCTAGAGATGGGGGGACAGACAATTATTTTCACCACCCCCACCAGCTCTGGAGCCCACTTACATTGAGCCTGGCCCCTCAAGGGAGTTGTAGTTCCACTGGGGCAAAGACACCTGAGAATCAGGCAAAAGGCCTCTCCACCGAAAGACCAGCAGGAACTTCTGGCAAATACCAAGTTTACTGATGGTACAGAACTGAAAACTCTGGCTCTTGGGGAAAGAAAGTATATAGCACTTGTGGTTTTTTTCTTATTATTCTTTAGTCCTTCAGTTTTATATTTTATTATCCTTTTCAGCTATTTTCTTATTTTATCAATTATTTTTAAAGTCTTTTTTAATTTTCAGTTTTTCACTTATGGTTTACATATATATATATTTCATTTTTGGCTTCCCTTCATTTTATTCAACTTTACTTTTGTATATATATAAGTTTTTCTTTCTGACCTATTTTGGGAGACCTATTCTAGTTTCTTCTAAGACACAGACCAAAATACACCCAGAATCTAGTTTACTGTTCTGTTTGGTTCAACTTCTTATCTGATTTTATTCCCATTTCATTCCCATTTTTCCCCTTTTCTTTTCTGTTCTGTTTCTGTTCTCTTCTGATTAGTGTAGTGTATATTTTTCTGGTATAGTCCTTCAATTTTATATTTTATTATCCTTTTCAACTATTTTCTTACCAATTATTTTTTAAAAGTCTTTTTGAATTTTCATTTTTACACTTACAGTTTATATATATACATTTCATTTATGGTTTCATTTCATTGCATTCAACTACATTTTTGTATATTTATATAAGGTTTTCTTTCTTGCATATATTGGGATCTAGTTTCTTCTAACAAACAGGGTAGAGATCCAGTTTATTGTTCTGTTCTGTTCTACTTGTTTGATTTTATTCTCAGTTTTTTTCCTTTTCTTTTCTTTTTTGTTTCTGTTCTTTTCTGATTTGTGTAATATATATTTTTCTGGTGTCATTGTTATGTTTGTATTTTCCATCACTTTCATCTGTTCTTTTCTGGATATAATGACAAGATGGAAGAACTCACCCCCCAAAAGAGAACAAAAGGCAGAAATCACAGCTAGGGATCTAATAAATATGGATATAAGTAAGATGTTGGAACTAGAATTCAAAACAATGATTGTAAAGATAATAGCTGGGCTTGAAAAAAGCATAGAGGTCAGTAGAGAATCCCTTCATGGAGAAATAAAACAACTGAAATCTGGTTGAAATAAAAAATGCTATTTCTGAGATGTAATAATAAAGGCTCTGTTAGGATAAACGAGGTATAACTTAGAATCAGTGATATAGAAGATAAAATGGTGGAAAATAAGGAAGCTGAGGAAAAGAATGATAAACAACTAATGGATCATGAGGTGAGGATTCAAGAGATCAGTAATACCATAAAGCGAAACAACATTAGAATACTTGGGGTCCCAGAGGAAGAGGCAAAAGAGAGAGAAAGGGGCAGAAGAATTAATAAAACAAATTATAGCTGAGAACTTCCCTAATCTGGGGAAGGAAACAGGCATTCAAGTCCAGGAGGGACAGGGAACTCTCCTCAAAATCAATAAAAATAGGCCAACATCTAGACATATAATAGTGAAGCTTGAAAATTTCAGAAATAAAGAAAAAATCCTGAAAGCAGCTCAGAGACAAGAGGTCTTTAACCTACAAGGGTAGAAACATGAGGCTAGCAGCAGACCTGACCACAGAGAGCTGGCGGGCCAGAAAGGACTGGCATGATATATTTAATGTGCTAAATGGGAAAAATATGCAGCCAAGAATACTTTATCCAGCAAGGCTGTCCTTAAGAATGGAAGGAGGGATGAAGAGCTTCCATGACAAACAGAAACTAAAAGAATTTGTGATCACTAAACCAGCCCTGCAAGAAATATTAAAGGGGATTCTTTAAGCAAAGAGGGAGCCCCAAAGTAACAAAGACCAGAAAGGAACAGAACAATATACAGAAACAGTGACTTTACAGGTAATACAAAAGCACAAAATTCTTATCTTTCAATAATCACCCTGAATGTAAATGGACTAATGTTCCAGTCAGAAGACACAGGGTATCAGATTGGATTAAAAAAACCCAAGACCCATAGATATCCTATCTATAAAAGACTCATTTTAGACCCAAAGACACCTCCAGATTGAAAGTGAGGGGGTGGAAAACCATTTATCATGTTAACGGACATCAAAAGAAAGCTGGGGTGGCAATCCCTTTATCAGAAAAATTAGATTCTAGGGGGAGGAGTCAAGATGGCGGAGAAGTAGCAGGCTGAGACGACATTTTTCTGATAGAGGGATTGCCACCCCCAGCTTTCTTTTGAAGATAGAAATGGAAGGAAACCTTCCAAACTCATTTTATGAGGCCAACATCACCTTGATCCCAAAACCAGACAAGGATCCCATCAAAAAAGGGAATTACAGACCAATATCCTTGATGAACACAGATGCGAAAATTCTCACCAAAATACTAGCCAATAGGATCCAGCAGTACATTAAAAGGATTATTCACCACAACCAAGTGGGATTTATTCCTGGGCTGCAAGGTTGGTTCAACATCCGCAAATCAATCAATGTGATTCAATACATTAATGAAAGAAAGAACAAGAACCATATGATACTCTCAATAGATGCTGAAAAAGCATTTGACAAAGTACAGCATCCCTTCCTGATCAAAACACTTCAAAGTGTAGGGATAGAGGGCACATACCTCAATATTATCAAAGCCATCTATGAAAAACCCACCGCAAATATCATTCTCAATGGAGAAAAACCGATAGCTTTTCCGCTAAGGTCAGGAACACGGCAGGGATGTCCATTATCATCACTGCTATTCAACACAGTACTAGAAGTCCTAGCCTCAGTAATCAGACAACAAAAAGAAATTAAAGGCATCCAAATCGGCAAAGAAGAAGTCAAACTATCACTTTTTGCAGATAATATGATACTATATGTGGAAAACCCAAAAGACTCCACTCCAAAACTGCTAGAACTTGTACAGGAATTCAGTAAAGTGTCAAGATATAAAACCAATGCACAGAAATCAGTTGCATTTCTTTACACCAACAACAAGACAGAAGAAAGAGAAATTAAGGAGTCAATCCCATTTACAATTGCACCCCAAACCATAAGATACCTAGGAATAAACCTAACCAAAGAGGCAAAGAATCTATACTCAGAGAACTATAAAGTGCTCATGAAAGAAATTGAGCAAGACACAAAGAAATGGAAAAATGTTCCATGATCCTGGATTGGAAGAACAAATATTGTGAAAATGTCTATGCTACCTAAAACAATCTACACATTTAATGCAATCTCTGTGAAAATCCCATTTATTTTTTTCAAAGAAATGGAACAAATAATCCTAAAATTTATATGGAACCAGAAAAGACCTCGAATAGCCAAAGGAATATTGAAAAAGAAAGCCAAAGTTGGTGGAATCACAACTCTGGACTTCAAGCTCTATTACAAAGCTGTCATCATCAAGACAGTATGGTGCTGGCACAAAAATGGACACATAGGTCAATGGAACAGAATAGAGAGCCCAGAAATAGACCCTCAACTCTATGGTCAACTAATCTTCAACAAAGCAGGAAAGAATGTCCAATGGAAAAAAGACAGCCTCTTCAACAAATGGTGTTGGGAAAATTGGACAGCCACATGCAGAAGAATGAAACTGGACCATTTCCTTACACCACACACGAAAATAGACTCAAAATGGATGAAGGACCTCAATGTGAGAAAGGAATCCATCAAAATCCTTGAGGAGAACACAGGCAGCAACCTCTTCAACCTCAGCCGCAGCAACTTCTTCCTAGGATCATCGCCAAAAGCAAGGGAGGCAAGGGCAAAAATGAATTATTGGGATTTTATCAAGATCAAAAGCTTTTGCACAGCAAAGGAAACAGTCAACAAAACCAAAAGACAACTGAAAGAATGGGAGGAGATATTTGCAAACGACATATCAGATAAAGGGCTAGTATCCAAAATCTATAAACAGCTTATCAAACTCAATACCCAAAGAACAAATAATCCAATCAAGAAATGGGCAGAGGACATGAACAGACATTTCTGCAAAGAAGACATCCAGATGGCCAACAGACACATGAAAAAATGCTCCACGTCACTTGGCATCAGGGAAATACAAATCAAAACCACAGTGAGATACCACCTCACACCAGTCAGAATGGCTAAAATTAACAAGCCAGGAAATGACAGATGCTGGTGAGGATGCGGAGAAAGGGGAACCCTCCTACACTGTTGGTGGGAATGCAACCTGGTGCAACCACTCTGGAAAACAGCATGGAGGTTCCTCAAAAAGTTGAAAATAGAGCTACCCTATAACCCAGCAATTTCACTACTGGTTATTTACCCTAAAGATAAAAACGTAGTGATCCAAAGGGGCACGTGCACTGGAATGTTTATAGCAGCAATATCCACAATAGCCAAACTATGGAAAGAACCTAGATGTCCATCAACAGATGAATGGATAAAGAAGAGGTGGTATATATATACAATGGAATACTATGAAACCATCAAAAGAAATGAAATCTTGCCATTTGCGACAACGTGGATGGAACTAGAGGGTATTATGCTTAGTGAAATAAGTCAATCGGAGAAAGACAACTATCATATGATCTCCCTGATATGAGGAAGTGGAGATGCAACGTGGGGGGTTTGAGGGGTAGGGAAAGAATAAATGAAAGAAGATGGGATTGGGAGGGAGACAAACCATAAAAGACTCTTAATGTCACAAAACAAACTGAGGGTTGCTGGGGGGAGGGGCGTTGGAAGAGAGTGGTGGGGTTACGGACATTGGGGAGGGTATGTGCTATGGTGATTGCTGTGAAGTGTGTAAACCTGGCGATTCACAGACCTGTACCCCTGGGGCTAATAATACATTATATGTTTATAAAAAAATAAAAAAAATTAAAAGAAACGTAAAAAAAAAATAAAAAAAGAGAAAATTAGATTCTGAACCAAAGACTATATTAAGAGATGAAGAAGTATACCATATTATAATAAAGGTGTCTATCCAACAAGAAGATCTAAAAATTGTGAATATTTATGCCCTTAACATGGAAGCAGCCAATTATATAAACTAATTAATAAGAAATTAAATACATTGATAATAAAACAATAATAGGAAATTTATTTATTTTAAAGATTTTATTTGTTTATTTATTTGAGAGAGACAGACCGACAGAGGTTACAAGCAGAGGGAGGGGTAGAGGGAGAATTGGACTCCCTGCTGAGCAGGGGGCCTGATGTAAGGCTTTATCCCAGGACCGTGAGATCATGACCTGAGCTGAGGGCAGAAATGCAACCAACTGAGCCATCAAGGTACCCTAGTTAGGAACTTTAACACCTCTCTTACAGCAGTGGACAGACCATCTAAACTGAAGATCAGTAAGGAAACAAGGGCTTTGAATGATACCAGATGGATTTAACAGATATATTCAGGGCATTTAATCCTAAAGCAACAGAATACACATTCTTCTTGAGTGCACATGGAACATTCTCCAGAATAGATCACAGAATGGGCCACAAATCAGGTCTCAACTGGTACCAATAGATTGGGATTATTCCCTGCATAATCTCAGACCACAATGCTTTAAAATTTGAACTCAATCAGAAGAGAAAATTTGGAAGGAACACAAATACATAGAGCTGAAAGAGCATCCTTCTAAAGAATGAATGGGTCAACCAGGAAACAATAGTTCAGAACCTTTGGGATGCAGCAAAGGCAATCCTAAGAGGGAAGTATGTAGCAATACAACACTTTCTCAAGAAATAAGAAAATTCTCAAATACACGTACTAACCATATACCTAAAAGAACTGGAGAATGAGTAGCAAATTAAGCCCAAACCCACCAGGAGAAGAGAATTAATAAAGATTAGAGTAGAAATCAATGAAATAAAAACCAAAAGAACAGTAGAACAGATCATTGAAACTAGGAGCTGGTTCTTTGAAAGAATTAATAAGATCGATAAACCCTAGCCAGACTTATCAAAAAGAAAAGAGAAAGGACCCAAATTAATAAAATCATAAATGAAAGAGTAGAAATGACAACCAACACTGAAGAAATACAATTATAAGGACATATTATGAGCAACTGTTTGCCAACAAACTAGGCAATCTGGAAGAAATGAATGCGTTCCTAGAGACATATAAACTACCACAACTGAACCAGAAAGAAATAGAAAATCTGAATAGATCCATACCAGCAAAGAAATTAAAGCAGTAATCAAGAATCTCCCAACAAATAAAGTTCCAGGACCAGATGGCTTCCTAGGAGAATTCTATCAAACATTTAAAGAAGAATTAATAACTATTCTCCTGAAACTACTCCAAAAAATAGAAATGGAAGGAAAAGTTCCACTCTCATTCTATGAGGCCAACATTACCTTGATCCCCAAACCAGACAAAGACCCCACCAAAAGGGAGAATTACAGACCAATATCCCTGATGAGCATGAATGCAAAAATTCTCACCAAAATACTAGCCAATAGGATCCAATAGTACATTAAAACGATGATTCACCACGACCAAGTGGGATTTATTCCTTGGCTACAAGGGTGGTTCAACATACAGAAATCAATCAATGTGATAGACTACATTAATAAAAGAAAGGACAAGAATCACATGATCCTCTCAATAGATGCAGAAAAAGCATTTGACAAAATACAGCATCCTTTCTTGATTAAAACTCTTCACACTGTAGATGGAACATTCTTCAATATCATAGAAGCCATATACAAAAAGCCCACTGCAAATATCATTCTTAATGGGAAAAAACTGAGAGCTTTTCCCTTAAGGTCAGGAACACAGTAGGGGGGTCCACTTGCACCACTGTTGTTCAACATGCTACTAGAAGTCCTAGCCTCAGCAATCAGAGAACATAAAGAAATAAAAGACATCCAGATTGGCAAAGAAGTCAAACACTCACTCTTTGCAGATGCTATGATACTTTATGTGGAAAATCCAAAACACTGCACCCCAACATTGCTAGAAATCATACAGGAATTCAGCAAAGTGACTGAGTTGATCCCATTTACAGTTGCACCCAAAACCATAAGATAGGAGAGGTAAATGATCTATACTCAGAAAACTATGGAAAACTTATGAAAGAAATCGAGGAAGACATAAAGAAATGGAAAAACATTGAATGCTTATGGACTGGAAGAATAAATATTGTTAAAATTTATATACTACCCAAAGCAATGTACACATTCAATGCAATCTCTATGAAAATACCATCAACTTTTTTCACAGAGCTGGAACAGATAATTCTAAAATTTGTATGGAACCAGGCAAGACTCTGAATAGCTGGTGGAAAGCTGAAAACGAAAACCAGAGCTGTGGCATCACAATTCCAGATGTCAGGCTGTATCACAAAGCTGTAATCATTAAGACAGTATGGTACTGGCACAAAAACAGACACATAGTTCAATGGAACAGAATAAGGAATCCAGAAACAGACCCTCAACTTTATGGCCAACTAATCTTTGACAAAGCAGGAAAGAGTATCCAATGGAAAAAAGACAGTCTGTTCAACAAATGGTGGTGGGAAAATTGGACAACCACATGTAGGAGAATGAAACTGGACCATTTTTTAAAACCATACATAAAAATGAACTCAAAATGGATGAAAGACCTAAATGTGAGACAGGTATCCATCAAAATCCTAGAGGAGAACATAGGCAGGAACCTTTTTGACCTTGGTTGCAGCAACTTCTTGCTAGACATGTCTCCAAAGGCGAAGGAAACAAAGGCAAAAATGAACTATTGGGACTTCATCAAGATTAAAAGCTTTTGTACAGCAAAGAAAACAGTTGATGAAACCAGAGACAACCTACAAAATGGGAGAAGATATCTGCAAACATCTTATCAGATAAAGGGTTAGTATCTAAGATCTATGAAGAAATTATCAAACTCAACACATAAAAAGCAAATAATCCAGTCAAGAAATGGGCAGGAGACATGAACAGACATTTCTCCAAAGAAGACATCCAAATAGCCAACAGACCCATGAAAAGAATGCTCAATATCACTGGCATCAGGGAAATACATACCAAAACCACAATGAGCTACCACCTCACACCAGTCAGAACAGCTATAATTAACAACTCTGGAATCAAAAAATGTTGGTGAGGATGTCCTCTTACATTGCTGGTGGGAATGCAAACTGGTGAAGCCACCATGGAAAATACTATGGAGCTTCCTCAAATAATTAAAAATACGACTCAGCAATTGCATTTCTAGGTATTTTCCTGAAAGATAAAAATGTGATCCAAAGGGACACCTGCCTCCCAATGTTTATAGCTGCAATGTCCTCAATAGCTAAAGTATGGAACGAGCTTAGATGTCCACTGACAGATGAGTGAATACAGAAGAAGTGGTATATATATATATATATATATATGTATATATATATATCGGAATATTACGCAGCCATCAAAAAATGAAATCCTGCCACTTGCAACAACGTGGATGGAACTAGAAGGTGTTACACTAAGCAAAATAAGTCAGTCAGAGAAAGCCAGTTATCATATGATTTCACTCATATGTGGAATTAAAGAAATAAAACAGAGGATTATTGGGACATCTGAGTTGCTCTGTTGGTTAAGCATCTGCATTTGGCTTAGGTCATGGTGCTGGGGTCCTGGGATCGAGTCCCATGTTGGGCCCCTTGCTCTGCCCGCTGTTGCGCTGCTTGTGTGCTCTCTTTCTCTGACAAATAAATAAATAAAATCTTAAAAAAAACAAAACAAACAAGCAAAGAAAAACCCCCAGAGGATCAGAGGGGAAGGGAGGGAAAAATAAAATAAAGTGACATCAGAGAGGGAGATAACCATAAGAGACTCTTAACTATAGGAAACAAACTGAGGATTGTTGGAGGGGAGAGGGTTGGGAGATGGCATAACTGAGTGTTGGGCATTAAGGAGAGCACATGATGTGATGAGCACTGGGTGTCACATGCAATTGATAAATCACAAAACTCTACCTCTGAAACTAATAATACTCTATTGGTTAATTAATTTAATTTAAATTAAATTAAATTTAAAAAATTTAAAAAAGACTTGCTAATCCCAAAGGCTGCTAACATATTGTTTATGAGCAGAGAAAGTATCATTATGAAGAAACTACTTTTTATGTTCTAACTGAAAACAATAGGTGTTTTGCTTAAGTCAAGTACATTGATATAGCAGTCAACAGAGAATATTTTAAGTAAATTCACATTGAAGACTATGCCAGTTTATGTATATTTCCTGGCATGTTTAAAAACTTTAATAAGCTGCAAACATTTATTGAGTCTACCTAGAAATTAAAAGTGTGAAAATGACCTGAAGTAATTTTATTTGATTGGAAAGAAATTTAACTCTTTTAAAAAGAGTGATCATGCTTATTAGAGTGCTTTCAGTTTAGTGCCTGGATTCAGACTTCTTGTAATCTACAAGTAGATGTGCTAGGGAAAGAGAAATTAGTACTTATTATATGTTAGGTAGTTCTCATTTATATATAAGTATAGTTGCTAGTTTATGTTCTTTAAGATTTTTGTCAATGTTTTTGAATGTGTTTCTTGATTTCTTAAAGGAAGTTTGTTATACCAGTTCACCAATGTCCCAGTTAGAAAAAAGTTTCTAGAGCTTAGCAATCTTCAAGTTGAATTAATTAAAAATATTAATAATTGATAGAATATCCTATGTTCAGATACTGTCCCATAAAGGAGAATTCTAGTGCAACAAAATTATTTGGACATATTCTTGATTTTCATTTTAATGGGATTATCCTTATCAAAAACCAGTGCATTTCAAACTCAAAGAAATATTAAAATAACCAACCTTTTTGTTAAGGCACTGCTTTCTTTATTCTGTCACTTTGATCATATATTTCATATCAATATTGATATTTTATATCAATACAAGTAAACTTTTTCATTAAATTTGTATTATAGGGTTTTTTCTAGATTATCATCATATTGAATATCTCATCACTTTTTTTTTTCAAAGAGTGTTTATTTTGAAATAGTTACATTGTTTAAATAACATTGCCTGTGATTGTACTGGAAAACATTCCAAAAGAAGCTAATGATTTTAAGTTCATAGTGCCACCAGATGAAGTTATTAATGTAGTAATCCCATTAAAGAATTCTCATTTTTACTCATTATTTATGTTAATGTTTTATATTCCTTTGCTTTCAGGTTCCACAGAAATTACTTCCCACCTCTGTATATAACTCACAGTCAAAATTACATTTTAATTTTTGGAGTAATTAGTCATAGATACTATTATGTCACTCTGGTTTCTATTCATTTATTCATAAATCTTTATTCTGCTCTTTTTATAGTTACCAGAGTGTTCCCCACCAAACTTGATTTATCTATAATCTATTTTTTTCCTCTTGGGCACAGGTAAATCACTAGGTCATTTTGCAGGGATGTTCAGTCTGGGATATATTTCAATCATTTGCTTTCATTTTCTCTGTGTTATAACTTACACAGTTGCATCCATCTGTAATAAATTCCTCCAATGGATCAGAAATAATTTTTTTTCTTAGCAATTACATTTTTATGATTGCAACTGTAGGCATCTGCACTTTATCACTTTCAAGACCCAGGTTTGGCAGTGCAGTGCAGAAAGTCTATTTGTGCAGAATTGCGATTAAAAGAATTTACATCTCTATGTCGTATACTCTCTGAAGGATATACAAACTGCTAGATCATGCTATAATCATTACATAATAGAACCGTCTATAATCTTATTTGCCACAGAATATAATTTTCTGTGTGTCAGATTCATGTTGAATGTGAACTAAAAGAATTGACTTATGCAAAAATCTTTTAGGATAAAAACATTAGCAAACTTCTTATGTGTTATCTCCTATAAAGGTTTTTTGGAGCAAAGATTCAAATGTATTTTATGATGTGTATGTATCCCCTGTTTTCAAGAGGTAAATACAGAGTTAAATCAATAGTAATAAACATTATTTCTCTGGCTCTTACTCCTAACTCTAGTATGACCTCTTGGCCTTTTCTTGGCTTCTACTTCCATAGTGTCTCCATTTATTTCTGGGAGTCCCTGGGGATGGTTTTATATACTCAGTAATACTCATTCAGACTAGTTTAAGAGTACCTGCCAGCTCTTTTATGAGGCAGCATAAGCTAGGTTATACTGTGACAAGACAGATCCCAGGGTGCCTGAGTGGCTCAGATGGTTAAGCGTCTGCCTTCAGCTCAGGTCATGATCCCAGGGTCCTGGGATTGAGTCCCACTTTGGGTTCCCTACTTAGTGGGGAGTCTGCTTCTCCCTCTGTGCCTCCCCCTGCTTGTGCTGTCTCTTGCTCTCTCTTTCTCAAATAAATAAATAAAATATTAAAAAAAAGACAGATCCCAAATCTCTGAGGCTTAATAAAAGTTCATTTCCAGCTCAAGCTACATGTAGAGTGTGAGTTAGCAGGGGATTTCTACTTAGTACCAGCACTAGGGACCCAGGCTCCATCTCAGTATTTACTTCCACTGTTGTAACAGGAGAAGAGAACATGATGTATCATGCAAAGTGTCCTAAAATGTCCACCCAGATGGGATATATGTCAGTTCCACTACTGCTTTTGTCAAAGCAAGTAGTGTGGTCATTGTGGATACTGGATGTATGATCCTGCCCTGTACTCAGGAGAACAGGAATACTGTGAAAAGCTCCAGTAACTATTACAATCTTCCCATTGCCTTCTATTTAGGGCTTCCTTTTTTGGTGGGCAGCTGACTTACTCATACCAAGGAGTATCAGTTGGCAAGGAGCCTGAGGCAATCTAGCATGCAAGCCTTGCCTCTGGGGGAATTGGTTCCATCTCCATCCTGTGGTTCAGGGATTGACTACATACTGAGAGTTAAGCAGTTGGTACCTAGAGGTAAACGTTCTATCAGGTGCTAAACTAAAAACAAACAGAGAAGTAGAGACATGGAGAAGAGTTCTAGTGGAGCAGTTTTCAAGTTCAGATCCACAAACTCCTGCTGTTGAGGGACAGTAAGGTTACCTATATACCGGAGTTTTAATGTATCCTTCCAGTTTCCAAACCACATTGCATCTCAGAATTCTAGCCTCTGTGGGGACTCACTGTTTCCAGTTCCCTTGAACACTGGCCATGTAGGCCTGATGCTTGTTTTCCTTATGTAATCTGATTCCCTGGCCTCCTACCTTCTCTTCTGAAAGTTCTGAAAAGTTCAATATAAGTGGCTGAAAGTTCAAAAGAAGTTCCTTTAGAAACAGCAATCCAGGGTTCCTATAATTGTCCTCATTACTTGTGGTAGAATGAAGATTTTCCTGGAAAGTATTTCTTTTGTTTTTCTCAAAATTTGGATTCTCTGAAGTATGACTCACTTGTGCTTCCAAAACTATCTGTCGTGTTTTCCTGTTTTGTCTAACTTTGTCTTGATGATCCACTGCCAGTGATGCCCATCATGAGGCTGGGAATGACATATCAAGGTAGCCATGTTCCAATGTCTCCAAAACTGCCATTTCTCAAGGTGGCAAAATGGCACCGGGGTCCTACAAAAGAGGGGAGAATGCCTCTCTTCCCAACTGTGCTGTCACATGGGCCCCGATGAAGCAATGTTTATACCTAAAGTCACAGAAAATTCCCATTTCAGCTTCTTCTGCAGTCTCCTTCATTTCCTTGTTAGAGTAAAACCCAATGCAAGTGCCTGGTTGGTGAATTCTTACTCCTCTAAGCCCCATGTTTTTCTTTCTTTCCTGGCTCCTATGCAGAACCTCTCTGCCACATCCTACTCTGAGTAGAATTTCTTTCTCTCCTTCAGCCAAGGGGGAAAAAAGCAAAAAAGGAATTATTAGATGCTTAGATGTCCAAAGGGTTCATTTCTCTATGTTCTATAGACAGATCTGATTTACTTTCAGGTAGCTGGGAGAAGACATGGTTTGGCTTCTTTGCCTCCTAGAATATAATTTCCTTTGTTTCTTTTGGAAAAGAATTCAAGTTTCATTTGTTTGTGGTGGTTTACTGTCATTTCATAGGTCATTTTGAATAAGCATGATGCCATTTACTTGACTTTATCACCAAACTTCTTTTCAGTAGCCTTGCTGATTATTCTATCAATAGAATTTATGTCAGAATTAATCTTGAAGGTTCCAGGGAAATCTGAAAAACAGATCTGCACACATATAGTGTTCTTGTAGATTAGTTTATATGCAAATATTGGAGTTTGGACTGTAATCTCAACAAGTAACCTCAGAAGTTTGTAAATAAATGTCTTATTTAAACACTTAAGGTTCAAGGCTTAATAAGTATAAAGATGTTATTTTTATGGTAGGACAAAGAAATAAACTTAATTCTGCCTTAATAATGTTTTAAAGTTTAAGGTGATTCAGTAATAGTTGAGTTAATTCTAATAAAGTTAATGCTTTAATTTCTGCATTCATTTACTGCCAGAAAACTCCCATGGGAAAGTTGTGATGCTACAGTTTCCTTGAAAAACAAGTAATTGAGAAAAAGGAAGCCACTTTTTAAATTAAAATAAGGATAGGAAAAATTGATTAAACTAATTGATTAAAATAGCACAAGTCCCGTAGGATTGTGCATGGCTCAGCATATAAGGGATGCTCCCACCACCAGAATTTGGTAGCTTTGTGATTAGCTGTGAGCAGATGTCAGTCTCTGAATATTTTTACCTCTTCTTACTTGCTTCCTAGACGTTTTATTCTATCAGACTCTGATTTTCATTCTACTCCAACATTGCTGCCATGTTGTTCTTATTTCTCTGACCACCCTCAATCCATTCCACGTGTTAATACTTTATCTTTTGATCACAGCTTATCTTTTCTTCCACAAATTCAGACTGATCCCACAGATATCCACCTCTAACTTAGCTGTGGAATAAGGTAATTTTCTTATAAACTGATTCCATAGGCAGCCAGGTGGTATAGACCGATAAGACCAGATCCAGTTGCCTTTTTAGTGGAACATGCTGGATTGATGGGAGCAATTGTGGTTCAGCTGAAGGGATGGGAGTACATATCTCCCCAGATGTCATCATTTTCATTGCTCAAAGTGTGATTCTACCCTTCACAGAGGTTCCTGGACTATTTCAGAATACACAGCTTGTCTCAGGAAATACTGCCACAACTTGACACTCCAGGAGTCTAGACTAGTGATTCACAAACTTTGTCTGTGTAGGTACAGATAGTAAATAGTTTCAGCTTTGACAGCCATAGGGTCTCTGTTGCAGCTCCTCTGCCATTTGAGTTTGAAAGCAGCCATAGGCAATATGTAGACAATGGGTGTTTACAATAAAACATGGCTGTGTTCCAATAAAACTTACTTATAAAACAGGCAAGTGGCCAGATTTGGCCCTGGGTACTTAATTTGCAGGCCCCTGCTCTAGACTGACAATTTTCTCATGGAGATAACCTGTACTTACTGATTAAAGAAGGGTAAGTAATGGGCAGTATCCCACACACAGTTGGGAGCTCCCTGTGAGAAAATTTTGATGGGGTGATTTGTGGCCAAGCCCTGTGAGAGACACAAAAACCTCACTTGGGGGAAGAATGCTAACTAGGAAACTCAGAAAGTTCCTGTTGCTATTGAGATCCTGTTAGTCCAGTGGTTTTCAACCCCGGCTGCACATTAAAATCACCTGGGGAGCTTTTAAAATCCTGATGCTCAGACCACCCAGGAAAACAATTAAATCAGAATCTTTGGGGGTAGGACCAAGCTGTAATTTTAAAAGTTCCCAGGAGATTACAATGTGAGAAATGCTGTGCTGGCCTTAATATCAGCCGGTAGTGAACCTGGTTCTGCGTCTTGGCCCAAGGCTTGCCCTGTATAGTGCTCCTTCTGTCTCTTATTAATGGGTTTGGTAGTGCTCACCTGGAATAAATTTGTAAGGAATTTCTGGGGGTCATCAGGAGTTTCTCAGCTCTGATACTCATCTGTTGCTCTGCTCTGAAGAGGCTGCCCAGGGGTGATTGTCCTGTTGTGAGGGACCTATCCCATTTTTTTTCTGAAGAGGATCTGCCTCTCCCACACTCTGACTAAGTCCATGGTCTTAGTCATGGCCTGGCTAGGCTTAGTCATGACCTGAGAAATGAGAATATTTTCAAGAGCTAGTGTTTCTCCATTAGGATGTTTGGAACCAGGACATAGTTTGTTATAATCTAGAAATAATTTTTACCTTTGGAAAAGTTGCTTAACCGTGATATAGCTGAATTTGGATATATATAGTATTATGGTACTGAGTGCTCTTACAAACTAAGGCTTAACAAATGTGGTTTGTGATTTTCAGGAGTCCTTTCTTCAAAAAGTTTTGTTTTAAGTGTATTTATTTAAAATCTCTATATCCAACATAGGACTTGAACTCATGACTCTGAAATCAAAAGTCACATGTTCCCCTGACTAAACCAGCCAGGCACCCCTGAGTTTTTTCTTTTAGGAAACAATTTGCATTTTTAACCCCGATAAAACAAAATACTGGGGTTCTTCACTTTAGACACATTTTTCTACCTCACATTTTTAACATTCTGAAATTAGGATATATTTTATGATAGATATGAACATTTAATGTAGTTTTCCTTTTCGATGCTTATAAGGATTAACAAATTTACTCACAGTCCCTTTTGATAAATACTCAGTCTTTTTATTATTTTATTTTATTTTTAATTGTTTATTAACATAATATAATGTATTATTAGCCTCGGGGTATAGGTCTGTGAATCACCAGATTAATACTCAGTCTTTTTAGATACAACGCTCAGAAATGGTGGTTGAGTGAGGGTGTTGCTTATGTGACTTCATGGGAGTGGGAGATGGATTTAGTGCCTTTTGTTACAGAGTGGCTGGTCTGGGATACCTTCTGGACTGGTAATCTTTGAGGAATGGCTGGACTCATGCATAGTTATCTTGTGGATGCCTCTGTGTATTTCTTCTGTAGTCTAGAGCTGATAGAATTTGTGGACTCTCTGTCATTTTGGTAAGGGTCCTTGGTTCTCTCAAGATGCTTGGTCCTTGATGGTCCTTCAGACCCTTAAATCCCAGCTTCATTCTCTGTCAGAATTTGACATTATTTCTCTACTTCTCAGCCTGTGCTGCAGGATTACCTTGCTTCTCACCAAGGTGGGCTCAGGGCAGGCCCACCAGTCTTCAGCACAGCCGCATTTTGATTGTCCTTTATGGTATCTAGGATGGTGTGGGAGGTTATCCATGACTCATGGGAATCAAGAGTGGCTTAGGAAAGTTAAACTTCTCTTCCTTCTACTTATAATTATACTGTGATGCCAAGATGACACCGTGGCCACCCCAGAGTTTGTGCAGGGAAACACAATTTCCTGTCTTTTTGATAATAGCCATTTTAACAGGTGTGAGGTGATACCCATTGTAGTTTTGATTTGTGTTACTCTGATGATTAGTGATATAGAGCACATTTTCATGTAGCTGTTGGTCATCTGAATGTCTTTTTTGGAAAAATGTCTGTTTAGGTTCTCTGCGCCTTTGCAGTTGAATTGTTTTCTTGCTGTTTAGTTGTATGAGTTTTTTATATATTTTGTATATTAAACCCTTATCAGATATATGATTTGCAAATATTTTCTCCTGTTTGGTAGGTTGTCTTTTCATTTTTGTTGATGGTTTCTTTTGCCTTGCATAATCAATTTTAAACAAAATTAACATTTTTTTAAAAAATTTCTTTTCAGCGTAACAGTATTCGTTGTTTTTGCACCACACTCGGTGCTCCATGCAATACGTGCCCTCCTTAATACCCACCACCTGGATCCCCCAACCTCCCACCCCCCCTCCCCTTCAAAACCCTCAGGTTGTTTTTCAGAGTCCATAGTCTCTCATGGTTCACCTCCCCTTCCAATTTCCCTCAACTCCCTTCTCCTTTCCATCTCCCCATGTCCTCCACGTTATTTGTTATGCTCCACAAATAAGTGAAACCGTATGATAATTGACTCTCTCTGCTTGACTTATTTCACTCAGCATAATCTCTTCCAGTCCCGTCCATGTTGCTACAGAAGTTGGGTATTCATCCTTTCCGATGGAGGCATAATACTCCATAGTGTATATGGACCACATCTTCCTTATCCATTCGTCCGTTGAAGGGCATCTTGGTTCTTTCCACAGTTTGGCGACTGTGGCCATTGCTGCTATAAGCACTGGGGTACAGATGGCCCTTCTTTTCACTACATCTGTATCTTTGGGGTAAATACCCAGTAGTGCAATTGCAGGGTCATAGGGGAGCTCTATTTTTACTTTCTTGAGGAATCTCCACACTGTTCTCCAAAGTGGCTGCACCAACTTGCATTGCCACCAACAGTGGAAGAGGGTTCCCCTTTCTCCACATCCTCTCCAACACACGTTGTTTCCTGTCTTGCTAATTTTGGCCATTCTAACTGGTATAAGGTGGTATCTCAATGTGGTTTTTTTAATTTGAATCTCCTTAATGGCTAGTGATGATGAACATTTTTTCATGTGTCTGATAGCCATTTGTATGTCTTCATTGGAGAAGTGTCTGTTCATATCTTCTGCCCATTTTTTGATATGATTATCTGTTTTGTGTGTGTTGAGTTTGAGAAGTTCTTTATAGCTCCTGGATATCAACCTTTTGTCTGTACTGTCTTTTGCAAATATCTTCTCCCATTCCATGGGTTGCCTCTTTGTTTTGTTGACTGTTTCCTTTGCTGTGCAGAAGCTTTTGATCTTGATGAAGTCCCAAAAGTTCCCAGTCCCAAAACTGAGACACAGAATTCGGGGTGGAAATGAAAACCCCACCATAAGCCACTGCTGGAAGTGGAATGCTGGACTGGATGGACCATGTCACATGACTAAACTACTGCATGTGAAGTCAACCCATTCTTTATTTTAGGCCTAGGTTTGGCTTGATTGGATTTTTCACTTATTTTGTTTCCTTTAAGCAATTAGTGGTTATTGATGGAAAAGAATTGTCCTGTTCCTTTTTTTTGCTTACCAGTTCTTTGAACCAGTATTTTACTATAAACTATTGGTTATTGATTCACCAGAAGGATTAATGGTTGATTTAGGTACAAATAACAATATGAATATATTTTCTCCTTAATTTGCTTAATTCAGCATCTTGATAGTTTTTTCACCACAATTTCGGAAACATTTGTTTGTAGAGAAGGACACTGTATGATTAACATTATATATATATTTTTACTAAAACCTAAATTTGCCTTTGGGTTATTGCTTTGTATAAAACAAAACAAGTATATTTTCTAAATAATAGTCACATTCAAAATGGCAAAAGCTACATATCCTATGATTACTAGGTTAATGGTTGGGTTTCCTAAAAATACTACTTCTACAGGTTGGGGTGCCCAAAGCTTAGTCCTGCAACTTTTCTAGTGATATTTTGTTTTTGGGAGATATCATCTAGTCTCATGAGTTAAAAAAAATACTGTTCTCAAACATCTTTGAAATTTTGGTAAGACCAGTAAACCATTTATATATGAATAGTTACAATGAAAATGTAATCTATAAGAAACATACTTCCAGCCCTAATCTTTCTCAACTTTAGAATTGTATACTAGTTTCCAACTTAGCAACTCTGATGGGCCGTCTTAACATGCCCAAAGTTCAGCTCTTGATTCTTCTTCCTTCTCATGTGTCCTTAAGTAAATATTACCTGCATGTACTCAGCTACTCAGGCCATATACCATAGAGTCATCTTTGATCCCCATTTGTGGCCCACATCCAATCTATTAGCAAACCTTGGTGACTCACCAGAATTACCAAAATTCTGCCACTTCTCAACAGAGTCCACCAGTGCTCCCTGGAACAAGCCAATGTGGTCTTCACTTAGGCTACTGTAATAACCTCCTAACTGCTTTTCCTTCTTCCATTTCTCATCCATCTTCCTTAGTCCCTGTCTAATTCCCAGTCTATTCTCTAGAGCAGACAGAATGGGCCTTTTAAATTTTAGGTCGTATCTTATTTCTTTCCTGTTCTAAAATCTTGAATAGCTCCCAGTCACAAGAATAGAATTTAGAGAGTTGATGGTGATCTACAAGGCCTGTAAAATTCCCTGGATTAGAACATTTAGCTACAGCTGTTTGTGTTTGACGTGTAAATCTCTTTGCTTTGTTATGCCATCTGCATGGCCCAGAGGGTTGATAGAATTGGAGAGGAATTGACATGTGTTTTGTTATCATCCCTCAATAGCTTCAAGTAATACTTTGGCTAGCAGTGTTATTAATCTAACAAAACCCTAAATTATATTTTAAAAGATGATGGTTGTTTTATACTTTTTGTGTCATTAGCGGTGACAATTGTTATAGGCTGAATTGTATCCCTTTCAAATTCATACACTGAAGCCTTTGTCCTTAGTACCTCAGGTAGTGACTGTATTTGGAGATAGGGTCTTTAAAGAGGTAATTAAGTTAAAATGAGGTCTTTAGGGGGGCCCTAATCCAGTATGACTGGTGTCCTTATAAAAGGTGATTAGGACAGAGAGAGAGAGGTACCGGGGATGGGTGCCATACACATACACATACATAGAAAAGCCATGTCACAGTGGAAGGTAGGGAGAAGAGTGCAAGCTAATGAGAGAGGCTTCAGAAGAAACTGACCCTGTTGACACCTTGATCTTGGACTTTCAGTCTCCAGAACTATGAAAAAATAAGTTTTTGTTGTGTAAGTCACCCACTCTATAGTACTTGGTATGGCAGACCTGGCAAACTAACATATGGTTTAAAAAGTGAAAAATCAGTGGGGTGCCTGGGTGGCACAGTCAGTTAAGGAATGAGCTCTTGGTTTTGGCTCAAGTCATTATCTCAGGGTCATGTTCTTAGGGTCATGAGATGGAGCCCCTGGAGTCTGCTTAAGACTTTCTCTCCCTCTAAGCCTCACTACTATGCTTCTGTGTGTGCACACTCTCTCTCAAATAAATGAATAAATCTTTTTTTTCATTAAAGATTTTATTTATTTATTTGACAGAGAGAGAGACACACACAGCGAGAAAGGGAACACAAGCAGGGGGAGTGGGAAAGGGAGAAGCAGGCTTCCGGCTGAGCAGGGAACCTGTTTTGGGGCTCGATCCCAGGACCCTAGGATTATGACCTGAGCTGAAGGCAAATGCTTAACTGACTGAGCCACCCAGGTGCCCCATGAATAAATCTTTAAAAAAAAATCTTTAAAAAAGTGAAAGTCAGTAATAAAAATTGCGTGCCTGTTCTTTTTACCTATAGTTTGAAAATGATCTATGTAAACTGTCTTTTTTCTTAGTTTTGGTCTGAAAAGAAGAATGAATATAAGTATATACTTGGTTCTAGATCACTTTGAATTAATCAGACTTGAAATACTATATAGGAAAGCAGACTTGCTTTTTTATGATAGTAGACATGGGAAATGATAAAATATCTTGCATTAAAGAATTCCTTTTGATGAAAAATACCATGTGCTATTACTGAAATTAAATTTTAATTTTGGCATAGCTATCAGGTCTCTTTGTAAATGAACAAATCATTCAATATTATGGCTCATGGTTTAAGGTCTCTAAAATCTAGAATTTCATTCATCTTTTCATTAAATAAACCACTACTTAAGTAAACCACTACTTATTTATTATTTACAGTATGCTTGCTCTGGATTTTTAGAATGGTAGAAAGGTCTCTGCCCTTATTGAGTTCATGGTAAATCTGGGGAGGTGGCATGATAAAAGCTAATTACAGAATGTTACAATGAGTGGTATGAGAAGTGCATATAAGGTGCTGTGAGTGGTGGGTTGGGTTGGGGGGATGCTCTAGGCTGAGGATGCCAAACATTTTCTGTTCTGGGCCAAATAAGTAGTTTGTGAGCAGACGCCACAAATGGAAGATGGGAGTGAAATTCAGTCAGAAGTGAGATCATAAATTGCCTCATAAACCATGCTTTAGGCTTTATCCAGACCTTGCTTTAGACTTTATCTTATGGGCCTCTGGGAGCCATTGGAGGGTTTTGAGCTGGCACAAGTATTTCAGGTTTGCATTGTAGAGAGATGGCTCTATGGAAATGTGGGATGGGTTTGGAGATGTGATGAGAGCCAGAATCAATGCATATACTTTTTTTTTTTTTAAATTCAGTTAGCCACTTTATAGTACATCATTAGTTTTTGATGTAGTGTCCATTGATTCATTAGTTACATATAACACCCAATGCACATCACAACACGTGCCCTCCTTAATACCCATCACCCTGTTACCCCTCCCCGACCCCCTCCATTCTGAGACCCTCAGTTCCTTTCCCAGTGTCCATAGTCTCTCATGGTTCATCTCCCTCTCTGATTTCTCCCCCTTCAGATTTCCCTCCGTTCCCCTGTATCCTCCTTGCTATTGCTTATGTTCCCCATATGAGTGAAACCATATGATAATTGTCTTTCTCTGCTTGACTGACTTCATTCACTTAGCATCCATGTCAATGCAGGTGGTAGGTATTCATCATTTCTGATAGCTGGGTAATACTCCATTGTATATGTACCACATCTTCTTTATCCATTCATCTGTTGAAGGGCATCTTGTCTCCTTCCACAGTTTGGCTATTGTGGATATTGCTGCTGTGAACATAGGGGTGCATGTGCCTCTTCTTTTCACTACATTTGTATCTTTGGGGTAAATACCTAGTAGTGCAATTGCTGGGTCACAGGGTAGCTCTATTTTTAACATTTTGAGGAACCTCCATACTATTTTCCAGAGTGGCTATACCAGCTTGGATCCCCACCAACAGTGTAAGAATATTCCCCTTTCTCCACATCTTTGCCAACATTTGTTGTTTCCTGTCTAATTAATTTTTGCCATTCTAACTGGTACGAGGTGGTAGCTCATTGTGGTTTTGATTTGTATTTCCCTGATGGCCAATGATGGTGAGCATTTTTTCATATGTCTGTTAGCCATTTGTATGTCTTCTTTGGAGAAGTGTCTGTTCATGTCTTCTGCCCATTTTTTTTTTGACTGGGTTATTTGTTTTTTGATTGTTGAGTTTAAGAAGTTCTTTATAGATCCTGGATATCGGATCCAGGATATGGATATGTAATGTCATTTGCCAATATCTTCTCCTATTCCATGGGTTTTCTCTTAGTTGTGCTGACTGTTTCCTTTGCTGTGTTTCCTTTATTTTGATGAAGTCCCAAAAGTTCATTTTTTCTTTTGTTTCTCTTGCCTTTGGAGACATGTCTTGAAAGAAGTTATTGTGGCTGATGTCGAAGAGGTTACTGCCTATGTTCTTCTCAAGGATTTTGATGGATTCCTGTGTCACATTGAGGTCTTTCATCCATTTTGAGTTTACCTTTTGTATGTAAGGGAATGGTCCAATTTCATTCTTCTGTATGTGGTTGTCCAAGTTTCCCAGCACCACTTATTGAAGAGACGTTTTTCCATTGGATATTTTTTTCCTGATGTGTCAAAGATTAGTTGACCATAGAATTGAGGGTTCATTTCTGAAGTCTCTATTCTGTTCCATTGGTCTGTGCCTTGCTTTCTTACTAATACCATGCTATTTTGGTGATCACAGCTTTGTAATATAGCTTGAAGTCAAGCAACATGATGCTCCCCACTTTTTTTTCTTTTTCATCATTCCTGTGGTGATTCAGGGTCTTTTCTGGTTTCAGACAAATTTCAGGATTGTTTGTTCTAGCTCTTTGAAAAATGCCAATGGTATTTTAATAGGGATGGCACAATGAAAGTGTAAATTGCTCTGGGCAGGGTAGACATTTTTTAAAATTAACATATAATGAATGTGTTATTTGCTTCAGGGGTACAGGTCTGTGAATCATCTGTCTTACACAATTCACAGCACTCACCATAGCACATACCCTCCCCATTGTCCATAACCCAGCCACCCTATCCCTCTATCCTGCCCAGCAACCCTCAGTTTGTTTCCTGAGATTAGGAGTCTCTTACGGTTTGTCTCCCTCCCTGGTCCCATCTTGTTTCACTTTTTTCCCTCTATGCCCCCCATGACCCCTCACCCTGCCTCTCAAATTCCTCATATCAGAGAGAGCATATGATAATTGTCTTTCTCTGATTGACTTATTTCACTTAACATAATACCCTCTAGTTCCATCCATGTCATTGCAAATGGCAAGATTTCTTTTTCTTTTCTTTCTTTCTTTTTCTTTTTTTCATGGCTATATAGTATCAGGATAGACATTTTAATAATGTTTATTAGTCTTCTGATTCTTGAGCATGGAATGTTTTTCCATCTTTTTGTGTCCTCCTCAATTTCTTTCATAAGTGTTCTGTAGTTTCTAGAGTATAGATTCTTTACCTCTTTGGTTAGGTTTATTCCTAGGTGTCTTATGGTTTTTGTTGCTTTTGTGAATAGAATTGATTCCTTAACCCCAAAACCAGGCAAAGACCCCCCAAAAAAGGAGAATTATAGACCAGTATCCCTGATGAACATGGACACCAAAATACTCAACAAGATCCTAGCTAATAGGATCCAACAGTACATTAAAAGGATTATTCACCATGACCAAGTGGAATTTTTTCCTGGGATCCAAGGGTGGTTCAACATTCACAAATCAATCAATGTGATAGAGCACATTAACAAAAGAAAAGACAAGAACCATATGATCCTCTCAATTGATCCAGAAAAAGTATTCGACAAAATACAATATCCGTTCCTGATTCAGACTCTTCAGAGCACAGAGATAGAGGGAACATTCCTCAATAACATAAAAACCATCTATGAAAATCCCACAGGGAATATCATTGCTGATGGGGAAAAGTGATGGGGAAAAGCTGAGAGCTTTTCCCTTAAGGTCAGGTACACGAGAGGGATGCCAACTCTCACTACTGTTGTTCAACACAGTGCTAGAAGTCCTAGCCTCAGCAATCAGACAATAAAAAGAAATAAAATTCATCCAAATTGGCAAAGAAGTAGTCATACTCTCTCTTTGCAGATGACATGATACTTTATGTGGGAAACCCAAAAGACTCCACCCCCAAATTACTAGAACTGATACAACAATTCAACAAAGCAGCAGGATACTAAATCAGTGCACAGAAATCAGTTGCTTTTCTATACAACAACAGTATAACTGCATATACCTTTTGTAACAACAGAGTGAAGGATAGGACCAAATTGAGGCCCTGCTTCTGTGTCATGAGGATAGCATGGAAGGAGTGCAGGGAGGGCAGTTATTCAGAGAGCAGGTATGACAAACAGTGGCCCTGGGCTAAAGTGGAGAAACTAAAGCTTTTAAAGAGACATTTTAAAGTACCTAGAGAGGAGGATAAGAGAGAGGGAGTAGCCCAGATGACCTCTGGATTTCTGCCTCAGTTTAGAGGTGTCAGTCCCTCTCCCTGAGGTAAAAAATACAATAGAGGAGGACTGTTTTTACCTCACAGTCTGCCAAACTTGATTATCTGCTACTCAGACAAAAATAGTTTTAGTCTCTGCCCCTTTGCACATGGTTCCCTTCACTTGGCTCTCTTTCCCTGCTATCTGTCCTGGTAGAAATCTGTCCGTTCTTAAAGGCTCTTCTTGGAAGCCCTACTTAATCCTTGTGAATGTTTGCCATCTCTTTTGCACTTTCTTTGTACTTATAAGTCTAAGCAGTTACCATCCTGTTCTTTGTATTGCAGCCAGTTGTGTATCTCTCATCACTGTACTGGAATCTACTCATCTTTACTTTCTAAATGTCCAAGGTATTGTTTTGAAAATAGCATGTGCTCAGTAAGTGTTTATTGGCCCAAGATGATCTAAAAGAAGATTGTAGTTGGTTTAAGGTGAGTGTTAAGTGTCAATTCTTAATGGAGTCTCAGTACTTCAGTCTTCCACAGTACTTTTGTTAACACAATGAAGGTGGTTTTTGGTAGGAAAGAAATAACAGTTGAAATTATCAATAACTTGAAGAAGGCACCCTTCCCTTCCCAAGAGTAGATGGATATCTTTTACTTTAAAAGATCACTGGTTTTACTGTAGACAACTGTCTGTAGACAGTTTTATTTTTCTACCCTTTACTTTCCTTTAGAACTCTGAAGTTTTTAGCTAATTAATATGACTTAAATGTCTTCTATTTTATTTCACACATTAAAATTAACTCAAGAAAGCAAAAGTAGCCCTGAAGGTTCCTGTGAGCTATTGGAGGAAAGTTAAAATTTGTGTTTTAGCTAATAAACAAAAGAGGAGATGGTGTTAACATGGCCTTTTTATACTACAATGATAGTAGAATTAGAAAAATAGATTGGGAAAGAGCATGGTTATAGAATATAAATGTATTAACCCAAGTTGACATTTGGAAAAGACTTTCTACAAAGCTAGCATTTGAAGTACTAAAGGCATTGTTGTATTAATGCAACAAATCAAAGTAAATTAAGCCTCATGCCATATTCTGCAGTGCTCCTATTGTGCACTTGTGTTGCTCTATATAATGACAGTTGATAGCTAGGTTCACTAAACATCTCAATTTAATTATCAGTATCTTTGGAGCATCTAGAGAAGCACACCTAAATTAGGAAAGATTAGAAAGATCTTTTTTTTGTACTTTAAATTTCAGTATATAAGCTTCTGCACAGCAAAGGAAACAGTCAACAAAACAAAGAGGCAACCCATGGAATGGGAGAAGATATTTGCAAAAGACAGTACAGACAAAAGGTTGATATCCAGGAGCTATAAAGAACTTCTCAAACTCAACACACACAAAACAGATAATCATATCAAAAAATGGGCAGAAGATATGAACAGACACTTCTCCAATGAAGACATACAAATGGCTATCAGACACATGAAAAAATGTTCATCATCACTAGCCATTAGGGAGATTCAAATTAAAAAAACCACATTGAGATACCACCTTATACCAGTTAGAATGGCCAAAATTAGCAAGACAGGAAACAACGTGTGTTGGAGAGGATGTGGAGAAAGGGGAACCCTCTTCCACTGTTGGTGGCAATGCAAGTTGGTGCAGCCACTTTGGAGAACAGTGTGGAGATTCCTCAAGAAAGTAAAAATAGAGCTCCCCTATGACCCTGCAATTGCACTACTGGGTATTTACCCCAAAGATACAGATGTAGTGAAAAGAAGGGCCATCTGTACCCCAGTGCTTATAGCAGCAATGGCCACAGTCGCCAAACTGTGGAAAGAACCAAGATGCCCTTCAACGGACGAATGGATAAGGAAGATGTGGTCCATATACACTATGGAGTATTATGCCTCCATCGGAAAGGATGAATACCCAACTTCTGTAGCAACATGGACGGGACTGGAAGAGATTATGCTGAGTGAAATAAGTCAAGCAGAGAGAGTCAATTATCATACGGTTTCACTTATTTGTGGAGCATAACAAATAACGTGGAGGACATGGGGAGATGGAAAGGAGAAGGGAGTTGAGGGAAATTGGAAGGGGAGGTGAACCATGAGAGACTATGGACTCTGAAAAACAACCTGAGGGTTTTGAAGGGGCGGGGGGGTGGGAGGTTGGGGGATCCAGGTGGTGGGTATTAAGGAGGGCACGTATTGCATGGAGCACCGAGTGTGGTGCAAAAACAACGAATACTGTTACGCTGAAAAGAAATAAAAAAAATTACCTGGTTTTATGGGATTTAAATGTGCAAAATTAATAAAGCAGGGGATTTCTTCTTTTCATGTTATTTGAAGTATTTAATGTAGGACCATTTCAGTAGGGAGCTCATTTCTGTATGTATGTATGAAGGAGTGTCTGTAGCCTACCTCAGATTTACAGACTAAAGAAAGTGAGTGAACCCAGGGTCTTTAAGAGACTGGAGGAACCAAAAAATTTCCAAATGGCAGGGACCCCCTAAGGTCTGAGAAAGAGAAAAAGGGGAGGGTTGCGCATGAGTGACAAAAAGAAAGGTTAGGAAGACATAGACTATGACTTAAATTAGAATCATCTTTGCTGTTAATTCCAACTGAAGTTTTTTGTTGCTTATAAAGATATAACCGATTTTGTATAACTGAAAAAGAGAATGAGGAAACAGAAATTATTTTACAGGATATCCTGAAAGCTAATTTTTACTGATTGCTGATATTCCTTCAAGAGATGGGAGACTTTTTCAGATAACAAATGTGCTCCCAACCTTTGATGAGAGTCATTTGTTATGCTGGGTCACAGTCACTGAGGGGAATTGGTTAGATCCTATAGGTAAGTTGAGGTTAAAAAAAAAAAAAAAAAAAAAAAAGGTTTAGTTTTCTTTTTCCCCCGCCAGAGGATTACCAAACCATCTTTACTTTCTGAAATAAAGTGAATCATTGAAAGTGTCACTTGAGTTTAATCAATATTAAATAACCATATTGGGGTATTTCCGAAGACGTAGGTATAAATGATTTATAAATGGGAATAACTTGCTGGTTGCAATTGCATTTATTTTGATGGAAGCACAATGTTCTTATACAATGTTCTTTTCACATTTCTTGTTTGGCATTTATTGTAAGGAACAAAGCATTTCTGGAATGCTCATTTTAATTTCAAAGCTCAGGCTAGTCTATGGAAAACATTTGGCACATGGAGGATCTGAACAATAATAGAGGAATGTTCAGTGGGAAGCGTCATGAATTGTGGCACCTAAAATACATTCTGAGGGAACATTTAGACAATGAAACTTATTTTTCATTTTAAACAAAGATTTTAAACTAGGTGCTATAATTTGTCTTATTCTGAACCAATATCTTTTAACTCTTAATATATAAATTAGACTGACAATATTGAGAAATTTGCCTTTTGGAGTATGTGAAAATCCATAATAAGCCAGGCATATTATCATCTTTATTTAATACATAATAAAGACACGTGGCCCTATTTGACTGCTTGCAAAACATACAGAATGTGTTCTGTTAACGGACTTCATTACATTTAGCACAGGGGACCCCAAGAGTAACACGAGGGTAGTCCCAAGAGAACACCTCTGACAAGGATCCCATAACAGATTTTCTGTATCCACGTGGGGAATGGACTAGAAAATGCGCATTATGTGTCAACCAATATCTGTGTCATGTTGTGGATTTTTTTTGAAGACTTTGTTTATTTATTTGACAGAGACACAGAGAGAGGGTACATAAGCATGGGAATGGTGAGGGAGAAGTAGGCAGGGAGCGTGATGTGGGGCTCAATCCCAGGACCCTGAGATCATGATCTGAGCCGAAGGCAGATGCTTAACAACTGAGCCACCCAGGCTCCTCATGTTGTGGATTTTATACGACATTTTACATATTTAACCCTCACACAGTCATAGGATAATATGATTGTTCTCATTTTCTAAGAGAGGAAACAGACTCACTACAAGGTACTGCACTATGGGTTGTGAACATGAGAATAAAGCAAATTAGCATAAAGCAAGGGGTCTTTTGGGTGGAGGAAGAAAAGGGCAGGCAAAAATTATTTTCATCTACATATTTCCCCCATAACTTAAAAGTTCTTTCTTAGTTCCTAGTTAAAAAATTGGGTCCAGATATACAAATAAACAAATATGTTGTGCTCTATAAGCAGTAAACAAGCCAAACCTCTAGGAGCTACAGAACAGGAAGGATTATGTATAGCACATTGTCAAAGATGTGGTGCATAGTTGTTATAAGCCTTGGCTATTTGATGATATGTAGGAGTCTAGTTTTCTATAGGAGTTTCAGGTCTGCCTTTTTAAATACTGTATACAACTTTTTTTTTCTTCCTCTATAGTGGGTATCTTCCAGCTTTGCTTATAAAAATATTAACCAAATTTATTATTATTCAAGGTTTAATTAAGAAATGGATATTTTTTACAATGTAATTTTGTATGAGATTTAGTTTCTAAATACAGATGCTTAATTTCTTTCTTTTTTTTTTTAAGGTTTTCTTTATTTATTTATTTGAGAGAGAGAGTGTGAGTGGGGGAAGGGACAGAGGGAGAAGGACAAGTGGACTTCATGATGAGCATGGAGCCCAATTCAGGGCTCAACCTTACAATCCTGAGATTATGACCTGAGCCAAAAATAAGAGTGGACACTCAACTGACTGAGCGACCCAGGTGCCCCAGATGCTTCATTTCTATCTCTAAATAATGGCTCTATTATTAATCATTTTTTAAATAAAAAAAGATTTTATGTATTTATTAGGGAGAGCACAAACAGGGGGAGTGGCAGGCAGAGGGAGAGGCAGACTCCCCACTGAGCAGAGAGCCTACTGTGGGCTAGATCCCAGGACGCTGGGATCATGACTTGAGCTGAAGGCAGACGATTAACCATCTGAGCCAACCAGGTGCCCCTAGTTTATTCCTATTTTAAACATATTTACAAAAGGAATAATACTCATTATTAACATACTCAGACAATTCAAAATATAAAGATTAAAAAAACCCTCTTTTCAACTATCCCGTTCATTAAGTCATTTTTATAATACATATTTTATTGGACACCTACTTTGTGCGTTGTTCTGGGTGCTGGAGGGAAAAAAAACACATTTTCTGCTTTCATGGAGTTTACATTTTAGTATTGGGAGCATGAAATAAACATATAAATAAAAAAATCAGGTTCTGTAAGTTTTGTGGAAATATAAAGTAGGGTGAGGGGAAAGATTGAGAGAGGGTAGGGTTGGGATAATCAAGAAAGTCCTCTTGATAGGAGACTTTGAACAAGACCTGTTTTAGAGTCCTAATGAGTTAGGGGAGAGTGTAGGAGACAGGTAGGAGAGGTTACAGAGGGCCAATATGTAGGTCATGATTTGGGTTTTGTTCCTCTGAGGTAACCAGTGTTTTATGTTTGAGTGGTTCTGTACCCCTTCCACATTAATAATCTCTATACTTAGACTAATACTTACTAATTATGATGATTTTTTGCCTCCCTCTTAATATAGATTGCTGGCTACAAAGTGATATAAATAATTATTATATGTAAATATTTATACATACATATAATACACACACACATGCACACACTGCATTGTTTCAATAGTAAAACTTGATAAGTTTCAATCTCTGTGGCTCATCTTTCCTCCTATCCTCTCTTTCTCCCTTCTTACCTCCTTCCTTCTTTCCTTTTTATCTTTAGTTGGAAATTCCATAATGGCTGATAATATTGCTCTTAGTGTATTGACTTGACTTATGAGGGTGTATCACTAGTACTGGGAATAAATCATGTTTCTATGAAATGTTTCCTTTTGTTCTATACTGTGATGTCCCAGGACTATGTTCTCACAATTTGTCTAATGAGTGGCTTGTATTTTTCCAATTTTAGGTTACTACACTTGTAAATTGTCCCCAGAATCCTTCCAACAGGAAAAAAGGACGTTCAAAACGAGCCAGAGTCCTCCTAGCTTCTGTGGAGGAAGCAACTTGGAATTTATTAGACAAGGGGGAGAAGATCGCTCAGGAAGCCACAGTTTTGAAGAAGGAGCTTACTACTGCACTTGAGGAAGTTCGCAAAGAAAGTGAGTGCTCTAATTCTGGTCAGGAGCAAACTGTATATCCTTAGGGTGTTCGTTATGGAATTAGATTTGTGAGTGTTTTGTTTTTGTTGACTTGAGTTTATTAGCTCTGCAAAGACCTCTGAGGAGCTAGCTGTGGGAG
The DNA here is from genome assembly GCF_963455335.1 of Martes martes. Taxonomy (NCBI): domain Eukaryota; kingdom Metazoa; phylum Chordata; class Mammalia; order Carnivora; family Mustelidae; genus Martes; species Martes martes. The sequence goes on from NC_137902.1 coordinate 57,890,886, forward strand.
GCAGAGTGGCTCATTAGTCAGCTCTAAGGCTCAGAGTACTATTCCTGGTTCTTAGCTTCAGTTGTTCAGTCCCTGCAGGCTCTTTCTTCCCCTCACATGCCATAGTTTATCCATAATAAGCAAAGAGAAGTGTATCCTGTTTTGTCATAGATATAATGAGAAATGACTAATAAAGCTGAAGGTGTATTTTCCCATACATAAATAAATTATAAAGTTCCTTGTTAATAGTTGCAGATAATAAATTACAGACCTGACCACTCAGGAATACATTTTTTATTTTTCTATTTTCTAGTTTAGATTTCCTAAACTTAAAAATAAATGCTTTGTATAAACTATGCATAACTCATGTTGTTGCTAAGTTAATATTATAAAATGAAAGTGTACATTTTACCTTTTGATGTATTTACTTATGATACTACAACAGTTTTCTAACAAATGTAAATATCATTTGCAGTCTGTTTTTAAAAGAACTGTCCTATTTATGCATCATCTTGCTGCAAGGAACTATTTTGAGAGGATAAGAAAACTTAAATATTCCTGTTTGGCTGTGTGAAAGAGACTTGGGGTGTTGAGATATTTCTCTTCCCAACATAACTTTATGAAAATCAGGAAATGTTTGCTAATTAAATAATTAAGATGAATATAGTAGCTACAATAAACTTTACATCAACTATAAGGGAGCTATTTTTTATTTGCTATATATTGTATATGTGATTTATATTTTATAGAGACTCTTCAGAAAATATAAAGAAAACATAATGCCTAAGATAATTTCTCATGAATTCATCATTCCTCCCTCCCCCCTGCCACCTTAGACCCACTCTTTATTCTGTCCTCTCTGTTCTGGTACCATCATTCACATTAGTAACCAAGTCAGTTTAGACTCTTCTTTCTCATTTCACCCTCTCTTCCAGTTAGTCTCTAAGTTTAACAAATTCTGTCTCCTTTTGTCTTTCAGATCTTTCCCTCTTCTCCATTACTAATGTTGACTCCCGAATTTAGGATTACTGCATTAGCCTTACCTTATACCAAAGTCCAATATATCCTTTAAAGATGAAAATATACTCATTTTACTTCCGTGCTTAAAATCCTTTCTGTAACTTTTGAAGGATTAGAGGGACTGTGTTTCTGGATCAGGTTCAGATGTTTAAACTTAGCTCCCTCAGCGTTTCAGAATTGGGCTGCTGCCATTCTCTCCCTTCTCATTTCATGATTCTGTCCTCCTCAAACTTTCCTCCAAACAAGAACTTAAGGTATCTTGAATGGTCCATGTTGCACTTCTGTTACCAGCTGTTCCCTTCACCTGGATTCCCCCTCTCATTCAGCCAATTATTCATTGTAGCAAAGCTCAGCCAAGGTCTTTTCTGGGAAGTGTGTACTGACCTCATAATGCTGATTTAGATATCCCTCTTCTCTGTCCCCACAGACTCTGAGCATCTCTGTTTCATAGGCTTTACTACCTCATACACCAAACATTAATTTACTTGTTCAGTAAGTCTAGACTCTTAAGTCCTTGAAGGTGGCAAATACCAGGTCTTATTTGATGAGCAATGCCTGACACATAACAACCACCTAACAAGTGTTTGTTAAATAAAAAAAAAAGGAGCATCATTTTTTTCACTTTATATTATATAATTTTAGAATGATTTTATCTTTGCACTAGTGACATTATCTCTTGGTTTCTTTGCTGAGTCTTTTGATAAGGAATATGAATGCTATCCTAGTATTGTTTTTATCACATAATGTGATTTATTTGATAACATAGTTTTTATAAAACACCTAATAATAAGTATATATAACATTGGTCATTCATAGGGAACACTAATAGCATAAGTTGTCATGAAATGGTATATCTTTTAAAAAAGTAAAATAATAAAATTATTTTAAAGAGAAGATCTCAAAGAGAAGTACATTTGAATTCTAGGATTATGTTATATATCCTTCGCTATGTTCTATTATAATGTGTGAAATCATATGATGTGATATATATGGCATATGCTGTATACACAACAAATATATTTGGTTAAAATCACCAAGTGCTTTATACTAGGATTCTTTCTGACAAACTGCCAAATTGAACTCCTGCCACTTGAGTGTGGGAGGAAAGCAGTGAAATGGCAAATGGTTCTGGAATTTAGGGAATGGCCAATGCTTATCCTATGGATAGCAGAGATAGTAACAGTAGAGCACTGTTCCGAAAAACTTGGAAGGAATTTTAGCTTGGTGGGGAGTTGAAGTATCAGGAGATTGAATTCTGATTCAAGCAACCCTTTGATACTAGAAACATATTTTAGTTTCCTGCCTTTTTTTTTTTAAAAGGGCTTTGTCCAGTGGCACAATATAAAGGACTAATGAAGAACAAAGAATAAGTTTAAAGTATTTGGGAAAGTTAAAAAATATTGGAGGTAGAGGATATTTTTCTTTGTATATTTATTGACTTCTTTTCTTTTTAAGATATTTATTTATTTATTTGACAGAGAGATAGAGAGTGCACAAGTAAGTAGAACGGCAGATAGAGCGAGAGGGAGAAGCAGGCTCTCCACTGAGCAGGGAGCTTGATGTGGGGTTTGATCTCATGACCTGGGGATCATGACCAGAGCTGAAGGCAGCTGCTTAACCAACTTAGCCATCCAGGCGCTCCTATTGACTTATTTTCAAGAAGAATTTGAGAGTAATTTAGAAAATTTATTCTTCTACTAAAGGCTGCAATTTATGTAGCATTACAACAGGGTTCTGTTTTAATCTGTTTTACTGACTTTAGCACTTTAATTTGAGACCTGAAGTGATAAATAATGTGGACATTTGATTACCTAAAGAATTTGCCTATGGAAGATAGGACATGGATAGTATTAGGAGAGGATGGTGAAAGGAAAGGTCATATGTGGGTAGAACTGTAGAGATCCAGCAAAGTTGGCCCACATAGTGATTATTTTTCACTCATGATCTTACAGCTTACCCCTATACTTACATCTAAACAATGGCAAAGTATTAAACCCAGTATTTAGTTTTAGAGTATTCATATAACAATTAGCTAGGAATTAGCTAAGAATTGTTTACAATGTTTGCACTGCATGTTTTGCCTTTGGTATATATGCTACCTTCATATAGCCTCTATTGTACCCCTACAATGTATGGACATTGCTTCTAAGTCACACGATTGGTTATATTTAAGGTTTTATTTAATGATTTACCAAGGATAGGAAATACAGGAAAGTGCATACATTACTGTGAACATATCAATACAGTTTCACATTGTAAACACTCAGGTCAAGAAATAGAAACTTGGGCGCCTGGGTGGCTCAGTGGGTTAAGCCTCTGCCTTTGGCTCAGGTCATGATTTCAGGGTCCTGGGATCGGGCCCCACATTGGCCTCTCTGCTAAGCAGGGAGCCTGCTTTCCTCTCTCTCTCTGCCTGCCTCTCTGCCTACTTGTGATCTTTCTCTGTTAAATAAATAAATAAAATCTTAAAAAAAAAAAAAAGAAATAGAAACTTACCAGAATCCTAGGAGCACCCTTGTGTCTCCAACCAGTTATTTCTTCACCTCAATGGTAACGATTATTTTATGTTATTACATAAGTTAGTTTTTTGCCTCTTTTGAACTTTGCATAAGTAGGATCTATATAGTACGTTGTATCTCCTGATTCTGGCTTCTTTTGCTCAATGTCATGTTTGTGAGATCGCAACATGTAGTAGTTCATTCATTTCATTGATAAATTGATCATAATTTATTTATTCATGTTAGATTGATGGACAGTTGAGTTTTTACAGTTTTTGGCTGTAATGAAAAGTGCTGCTCTGTACATATTTTTGCATTACTTTTGGTGCCTAAATGTAGATTTTCCTGCTGGTTTATATTATGAAATTGCTAGGTCATAAAGTATATATTCAACTTTAATAGATTTTACCAAGCAGTTTTCACAGTAGATTTTCTAATTGACACTCATCAGTAATGTTTAAGAATTCCAGTTCCTTTACATTCTTACTAACTTGATGTTTGCAAGAGTCAGTGTTTTTGATGCAAGTGTATATAGTGGCTTTCTACTGTAGTTTTAGTTTTTATTTCTTTGATGACTTTTTGTATATTCTAGATATGAGTCTTTTGTTAGTTGTGGATATTAAAAACATCTTCTCTCTTTCATTATATTAAACATTTTTAATATTTAGAAGTAATTTTGATAAATTGGAGTTAATTATTTTATTCCTTTATGGATAGAGATTTTTCTGTTATGCTAAAAAAATTTGGCTTACTGTAGGTCAAGAAGATATTCTCATATGTAATTATCTATGGGCTTTATTGTTTTGCCATTACAATCTACCTGGAAATAAATATTTATGAATGGTCTGAGTTAGGGGTCATGATTTTTTTTTCTTAATATGGGAATTCAGTTGATACAGTATTATGTGGATGCATATGGAAGTTTAATTGTTTTAGTGTAGTTATTGAAAGAAATTAGTCTTTCTCAACTGAATTTCTTTGCACCTTTTTTTGAAAATCAGTTGACCATTACGTGTGTGTCTACTTAGTAACTCTCTTGTGTTTTATTGATTTGTATGTCTACTTATACCAATATCACATTGTCATGATTATTGTACCTCAGAGTAAGTGTTAAAATAAAAATTATCTTGATTTTGTAATTTTAGATCCCTTGCACTTCCATAGAAATTTTGGAGTCAGCTTCTTAATTAAAAAAAAAAAAAAAAGAAAAAAAAGAAAATCCTGGGTGTCTCATTTGGTTGGCCAGCTGCCTTAGGCTCATGATCTCAGGGTTCTGGGATCAAGGTCCATATCAGGCAGGCTCCCTGCTAGGTGGGGAGTCTAGTTTTCCTTCTCCCTCTGCCTGCTGCTCCCCTTGCTTGTACTCTCTCTCTCTCTGTGTCAAATAAATAAGTAAACTATTTAAAAACAAAACAAAAACCAAAAACAAGCAAACAAACAAAAATCCTGCTGGGATTTTGATTGGGATTAAGTTGGGTCTTAATCAATTTGTGCTGAACTGACATTTTAATAGTAATGAGTCTTCTGATTCAAAAGCAAGTAATTGATTTTTGTGGTATTGTAAAATGGTACTTTAAAGATTTTAATTTTATGTCTATCTTTTATTTTAAAAACATTTATTTATTATTAAAGCTTTTATTTATTTATTTGCCAGAAAGAGAGTGTGCACAAGCAGGGGGAGTGGCAGGCTCCCGGCTGAGCAAGGAGCCCAGTGTAGGACTTGATCCCAGGACCCTGAGATCATAACCTGATTCAAAGGCAGATGCTTAACCAACTGAGCCACCCAGGCATCCTGCAAAGATTTATTTATTTTATAGTGAGAGAGGGAGGGAGAGGGAGCACAAGTAAAGGGAGGGTCAGAGGGAGAGAGAGAGAATCTTAAGCAGACTCTGTGCTGAGCACAGAGCCTGATATGGGGCTCAATTTCATGACCGTGAGATCACTACCTGAGCAAAACCTAGAGTTGGGTGCTTAACCAACTGTGCCACTCAGGCACCCCTTTATATCTATCTTTAAATTTATGACACCTTTGCCCTGGCTTTTCCTGTTTTTAATTCTGTCCAGCGAACTTTTCATATTAGTCACTGTACATTTTTAGTTCTTGAATTTTCATTTGTTTTTTAAAAAGTTTCAGTTTCTATGGAAATAGAAATAATTTTCATTTCTCTAATTTCTTTCCAAATTCCAGTTCCCTGCTGAAATTTTCATCTTGCCATTATTTCTCTTGAATATCTCAATTATAGTTAATTTCTGTATACATATATGGCATTCTTATAGGGTTGTTTCTATTGTCTGTTATTTCTTTCATTTTTTTTCTTTTTCTTTTTCTTTTTCAGTACCCGATTTTGTTTCCTGATATCTTGGATAATTTTTATTGGATGCTGAACACTTTGTATGACAAATTGTAGAATTAATTTTTAAAGGTTGGTCTATTTTTGGCTAGCTGTTATTCTTGGGAATAGCACCTCAAAGTTTGAGTTGAAAGCATGAGATATTTTGGATTTCCTCCTAAGCAGACTCAGACCTCCAATTTTATCTTTCTTATTTCCTGAAGGAGGGAAGATTTATTTCCCCAGTTTCTCTTTCTCTCAGCTGTCATGTTCTTTTTACTTCTCTCTTACTCAATGTTTCTACCATTTGCTTTCTCATAATGTACGTACAGTCAACTCAAGGTAGTTTTAGGATCTAAATATCAAATGCAATTATTAAAAACTCAATAAAATAGGATGAAATTTTTAAAAAGATTTTATTCATTTATTTGACAGATAGAAATTATATGTAGGCAGAGAGGCAGGCAGAGAGAGAGAGAGGAAGAAGCAGGCTCCCTGCTGAGCAGAGCACCCGATGCGGGGCTCGATCCCAGGACGCTGGGATCATGACCCGAGCCAAAGGCAGAGGCTTTAACCCACTGAGCCACCCAGCCGCCCCTAGGATGAATATTTTTAAGGCTTTGGATGTATAACAGGTTTATTAAATATGAAACAAAAAACTATAAAGAAAAGACTAATGTTTTTTATTTTATCAAAATTAAGAACTTTCTTACATCAAAAAATTCTTTAAAGAAAATGAAAAGACACAGTTGGAGAGAATAGTGACATAAACACAATAAGAGATAATCATAAGAACATAAATCAATAAGAAAAGCAAAAGAAAAATGGGCATAAAAAGAATTTTACAGAGGAATAAACACCAATGAAAATGTAAAGAGATATTCGGCTTCACTGGTGGTCAGAGATATGCAAATGAGGTACCATGTTATGCAATTCAGTTGGCTGAAATTAAAAAACCTGACATGTTAGAAAGACTTTGAAGTAACAGGATTTTTTATACTTTGCTTGGTGGAGTGTAAATTGGTACAACTACTTTGAAAAATACTTTGGATGTGTCACTTTTGTTAAATGCCAAAGTTCCATATATATGTGGGTATGTATGTTTCTGGACTCAAATCAATTATTTTTCTGGTGGTGTTGGTGCATAGAAATGCAACTGACTTTTTTGGATTGGTACTTGTTCAGGTATTATCTCTGAAATGAAACATTTGGATGGTTATTTTTAAAAAGAGGGAAACATTTGACACATGCAAACACCCATGGCCTGTTTCTTTGGGATTCCTTATGATGGTAAGATTATGGTACTTTATTTGCCTTATGTGAGAAACTAATTTTACAAAAATGATATGATACAGTGTATGGCATTTGCTGTTCATACATGAAATTGCAAAGAACAGGGAACTGTAACAGATGTGTGTGTGTATATCTATGTATCTATATATCTGTATATCTATATATCTGATCTGTATGTGTGTATACTTTCTATTCACAAACATTATTTAGTTTGTTGTTTGGAAAAGAAGATAAGTATTGATTGGGTTTAGCAAAAGTCTTAAAGATTTGTCAGTTAAATTTAAAGTTGTAGAGGAAACTTGGTTGAAATTTCCTTTACATGTAACCTAGTAGTACTGTGAGATCTCTATAGCGGGAAGTCTTCTCAGTTATCCTGGTTTTAGCTTTTGCCTTCAGCTATTAAAAAAAAAATAAGATGGAATTACAGATTTGATTAGAAATGAAAAAAAAAAAAGACATCCTTTTGTGTTTTCTTCAATGCTTTGAATAAAAAAAAAAGGAAAAGGACAAAAATTATGTGGAATATTAAATAAACCTGGTTCAGAGTTTCTTCCAATTTCAAATAAAATAAGGGCTTACTATGACAGAGAAGGGTTGTAGAAAAGAAGGGTATAGTCAGTTTTTCACTAAGTTATCATTAAGAGAGAAAGAAGATTATAAAAGAAATCATATTTAGACTTGTATGCCCCTTCTCTTGTAAATATTTGTTAATATTTATAGCATTTGCCTAATATTTATCTATTTTGGTTAAATATTTGGCATCTGAATTTGGTTTTAATTTGGCCCTGGAAATATGGAAATAAATAAGATGTATCTGAGGTACTAATAGTCTACTGGGGTAAATAGATGTGGAAACAGTTGTAATAGTGTCTGATAAATGTCTTGTAATGGTATGTCTCAAAGGCTGTCGAAGCACATATGAAGCAGAAATAAAATAGTGACTCTAAACTTCCATTTTCCTTTGTTTTACCATTAAATTAGGAAAGAGGACTCTCTCCCATATGAGTATAAGTGAGTACATATATAATTGATAGGAAGATGTGGTCTATGTCTAGCCTTCTTTTCTGAGACTTGCATTTCTTTCTCTTTTATTAAAAAAAAAAATCAAGTATTTATTGAAACCTTTGTCTAGGCCAGGGTCTGTTCTATGTGCTAGGCTCACAGAAGTGAACTAGGCAGGCAAAGCTTGCCCTCATAGAGCTGTCTGGTATTTTAGTAGGAAGACAGGTAGTAAACAAGTAAACAGACTTACTTTTAATTCTTCAAAGGGTATCAGATTCTTTTTCCTTTGAACATTTAAACATAATGTTAACAGTTTTCTCATGCAAACACTAACTGCTTTACCTTAATAATTATACATTTTTAGATTCCTAGTGACATATTGTTGACCTTGAACAACACAGGAATTAGGGAAGCTGACCCCCATGCAGTCAAAAATCCAAGTATAACTTTTGACTCCCCCAGAACTTAACTACTTAATAGCCTACTATAGAAAGCTTACTGATAACATAAACAGTTGGTTAACACATATTTTGTATGTTATACATATTATATATTGTATTCTTATAATAAAGTAAACTAGAGAAATGAAAATGTTATTAAGGAAGTCATAAGGAAGAGAAAATACATTTATAGTACTGTACTATATAAAAAATCCACATATAAGTGGACCTACAGGGATCAAACCCATGTTGTTCAAGGGTCAGTTATAAAATAAATATAAAAATATGCCTTCCTTAATGTATAAAGGGATAATTAATTTGAGATTTCAAGAGTGTTCAGAGAAAGATTAAGGTTCACCATTTTTGTATACTGCCCAAACAGGCCAGGATGCCTACACAGGTGTAGCATAGCACTAATCAAACCTCTATATACTTTAGGATGAATTATCTGATGCACAGTATAACACCAACAGTCTTGGCAGTTATTACTACCAGAGCCAGCAATTGGAAACATGTACTGTTGGCTTCATGTTGATGTGTGTCAAGTGAGAGAGGGCTTGTGAATTTGTTGGAATCCTGCCTCTGCTAAAATACTTCCCCATCTATTTTTAATTGTGGGCCTCCACCAAGGCTACTATGAGCCAGTTGGAGGGCTAGGAAGATTAATGAGGAGAGTTTTGAATCCATTAGGGCCCTCTAACTATAGCTCTCCTTCCCAAATATGGGGCTATGGCATTTTATACTAAAAGAAATGCTATGCTATTTAGGCTCTAATGCAGGAGCATCCCAACTGTATGTTTTTAAAGCTTAGGCCAGTAGCAGCTGACAACTTGCCCAAGTTTGCATGGCTCGTGAGTATTTCTAGCAGCGTAGGTAATATGCTTAGTGGCTAGGGGACTTTCTCCTTCCTGGTGAGAAGTAAACATTTGTATTGAAAAATGCACACATTTATCATGTGCATAATACATGTATTCAGGGTATTTAAGAAATTTATCCCTCTTTATACATTTCCATAGTTCTTCATCTTCATGATTTGTAAGACCCTAGGTTTATAGACTTTTCCAATGGGAATTAGAAATCAAGATTTACCATCATCTGTATTAGTCAGAGAAAACGATTACTTCTAGAAATGATTATTCCTGGAAAATGGTATCTTGGAAGTATAATAAATCTTCCTATCAGTATACTTGGGCACTTACTTAAACAACAAATGCTATTATAGAATTTCCAATATTGAACCTTTAAAATGTTACCTATTCCTCCTTGATTATTCAATGCATTTTTATTTTTGTTTAAGGGAAAAAATTGTATCCTAGAGAAAATAGAGATTTAAAAAATTTACTGGTGTCATTTTGGGTCACCTATGTTGAAAGATCTTATCTTTTAAAGCTCAGCTGTATCAAACATTTATTTATAAGAGAAAATAGCAGTTCATTTTTAGTTAACTGTCCCTAAGTAACAGGTCAGCTCCATCTACTCTGCTCAACAACATTGCAGTTAGGACTTAGATAAAACGTTTGGTATTTACCACCAATTACTCACAGCCTATATATGGTTTCAAAGGCAACAGCTGCTGCCTCATTATTTCCATCTATTGCTATGTTGATGTTGTGTATATTTAACTGTTATTATATCTCAAGAGTGTTCGTAGATAAGCATAAAGTCACAAATACAATAATCTTTTTACCAAATACGTTGTGCTTGAGGAGATGCAGTTCATTCTTCATTTGAAAGGGGATGATGAACTCTTGTTCTAACACATTTTAACATGCATGCATGGTGTCTTGTAGCTGGCAGAATGTTTATGGAAACACTTCCATTGAAGACTGATGAGCTAATTAGCTACATTGCTTGTAATCTACTAATTGCTGGAACACACTCAACATGGCATCCCTCAGTGTTCACTTGAAAAATATGCGGCAGGCTTTTCTTTTAGTGCATTTGATATTCTCAGCAAACTTCTCAGTGTTGCCCATCTTGAAGTGTTGTGTGGGCAGTTGGGAAGTACAGTACTTGATGTGTGTGTGTGCAGCCATCTCACTTCCAGTCACTTGGTATGTTGGACCTGGGACATACAGACGGGCTGATTTGAGAAAATAACTGCAATGTCAGTCTTGAAAGTAAGAGGTATTCGTTAAGCCACATACCATTTACTCTGATGTATAACTTGGAGATAGGTGTAAAGATTTAATGCATATGAACAGATTGATTTGTAAGTGAGGAGTCCTAGAAACTAAAATATGGACTGAAATCTCGGCTGGTAAAGAGTCTGAATGCAAAAGTGTGATGCATATAGTATGGCTTTTGTTTTCCTTCATGGCTGGAGAGATGGCACCACTCTTGTGTGCAAAGGTAACAAAGGAAGTGTAATGCTGACAAGTGATCTAAAGTTTATCCTCACAGGTGATAGTTCTGAATATTATTATTTTGTGACATATTTTAGTGTTAAAAGAGTGCATTACGCTGTTGGCAGTTTCTCAGGGTCAGGAACAAGAATTTTTAGATTTTCTGTTCTTGACTCTTCTCATCTCTTTCTTCAGTTTCAAAGGAAGTGGTGCTCCTTTTTACTCTTTAAAACTTTCCAGTTTTACTTGGGTCCTCATTTATGTCTTCTCTTCTTTTGAGAGACTTTTCTTCTATAGTTGTCTTTTCTTTGCCTAGTCTGTTCATTCATATTACTTTTACTGGTTCTTTCTTTCTTTTCTTTCTTCTTTTTCCTAAGATTTTATTTATTTGTTTGACAGAGATCACAAGTCGGCAGAGAGGCAGGCAGAGAGAGAGAGAGGAAGGGAAGCAGGCTCCCTGCTGAATAGAGAGCCCAATGCAGGGCTTGATCCCAGGACCCTGGGATCATGACCTGAGCCAAAGGCAGAGGCTTAACCCATTGAGCCACCCAGGCGCCCCTTACTGGTTTTTTCATCACACATATTACCTTGCTGCTGCTTGATGATTGGCAAATATTCAATAAAAAAGCCATTTCCCAATAGACCTAGAGGATGTGATGCTAATTGAAATAAGTCTGACTGAGAAAGACAAATACCATATGATTTCATTTATATGTGGAATCTAAAAAACAAAATAACTGAATGAACAAAAAAACACAGAGGACAATCAGACCTATAAAAACAGAGAACAAACTGATGGTTGCCAGGGGGTTGGGGGTGGGGAATGAGCAAAATGGGTGAGGGGGAGTAGGAGATCCAGGCTTCTGGAGTAAGTCATGGGAATAAAAGAATGAGTAAGTCATGGGAATAAAAGTCAGTAGTATTTTAATAGCATTGTATGGTGACAGATGTGGCGAGCTACATTGTGGTTTATTCTTATGAGCATAGCATAATGTGTGTAGAATCACTATGTGATCACACCCGAGACTAATGTAACACAGGGTGTCAGCTATACTAAAAAAATTCCATTTCCTTTAGTATGCCCTTTTTTTAAACTTCTTATCCTGTTTCACGTTTTCTGTTCTTCTGCTTTGGTCTCTTTGTTGTTTTCTTCTTCTTTTTCAGAATGTTACACACTAAATTCTCTTATTACTTCTCCACACCCTCCTTTTCTTTCCTCATTCACTTTCTTTCCCTCTTGTCTCCTAACCATGATTTTTCTTAAGTCTCAGTCTTGGTCCTCTGTCCCCTATTCTCTTCTTTCCTTGGGCACCTTTTTCATTCTCAGGATTTTAATTATAACTGCTTTGTTGACAGCTTTCAGTTCTCATATAAAGCTCTACTTCCAAAAGCACTCTGAGTGCTTTTCAATCTCTTTTTTTTTTTTACATTAAAAATGTAAAACTCATGCTCAACTCACTCCCCAAAATAATGGTCATCCTTGGGAATATTTAACGTTCTACACACGAGTTGACACTCCACTTCCTTCTTCCCAAGTGAGAAGTGATATACACTGTAGTCAACACCCTTGCTCTAACCAATTAGTAGGTAGTTCCACTTGGCTGTTTAGGTATTACCTTACACTTATGTATAAACTGAACTCAACATATTCTTTCACAAGCCCTTCACAAACTTTTATATCTCTACTATCATCTGACTTAAAATCTTGGCATATTTGAGACAGTTGATTATTTTCTCCTTTCTAAAATATTCTGTTTCTTTGAATAATAGAAAACCACACAGTCCTAATTTTCCCTCCTTATCTCTTTGGCTGGTTCTTTTTTTTTTTTTTTTTTAAGGATTTATTTACTTATTTGAGGCGGGGGGGCAAAAGTGTGTGTGGGGGTGAGTGGCCAGGGGAGAGGGAGAGAGTCTTTTAAGCAGATACTGTGCTGAGCATGGGGCCCAATATGAGGTTTGACTTCACAATCCTAAGATCACCACCTGAGCTGAAACCAAGGGTTGGATACTTAACCAACTAGGCCACCATGGCACCCCTGGATGTCTTCTTTGGAGAAGTGTTTATTCATGTCTGCCCATTTCTTAACTGGATTGTTTTTGGGTGTTGAGTTTGATAAGTTCTTTATAGATTTTTGGATACTAACCCTTTATCAGATGCATTGCAAATATCTTCTCCCATTCTGTAGACTGCCTTTTAGTTTTTTTTTTTTTTTTTTTTTGATTGCTTCCTTCACTGTGTAGAAACTTTTTATCTTGAGGAAGTCCAAATAGTTCATTTTTGCTTTTGTTTTCCTTGCTTGTGGTGACATGTATAGTAAGAAGTTGCTATGGCCAAGGTCAAAGAGGTTTCTCCCTGTGTTTTCCTCTAGGATTTTGATGATTTCCTGTCTCACATTTAGGTTTTTAATCCATTTTAGTTTATTTTTGTGTATGTCTTAAGAAAATCGTCCTGTTTCATTCTGCATGTTGTTACCCAGTTTTTCCAACACCATTTGTTGAAGAGACTGGATTTTTTTCCATTGGATAGTCTTTCCTGATTTGTCAAAGATTAGTTGACCATATAGTTGTGGGTCCATTTCTGGGTGTTCTGTTCTGTTTCATTGACCTTTGTGTCTCTTTTCTGTGCCTGTACTATACTGTCTTAATGACTATAGCTTTGTCATACATCATGAAATATGAAGACATGATGCCTGCAATTTTGTTTTTCTTTTTTTAGAATTGCTTTGGCTATTTGAAGTTTTTTCTAGTTCCATACAAATTCTGGGATTGCTTATTCTAGCTCTGTGAAAAATGCTGGTGGTATTTTGATAAGAATTGAATTAAATGTATGGCTTCCTTTGGGTAGTATATACATTTTAAAAATGTTTGTTCTTCCAATTCATGATCATGGAATGCTTTTCCATTTCTTTTTGTCCTTTTCAATTTCTTTCATAAGTGATCTGTGGTTTTTGGAGTACAGTCTCTTACCTGTTAGGTTTATTCCTAGGTATTTTATTGTTTTTGGTGCAGTTATAAATGGGATGGAGTCCTTGATTTCTTCTCTGCTGCTTCATTATTGGTGTATAGAAATGCAACAGATTTATGCTCATTAATTTTATATCCTGTGACTTTGCTGAATTTATGTATCAATTCTAGCAATTTTTTGGTGGAGTCTTTCAGGTTTTCTACAGAGAGTATCATGTTGTCTGCAAACCGGGAACCTTTGACTTCTTCCTTGACAATTTGGATGCCTTTTATTTCTTTTTGTTGTCTGATTGCTGAGGCTAAGACTTTCACTACTTCCACTACTATGTTAAATAGTTCTGTGCTACTGGTATTTTTTTTGTTTGTTTGTTTCTATATCATTTCTATATCATTTATTTCTGCTCTAATTTTTATTATTTTCCTTCTTCTGGTGGCTTTAGGCTTTATTTGCTGTTCCTTTTCTAGCTCCTTTAGACGTAAGGCTATGTTGTGTATTTGAGAATTTTCTTGCTTGTTGAGGTGGACATGTATTGCATACCCACTGCCCTTGCTGCATCTCAAAGAATTTGGACTGTTGCATTTTCATTTTCATTTGCTTCCATGTATTTTTAAAATTCTTCTTTAATTTCTTGGTTTAGCCCATTCATTCTTTAGTAGGATGTTCACTAACCTCCATATATTTGAGGTCTTTACAAATTTTTTCTTATGATTCACTTCAAGTATCATAGTGTTGTGCTCTGAAAATATGTATGGTATGATTTCAGTCTCTTTGTACCCATTGAGACCCGGTTTATAACACAGTATATGATCTGTTCTAGAGAATGTTCCATGTGTACTCAAAAAGAATGTGTATTCTGCTTCTTAAGGATGAAATGATCTGAATATATCTATTAAGTCCATCTGGTCCAATGTGTCATTCAAAGCCAATGTTTCCTTGTAGATTTTCTGCTTAGATGATCTGTCCTTTGCTGTAAGTGGGCTGTTAAAATCCCCTACTATTATTATATTGTTATCAATGAGTTTCTTTATGTTTGTTATTGATTGATTTATATATCTGGCTGCTCCCAAGTTGGGGGCACAGATTAAATTGTTTGATCTTCTTGATAGATAGATCCCTTTATTATGATATAATGCCTTTCTTCATCTCTTGTTACTATCTACAGATGAATGGATAGAGAAGATATGGTCCATACATACTATCTTTGTTTTAAAATCAGTTTGTCTGATTTAAGTATGGATACTCTGGCTTTCTTTTGACATCCATTAGCATAACAGATGGTTCTTCCTCTCCTCACTTTCCAACTGTGATGTCTTTAGTTCTAAAATGAGGCTCTTGTAGGCAGCATATGGATGGGTCTTTTTTTTTTTTTTAATCCATTGTGATACCCTGTGTCATTTGATTGGAGCATTTAGTCAGTTTACATTCAGAGTGATTATTGAAAGATACAACTATTGCAGGCACCATGCAGTTTTAAATATTTGAGAGATTCTTTCATAAAGTTGCCCACAAGTCTGCCATATGCTATGTTGGATTTGATTGAAGACCACCATACAGTTAAGAATTCTTAATGGATGGAAATCACCAAATTCCATAATTTTCCATACCTTGGAATATCTCAGAAATCTTAAAACATTTCAGAAACATTTGCTAAAAACTGAAAAGGAGAATAAAGCATTGACATGTGAAATGAAGAGAGAGTGTTAGGTTATAACTAAAGAAAATCGGCTGTTAAATAAGAAGTTCTAATGGTAGATATTTCATTACTGCTTTTTGCTGGATACTTACTATATTAGCCAGACTAAATACATACTGTACTCTCTATCAAATACTTAAAACTTTATTAAAAAAATAATATGTGGTTTCTGACTTTAAAGAACTTAAAGTAATGGGACTTAGTTTTAGGAAATTAAATGAGAATAATTATAAGAGATGAACAAGTTCAAGATCTTATAGTACCTTTAAATGTGAAAGTGTTAAGAGCACATAATGTGGTGGAATGGTCAGAATGAAGAGACTTAATAATTGTTCCAGCAGAAGCTGAACTTTGACTCAGATCTATAAAAATTTTAGAGAAAGATATGTGTGTCATAGAAAATCAAATAATGTAGAAGAGTTTATGGTGAAAAACAATTTCCTGTTGTGCTCCTTGCTACCTTCAGTTTCACACCCCACAGAAAATCTTTATTTCCAGCCCCACACTCTGGAGGAAGTCTTTCTGATTTTAGATATGATGGTTACTCCAGAAAATTAAGTTATATACTTAAAATTCTTTTCCTTTACTTATCAACTTAAGATATTATCCATTTATTTCCTTTTATGAAATATGAAAATTTTGTTCATCTATACTCCCTGTTTGTCCCTGCCTTTTCTTCCTATCAATGTTTTACAGTTTGACATCATTTTTAGTTTTACTGTTATTTCCCATTTCATATTCCATCATCTTTAGTCACTATCCTGACTCCTCTTAGTGTTTGGTAAGAATAACAACACTCATTCTGTTCTCTGTCTTTAATTCTACATTTTATCTTTCACCTTCTACCTCTGTCGCTTCTAATCTTACTCTTACACAGTCAAGGTTGTTAACATTTTAATTTTGATATTCAACTATAATGAAGCAATCTGTATTTGTTATTAGTAGATAAAGTTGAAAACCATTGCACAACATTAACATTTTTATGACTCTATATGTTTTATTTACTACATTGGTAGAGTAGTATGCTAAAATTATATCTCTTTTTCCAAGGGTCCAATGTCACAACCCGTTAGTCCATCAAAAGGAAATGATTCCATAATCAAGGTCAAATGGATTTTCTTTTCCATTGCTTAAAATGATGCTACCATTTGGTCTTATTTTGTTTTTGTCACAGAGACATCTCTTCTCAAACTCTCTGTCTTCCTTTCAGTGATGTAACAGGTTTATCATATCCAGACATCTCTGGGTTAGGCATGCCATATCCTTTATCCCACATATTTATTTCTCTGACATTTCCCCTCTTGCCATAAAACAGCTGTGCAGCCTTCTCTTTCTCTGTGTGTGAGAATAAGGAGGGCTTTACTCTGAAGTCCAAAAACATACCAGATGCTTCAGTTTTCCCCAGATGATTTCCTTATTTTTTTGGATAAAAAGCCCTCTTTTTATGACTTGGGGGTGACTGTTGAGCTGCCTTCTGCTTTGCAAACAGTAATAGAGAAAAGGGAAAGGGGCACAGGATTTCATGTACCTGAGTTTAATTAATCATCCTCATTTTAGACGGCTATTAGTTTCTGCCCTGCATTATACCTCCAAGCCAGAGCCTCTTTGGATTCCAGTAGGCAGAATGACTCTGACATCCTCTGCATACTTCTCATGGTATATTCTAGATTGTAGCTTTTTCTCCTTGTTTTCATCAGTTGACAACCTCTCATCAGCTTTCTGTCTTACAGAAGGCCCTCAAATGCTGTTGACTTTATTTAGCAAGTTTGTTATGTTTTTTAAAATTTTTATTTATTAATTCTGTTTATTAACATATAATGTATTATTTGCCCTAGAGGTACAGGTCTGTGAATTGTTAGGCTTACACACTTCATAGCACTCACCATATCACATACCCTCCCCATTGTCCATAACCCAACCACCTTCTCCATACCCCCCTCTCCGCAGTAACCCTTACTTTGTTTTGTGAGATCAAGAGTCTCTTGTGGTTTATCTCCCTCCTGATCCCATCTTGTTTCATTTTTTTCCTTCCCTACCCCCCAAACCCCCACTTTGCCTCTCAAATTCCTCCTATCAGGGAGATCATATGAGATAATTGTCTTCCTCTGATTGACTTATTTTGCTCAGCATAATAGTTCCATCCACATCGTTGCAAATGGCAAGATTTCATTTTTTGATGGCTGCGTAGTATTCCTGTGTGTGTGTGTGTGTGTGTGTGTGTATCACATTTTCTTTATCCATCATCTGTTGATGGACATCTCAGTTCTTTCCATAGTTTGGCTATTGTGAATATTGCTTCTATAAACATTCAGGTGCACAGGCCCCTTAGGATCACTACATTTGTATCTTTAGGGTAAATACCCAGTAGTGAGATTGCTGGGTCATAGGGTAGCTCTGTTTTCAACTTTTTGAGGAACCTCCATGCTGTTTTCCAGAGTGGCTGCACTAGTCTGCATTCCCATGAACAGTGTAGGAGGGTTCCCCTTTCTCCACATCCTTTTCTGTTTCTTTTCTATTTCTGTCTCAGTGAGGTCTGGAGAGAGACCTGGTTAAATGAGTGCCCAGTGTGCCATCATGAAAGAACTGATGGATGCTATGGGTGTCCCAGTTGAAGGAATGGTCTGAGTAAAGGTTAAGTAACAGTGTTAATAGGAATATGTAAATATTCTAGTAAATATTCTATCTGGAACACATAATGAATTAACTGAAAATAAATAATTTAGGCCTTGCTGATTCAGAGTTGAACCTGCTTGAAGTAGAAGTATTGAGCTTGGTATCTTAGGGATCAGGAGACAACTGTTAATTTTTTAAGCAGTTGAGTGTTGTTATGAATATAGTTTACAGTCTAAGTTTAAATATTAAAAAGTGTGTAACTACTGAAGACCATTTCCTGGGCATGTTTCTATAGAAAATAAACAGTTTCTTTACATTTGTGGTTTAATTTCAAGCCTTGAGCCTGAGAGTCATTTGACATAAGTAAGTGAATAAATAATTTAATGTATCTGGGAATTTACTTAACTATTTTAAATAGTCACATATAACAATAATGAGAGGAGACAATATTGTGTAGTGGTTAAGATCTTTCCTTACCTCCTCTACTATAAGTGTTGTATTGAATCTAAACTTTTTAGTTCCTGAATGACAGGTGATAAACTCTCAATAGATAGTAATTTTTATAATACTGCTGCATTATATTTTCATGCTTTTCAAAACACTTTGACATATGGCATGATCTTCATAACCATCTTTGTGAGGAAATAGGGATAGATACTAATATTCAATTTTATGAATGATAAAATTGAAGTGGGGAGGGAAATATGTATAATATCACCCAGTTCTTTTAGTGTTTTGAGCAATGTAATAGTATTATTAGATACTGGGGATTGCTTCACTTGACCTATTCAAGCTTCCTAATGTGCTCTTCGGTACTGAAGAAGTTGGGCAAAATAAAAACTACATTTCCCAGCGTCTCTTGCAGCTGGGAATGTGGTCCAGGCTTTGCCAAAAAGTTGCATAGCAGTGAAACTTGGAAGGACATAGTAACCGGCATGAGAATGGCCACACATGGAGAAATGGGCTCTCTTTGCAGTCTAGTGGTAGATGCATTTTGTTCTTTTGTGGCACTACTGGCAGAGGTTTTGAAGTCTGGATTCTCATGTCATAGACATTGAGTGATGGATAGTGGCAGCAGGGTTTCCACTAAGTTAGAACTGTGATGGTGGTATTAAAAGGTTTTCTTGGCTGATTTTGTTCCTGTCTGAGTAGCACTCTGGAAATTCTGTAAATCCGCCTAATAACTCAGAACAAATTCCTTTCTCTTTAAATTAGCTAGAGTGGATTCTGTTATCTGACAGGAATCATAGTTACAAATATGTATGCCAATACCAGGTTTGACTCTTAGGAGCATACTCACATTAACCAGATTATGAAGCTTATGATGTAAAATCAGAACTGATTTTTAACTTATAATAATGTTATTATGTAGAACAGTAAAAAAAATAAAGAAAAATAAAGTTATTATGTAGAACAAAATACACCCATACAACCAGTATGTTTTTTCATTATAGATAGACTGATACTGGGAATATAAATAATAACCAGAAGGTTGTTGAGTGAGCATGATATAGAACAAAAGAAGCTAGAATAGAATGTTTATATGGTATAAAGTTAAAAATCATCCAGTTATCTATACTTTCTATGAGATAATCTTACCAGTGGGGTTATAACATTTGAAATTTATTATACAAAGTGTTTGGGTAGCTATCACTAACTATTGTGATTTTCTTACGTGGTTGATGCATCCCCTTTTTGATTGACAATGCCTTTCTTTAGACATACTGTTTTTTTCTCCTTTAAACTTCATGAGAATTCTTTTCAAAAAAATTTATTAAATTTTCAACTTTAATTCCAGAATAGCTAACATATAGTATTATAGTAGTTTCAGGTGTACAATATAGTGATTCATCAATTCAGTACATTACTCAAGTGTTCATCATAATTGTACTCTTTAATCCCCAACTAGACATGCTATTACTTCTAATCAATTTTTAGTCAGGGTTAGATACCATGTGCAGCCTAGGATCCATTCTTTCTTAAGATGGCAGATCATTTGACCCTAGCAATACAGTTCATCACTATCATGTTCTTGGATATGAGAAGAAAATTCCTTTCTCTTTTGGGTTTATCTCTTCTCTAATCCATTGTATATGTCATAACTACAGAGTTTAATTCCCAGAGAGTACTTTCTTTCCCATATTTTCAAATGACATTCCTCAGTACTACTGATAAGTAGAAACTAGATCTCTTAATATTCAGACTTCTATTATTTCTTGCAAACCAATGTGGGACACATTGGGCTTGAGACTCTGAGTTAATTAATAGTAATTTTTTTGGAGGATTTTAAAATATTCAGGTTTGACTGGTCTTCCAAGGTGTTCCTCTAGAATCAGAGCCCATTAATGCATTTCTAACAAACGTTTTTTTTTTTAAATAAAGATATTATTTATTTATTTGACAGGGAGAGACACAGTGAAAGAGGGAACACAAGCAGGGGGAGTGGGAGAGGGAGAAGCAGGCTTCCTGTTGAGCTGGGAACTCGATGTGGGGCTTAATCCCAGGACCATGGGATCATGACCTGAGCCGAAGGCAGATGTTTAATGCTTAATGACTGCACCACCCAGGCACCCCCAAGATCTTAAAGTTAAAAAAATAGTACTGGAAGAAAATTGCAACCTTTATTGTAAATTGACTGACAGATTTGTCTCATCCTTGTCTAACTACTAACAGCTAGAAAAAACTATATGAAACTATGAGATTAGGAATGTTATGTTTAAATATGCATGACTCTAACAGTAAATGAATCTTTGAATTGCCAGGTTGTATTTGTGAAAGTTTATTCTTAGCCCTTTCTCTGTACTAACACATTATATGAGATATTTATTTCTTGCTTTTCTTTTCTTTTTTCTTTGCTAGAGACTCTTAGTGAGATTTTTCTTTTATCTTCCTCACCAACTATTCACAATTTATTGCAATAATCCAAAGGAAGGAATTAACTATTTCCCCTTACTTTAGCTTTGCCCATTCCTTCCTAAATTTCAAAAGTTTTCATTTCTCCTTTTCCCCCCAATTTTTCTAATGTCTCCTTTCTTCTTATGGCATTTACTTAAATATTGGTTTCAACCATTCTTGGAGGGAGGCCTTTGGAATTGAGAAACACTATTGGTAATCTACTAGCTGTGGACAGTTGAATACCTAAATTTGTGTGGTGATAGCAATGACTTTATGATGAACTGAAATGGGAATGTTTGCTGAAGCTCCAAAGTCAAGAAATTGTTCGGTTTGGTGTAAGAAAGTGGTCCAGTTTCATTCTTTTGCATGCTGCTGTCAGGTTTTTCCAACACCATTTATTGAAGACACTGTCTTCTTCCTATTAGATATTCTGTCCTGTCTTGTTGAAGATTAATTGACTGTATAGTTGTAGATTCTTCTCTAGGTTTTCTTTCTTTTTTAAAGATTTATTTGTTTATTTATTTGAGAGAGAAAGAGAGCAAGTGAGAGTGAGCGAGCATGAGCAGGACAGGCAGAGGAAGAAGGAGAGACAATCCCAAGCAGATTCCATGCTGAGTATGGAGCCTGATACTGGGCTTGATCTCATGACCCTGAGATCATGACTGGAGCCTAAACCAAGAGCTGGATGCTTAACCGACTGTGCCACCCAGGTGCCCCCATTTCTGGGTTTTCTATTCTGTTCTGTTGATCTGTGTGTCTGTTTTGTGCCACTACCATACTGTTTTGATCACTACAGCTTTGTAAATGTAACTTGAAGTCCAGATTTATGATATATCCAGCTTTGCTTTTTGTTTTCAAGGTTGCTCTGGCTATTTGGGGTCTTTTGTGGTTCCATACAAATTTTAGGATTATTTATTTTGCTCTGTGAAAAATGCTGGTGGTATTTTGATGGGATTGCATTAAATATGTAGATTGCTTTGGGTAGCATAGACATTTTAGAAATATTTTTCTTCCAATCCATGAGCATGGAATGTCTTTCTGCTTCTTGCATCATCTCCAATTTCTTTCATCAATATTTTATAGTTTTCAGAAACCAGTTTCTCACACCATACACAAAAATAAATTCAAAATATTTTAAGGATATAAATGTGAGATAGGAAACCAGAAAAATCCTAGAGGAGAATACAGGCAATAACCTCTTTGACATTGGCTGTAGCAACTTCTTACTAGATATGTCTCCTGTAGGCAAAGCAAACAGAAGCAAAAATAAATTATTGGGAATTCATCACAATAAAAGCCTGCACAGTGAAGGAAACATCAACAAAACGAAAAGGGAACCTATGGAACAGGAGAAGGTGTATCCAAAATATATATCCAAAATATATAAAGAACTTCTAAAACTCAACACCCCCAAAATGAATAATCTAATTAAAAATGGGCAGAAGATATCAACAGACGTTTTTTCAAAAAAGACATACAGATGGCCAACAGACACGTGCAAAGATGCTCAATATCATCAGTCATCAGGGAAATACAAATCAAAACTACAATGATATATCACCTTACACCTGTCAGAATGGCTAAAATCAAGAACACAAGAATCAACAGTGTTGGTGAAGATGTGGAGAAAGGGGACCCTCCTGTACTGTTGGTGGAAATGCAGCTGGAGTAGCCACAGTAGAAAACAGTATGGCGGTTCCTCCAAAAATTAAAAATCGAACTACCCTACAATTCAGCAATTGCACTACTAGTTATTTACACAAAGAATACAAAAATACTAATTCAAAGGGATACATTCATCCTAATGTTTATAGCAGCATTATCTATGATAGCCAAATTATGGAAACAGCCCAATTGTCCATCAACTGATGAATGGATAAAGAAGAGGTGGCATATAAATACAATGCAATGTTATTCAGCCAAAGAAAAGAATGAAATCACCAGGTGGTGGGGATTAGGGAGGGCATGGATTGCATGGAGCACTGGGTGTGGTGAAAAAAACAATGAACACTGTTACGCTGAAAAGAAATAAAAAATTAAAAAAAAGGAAAGAAAAGAATGAAATTTGCCATTTGCAACAACATGGATAGAGCTAGAAAATATTCTGCTAAGTGAAGTAAATCAGTAAGAAAAAGACAAATACCATATAATTTCACTCATGTTGAGCTTAAGAAACAAAACAAAAGAACATAGGGGAAAAAAAAGAGAGGGGCAAATCAAGAAACAGCCACATAGTGGTTACCCAAAGGGTTGGTGGGTGGGGGGATGGGTGAAATAGGTGATAGGGATAAGTGCACTTGCTGTGATGAGCACCCCATGTTGTTGTAAGTGTTGAATCACTTATACCCCTGAAACACTGTATGTTACTAACTGGAATTTAAACAAAAACTTAAGGGATGCCTGGGTGGCTCAGTTGGTTAAGCGGCTGCCTTCGGCTCAGGTCATGATCCCAGCGTCCTGGGATGGAGTCCCACATCGGGCTCCTTGCTCCGCGGGGAGCCTGCTTCTCCCTCTCCCTCTGCCTCTGCCTACCACTCTGTCTGCCTGTGCTCGCTCGCTCGCTCTCTCTAACAAATAAATAAATTTAAAAAAATAAAAAAAAATAAAATAAAAACTTAAAGAAATTGTTCTGGAAGTTTCATAGGAATAGCTTTTATTTTGACATGATAAATCTTCACATAAAAAGTTATAAAATATTAATATGTCAGTGAAAATACTTCTGCATTTACCTCAAACTTTTCTCTTGGGACTAAAGGCTTTCACTTATTTTCCTTATTGTGTTCCATAATTTTGTTTTTGCATAATAAGGAGATTGATGTCAAAAAATTATGACTTGCTCAGGACTTCATAGAAAGTTAGTGAGCAACCTAGGTGAACTGGCTGTTGACCGTGCAGTATAGTTTTACACTATTATGCTTTGGAGTGAGAAGAAAATTCATAACTCTTTTTGGTACTACACTGTAAGCATTATTTGGAGCTTGCTGAATTTTCTTCAGTGAACCATTTAACTGAGGCATATGAAAAATTCCTGAGATGCTAAAATTATTAGATATATAAATACTGTAGCCAAAAAAATGCTGGGTCAAATGTTGCACTTTTAAGGGATAAATCAGACTTTATGTTGTTTGGGGTTTTCAGGGAGGTCCATATGTTTTGCTTCAAACATGAAAGCCAGCTAAAGATTTTATGAAAAAGAACTGATTTTTTAGAGCCACATTCTTGTACATCAAAATAGAGAAACTTGTTGGTTCTATTAACTTTTTTTCCAGATCACTTGAAATTTTTTTAAGTATATTTGTTCATTATCTCAGATAAGGTATTAGCAAGCATTTTCTGTACAGGGCCACATAGTCAATATTTTAAGCTTTGTGGGCCTGTGCTGTATGTTGCAACTACTCAACTCTGTCACTGAAGTAGGAAAGCAGCCATAGATATACACAGTCAACAAACAAACAAATATGGCTATGTTCTTTTTTTTTATTTTTATTTTTTTATTTTAATAAACATATAATGTATTTTTATCCCCAGGGGTACAGGTCTGTGAATCGCCAGGTTTACACATTTCACAGCACTCATCATAGCACATACCCTCCCCAATGTCCATATCCCCACTACCCTCTCCTGTCCCCCCTCCCCCCAGCAACCCTCAGTCTGTTTTTTGAGTTTGAGTCTTTTATGGTTTGTCTCCCTCCCAATCCCATCTTTTCATTTTTTCTTTTCCTACCTCCCCCCAACCCCCCCACATTGCATCTCTACTTCCTCATATCAAAGAGATCATATGATAGTTGTCTTTCTCCGATTGACTTATTTCGCTAAGCATAATACCCTCTAGTTCCATCCATGTAGTCGCAAATGGCAAGATTTCATATCTTTTGATGGCTGCATAGTATTCCATTGTATATATATACCACCTCTTCTTTATCCATTCATCTGTTGATGGACATCTAGGTTCTTTCCACAGTTTGGCTATTGCGGACATTGCTGCTATAAACATTCGGGTGCACATGCCCCTTCAGAGCACCACGTTTGTATCTTTAGGGTATATACCCAGTAGCGCAATTGCTGGGTCATAGGGTAGCTCTATTTTCAGTTTTTTGAGGAACCTCCATGCTGTTTTCCAGAGTGGTTGCACCAGCTTGCATTCCCACCAGCAGTGTAGGAGGGTTCCCCTCTCTCCGCATCCTCGCCAGCATCTGTCATTTCTTGACTTGTTAATTTTAGCCATTCTGACTGGTGTGAGGTGGTATCTCATTGTGGTTTTGATTTGTATTTCCCTGATGCCGAGTGATATGGAGCATTTTTTCATGTGTCTGTTGGCCATCTGGATGTCTTCTTTGCAGAAATGTCTGTTCATGTCCTCTGCCCATTTCTTGATTGGATTATTTGTTCTTTGGGTGTTGAGTTTGCTAAGCTGTTTATAGATTTTGGATACTAGCCCTTTATCTGATATGTCGTTTGCAAATATCTTCTCCCATTCTGTCAGTTGTCTTTTGGTTTTGTCAACTGTTTCCTTTGCTGTGCAAAAGCTTTTGATCTTGATGAAATCCCAATAGTTCATTTTTGCCCTTGCTTCTGTTGCCTTTGGCGATGTTCCTAGGAAGAAGTTGCTGCAGTTGAGGTCAAAGAAGTTGCTGCCTGTGTTCTCCTCAAGGATTTTGATGGATTCCTTTCTCACATTGAGGTCCTTCATCCATTTTGAGTCAATTTTTATGTGTGGTGTAAGGAAATAGTCCAATTTCATTTTTCTGCATGTGGCTGTCCAATTTTCCCAGCACCATTTTTTGAAGAGGCTGTCTTTTTTCCATTGGACGTTCCTTCCTGCTTTGTTGAAGATTAGTTGACCATAGAGTTGAGGGTCTATTTCTGGGCTCTCTATTCTGTTCCATTGGTCTATATGTCTGTTTTTGTGCCAGTACCATACTGTCTTGATGATGACAGCTTTGTAATAGAGCTTGAAGTCTGGAATTGTGATGCCACCGACTTTGGCTTTCTTTTTCAATATTCCTTTGGCTATTCGAGGTCTTTTCTGGTTCCATTTAAATTTTAGGATTATTTGTTCTATTTCTTTAAAAAAATGGATGGGATTTTGATAGGGATTGCATTAAATGTGTAGATTGCTTTAGGTAGAATAGACATTTTCACAATATTTGTTCTTCCAATCCATGAGCATGGAATATTTTTCCATTTCTTTGTGTCTTCCTCAATTTCTTTCATGAGTACTTTATAGTTTTCTGAGTATAGATTCTTTGCCTCTTTGGTTAGGTTTATTCCTAGGTGTCTTATGGTTTTGGGTGCGATTGTAAATGGGACTGACTCCTCAATTTCTCTTTCTTCTGTCTTGTTGTTAGTGTAAAGAAATGCGACTGATTTCTGTGCATTGATTTTCTATCCTGACACTTTACTGAATTCCTGTACAAGTTCTAGCAGTTTTGGAGTGGAGCCTTTTGGGTTTTCCACATATAGTATCATATCATCTGCAAAGAGTGAACGTTTGACTTCTTCTTTGCCGATTTGGATGCCTTTAATTTCTTTTTGTTGTCTGATTGCTGAGGCTAGGACTTCTAGTACTGTGTTGAATAGCAGTGGTGATAACGGACATCCCTGCCGTGTTCCTGACCTTAGCGGAAAAGCTTTCAGTTTTTCTCCATTGAGAATGATATTTGAGGTGGGTTTTTCATAGATGGCTTTGATAATATTGAGGTATGTGCCTTCTATCCCTACACTTTGAAGAGTTTTAATCAGGAAGGGATGCTGCACTTTGTCAAATGCTTTTTCAGCATCTACTGAGAGTATCATATGGTTCTTATTCTTTCTTTTATTAATGTATTGTCTCACATTGATGGATTTGCAGATGTTGAACCAACCTTGCAGCCCTGGAATAAATCCCACTTGGTCGTGGTGAATAATCCTTTTAATGTACTGTTGGATCCTATTGGCCAGTATTTTGGTGAGAATTTTCGCATCTGTATTCATCAAGGATATTGGTCTGTAATTCTCTTTTTTGGTGGGATCCTTGTCTGGTTTTGGGATCAAGGTGATGCTGGCCTCATAGAATGAGTTTGGAAGTTTTCCTTCCATTTCTATTTTTTGGAACAGTTTCAGGAGAATAGGAATTAATTCTTCTTTAAATGTTTGGTAGAATTCCCCTGGGAAGCCGTCTGGTCCTGGACTTTTGTTTGTTTGGAGATTTTTGATGACTGTTTCAATCTCCTTACTGGTTATGGGTCTGTTCAGGTTATCTATTTCTTCCTGGTTCAGTTGTGGTAGTTTATATGTCTCTAGAAATGTATCCATTTCTTCCAGATTGTCAAATCTGTTGGCGTAGAGTTGCTCGTAGTATGTTCTTATAATTGTGTGTATTTCTTTGGTGTTGGTTGTGATCTCTCCTCTTTCATTCATGATTTTATTTATTTGGGTCCTTTCTCTTTTCTTTTTGATAAGTCTGGCCAGGGGTTTGCCAATCTTATTAATTCTTTCAAAGAACCAGCTCCTAGTTTTGTTGATTTGTTCTATTGTTTTTTTAGTTTCTATTTCATTGATTTCTGCTCTGATCTTTATGATTTCTCTTCTCCTGCTGGGTTTAGGCTTTCTTTGTTGTTCTCTCTCCAACTCCTTTAGGTGTAGGGTTAGGTTGTGTATTTGAGACCTTTCTTGTTTCTTGAGAAAGGCTTGTACCGCTATATATTTTCCTCTCAGGACTGCCTTTGTTGTGTCCCACAGATTTTGAACCGTTGTGTTTTCATTATCATTTGTTTCCATGAATTTTTTCAATTCTTCTTTAATTTCCTGGTTGACCTATTCATTTTTTAGAAGGATGCTGTTTAGTCTCCATGTATTTGGGTTCTTTCCAAATTTCCTCTTGTGATTGAGTTCTAGCTTCAGAGCATTGTGGTCTGTAAATATGCAGGGAATGATCTTGATCTTTTGGTACTGATTGAGACCTGATTTATGACCCAGGATGTGGTCTATTCTGGAGAATGTTCCATGTGCACTAGAGAAGAATGTATATTCTGTTGCTTTGGGATGGAATGTTCTGAATATATCTGTGATGTCCATCTGGTCCAGTGTGTCATTTAAGGCCTTTATTTCCTTGTTGATCTTTTGCTTAGATGATCTGTCCATTTCAGTGAGGGGAGTGTTAAAGTCCCCTGCTATTATTGTATTACTGTCGATGTATTTCTTTGATTTTGTTATTAATTGGTTTATATAGTTGGCTGCTCCCATGTTAGGGGCATAGATATTTAAGATTGGTCCTCTTGTTGGACAGACCCTTTGAGTATGATAGAGTGTCCTATAGTCTTTGGCTTAAAATCTAATTGATCTGATATAAGGATTGCCACCCCAGCTTTCTTCTGATGTCCATTAGCATGGTACATTGTTTTCCACCCCCTCACTTTAAATCTGGAGGTGTCTTCGGGTCTAAAATGAGTTTCTTGTAGGCAGCATATGGATGGGTTTTGTTTTTTTTATCCATTCTGATACCCTGTGTCTTTTGATTGGGGCATTGAGCCCATTAACATTCAGGGTAACTATTGAGAGATATGAATTTAGTGCCATTGTATTGCCTGTAAAGTGACTGTTACTGTATATTGTCTCTGTTTCTTTCTGATCTACTTCTTTTAGGGTCTCTCTTTCCTTAGAGGACCCCTTTCAATATTTCCTGTAGAGCTGGTTTGGTGTTTGCAAATTCTTTCAGCTTTTGGAAGCTCTTTATTTCTGGAAGCTCTTTATTTCTCCTTCTATTTTCAATGATAGCCTAGCCGGATATAGTATTCTTGGCTGCATGTTTTTCTCGTTTAGTGCTCTGAATATATCATGCCAGTTCTTTCTGGCCTGCCAGGTCTCTGTGGATAGGTCCGCTGCCAATCTAATGTTTTTACCCTTGTATGTTACAGACTTCTTTTCCCGGTCTGCTTTCAGGATTTTCTCTTTGTTGCTAAGACTTGTAAATTTTACTATCAGGTGACGAGGTGTGGACCTATTTTTATTGATTTTGAGGGGCATTCTTAGCATCTCCTGGATTTTGATGTTTGTTCCCTTTGCCATATTAGGGAAATTCTCTCCAATAATTCTCTCCAATATACCTTCTGCTCCCCTCTCTCTTTCTTCTTCTTCTGGAATCCCAGTTATTCTAATGTTGTGTCGTCTTATGATGTCGCTTATGTCTCGATTTCTCTCCTCATGGTCCAGTATTTGTTTGTCTCTCTTTTGCTCAGCTTCTTTATTCTCTGTCATTTGGTCTTCTATGTCACTAATTCTTTCTTCTGCCTCATTTATCCTAGCAGTGAGAGCTTCCATTTTTGATTGCACCTCATTAATAGCTTTTTTTATTTCAACTTGGTTAGATTTTAGTTCTTTTATTTCTCCAGAAAGCGCTTTTATCTCTCTGGAGAGGGTTTCTGTAATATCTTCTATGCCTTTTTCGAGCCCGGCTAGAACCTTGAGAATCGTCATTCTGAACTCTAGATCTGTCATATTACCAATGTCCGTAGTGATTAGGTCCCCAGCCTTCGGTACTGCCTCTTGTTCTTTTTTCTGTGGTGAGTTTTTCCGCCTTGTCATTTTGTCCAGATAAGATTTGCTTTTGTGAAGTTGGTCTTGGCTGGGTTTCTTGTTGATCTTCTGGGGGAGGGGCCTGTTGTAGTGATTCTCAAGTGTCTTTGCCGCAGGCGGAATTGCACCGCCCTTGCCAGGGGCTGGGCTAAGTAATCCTCTCGGGTTTGCTTTCGGGAGCTTTTGTTCCCTGAGCGCTTTCCGTAGAGTTCCGGAGGACGGGAATGAAGATGGCGTCCCAATCTCCGGCCCGGAGGAGCCGAGAACTTGGGGTCCCGCTCTTCAGTGCGCCCTCAGAGAAAAGTGCCCAACCGCCCCGCCTGCCTGGCCTGCGGTCGCACCTGTAGGAAAGCAGTGAATTGCTGGCACTTGGAGAAAAGCACCTGGTCGCTTCGGTCTCCGTGGCCTCTGGCCGCACTCCAACCCACCCAGCCTGCGACTGGCACAAGGTAACCCTGGGCTGAGAGCTCACTCCTCGGCTTTGTCGCTGTAGCCGTCTTCCCTGCTCTAATACCTGCGGGCTCTGTGGCACTCAGACACCCCCGGTCCTTCTGTGACCCCGTGGGACCTGGGGTTACACTGCCCCGCCTGGGCTTTCCCCCGGTTTAGCCTCTGGAGCGATGTCCCTCCGTGGAGCAGACTTTTAAAAGTCCCGGTTTTGTGCTCCGTTGCTCCACCGCTTGCCGGGAGCCGGCCCCTCCCCCCGCAGTCTGTCTTCCCATCGCTTTGGATTCACTTCTCTGCAGGTCCTACCTTTCAGAAAGTGATCGATTTTCTGTTTCTGGAATTGTTGCTCTTCTTCTCTTCGATTTCCCGTTGGATTTGTAGGTGTTCACAATGGTTAGATAAGCTATCTAGCTGATCTCCTGCTACCTGATGTCGACTCAGCCTGCTATTTCTCTGCCGAAAAATGGCTATGTTCTAATAAAACTTTATGTACACTGAAATTTGAATTCTATATAATTTTCACATCTCATGAAATATTATTTTTTTATTTTCCCCCAACCATTTATTTAATTAAAAAAATTTAATTCCAGTATAGTTAACATGCAATGTTATACTAGTTTCAGGTGCACAATATAGTGATTCAGTAGTTCTTTACGTTACTCAGTGCTCATCATGATAAGTATACTCTTAATCCCCTTCACTTACCTCCACCTCCACCCACCTCCATCCACCTCCCCTCTGGTAACCATCAGTTTGTTCTCTATAGTTAAAAATCTATTTTTTTGGTTTGTCTTTTTTGTTTTGTTTTGTTTCTTAATTCCACATATAAGTGAAATCATATGATATTTGTCTTTCTCTGATTGACATTTCACTCAGCATTATACTCTATAGATCTATGCAAATGACAATATTTCATTCTTTTTTTTTTGGTCAAGTAATATTCAGTTGATATATACCATATCTTCTTTATCCATTCATCTATTACATAGGGATGTATATATCTTTTTTTAAATTACTGTTTTCATATTCTTTGGGTAAATACCTAGTAGTGGAATTACTGGATAATATGGTAGTTCTATTTTTATTTTTTTGAGGAACCTCCATACTCTTTTCCAGAAAAGCTGGAAAACAGTTTGCATTTCCAACAGTGCATGAGAGTTCCTTTTTCTCTGCATCCTTGTCAACACTTGTTGATTCTTGTGTTTATTTATTTTGGCCATTCTGACAGGTGTGAGGTGATATCTCATCATGGTTTTTATTTGCATCTCTCTGAAGATGAGTGATGTTGAGCATCTTTTCATGTGTCTGTTGGCCATCTGTATGTCTTTGGAAAAATGTCTATTCAGGTACTCTGACTATTTTTAAATTGGATTATTTGTGGGGTTTTTTTGTGTTGAGTTGTATAAGTTCCTTATATATTTTCTATACTAACCCTTTATTGGATATACTGTTTGCAAATATCTTCTCCTATTCTAGGTTGTCTTTTTTTTATATTTTAATTTTTTATAAACATATAATGTATTATTAGCCCCAGGGGTACAGGTCTGTGAATCTCCAGGTTTACATACTTCACAGCACTCACCCTCCCCAATGTCCATAGCACATACCTTCCCCAATGTCCATAACCCCACCCCCCTCTCCCTACCCCCTCCCCCCTAGCCACCCTCAGTTTGTTTTGTGACATTAAGAGTCTCTTATGGTTTGTATCCCTCCTGATCACATCTTGTTTCATTTATTCTTTTCCTACCCCCCAAAACCCCCACATTGAATCTCCACTTTCTCATATCAGGGAGATCATATGATAGTCTTTCTCCAATTGACTTATTTCGCTAAGCATTATACCCTCTAGTTCCATCCATGTTGTCGCAAATGGCAAGGTTTCATTTCTTTTGATGGCTGCATAGTATTCCATTGTATATATATACCACCTCTTCTTTATCCATTCATCTGTTGATGGACATCTAGGTTCTTTCCATAGTTTGGTTATTGTGGATATTGCTGCTATAAACATTCCAGTGCACATGCCCCTTCGGATCACTACATTTTTATCTTAGAGTAAATACCAGTAGTGCAATTGCTGGGTCATAGGGTAGCTCTATTTTCAACTTTTTGAGGAACCTCCATGCTGTTTTCCAGAGTGGTTGCACCAGCTTGCATTCCCACCAACAGTGTAGGAGGGTTCCCCTTTCTCCGCATCCTCGCCAGCATCTGTCATTTCCTGACTTGTTAATTTTAGCCATTCTGACAGGTGTGAGGTGGTATCTCATTGTGATTTTGATTTGTATTTCCAATAGGTTGTCTTTTAGTTGTATTGGTTGTTTCCTTTGCTGTATAGAAGCATTTTATTTTGATGTAGTCCTAATAGTTTATTTTTGCTTTTGTTTCCCTTTTCTCAGAAGACATGTTTAGAAAAATGTTACTATAGCCAGTGCTGGAGAAATTATTGCCTGTCCTTTCTTCTAGTATCTTTATGGTTTGAGGTCTCATATTTAGGTCTTTAATCCATTTTGAGTTTATTTTTATGTATGGTGTAAGAAACTGGTGCAGTTTAATTCTTTTGAGTATAGCTGTCCAGTTTTCCCAGCACCATTTGTTGAAGATGCTATCTTTTCCCCATTGTATATTCTTGCCTTCTTTGTTGAAGATTAATTGACCATGTAATTATAGGTTTACTTCCAGGCTCTCTATTCGGAGCCATTGATATATGTGCCTGTTTTTGTGCCAGTACCATACTGTTTTTATTGCTACCACTTAATAATTTATCTTGAAATCTGGGATTGTGATATCTCCAATTTTGTTCAAGATTTTTTTTTCAAGATTGCTTCAGCTAACATTTTAATAGGGAATAGGCATTGCATTTATATTCCACGGTCAGACACAACTTTCAAAAATGATACTGTATTCACAAAAGAAAAAAACAGTATCGCCTACCATATAGTAGTATGTACACATTTAAAGAGTGAAAACTCTCTTTTCTTCCTTTTTGCTCAGAAATTTCTTCAGTTAATTTTTTTCTTTTTTTTTTCTTCAGTTAATTTTTTAAGTGGTCCCAGCAGTGCATTAAACACAGTGAGAAGTCTTCCTCAAAATAGTTGAGATGGAATATATACATTTATGTCATTTCATCTGTATGGTAGCTGAAACATTCCTAAATTCCAGTCATATTCTTAACTCTAACCTTACTAGTGAAAGCATATTAATTTGAGACAAGAACTAATTTCTTCACATCATTAGAGTATGATGTGAGTAGTAAGAAATCACTAAGATGTAACTTATTTACAGAGTTGTCCCTTGGCCTCTTGAAATAGGTTATGTTCCACTACTGAGTATTTGCTGTCTTTTTATTGGCAGGATATATCACATTGTTTTGCTTGGCAAAGCAGAATAAACTTCTGGAACTGAAATATGTCCTAGAGTGGAATGCAATGGCAAAACTCACCATCAAATTAATAGGATCATCTTTCTGAGAGAAAGCTCATCTTAGGTTCTTCAAACCCGTTTCAAAGATGAAATAGCATGAGGAACTACTGTAATTTGACTGGGTAGTATGGACATTTTAACAATTTCTGTTCTTCCAGTCCATGAGCATTTCCCCAACCATTAAAAATGCTTTTTACATTTTTTTTTTACATTTTTAAACGAAATAAGTTAGTCAGTGGAAGACAAATATGATATGATCTCCCTCATATATGGATTTTAAGAAACAAAACACATGAGCAAAGGGGAAAAAAGAAAGAGAAAAGTCAAGAAACAGACTCTTAACCAGGGAAAGCAAACTGATGGTTACCAGAGGGGAGGGAAGTGGAGGATGAGTTAAATATGTGAGGGGGATTAAGGAGTGCTCTTGTCCTGAGGAGCACGGGGCGATGTATGGAATTGTTGAATCATTATATTGTACACTTAAAACTAAGAAAATATTCTATGTTTAAAAATGCAAAAGTCATTTTTAGCTTGTGGGTTGTTCATATAAGCAGTGCAGACTAGATTTAGCCTGTTTTCCATAGTTTGCTGACTTTGTCTTAGAAAAAAGAACTGAGAATTCAAAGACTTCCAAAAGTGTTTCAATTGTGACTTGTTAAGAATCTCATATTTCTCAGACTAAATTTATTATTGATTGGAGAGGTAAAATGAAAAGAGAGTTAAAGCTGCTGTTAATTTTTGTGCCAAAGAGAACTAATTGTTACAGCTCCAGTTTTGTGTTTTAGCTATATAGTGGAATCTAGGGTTCCCAGGGATTTCTGAGAGGTGCATTCTGCTCAGGGTTTTGCTGCAGCATTGTAAAGGAGAGTTTTCAGCATCCTTTCCCCCACTCTTTTTTTTTTTTTTTTTAAAGATTTTGTTTATTTATTTGACAGACAGAGATCACAAGTAGACAGACAGGCAGGCAGAGAGAGAGGAAGGGAAGCAGGCTCCCCACCAAGCAGAGAGCCCAATGCAGGGCTCAATCCCAGGACCCGGGATCATGACCTGAGCCGAAGGCAGAGGCTTTAACCCACTGAGCCACCCAGGCACCCCTCTTTTTTTTTTTTTTTAAGATTTTATTTATTTATTTGACAGACAGAGATCACAAGTAGGCAGAGAGAGAGGAGGAAGCAGGCTCCCCACGGAGCAGAGAGCCCGACCCGGGGCTGGATCCCGGGACCCTGAGACCATGATCTGAGCCGAAGGCAGAGGCTTTAATCCACTGAATCACCCAGGCCCCACCCCCTTCCCCCACTCTTAATGATCTTATATTCCTCTCATGGAGAGAAGTTAGTTACCATGTACATACTACTTTTCTACTATGTTGTTATAATAATTATTCACCATATATAACAGTTATTATAGTGACAGTTTCCAGTACTCATACATATACATTCATTCTCTTTCCTTTTACCTCTTATACAGTAGTTTTTAGTCCTCTGCTTTTGATTACTAAAAAAAATGCCTGTCTTTAAACAATCAAAAAATAACCTCTACTAAGGGCCTTACTAAATCCTTTGTACATTTTAAAGTAAGCTTTAATAACTAGATCATTTTTTTTAAAGATTTTATTTATTTATTTGACAAAGAGAGATCACAAGTAGGCAGAGCAGTAGGCAGAGAGAGAGGGGAAAGCAGGCTCCCTGCTGAGCAGAGAGCCCGATGTGGGGCTCGATCCCAGGACCCTGAGATCATGACCTGAGCCGAAGGCAGAGGCTTAACCCACTGAGCCACCCAGGTGCCCCTAGATCATATTTTTGATAGAAAATATTTTATATGCTTATTGGCCATTTATATTTCTTCTTTGGAGAAATATCTATTTAGATTCTTTTCCCATTTAAAAAATTGGATTATTTGTCTTTTTATTATTGAATTATAAGAATTTTTAAAATAGACTGTGGATATAAGTCTCTTATTGGTTGTATGATTTACAAATATTTTCTCCCATTCTGTGGGTTGTCTTTTCACTTTCTTGATGTCTTTTGAAATTCAAAATCTATTAAAAACTGACTTATTAAGGTATTATTGAGGTATAAAAAACTGATATTTAATGTATACAACTTGATGTGTTTGTTAGTAACTATATACACATGAGACCATCCTCACAATCAGTGCTATAAACTTATTCATCACTTTCAAAAGTTTCTTCCCTCCCCCATTTCTTTGTTTGTGTGTGTGTTTTTTTGTGATAATAGCACTTAACATCAGATCTACACTCTTAGTGAATTTTAAATATACGATACAGTATTATTGATCATAGCCCTATGTTGTAAAATAGATCCAGAAGTTTTTTATGTTGCAAAACTGATACTTTGTACCCTTTGACTATTATCTCTTTATTAACCCCCCCACAATCCTCCCCCCCACCAAAGAATGGCAACCATTTTTCTACTCTCTGCTTCAAGAATTTAACTGTTTTGGAGTCCACATATAAATGAAATCATGCTGACTTTCTGAACCTGGTTTATTTTGCTTAATGTGTCTCTCTCTGTCAAATAAATAAAATCTTTAAAAAAAACAGCTTGTTTCCTACTTAGGGAAATCCAGGGTATCGACCTGGCAGACACCATGCTTTAGTCATCGTTGTATAATTCATAGTCCTTTTCATACTATATTGCTGGATGAATATCTGTTGTATCAATGAACGAGCTCTTTTTAAGGGTTAGATATCTTTTTTTAGAAAAAAAAGATAATTATAAAAAAATGATAACATTGTCATTCCCAGTTTCAAAGCATGATGATGAAATTTTTTTTTACCAGATATGAAAAAATCAAGAATATAAATTATTGTTAACTCAGCATAATAATATAATCCAGGCTTACTCATACTTAGGGAGAAAATGAAATATTGGAAAAAGTAATGGATAATTAACTTTAGTCTAACATATTAGTTGCAAGATTTAGATTTTTCCTCAAAAGAATTAAATTGACATCAAGAATAATATTAAAGAAATGTTTTTGATGGCATATTGATCAATAGGGTGTTTGGAGATAAATGTAATAGACAGCCATTATGGGCAGCTGTTTCAGTCAAAGTCTGAACCATTTAATTAAGTTGTAATATGCATACTATTATCTTTTTATTGTTCATTGTAAAATATGGGTAGCTATTTGTTCTTGTCACTTTGTTTTACTACAAATAGCTTTAAATACATGATACTCATAATACTTGGAGATAATATAGGAATTACAGTCTTAAACATAATACTCAGATATTTTATGTATTTTATTGCCTTAAAATTATCATCAGTTTTACATATGACATGAAATTATTTTGTCAGTTTTTTGGCAACTTTTAGGAGTAATTCATTCTTTCAAAATTTTGAAGTGTAATCAATTAGTCCTATTTTAAAAGCTACCTTTATATTGAAATTTATTAGATAGATTATAGTTATATTGTATAAAATATTTTACACATTAAAAGCATTAATATTTTTGTGTGGACTAATGTGTTTTACATATAAATACATAATTCAAGTTTGCCTAAGTAAGAGTGAAATTTAAGCTATTTCAGTATTTTGCAATACAACACACTATTTGCTTTAAGGTATGTTTGTTCTCATTATTTGGAATGAGAATTTGGAATTGAAAAGTTCATTTATTTTTCTACACACAGACACACCCCTTAAAAATTTATTTTATCTTAATGGGTGATTTCTGAACATTAGCTAATTTCTTGATGTTTGTCCAACTCCCAATTTTGATATAGGTCTGTTAATTGAGTCTCATACAATTCTTTTTGCCTAAACCGCACCCATACTACATTGAGTAAGATTTTCAGTTTTGGTGTTTATGGAAGAGAACTTAATGACACTTGAGAAGCCACCGAACTGAAGAATACTTCTTGCTATTTTATAATTTTTTCCCTCACTTTGCCTCCACTTTTACCATTTTTTTCTTCCAGACTCAATTTGCCAAATTTTTAAACTCATTTTTATTGAGTGTCTCCAAGCATTTAAATTAATTTTCAAAGGAATAACAGATCTTTTCTTATACTATTATCTGGTAAGTTTATATATTCATTAAAATTACATAATTATAATTTCAACTGACATGAAAAGATTGCAGAACAAATTGACAGTCTTTTGGTATACTTCTCTTGGTATACTTCAATTAGATAGAGAGCTCTATCTATTACTTGAGATAATCCTTTGATATTGAGCAGGAAGAAGGGATCATTACTACGTTTGAGAGGGAATAAAAAGAAATGATTAATGTAGAACTATGGTCAAGAGAGGGTCTCTTAACAGAATTTCTACTATATCCCAACTATGATGTGAGGAGATGTTTCCTTCAGTTTTATAGAAATGATCCCCATCAAATTTTATACTTTATAAACATTCATAATTTTATAGAATTAGCCCTATCAAAACATTTCCCAGCTCATTTTGAGTGTTCTTAATGGTGCACGACAGTTCCAGATTGCCTATGACCTTCTACTTTAGTTAACTCAATATGCTCTCCTCCTGTTGCCATTAGCTGGCCACAGCCATTCTCTGATGTATGATTAATGCCTTGAGAGGAGAAATTCTGCTTTCTCTGAATTCCTTTGTTAGGGGATACTGGGGCAATGCTCAGTTTAGGGCTAATTATTCCCCACTATTGAGGCAAGCTCTTCTATGTACTCTACCATATATCCCACGAGTCACAAAGTTTTCCTCTCTGGTGGTGGGAACAAACACTGTTTCCAGTGCTGTGTGAGTGCCAAGTACTGTTACCTTAAATCCTTTTTGAGAACTTTTCTCCTAGTCTTAGATAGTTTCTTCCCATGTATGCATTAATTAGTATTCAGCTGAATACTCAAGAGGAAGCTTCTTCAAGTCTTTGGAGTTCTCTCTGTGTATCTCTCTCCTTTCTCGTTCTCTGTTCTGTGTACTTTAGCTGTCATAATCTCAGAAGACTCTTAGTTCTGTCTTTTCAGCTCAGAGAGTTTGTCAGGCTCTGTCTTAATTTTCCCTTCCTAACTGTGGCTTGGAAAGTCTCTCAAGGCAATAAGCAAGGGCTATCAAAGGGCTCATGTTACTTGCTTCCCATTTTTCAGAGATTGCTCTCCTTTATTGCTGGATGCACAGTGCCTTCACAATTGTTTTTTCATATATTTTTTCCATTTTCAGGTGGGAAAGAAATCTGGTTTAGTTACTATGCTTTGGCTGGAACAAAATTATGCCTTGTAGTAAGACTTTACAGAGAGTTTGGAGATAATGAAAAGGAAATAAAACATAGCCAGCATTTTACAATAGCCGCTATATGCAGCTACATTCTGAGTCCATAGGTCTTGCTGATGTCCTTGCAGCTGCTGCTGATACTTTGTAGCTTTCAAGCTTGAGTCTACACAGCAATGGCTAGCTTTTTGGCCTTTCCCTCTGCCACGATCAGGTTTTCCTTTAACATACAAAACATTTTTGCTCCTTGCAGTCAAAACTGTCTCAAACATTGTAAACAAGGTCTTTTTATTTTTTTAAACATCCGTGTAAGTTTAGGATCTAGTTGAAGTCACCCTCCTCTTTTCTCTGCCAAGGGGAGAAAAAAAAATCAATCTGCTCCACAGTTAAATTCAGGGTCCTACCTTTTAGGAGTTTTTAAATTCAAATGGCTGTTTCCCAATTAAAGACAGACAAAACCAAACCCCTAGTGCCCAGTCTCAGCCTGAGAACTCTATTATAATGGAGTATGGTATTAAATATTGAATCAATTAATATGCATCACTGCATGTTACTTGGTATGGTATATTAAAACACAGAAGGGGGGCGCCTGGGTTTCTCAGTGGGTTAAAGCCTCTGTCTTGGGCTCAGGTCATGCTCTCAGGGTCCTGGGATCCGGCCCCGCATCTGGCTGTCTGCTGTGCAGGGAGCCTGCTTCCCTTCCTCTCTCTCTGCCTGCCTCTCTGCCTACTTGTGATCTGTCTGTCAAATGAATAAATAAAATCTTAAAAAAAAAAACACAGAAGGGTGGCCAGACACATATACTAGAAATCTTAACTGAATAATAAATATAATGTTCATTATAAAATTTGGATGAAATTTGATCTTTAGTGTTTCCTTCTTTTCATTTTGGTTGTTCCCCTTTCTCCTCTGGATGTTTTGCTTATACAGTGTTTTCTTCGTTTTGAGGTTTATAATCAGTACAATCACTTTTAGAAAGCAGTGTTGTACTGTTGAACGTGGCAAAGGAACTCTCTATTAAAAAGTACCATGCAAGTATCTTTTAAAAAGTGAGGAATATTTTGTAATATGTCTATTTATAAAGCCAATAACTTTTCTTTTTTTTACTTCTGGAGTTTATGATTATATAAACCTTTTACATATCAGATTTTTGTATATTCAGAAGTTTTCACATATTACATTTATATATGTACAAGTATGCCTATATATATATGTATATACATATATGTATATATATACACACACACACGTATATATATCTCTTTGTAGAGTATATACTTCAGGACATTATTCAAGCAGGCATTTCATAACTGATTTTTTTTGAAGATTAAAAACCTGAACTAAGTTCTTATGGTATTTTCAAGAGCTTCAACAAGTTGCTTTTTTTTTTTTTTAAAGATTTTATTTATTTATTTGACAGAGAGAGAGATCACAAGTAGGCAGAGAGGCAGGCAGAGAGAGGACGAAGCAGGCTCCCTGCTGAGCAGAGAGTCTGATGCGGGGCTTGATCCCAGGACCCTGGGATCATGACCTGAGCCGAAGGCAGAGGCTTTAACCCACTGAGATACCCAGGCACCCCAACAAGTTGCTTTTATAGAGTGGGATTTCTTGAAGGAAAGATGTAGTTCTTTATTTGTATATATTTTAAAAGTGAAATTTCCTATTCATTAAACTTCAGAGTAAAAGGGTTAAAAGAAAGATTGGAAATGATATTTCTAAAGAACAGACTCCTCATGTATAGACTTTTTAACATATAGATGGTAATAGAAAGAGATTTGTACTTTTTTCTATTAGGAAAATAGCCAATTTTTTTCCCGATATGAGACAATTTGACAGTGAACTGGCTAAGTTATGTAAACCAGCTATCCTTGATAATAAATAGCTGGAACATGGTCTGTCTCTATGCCTCTTAGTACTTTGTACAGGTCTCTGCTTGAGCCCTGCTTAGATTGTATCATAGTGTTTGTTGGCTCTCATTTGTGAAATTGCAAAATTGCATTGTATTGATCTCTATATCTTGGATACCTAGGATGGGGTTGTGTTATATAGGGAACAACACATGTTTCTTAAAGGAAAGTTGAATAATGTTTATTCACATATTCATTCAGCAACACATATTCCATGTATTGGATATATGCAATAGAGTAGGAACTGTTGTAGAAGTGGTAGTACCACGGTGACCAGGATCCATGCAGCTCTTACTCTCAAGAGCCTTTTTTTCTTTTCAAGTTTTTATTAAATTCCAGTTAGTTAACATACAATGAAATATTAATTTCAGGTGTAGAATTTAGTGATTCATCACTTACATACAACATCCAGTGTTCATCGCAAGTGCCCTTCTTAATACCTATCACCTGTTTAACTCATCTACCCACCTACCTCCTCTCCAGTAACCCTCAGTTTGTTCTGTATAGTTAAGAGTCTGTTTCCTGGTTTGGCTCTCTTTCTTTCCTCCTTATGTTCATCTGTTTTCATTCTTAAGTTCTATATGAGTGAAATCATATAGTATTTGTCTTTCTTTGACTTATTTCGCTTAGCATAATATTTTTAGTCTTCATCTATGTCATTGCAGATGGCAAGATTTCATTCTTTTCCTT
The DNA here is from genome assembly GCF_963455335.1 of Martes martes. Lineage (NCBI taxonomy): Eukaryota > Metazoa > Chordata > Mammalia > Carnivora > Mustelidae > Martes > Martes martes. The sequence goes on from NC_137902.1 coordinate 57,932,180, forward strand.
GTCTGGGTAATAATCTGTAGTGTGTGTGTGTGTGTGTGTGTGTGTGTGTGTGTGTTCGTGTGTATACCACCTCTTGTTTTTTTTTTTTTTTTACTTTATTTAAATTCAAGGTAGTTCACATATAGTGTAGTATTGGTTTCACAAGTAGAATTTAATGGTTCATTTAACTTACGTTTAACACCCAGTGTTCACCCCAACAAGTGCTCTCCTTCATGCCTATCACCCATTTAGCCAGTCCCCCATACCCACCTGCCTTCCAGGAACCCTTAGATTGTTCTCTGTAGTTAAGAGTCTCTTATGATTTGCCTCCCTCTCTGTTTTTATCTTATTTCTCCTTCTTTTCTCCTATGTTCATCTGTTTTGTTTCTTTAATTCCACATAAGTGTGAAATCATATATTTGTCTTTTTCTGACTGACTTATTTCACTTAGCATAATACAACCTAGTTCCATCCATGATCATTGCAAATGGCAAGATTTCATTCTTTTGACAGCTGAGTTATTAATATTCCATTGTACATAGTACCACATCTTCTTTATCCATTCATCAATCAGTGGACACTTGGGCTCATAATTTGGCTATTGTTGATAGTGTTGTTATAAACATTGGAGTGATGTGCCCCTTCAGATCACTATTTTTGTATCATTTGGATAAATACCTATTAGTGCATTTCTGGTTGTAAGTATTTATATCTTTTTATAAAAGAGCTTATTTGTTTGAGAGAGAGAGAGAGAACGAGTGGGGTGGGGAGGGACAGAGGGAGAAGGAGAAGCAGACTCCCTGCTGATCAGGGAGCCCAACCCAGGGCTTTAACCCAGGATCCCAAGATCATGACCTGATCCCAAGATCATGACCTGATCAGTTAAGCAGATGCTTAACTGACTGAACCACCCAGGCACCCCTATTTTTCACTTTTTGAGGAACCTTCATACTGTTCTCCAGAGTGGCTGCACCAGTTTGCATTCCCACCAACAGTGTAAGAAGATTACCCTTTCTCCTCATCCTCACCAGTAACTGTTGTTTTCTGACTTGTTAATTTTAACCATTCTGAAAGGTGTGAGGTGATATATCATTGTGGTTTTGATTGGTATTTCCCTGATGATGTGTGATATTGAGCATTTTTTCATGTGTCTGTTAGCCACTTATATGTCTTCTTTGGAGAAATGTCTGCTCATGTGTCCTGCCCATTACTTAACTGGATTATTAGTTTTTTAGACTTCAAATTTGATGAGTTCTTTATAGATTCTGGTATTAGCCCTTTATCAGATATGTCATTTGCAGATATTTTCTCCCATTCCATTGGTTACCTTTTAGTTCTGTTGTTTCTTTCACTTTTGCAGAAGCTTTTTATCTTGATGAGGTCCCAAGAGTTTATTTTTGCTTTTGCTTCCCTTGCCTCCAGTGATGAGTCTAATAAGAAGTTGCTATGGCCGAGGTCTAAAAGGTTGTTGCCTGTGTTCTCCTCTAGGATTTTGATGGTTTCCTGTCTCACATTTAGGTCTTTCATCCATTTTGAGTCTATTTTTGTGTATGGTGTAAGACAGTGGTTCAGATTCATTCTTCTGCATGTTGCTGTCCAGTTTTTCCAACACCATTTGTTGAAGAAACTGACTTTCTTTCTCTTTCTCTTTCTTTTCTTTCCTTTTTTTTCCTTTTCTTTTCTTCTCTTCCCCTCTTTCTTTCTTTCTTTCCTGCCTCCTTTCCTTCTTTCAAGATTTTATTTATTTATTTATTTGACGAGAGAGAGAGAGACAACAAGAACAGGAACACAAGTAGGAGGAGTGGGAAAGGGAGAAGCAGGGAGCTGATGGGCTCGATCCCAGGACCCTGGGATGACTTACCTTAATGACTGACTCACCCAAGTGCCGCTGAGACTGTCTTTTTCCCTTTAGATAGTCTTTCCAGCTTTGTCAAAGGTTAGTTGACCATATAGTTGTGGGTCCATTTCTGGATTCTTCATTATAGGTATGTATGTACACTTCACAGCACTCACCATATCACATACCCTCCCCACTGTCCATAACCCAAACACCCTCTCCATACCCCTCCTCCCCCAGCAACCCACAGTTTGTTTTGTGATATTAAGGGTCTCTTATGGGTTGTCTCCCTCCTGATCCCACCTTGTTTCATTTTTTCCTTCCCTACTGCCCAAACCCTCCACTCAGCCTCTCAAATTCCTCCTATCATAAAGATAATATGATAATTGTCTTTCTCTGATTAACTTATTTCACTCAGGATAATACCCTCTAGTTCCATCCACATCGTTGCAAATGGCAAGATTTCATTTATGTTGATGGCTGCATAGTATTCTATTCTATATATATATATATATATATACACACACACACCACATCTTCTTTATCCATTCATCTGTTGATGGACATCTAGGTTCTTTCCATAGTTTTGGCTATTTGGCTATTAGGGACGTTGCTATATATAGGACTATATTAGACTGGTGAATAGAACAGAGCCACTCACTTGATTTTGGGTATATTTTGGTCTCTTAGAAGAAACTACCTCCCAAAATTTTAAAGAAGGAAAAACTTATATATATATACGAAAATAAGGGTAAACACGATAAAGGGATGGAATATGATTGTAAAGATGAAAATTAAAAAGAAAATTCTAAAAAAGGTATTGATAAGTAGGTTGGAAGAAGAAGGGAAAAAAAATGGGAGTAGAGAATGTGCTCAGGCTGGAGACTAGAACAAAGCCCTGTGCTAGACTTAGGGTATATTTTCATCTATTTGAAGAAAGTGTATCCCAAAATTTTTTAGGAAAAAAAAAAACCCCTATATGTATATAAAAAAATAAGTTTAAATACAATGAAGGATAAAATATGACTATAATAATGAAGGTTTAAAAACTTTTTTAAAGAAAGGTATTGTTAAGATAAACTAGTTAAAAAACGTTAAAAGAGGAAAGAGAAAAAGTTAAAAAATTAGAATGAGAAAAAGAATAAAATAAAAGAAAATGAATTTAACTTTGCAAGACTAAAGGATCATGGGGAGAAAGCCATGAATTCCATGCATTGCCTTCCCCTTCCTCTGGAGTTCTGCTGTTCTCCTTGATTGGTGAGCTTGGTCTTGGCTGGATTTTCTTGCTGATCTTCAGGTGGAGGGGCCTAGTGTAATGATTCTCAGATGTCTTTGCCTGAGGCAGAAATGCACCATCCTTGCCAGGGGCCAGGCTAAGAAATCTGCTTACGTTTGCTCTCGGGAGTTTTTGTTCCCTGAACACTTTCCGTAGAGCTCTGGAGGACGGGAATGAAAATCGTGGCCCCTAGTCTTCAGCCCAGAGGAGCCAAGAGCTCGGGGTCCCACTCCTCAGTGTACCCTTAGAGAAAGGGGATCAATCACTCCCATCTCCCTGGTCTCCAGCCACGCTCTGGGCTCACCCGGCCTGTGACTGAGTGTTTCTTCACACAGCCCCATTTGGAGTCTCTAAACCCAGCAGATTCCTGCCTCCAGAAGAGGGAAGTGAGTCTCCCTGGATCTGCCACTTGTGGGGTCCCTGCTCAAAGAGCAGTGTCTTGGCTGTGCCATGGATCATGGTTTAAGGTAACCCTTAAGAGCTCACTCTCCACTCTATCTTTGTAGTTGGCTTCCCTGCTCTAATACCTGGGAGCTCTGTCACACTCAGGCACCCCTGATCTTTCAGTGACCCTGTGGGTCCTGAGACCATACTGTCCCTGGATGGGCTCCACCCCTGCTTAGCCTCTGGAGCTATATCTCTTAGTGGAGCAGACTTCTAAAAGTCCTGATTTTGTGCTCTGGTGCTTCACTGCTTGCCAGGTGTCGGCCCCTCCCCCCGTGGTCTCTCTTCACATCGCTTTGGATTCACTTCTCCACATTTCTTACTTTTCAGAAAGTGGTCAATTTTGTTCCCAGAATTGCTGGTCTTCTTCTCTTCAATCTTCTATTGAGTTTGTAGATGTTTAGAATGGTTTGATAACTATGCTTTTGTTGCTTTTGGTCTTTCTTTCCCACTCAAAGGGTCCCCTTTAATATTTCTTGCAAACCTTGTTTGGTGTTAGTAAACTCCTTTAGTTTTTGCTTGTCTTGGAACACTTTATCACTCCATCTGTTCTTTCTTTTTTTTTAAAATAACAATTTATCCTTTTAAAGATTTTATTTATTAGAGAAAGAGAGTGCGTGTGTGCACGTGAGGGGATGCGCAGAGGGAGAGGGAGATGCAGAGTCCATGTTGAGCAGGGAGTCCCATGTGGGGCTCAGTCCCAGGACCCTGAGATCATGACTTGAACCGAAGTCAGATACTTAACTGACTGATTTACCTAGGTGCCCCTCTCTCTTCCTATTCTGAATGACAGCCTTATTGGATATAATATTCTTGCCTCCATATTTTTCCCATTTAGCGCCATTGAATATATCATGTTAGTCTCTTCTGACTTGCCAGATTTCTGTGGACAGGTCTGCTGCTAACCTCAGGTGTCTACCCTTATAGGTTAAGGACCTTGTGTCCCTAGGCACTTTCAGAATTCTCTCTTCGTCTTTGTATTTTGCAAGTTTCACTGTGATATGTTTTGGTATTGACCTGTGTTTGTTGATTTTGAGGGGAGTTCTCTGTGCCTCTTCGACTTGAATGCCTGTTTTGTTCCCTAGATTAGGGAAGTTCTCAGTTATAATTTGTTCAGATATACCTTCTGTGTCTTTTTCCTACTGTTTTTCTTCTGGGACTCTTATGATATGGATATTATTGTGCTTTGTGGAATTGGTGAGTTCCCTAAGTCTGTATTTGTGATCTAATAGTTTTCTTTCTCTCTTCTTTTCTCCTTCATTATTTTCTATAATTTTATCTTCTGTAGCACCTATTAATCCCTCTGTTTCTTCTATCCTCATTGTGATTATGTCTAGTCAGTGTTGCCTCTCAGTTATAACACTTTTTATTTCAGTCTGAGTAGTTTCTAGGTACTTTTATCTCTGCAGACAGGGTTTTTCTGGTGTCTCCTATGCTTCTTTTGAGCCCAACTAGTATTCCTATGACTGTTGTTCTAATTTTTTTTTCACATATATTGCTTATATCTGTTTTGAGAAAATCCCTGGCTGTTATTTCTTGATCTTTCTTCTGGGGAGAATTCCTCCATCTTGTCATTATGTCTAGGTTTCTCTTTCTTGCTCAAACCCTTGTTGCTCTTGTTCCTGCTCTCTCCCTCTCTCCTTGACTTCTCTCTGCACAAAGGGATCCCTCCTCTCTGTAGCACCATGGCTTTTCTCTTCCCCAGTTCATGTCTCTTGAACCTTGCATCTATTATTTTCTCTTCCACCAATTGTGCAGATTGTTTTATTAATCCTCAGAATGATTTCCTAGTTGTTCAAAATGATTTGATGTTGATCTAGCTGTGTTCAAGGGCCAAGGGAAGCCTAGGGTATCCTTACTACTCTGCATCCTAACTCCTCCCCTACACTTCTTCAATATCCATTAATAAGTCCATGGACATTTGGGTTCTTTCCGTAATTTGGGTATTGTTAATAATGCTGCTATAAAAATTTGGGTGCATGTATTTTTGAATTAGTATTTTTGTATCTTTAGGGTAAATACCTAGTAATGCAATTGTTGGCTCATAGGGTAGTTCTATTTTTAACTTGGAGGAACCTCCATACTATTTTCCAGAGTGGTTGCATTCCCACCAGCATTCCCACCAACAGTGTAAGAGGATTCCACTTTCTCTACAACCTTGCCAGCATCTGTTATTTCTTGTGTTGTTTTAGCCATTATGGCTGGTGTGACTCTCCTTAGCCTTTTTATTTAGAGTTGAAGACAGACTGGTCTAAAGAGGGAAGTACAGTCCTATATCAAGAAGCAAAAGAAGTCTCAAATACACAGCCTAACCTTAAACCCAAGGGACCTAGAAAAGGAACAACAAATGAAGCCTAAAGCCAGTAAAAGAATGGAAATAATAATAAATATTAGAGCAGACATAAATAATATAGAAACCCCCCCCAGTAGAACAGATCAATGAACATAGAATCTGGTTCTTTGAAAGAATTAATAAAAGTGATAAACCTGTAGCCAGACTTATCAAAGAGAAAAGAGAAAGGACCCAAATAAATACAATCATGAATAAAAGAGGAAAGATCACAACCAACATTGCAGAAATACAAACAATATAAGAGACAATTATGAGCAACTATATGCCCACAAATTAGGCAATCTGGAAGAAATGGATAAATTCCTAGAACCGTATAAATTAGTAAAACTGAAGCAGGAAGAAACAGAAAACCTGAACAGACCCATAACTAGCAAAGACATTACATCAGGAATCAGAAATCTCCCATCAAAAGTTCAGGGCCATATGTCTTCCCAGGGGAATTCTACCAAACATATACAGAAGAGTTAATACCTGTTCCTCTGAAACTGTTCCACAAAATGAAATGGAAGAGAAACTTCCACTCATTCTGTGAGGTCAGTATTACCTTGATTCCAAAACCAGACAGGGACCCCACAATAAAGGAGTTTTACAGACCAATATCCCTGATGAACATGGATCCAGAAATTCTCAATAAAATACTAACAAATCAAATCCAGCAGTACATTAAAATGAAAAAGAGTTGAAAGCACAGACTTATTTGTGAAAAGCCTGTGTGCTAAGTTAAAAAGTAGTCACTCTGGAAAATAGTATGGAGGTTCCTCAAAAAATTAAAAATAGAATTACCCTACAATCCAGCAATTGCACTACTAGGTTCTTACCAAAAAGACACAAAAGTCCACGTTCAAAGGGGCACGTGCACGCTGATGTTTATAGTAGTATTATCAACAATAGTCAAATTATGGAAAGAGCCCAAACATCCATCGACTGATGAAAGGATAAAGAAGTGGTGGTATGCACGTGAGTGCACACACACACACATACACACTCAATGGAATATTACTCAGCCATCAAAAAGAATGCAATCTTGCCATTTTCAATGATGTGGATAGAGCTAGAGAGTATTATGCTAAGTGGAATGAGTCATTCAGAAAGAGAAAAATACCATATGATTTCACTCATATGTGGAATTTAAGAAATGAAACAGATAAACATAGGGGAAGGGAAGAAAGAAGAGTGAGAGGCACACCGTAAGAAACTGTTAACTATAGAGAACAAACTGGGGGTTGTAGGAGAGTAGGTGAGCAGGGGAGGGGCTAAATGGGTGATGGGTATTAAGAAGGGCACTTGTGATGAGCACTGGGTGTAATATGTTAGTGGTAAATCACTAAATTCTAATCCCAAAACCAGTATTACACTATATGTTAAATATTAAGAGTTTAAATAAAAACTTCAAAAAACAGAATTAAAGACAGGGTTTGAAACAAGTCATTACACTAAATGATGATAGGAAGCATACAATCTTATTGTGAGGCCTGCCTCAATAATGAGGGATCTGAGGCTTCATTGAAGAAGTGATGTTTATATTGGAGTTTGAGCTGAGGCTGAAAATGGTTGTGCATATTGCATGGAAGGGAGGGTGGTGAAGCCAGTAATAGGAAGTTTACTTACTGCATCTTTGTTACCATTTTTCCCCAACAGTGTTACTTGGTTTTCTCCTCATACTACCTTAGTGGAAACAAAGGCTTAATAGTTCTTTAATGTTTAAATGATCTTTCCCTGAGTATGACTCTTCAGCCAATTGTTCAAAATCCCAACATTTTTAGTCAAGAACACATAATTCTTTTAAATGTATATGAAGTCAAAGATAGTATTCTATAAAGGCTATCATAACTTTCCAATGCAGAATCATGACAAGAAAAGATAATTTTCTTTTTGTGGGAATTCATCTGCTCTCTAAATTTCTGAGGTCCCTTTAGTTTTTCATAGTCTCCTGGCAGAAATTCTGAGTTGCAGAGAAACATAAAAATCACCATTTCCTGGTCTTAAAAATTTACCAATTCTACTAGAAATTTCCTGAGAAGTAACAGCTGTTTGTTGACTGGTGTCTGTGTTCAGATACTGTGCTAAATATATATTATGAATTATATCTCAATCATCTCAGGAACACTATGAGATAAGTAATATTTTTCTTTCTTTCCTTTAGAGGAGGACACTGAAAGTATTTAAGCATCCAAGGTCTCAGAGCTAGAAGAGGCAAATAAGAATTTGATCTCAGAAGTGTCTGACTTAATAGTCTAACTTGGTATTGCTAAGAGAACTAAAAGTGACATATTAACTTGTTTAGACAGTCTCAGACCCTCTTCACAGGCTTTGTCTGTTACAAAGAACACTATTCTTTATATTCTTTGTATATAATTAATAAAAATTCATTTCATTTTTATTATGCTAAATAATAGTAAAGTAAATAAAAACTAAAATATTCATGAAGTAGAGTAGATAAGACAGGCCCTTTAATATAATGTTGGTGAGATGGCTGTGTTTTGGAGAATTTTTTGACGATATGTAACAAAACATAAAATTCATTTGCCTCTGGACTTAGCAATTCTACTTTTAAGAATTTATCCTCCAGCTAAGGTTGTTCATGCATGCAAAGATATGAGTCATTCTTTGTAGTACTGTTTGAAATAGGAAAAAGTTGGAAATGATTTATGGGTTTAATAGAAGTCTTGTAAAATAAGTTTTAGTAGATCAATAAGATGTAGTTGTATTCAACTCTTAAAAAGAATGACTACAGGGGTGCCTGGGTGGCTTAGTGGGTTAAAGCCTCTGCCTTTAGCTCAGGTCGTGATCCCAGGGTCCTGGGATCGAGCCCTGCATCGGGCTCTCTGCTCAGCAGGGAGCCTGCTTCCTCCTCTCTCTCCGCCCACCTCTCTACCTACTTGTGATCTCTGTCTGTCAAATAAATAAATAAAATCTTAAAAAAAAAAGAATGACTATAGCTATTCAAGTCTTTACTAAGCTCAACACTCTGTTCTTGTTTAATTTTAATAAATATCATAGCTATTGTTATAGCTCCATTTATGGGGAAGAAATAAAAAAGTTAATGACTTGTCTGAAGTAGTAGGACAGATACTGAAGCAGAACATCTTCAGAACCCATGTGACTAATTACTATGCATACTTTAATGTTTCCTGGTCATTTATATCCCTGTGTGAAAAGAAAATAAGTTGATAAATGAAGAAACAAATTGTAAGAAGTTTTTATAGTATGATAATATTTGTGAAAAGGATCTATACCTATATCTACTGTATGTTTCATAACATATAAAAATGTCTCTGTTTTCTCATGACAGAAAATCTTTCTTTATATATTAATATATATGAATATGTAAATATATTCATAAGGTACATTAACAATACATATAAATATATATAAATTTATATATGTGTATGTAAATACATATATATATGTATTTACATACATATATATAAATATATAATATATATATACCCATACATATATATAAATATATATATGTGTATGTAAATTTTTACATACATATGCACACATAGAACATATATTTGTGGAAAAACTTCTGGGTGGCTATACAAGAACTCAATTTTTGGATGATTCATATAGAGACTTCATAAAATTTTTTCCCCTTATACTCTTCAGTATGCTGAATTATTTAAAAGTAATGAGCACATATCACTTTCATAATAAAAACAAATTTAAATTGAAAAACTTAAAAAACAGCACATGTGAAAATTCTTTAACAGTTATTTTCCTGGAGAGAAATAAAGAGGAAATTTTTCATATTATACACTTATGGACTTTATTTTTAAATTTTTTTTAGTTTAGAATATTCATTCTTTTTGCTTTTACTGTAAGTAATTATAATATTACATAGTTAAATTTTTTGTGGGTTATGCTTTTAACTTTAATTTTTTATATAAATAAAGCAGAGCTAAATAAAAGAGACATTATTGTATTAGTAAAATCTCCATTACAAATCATTTTTTACAATGAATGTAAAAAATGATTTTTTACAATGAATGGTTGGATTTGGACTGATTCTCTGAAATTCAATTAACATACAATGTATTATTAGTTTCAGATGTATAGGTCAGTGATACACCAGTCTTTTTTTGTTTTTTAAGATCTTATTTATTTGAAAGAGAAAAAGCAAGAGAGCACCAAGTGGAAGAGGAGAGTCAGAAGGAGAGGGGGAGGGGTAGAGGGAGAGGGAAAGGCAAAGGGAGAAGCAGACTTCTTGCTGAGCAGGGCGTTCTGTTTGGGGCTTAGTCCCAGGACCCTGGGATCATGATCTGAGCTGAAGGCAGAGGCTTAACTGACTGAGCCACCCAGGCCCCAACCAGTCTTATATAATACCCAGTGCTCATTACATCATGTGCCCTCCTTAATGTCCATCACCCAGTTACCCCATCCCCCTACCCACTTCCCCTCCAACAAGCCTCAGTTTGTTTTCTATGATTAAGAGTCACTTATGGTTTGTCATCTTCTCTGATTTTGTTTTATTTTTTCCTCTTTCCCTATGATCTTCTTCTTTTATTTCTTTTATCAGTGAGATATGATAATTGTTGTAGGGTAGCTCAATTTTCAACTTTTTGAGGAACCTCCATGCTGTTTTCCAGAGTGGCTGCACCAGCTTGCATTTCTGCCAATGGCATAGGAAGTTTCCCCTTTCTCCTCATCCTCACCAACATCTGTCATTTCCTGGCTTGTTAATTTTAGTGATTCTGACTGGTGTGAGGTAGTATATTGCATTGTGGTTTTGATTTGTATTTCCCTGAGGCCGAGTGATGTTGAATACTTTTTAATGTAACTGTTGGCCATTTGGATGTCTTTGCAGAAATGTCTGTTCATGCCTTCTGCCCATTTCTTGATTAGACTGTTTGTTCTTTGGGTGGAGAGTTTGATAAGTTCTTTATAGATACTGAATACCACCCTTTATCTGATATGTCATTTGCAAATACCTTTTCCCATTCTTTTGGTTGTCTTTTGGTTTTGTCGACTGTTTCTTTGCTGTGCAAAATATTTTTTATCTTGATGAAGTCCCAAAATTTCATTTTTGCCTTTGTCTCTCTTGCCTTTGGAGACATGTCTAGCAAGAAGTTGCTGTGGCTGAGGTCAGAGAGGTTGGTTCCTGTTTTCTCCTCAAGGATTTTGGTGGATTCCTGCCTCACATTTACGTACTAATCTGTTTTTGTATATGGTATAAGGAAATGGTGGTTTCATTCTTCTTCTTCTTCTTTTTTTTTTTTTTAAGAAACTTTCTTTCTTTTTTTTTTTTTTTAAAGATTTTATTTATTTATTTGACAGACACAAGTAGGCAGAGAGGCAGGCAGAGAGAGAGGAGGAAGCAGGCTCCCTGCTGAGCAGAGAGCCCGATGCGGGGCTCGATCCCAGGACCCTGGGATCATGACCTGAGCCGAAGGCAGAGTCTTTAACCACTGAGCCACCCAGGCGCCCCCAGTTTCATTCTTCTGATGTGGCTGTCCAATTTTCCCAAAGCCATTAGTTGAACTGACTTTTTTCTGTTGGATAATTCTTTTTTTTTTAAATTTTCTTTTTAAAAATTAACATATAATGTATTATTTGCTTCAGAGGTACAGTTCTGTGAATCATCAGTCTTAACACAATTCACAGCACTCACCATAGCACATACCTTCCCCAATGTCCATAACCCAGCTACCCTATCCCTTCCCCCACCCCCCCCCAACAACCCTCAGTTTGTTTCCTGAGATTAAGAGTCTCTTATGGTTTGTCTCCCTCCTGATCCCATCTTGTTTCATTTTTTCTCTCCCTACCCACCATGATCCCCCACCCTGCCTTTCAAATTCCTCATATCAGAGCGATTGTATGATAATTGTCTTCCTCTGATTGACTTATTTCATTTAGCATAATGTCCTCTAGTTCCATCCACATTGTTGCAAAGGGCAAGATTTCAGTTTTTTTATGGCTGCATAGTATATCCATTCATCTGTTGATGGACATCTCGGTTCTTTCCATAGTTTGGCTATTATGGACATTGCTGCTATAAACATTCAGATGCACGTGCCCCTTTGGATCCCTATGTTTTTATCTTTAGGATAAATACCCAGTAGTGTGATTGCTGGGTCATAGGGTAGCTCTATTTTCAACTTTTTGAGGAACTTCCATGCTGTTTTCCAGAGTGGCTGCACCAGCTTGCATTCCCACCAACAGTGTAGGAGGGTTCACCTTTTTCCACATCCTCTCCAACATCTGTCATTTCCTGACTTGTTACTTTTAGCCATTCTGACTGGTGTGAGGTGGTATCTCACTATGGTTTTGATTTATATTTCCCTGATGCCCAGTGGTGTTGAGCACTTTTTCATCTGGATATCTTTGCAGAAATGTCTGTTCATGTCGTCTGCCCATTTCTTCATTGGATTATTTGTTCTTTGGATGATCAGTTTCATAAGTTCTTTATAGATTTTGGATACTAGCCCTTTATCTGATATGTCATTTGCAAAAAATCTTTTCCCACTCTTTTTGTTGTCTTTTGGTCTTGTTGACTATTTCCTTTGCTGTGCAAAACTTTTGATCTTGATGAAGTCCCGATAGTTCATTTTTGCCCTTGCTTCCCTTGCTGTTGGCAGTGTTTCTAGGAAGAAGTTGCTGTGGCTGAGGTCGAAGAGGTTGCTGCCTGTGTTCTCCACAAGGATTTTGATGGATCCCTGTCTCACATTGAGGTCTTTCATCCATTTTGAGTCGATTTTTGTGTGTGGTATAAGGAAATGGTCCAGTTTCGTTTTTCTGGTTAGATTTAGTTCTAGGTATCTTACGGTTTTGGGTGTAGTTTTAAATGGGATTGACTCCATTAATTTCTCTTTCTTCTCTCTTGCTGTTGATGTATAGAAATACAACTGATTTCTGTGCATTGATTTTATATCCTGGCATTTCACTGAATTTGTGTACAAGTTCTAGCATTTTTGAGTGGAGTTTTTTGGATTTTCCACGTAAAGTATCATATCACCTGCAAAGAGTGAGAGTTTGACTTCTTCTTTAATGATTTGGATGCCTTTTCTTTCTCTTTCTTTCTTTCTTTTTTTTAAAAAATTTATTTATTTATTTTTCAGAGAGAGAGAGAGGCAGAGTCAGAGAGAGAAGCAGGCTCCCTGCTGAGAAAGGAGCCTGATGCGGGACTCAATCCCAGACCCTGGGATCATGATCTGAGCCGAAGGCAGCCGCTGAGCCACCTAGGCTCATTTCTTTTTGAGGCATTTCATTTCTTTTTGATGTCTCATTGCTGAGGCTAGGACTTCTAGAACTATGTTGAATAGCAGTGGTGATGGTGGATAGCCCTGCCGTGTTCTTGAGCTTAGGGGAAAGCTCTCAGTTTTTCCCCATTGAGAATGATATTCACTGTGGGTTTTTCATAGATGGCTTTGATGATATTGAGGAACATACCCTCCCTACCCTTTGAAGAGTTTTGATCAAGAAAGGATGCTGTACTTTGTCAAATGCTTTTTCAGCATCTATTGAGAGTATCATAGGGTTCTTGTTCTTTCTTTTATTAATATATTGTATCTCATTGATTGATTTGCGGGTGTTGAACCAACCTTGCAGCCCAGGAATAAATGCCACTTGGTCGTGGTGAATAATCCTTTTAATGTACTGTTGGATCTTATTGGCTAGTATTTTGGTAAGAATTTTTGCATCTGTGTTCATCAAGGCTATTGGTGTGTAATTCTCTTTTTTGATGGGGTATTTGTCTGGTTTTGGGATCAAGGTAATGCTGGCCTCAAAGAATGAGTTTGAAAGTTTTCTTTCTATTTCTATTTTTTGAAACAGTTTCAGAATAAGTATTAATTCTTCTTTAAATGTTTGGTAGAATTCCCCTGGGAAGCCGTCTGGCCCTGGGCCCTTGTTTTTTCAGAGATTTTTGATTAGTGTTTCAATTTCCTTACTGGTTATGGGTCTGTTCAGGTGTTCTATTTCTTTCTCATTCAGTTTTGGTAGTTTATACATCTCTAAGAATGCATCCATTTCTTCCAGATTGCCTAACTTGCTGGTGTATCATTGCTTATAATATGTTCTTATAACTGTATTTCTCTGGTGTTGGTTGTGATCTCTCCTCTATCACTCATGATTTTATTTATTTGGGTCCTTTCTCTTTGATAATCCTGGCCAGGGGTTTATCAATCTTATTAATTATTTCAGAGAACGAGCTCCTAGTTCCGTTGATTTGTTCTGCTGTTCTTTTGGTTTCTATTTCATTGATTTCTGCTCTGATCTTTATGATTTCTCTTCTCCTGCTGGGTTTAGGCTTTCTTTGTTGTTCTTTCTCCAGCTCCTTTAGGTGTAGAGTTAGGTTTTGTGCCCGAGATGTTTTTTGTTTCTTGAGAATGGCTTATATGGCTATATACTTTCCTCTCAGGACTGCCTTTGCTGTCACACTGCAAAAACTGCCCAGTTTTTGAACAGTTATGTTTTCATTTTCATTTGTTTCCATGAATTTTTAAAAATTCTTCTTTAATTTCCTGGTTGACCCATTCATTCTTTTTTTTTTTTTTAAAGATTTTATTTACTTATTTGACAGAAATCACAAGTAGGCAGAGAAGCATGCAGAGAGAGAAAGGAGGAAGCAGGCTCCCTGCCAAGCAGAGAGCCCAATGCGGGACTCAATCCCAGGACCCTGAGATCATGACATGAGCCGAAGGCAGAGACTTACTTAACCCACTGAGCCACCCAGGTGCCCTGACCCATTCATTTTTTAGTAGGATGCTCTTTAGCCTCCATGTATTTGATTTCTTTCCAACTTTCCTTTTGTGTTTGAGTTCTTGTTTCAGTGCATTGTGGTCTGAAAATATGCAGGGAGAGATCCCATTCTTTTGGTACCAGTTGAGACCTGATTTGTGACCCAGGATGTGATCTATACTGGAGAATGTTCCATGTGCAGTAGAGAAGAATGTGTATTCTTTTGTTTTGGGATGGAGTGTTCTGAATATATCTGTGATGTCCATCTGGTCCAGGGTATCATTTAAAGCTTTTATTTCCTTGTTGATCCTTTGCTTAAATGATCTGTCCATTGCCATGAGTGGGGTCTTAAAATCCCTACTATTTTATTGTTATTGATGTGTTTATTTAATTTTGTTATTAATTGGTTTATATAATTGGCTGCACCCATGTTAGGGGCATAGATATTTACAATTGTTAGATCTTCTTGTTGGATAGACCTCTTTATTATGATATAGTGTCCTTATAGTCGTAGATTTAAAATTTAATTTGCCTGATATAAGGATTGTCACCCCAGCTTTCTTTTGATTTCCATTAGCATGATAAATGGTTCTCCACCCTGTCACTTTCAATCTGGAGGTGTCTTTGGGTCTACAGTGAGTCTCTTCCAGAGAACATATCAATGGGTCTTATTTTTTCATACAGTCTGGTACCATGTGTCTTTTGATTGGGACATTATCCCATTAACATTCAGAGTAATTATTGAAAGATATGAATTTTGTGCTTTTATATTACCTGTCAGGCTGTTTCTGTATGTTTTCTCTATTCCTTTCTGGTCTATATTACTTTTGGGCTGTCCCTTCCCTTAGAGGATCACCTTTCATCTTTCTTGCAGGGCTGGTTTGGTGATTACAAATTCTTTTAGTTTCTGTTTTTCTTAGAAGCTTTTTATTTCTCCTTCCATTTTGAATGACAATGTAGCTGGATAAAGTATTCTTAGCTGCATATTTTTCTCATTTAGAACCTTGATTATGCCAGTCTTTTCTGGCCTGCAGTCTGTAGGTAAGTCTACTGCCAGTCTAATGATTCTAGTCTTGTAGGTTACAAACCTCTTGTCCCAAGCTGCTTTCAGGATTTTCTCTTTGTCTCTGAGATTTGCAGGTTTCACTATTATATGTCAGATTGTTGACCTATTTTTATTGATGTTGGGGGGGAGTTCTCTGTGCCTCCTGGACTTGAATGCCTGTTTCCTTCTCCAGATTAGGGATGTTCTCTGTTATAATCTGCTCCAATATACATTCTGCCCCCTTCCTCTTTCCTCTTCTTTTGGGATCCCAATTATTGTAAATATGTTTTGCTCTATGGTATCAGTTATCTCTTGAATTCTCCCCTCGTGATCCAAGAGTTGTTTATCTTTCTTTTTCTCAGCTTCTTTGTTTTCCATCATTTTGTCTTCTATACCACTAATTCTCTCTTCTGCCCCATTTATCCAAGCAGTTGGAGCCTCCATTTTTTATTGCATCTCATTAATAGCCTTTTTGACTTGATTAGATTTTAGTTCTTTTATTTCTCCAGAAAGGGATTTTGTAGTATCTTCTATGCTTTTTTTTTTTTTGAAACCACCTAGTATCTTTATAATTGTTATTCTGAATTCTAATTCTGACATCTTACTTATGTCCATACTGATTATGTCCCTGGCAGTCAGTACTGCCTCTTGCTCTGTTTTTTGAGGTGAGTTTTTTCCATCTTGCCATTCTTTCAGAAAGTGGTTGCTTTTCTATTTGTAGAGTTGCAGGCATTCTTTTCTTCAACCTCCAGTTGAGTTCGCAGGTGTTCAGAATGGTTTGAGAGCCATCTAGCTGAATTCCCGAGACCAGATGAAATTAAGGTTTCCTACTCCTCTGCCATCTTGGACTCCTCCTTGAACTGTGAACTTTTAAAAATGAATGAGTTCACATTGCTTTTATCATACGATGTATTTTCAATGAAAAAAATCTTAAAAATTTTAGGTATATTTTTCTAACAGTTACGTACTGTGATATATAATTTCTGTGACTAAGTTTAGGATGCAGGTTATTATATTGACAGTTTAGGAAAATCTGCCTATGTTAAACTTTTATCAGAGAGTTCCTGTTTTGAAGGCTAGCTCTTTTCTTTTTCTTTTTCTTTTTTTAAATATTTTATTTATTTGAGAGAAAGAGAGAGAGCGTGAGCATGAGTGGGGTGAATGACAGAGGGAGAAGCAGACTCTCTGCTGAGCAGGGAGCCCAATGCAGGACTCAGTTCCAGGTCCCCAGGATCATGACCTGAGGTGAAGGCAGACTCTTAACTGACTGAGCCACCTAGGTGCCCAGGCTAGCTCTTTTCTAACACTGACTTGGAAAGTAACTCAATGAAGATTTACCGTATTTTTATAAACAAGATTGTTTCCAATTGAAGTCTTAGTAATGAAACCTTTTACAGCAAATGAGATTCAGCAAAGACAGAAGTTGACAGCAATTCTAGTAGATGTTGCTAGTCAGTTGAACATAGTTCTCTTGCAGAAAGATGGTATCATGCTTCTTAAACTCCAGAGCATTTATTAAAAACAAATGCCAATTTTAAACTCCATTGTTTTTTAACAGTGTCCTAGTGTCAACTGACACTATTTTAATATTATGCTTAGTCATAAAATGTAGTTGGAATTAAGATGATAAATGCTTAAACAGGTATAGGTGAAACTTAAAGTATATTATTTTTGTTATGTTTTTCAGGTGAAGCTCTGAAAGTATCAGCTGAGAGATTTGCAGATGACCCATGTTATCTCCCCAAAAGGGAGGCTGTGGTTCAAGCTGCTCGTACCTTGTTGGCTGCAGTTACCAGACTCCTTATCCTCGCAGACATGATAGATGTCATGAGTCTCTTGCAGCACGTGTCAGCTGTAAGTAAAAGATGGCTAGTTTACCTTGGCATTGTTCTCACTTCTAATTCCATTTTCTGAAACTGGTATTAATCCTAGTGCATCCCAACCTCACCTTCATTTCTTAATGTCACCCAGCAGAAGATGATTCAATTAGATTATGCAACTCTTGTATATCTCAAAAGAACAAAGCCAGAAGTTATTTTGTTTATTGAAATTTTTAAATTTTTTATTTAAATTCTAGTTAACATATAGTGTTATGTTATGTAACTAAATGTTAACATATACTTTCAGGCATACAATTTAGTGATTCAGCACTTGGGGCTCATCACAAGTGAACTCCTTTTTTTTTGTTTTTTAAGGAAGTGCACTCCTTAATCCCTGTTACCTATTTCACCCATCCCCCCACTACCAACCATCTGTTCTCTTCAGTTTTTGACCTCTTCAGTTAAGACTCTGTTTCTTGTAGTACATATTCTCTCATGGTTCATTTCCCCCACTGGTTTCCCCCTACTTCATTTTTCCTTTCCTTCTCCTAATGTCCTTCATTCATATTCATTCACTTCATTTTTCCTTTCCTTCTCCTAATGTCCTTCATTCATATTCATTCACTTCATTTTTCCTTTCCTTTTCCTAATGTCCTTCATTCATATTCATTCATATTCCTTATGTTCCACATATAAGGGAAACCATATAATGATTGTCTTTCTCTGCTTGACTTATCTCACTTAGCATAATCCCCTCCAGTTCCATCCATGTCAATGCAAATGGTAGGTAGTCATCCTTT
Organism: Martes martes; assembly: GCF_963455335.1. Classification (NCBI taxonomy): domain Eukaryota; kingdom Metazoa; phylum Chordata; class Mammalia; order Carnivora; family Mustelidae; genus Martes; species Martes martes. Next base: position 57,950,419 of record NC_137902.1, read on the forward strand.
CTGATGGCTGAGTAATATTCTATTGTATATATGGACCACACCTTCTTTATTCATTGATCTGTTGAAAGGCATCTCTGTTTCTTCCACACTTTGGCTATTGTGGACATTGCTGCTATGAACAGTGGAGTGCATGTGGCCCTGTCAGAGGAGAAGGGGGTAGGGGGATGGGTTATCCTGGTGATTAAGGAGAGCATTATTACATGGAGCACTGGGTGTTATACACAAACAATGAATCATGGAACACTATATCAAAAACTAATGATGTACTGTATAATGACTAACATAACATAATAAAGAAAAAAAAGATAGTTTCTTGGTTTGCCTCTCTCTTTTTCCCCATTTGCTCATTTGTGTTGTTTCTTAAATTCTACAATTGAGTGAAATCATATGGTTTGTCTTTCTCTGACTGACTTATTTCATTTAGCACAATACTCTCTAGTTTCACCCATGTTGTTGCAAATGCCGAATTCATTCTTTTCGTGGCATATATATGTGTGTATATATATATGTATATTTAATTCATGTATATATATATTCATATATATGTGTGTGTGTGTGTGTGTGTGTGTGTGTGTGTATGAATATTACTCAGCCAAGGCCTGCTGACATGCAGAGACAGTGAGGCGGAGGCAAGGTAGACCACAAGAGGGGATGGAAGAGGCATTCAGAGCCACATCAGGCTGAGCTTTGAAGGCCGCGGTAAAGGGCTTCAGATGCAGGCACTGCTGGTTCCATTCAATTTTTGTCTGTCTCTCTTTTTTATAAAGATATTTTATTTTTAACCAATCTCTACACCCAACATGGGGCTCCAGCTCACAACGTCAAGATCAGGAGTTGCCTCTTCTTCCGTTGAGACAGCCAGGTGCTCTTCCTCTCTTCCCCACGGTCTCCCTGCTTCCCTTTCCGTCAAGGTCTCTGTCCCCACTTCTGAATTTCTGTCCTCCTCTGTACTTCTGGATACAGCACTCGGGCAGGCAGATTGGGCGAGAGGCTCCCAGCAGTGTGTCACCCTCTGACTCCAGCCGCTACACCACACAGCTGTGCCTGCAGGAGCGGTGTTGCTGTCTGCCTGGCAACCCGTGCCATTACACAGAGGCTGGCGCTGGGTTGGCTTGGCGCCCGCTGGAGGCAGGGCAGTTTCCAGCTCACAGAGGGTTTTGGAAGAGCCCTGATGGGGAAGACAGAGAGGAATAAAATCGGGAGGGACTTGTTTATAAAAAATTATATATATACACACACACACATATATATGTGTATATATAAATATATAGATATTATATATAAAATTATATATTATATATTTATGTAAATTAATATATAAAATGTCTATATATTTATATAAAATTTATATATATTTATATATGTAAAAAGATATATATATAAAGAAGTGAGATTATATACATATAATCATATACATATATACATATAATCATATATAATCACATATAATCATATACATATATACATATAATCTCACAACTTCTTTCCACTGTGTATTTTTCCTGCTTTGTTGAAGATTACTTGACCACAGAGTTGAGGGTCCATATCTGGGCTCTCTACTCTGTTCCACTGGTCTGTGTGTCTGTTTTTATGCCAGCACCATGCTGTCTTGGTGATCATAGCTTTGTAGTAAAGCTTGAAATCAGGTAACGTGATGCCCCCAGTTTCGTTTTTCTTTTTCAACATTTCCTTAGCAATTCAGGGTCAATGGGCTTTTTCCATAATTTGGCTATTGTTGGTAATGCTGCTATAAACACTGGGGTGCATGTATCCCTTTGAATTAGTATTTTTGTATTCTTTGGGTAAATGCCTAATAGTGCAATTGCTGGGTCATAGGGTGGTTCTATTTTTAACTTTTTGAGGAATCTCCATATGATTTTCCACAGTGGCTCAGTGGCTGCACCAGTTTGCATTACCACCAACAATGCACCAGTGTTCCCCTTTCTCTTCATCCTTGCCAAACCTGTTGTTTCTCGAGTTGTTGATTTTAGTTATTCCAATAGGTGTGAAGGGATAGCTCATTGTAGTTTTGATTTGTATTTCCCCGAGGATGAGTGATCTTGAGCATCTTCTCATGTGTCTGTTGGCCATGTGGTTATCTTCTTTGGAAAAATGCTTATTTGTGTCTTTTGCCCATTTTTTAGTTGGATTGTTTGTTTTTTGGGCATTCAGTTTGATTAGTTCTTTGTAGATTTTGGATATTAACTCTTTATCCGATATGTGATTTGCAAATATCTTCTTTCATTCTGTAGGTTGCCTTTTAGTTTTGTTGATTGTTTCCTTCATTGTGCAGAAAATTTATCCTGATGAAGTCCTAATAGTTCATTTTTGATTTTGTACCCTTGCTCTGGAGACATGTCTCGTAAGAATTTGCTATGGCCAAGGCCAAAGAACACTGGCTGTGGCTGAGGTCAAAGAACACTGCCTGTGTTCTCCTCTAGGATTTTGTTTGTTTCCTGTCTCACATTTAGGTCTTTCATCCATTTTGCGTTTTTATTTTTGTATATTGGATAAGAAAGTGGTCCAGTTTCATTTTTTGCATTTTGCTGTCAATTTTTCCCAACACCATTTGTTGAAGAGAGTGTCTTTTTTCCATTGGATAGTCTTTCCTGCTTTCTTGAAGATTAGTTGACCGTATAGTTTTGGTTTGTTTCTGTTTTTTATTTTTTTTAAATCCTGGTCCATTGATCTGTATCTCTACTTTTGTGCCAGTACCATACTGTCTTGATCATTACAGTTTTACAATATAGTTTGAAGGTGGAATTGTGATGCCTCCTGCTTTGCTGTTCTTTTTTGAGATTGCTTTGACTATTTGGGGTCTTTTGTGGTTCTATACAAATTTTAGTATTATTTGTCTTTTTTTTTTATTTTAATAAACATATAATGTATTTTTATCCCCAGGGGTACAGGTCTGTGAATCGTCAGGTTTACACATTTCACAGCACTCATCATAGCCCATACCCTCCCCAATGTCCATTTCCCCACCACCCTCCCCCGTCCCCCCTCCCCCCCGCAACCCTCAGTCTGTTTCTTGAGATTGAGTCTTTTATGGTTTGTCTCCCTCCCAATCCCATCTTTTCATTTTTTCTTTTCCTACCTCCCCCCAACCCCCCCTGCCTTGCATCTCCACTTCCTCATATCAAAGAGATCATATGGTAGTTGTCTTTCTCCGATTGACTTATTTCGCTAAGCATGATACCCTCTAGTTCCATCCACATCGTCGCAAATGGCAAGATTTCATTTCTTTTGATGGCTGCATAGTATTCCATTGTGTATATATACCACCTCTTCTTTATCCATTCATCTGTTGATGGACATCTAGGCTCTTTCCACAGTTTGGCTATTGTGGACATTGCTGCTATAAACATTCGGGTGCACGTGCCCCTTCGGAGCAACACGTTTGTATCTTTAGGATATATACCCAGTAGTGCAATTGCTGGGTCATAGGGTAGCTCTATTTTCAGTTTTTTGAGGAACCTCCATGCTGTTTTCCAGAGAGGTTGCACCAGCTTGCATTCCCACCAGCAGTGTAGGAGGGTTCCCCTCTCTCCGCATCCTCGCCAGCATCTGTCATTTCTTGACTTGTTAATTTTAGCCATTCTGACTGGTGTGAGGTGGTATCTCATTGTGGTTTTGATTTGTATTTCCCTGATGCCGGGTGATGTGGAGCATTTTTTCATGTGTCTGTTGGCCATCTGGATGTCTTCTTTGCAGAAATGTGTGTTCATATCCTCTGCCCATTTCTTGACTGGATTATTTGTTCTTTGGGTATTGAGTTTGATAAGTTCTTTATAGATTTTGGATACTAGCCCTTTATCTGATATGTCGTTTGCAAATATCTTCTCCCATTCTGTCAGTTGTCTTTTGGTTTTGTTCACTGTTTCCTTTGCTGTGCAAAAGCTTTTGATCTTGATGAAATCCCAATAGTTCATGTTTGCCCTTGCTTCTGTTGCCTTTGGCGATGTTCCTAGGAAGAAGTTGCTGCGGTTGAGGTCAAAGAGGTTGCTGCCTGCATTGTCCTCAAGGATTTTGATAGATTCCTTTCTCACATTGAGGTCCTTCATCCATTTTGAGTCTATTTTCCTGTGTGGTGTAAGGAAATAGTCCAATTTCATTTTTCTGCATGTGGCTGTCCAATTTTCCCAGCACCATTTGTTGAAGAGGCTGTCTTTTTTCCATTGGATATTCTTTCCTGCTTTGTCGAAGATTAGTTGACCATAGAGTTGAGGGTCTATTTCTGGGCTCTCTATTCTGTTCCATTGGTCTATATGTCTGTTTTTGTGCCAGTACCATACTGTCTTGATGATGACAGCTTTGTAATAGAGCTTGAAGTCTGGAATTGTGATGCCACTGACTTTGGCTTTCTTTTTCAATATTCCTTTGGCTATTCGAGGTCTTTTCTGGTTCCATATAAATTTTAGGATTATTTGTTCTATTTCTTTAAAAAAATGGATGGGATTTTGATAGGGATTGCATTAAATGCATAGATTGCTTTAGGTAGAATAGACATTTTCACAATATTTGTTCTTCCAATCCATGAGCATGGAATATTTTTCCATTTCTTTGTGTCTTCCTCAATTTCTTTCATGAGTACTTTATAGTTTTCTGAGTATAGATTCTTTGCCTCTTTGGTTAGATTTATTCCTAGGTATCTTATGGTTTTGGGTACGATTGTAAATGGGACTGACTCCTCAATTTCTCTTTCTTCTGTCTTGTTGTTAGTGTAAAGAAATGCAACTGATTTCTGTGCATTGACTTTATATCCTGAAACTTTACTGAATTCCTGTATAAGTTCTAGCAGTTTTGGAGTGGAGTCTTTTGGGTTTTCCACATATAGTATCATATCATCTGCAAAGAGTGATAGTTTGACTTCTTCTTTGCCGATTTGGATGCCTTTAATTTCTTTTTGTTGTCTGATTGCTGAAGCTAGGACTTCTAGTACTATGTTGAACAGCAGTGGTGATAACGGACATCCCTGCCGTGTTCCTGACCTTAGCGGAAAAGCTTTCAGTTTTTCTCCATTGAGAATGATATTTGCGGTGGGTTTTTCATAGATGGCTTTGATAATATTGAGGTATGTGCCTTCTATCCCTACACTTTGAAGAGTTTTAATCAGGAAGGGATGCTGCACTTTGTCAAATGCTTTTTCAGCATCTATTGAGAGTATCATATGGTTCTTACTCTTTCTTTTATTAATGTATTGTATCACATTGATGGATTTGCGGATGTTGAACCAACCTTGCAGCCCAGGAATAAATCCCACTTGGTCGTGGTGAATAATCCTTTTAATGTACTGTTGGATCCTATTGGCCAGTATTTTGGTGAGAATTTTTGCATCTGTGTTCATCAAGGATATTGGTCTGTAATTCTCTTTTTTGGTGGGATCCTTGTCTGGTTTTGGGATCAAGGTGATGCTGGCCTCATAGAATGAGTTTGGAAGTTTTTCTTCCATTTCTATTTTTTGGAACAGTTTCAGGAGAATAGGAATTAATTCTTCTTTAAATGTTTGGTAGAATTCCCCTGGGAAGCCGTCTGGTCCTGGACTTTTGTTTGTTGGGAGATTTTTGATGACTGTTTCAATCTCCTTACTGGTTATGGGTCTGTTCAGGTTATCTATTTCTTCCTGGTTCAGTTGTGGTAGTTTATACATCTCTAGAAATGTATCCATTTCTTCCATATTGTCAAATTTGTTGCCATAGAGTTGCTCGTAGTATGTTCTTATAATTGTTTGTATTTCTTTGGTGTTGGTTGTGATCTCTCCTCTTTCATTCATGATTTTTTTATTTGCATCCTTTCTCTTTTCTTTTTGATAAGTCTGGCCAGGGGCTTATTAATCTTATTAATTCTTTCAAAGAACCAGCTCCTAGTTTTGTTGATTTGTTCTATTGTTTTTTTAGTTTCTATTTCATTGATTTCTGCTCTGATCTTTATGATTTCTCTTCTCCTGCTGGGTTTAGGCTTTCTTTGTTGTTCTTTCTCCAACTCCTTTAGGTGTAGGGTTAGGTTGTGTATTTGAGACCTTTCTTGTTTCTTGAGAAAGGCTTGCACTGCTATATATTTTCCTCTCAGGACTGCCTTTGTTGTGTCCCACAGATTTTGAACCGTTGTGTTTTCATTATCATTTGTTTCCATGAATTTTTTCAATTCTTCTTTAATTTCCTGGTTGACCTATTCATTTTTTAGAAGGATGCTGTTTAGTCTCCATGTATTTGTGTTCTTTCCAAATTTCCTCTTGTTATTGAGTTCTAGCTTCAGAGCATTGTGGTCTGTAAGTATGCAGGGAATGATCTTGATCTTTTGGTACCGGTTGAGACCTGATTTATGACCCAGGATGTGGTCTATTCTGGAGAATGTTCCATGTGCACTAGAGAAGAATGTATATTCTGTTGCTTTGGGATGGAATGTTCTGAATATATCTGTGATGTCCATCTGGTCCAGTGTGTCATTTAAGGCCTTTATTTCCTTGTTGATCTTTTGCTTAGATGATCTGTCCATTTCAGTGAGGGGAGTGTTAAAGTCCCCTGCTATTATTGTATTACTGTCGATGTATTTCTTTGATTTTGTTATTAATTGGTTTATATAGTTGGCTGCTCCCATGTTAGGGGCATAGATATTTAAGATTGTAAGATCTTCTTCTTGGACAGACCCTTTGAGTATGATATAGTGTCCTTCCTCATCTCTTATTATAGTCTTTGGCTTAAAATCTAATTGATCTGATATAAGGATTGCCACCCCAGCTTTCTTCTGATGTCCATTAGCATGGTACATTGTTTTCCACCCCCTCACTTTAAATCTGGAGGTGTCTTTGGGTCTAAAATGAGTTTCTTGTAGGCAGCATATTGCTGGGTTTTGTTTTTTTATCCATTCTGATACCCTGTGTCTTTTGATTGGGGCATTGAGCCCATTAACATTCAGGGTAACTATTGAGAGATATGAATTTAGTGCCATTGCATTGCCTGTAAGGTGACTGTTACTGTATATTGTCTCTGTTTCTTTCTGATCTACTACTTTTAGGGTCTGTCTTTGCGTTGGGGACCCCTTTCAATATTTCCTGTAGAGCTGGTTTGGTGTTTGCAAATTCTTTCAGCTTTTGTTTGTCCTGGAAGCTCTTTATCTCTCCTTCTATTTTCAATGATAGCCTAGCCGGATATAGTATTCTTGGCTGCATGTTTTTCTCGTTTAGTGCTCTGAATATATCATGCCAGTTCTTTCTGGCCTGCCAGGTCTCTGTGGATAGGTCCGCTGCCAATCTAATGTTTTTACCCTTGTATGTTACAGACTTCTTTTCCCGGGCTGCTTTCAGGATTTTCTCTTTGTCGCTCAAACTTGTAAATTTTACTATCAGGTGACGAGGTGTGGACCTATATTTATTGATTTTGAGGGGCGTTCTTAGCATTTCCTGGATTTTGATGTTTGTTCCCTTTGCCATATTAGGAAAATTCTCTCCAATAATTGTCTCCAGTATACCTTCTGCTCCCCTCTCTCTTTCTTCTTCTTCTGGAATCCCAATTATTCTAATGTTGTGTCGTCTTATGGTGTCACTTATCTCTTGAATTCTCTCCTCGTGGTCCAGTATTTGTTTGTCTCTCTTTTGCTCAGCTTCTTTATTCTCTATCATTTGGTCTTCTATGTCACTAATTCTTTCTTCTGCCTCATTTATCCTGGCAGTGAGAGCTTCCATTTTTGATTGCACCTCATGAATAGCTTTTTTGATTTCAACTTGGTTAGATTTTAGTTCTTTTATTTCTCCAGAAAGGGCTTTTATCTCTCCAGAGAGGGTTTCTGTAATATCTTCTATGCCTTTTTCGAGCCCGGCTAGCACCTTGAGAATTGTCATTCTGAACTCTAGATATGTCATGTTACCTATGTCCGTATTGATTAGGTCTCCAGCCTTCGGTACGGCCTCTTCTTTTTTTTGAGGTGAGTTTTTCCGCCTTGTCATTTTGTCCAGATGAGATTTGCTTTCTCCTGCTGTGGAATTCCGCTGTTCTTGGTGAGCGAAGTTGGTTTTGGCTGGGTTTCTTGTTAATCTTCTGGGGGAGGGGCCTGTTGTAGTGATTCTCAAGTGTCTTTGCCGCAGGCGGAATTGCACCGCCCTTGCCAGGGGCCGGGCTAAGTAATCCGCTCAGGTTTGCTTTCGGGAGCTTTTGTTCCCTGAGCGCTTTCCGTAGAGTTCCGGAGGACGGGAATGAAGATGGCGGCCTCCCAGTCTCCGGCCCGGAGGAGCCGAGAGCTTGGGGTTCCGCTCCTCAGTGCGCTCTCAGAGCAAAGCGCCTACCGCCCCGCCTCCCTGGCCTGCGGTCACGCATTGAGGAAAGCAGTCAATTGCTGGAGCTGGAGAAAAGCGCCGGGTCGCTTTCGTCTCCGTGGCCTCTGGCCGCGCTCCGAGCCCACCCAGCCTGCGACCGGCACAAGGTCACCCTGGGCTTAGAGCTCACTCCTCGGCTTTGTCGCTGTAGCCGGCTTCCCCGCTCTAATACCTGCGAGCTCTGCGGCACTCAGACACCCCCAGTCCTTCTGTGACCGCGCGGGACCTGGGGTTATGCTGACCCCGCCTGGGTTTCCCCCCAGTTTAGCCTCTGGAGCGATGTCTCCCAGTGGAGCCGACTTTTAAAAGTCCCGATTTTGTGTTCCGTCGCTTCGCCACTTGCTGGGTGCCGGCCCCTCCCCCCGGGGTCTATCTTCCCGTCGCTTTGGATTCACTTCTCCGCAGGTCCTACCTTTCAGAAAGTGATCGATTTTCTGTTTCTGGAATTGTTGCTCTTCTTCTCTTCGATTTCCCGTTGGATTTGTAGGTGTTCACAATGGTTAGATAAGCTATCTAGCTGATCTCCTGCTACCCGATGTCGTCTCAGCCTGCTACTTCTCCGCCATCTTGACTCCTCTCCCATATACATGATCCAAAAAAAAAACCCCTTTTTGGAACATAGTACTCCAAGGGTTCGGACAACCTTAACTATAAATTCCTTTCACAAGTGTATAGACAAGTTCATGGGCTTATAATAGATTATTAAAGGAATTCAGGTATGTTAGGAGGAGGGGGAGTTCTTAATTCCAACTACTCTCTCCTACATTTGTTGGTATCAGAGACTGAGCTTAGGCTACATCATTTAAGATACTTATCAGTGTGTTTAGTACAACAATGTTACCTCATCTAAGAAAAAGGGGAGACCTTTTGTGGTGAATTGTGTTAGTGTTTCATTATTTCTTTGTTATGAAAAATTTATATACATATGTATGTATTTATTTTTAAAGATTTTATTTATTTATTGGACAGACAGAGATCACAAGCAGGCAGAGAGGCAGGCATAGAGAGAGAAGGGAAGCAGACTCCCTGCTGAGCAGAGAGCCCGATGTGGGGCTCGATCTCAGCACCCCAGGACCATGATCCGAGCTGAAGGCAGAGGCTTTAACCCACTGAGCCACCCAGGCGCCCCTATTTATTTATTTTTAAGATTTTATTTATTTATTTGTTAGAGAGGGAGCACAAGCAGGGGGGTGGCAGGCAGTGGGAGAGCACACTCCCCACTGAGCAAGGAGACCAATGCAGGACTCAATCCCAGGCCCCTGGGATCGTGACCCGAGCCAAAGGCAGATGTCCAACCTACTGAGCCACTCAGATATCCCACAAAATTTATATTTAAATTGCATCATTAGCTCAATTCTTTTGACAAAAATGGACAAACTGAATTTTTTAAATGTCATCAAGATTAGAATTATTTGGCATAACATTCCCCCTACCCCAAAGTATTCTGCAGATCCTGTCTTATAAATATGCAACATGGAAAAAAGGATTTTTTTTTATGGTCAGTGCTGCATATAGAAATTCTCTTTGAATATTTTTGATGCAATAAGCACATAAAAGTTGGTGAGAAATATTGAAGCAAAGAAATGTATTTAATTTGCATAACTCAGAGTTTCTCCAATTTTTTAACCTTAGGACCCTTATAATATGTTAATCCTGGAGCTTTCTCAGACCATACTTTGGGAAATAGTGGTTTAGAATATTTCTTTTTTCTTTCTTTTTTAAAGTAACTCCATGTTCAGTATGGAGCCCAAAATGGGACTTGAACCCATGACCCTGAGATCAAGACCTGAGTTGAGACCATGAGTTGAATGCTTAGCTGACTAAGCCACTCAGGAGCCCCATAGAATATTTCTATATTTCTAATAATATTTATTAATATATTAAATTTCTGCTTGGATTAAAAAATTTTGGAGGAGCCCTTATAGTCCAGTATCTTATTGATGTAGATTAGACTCTTTTCTACAATACAATGTGCAATACACAACTGTCTAACAGTAATAGCAGTCTCAATTCTGTGAGACAGTGAACCTAACTTTGGACAGTTCTAATTGTTAGAGACATTTTCCTCAAACTGAGCTTAAAGCTGCCTTCCTGCTATTTCCATTCATTGTTCCTAGTTTTGCTTTCTTGAGCAACACAGAACCAAGGTAATAGGAAAAGACATTTTCATTTATTTCTTTTTTTATTAACATATAATGGTATTTGCCTCAGGGGTACCATCTCTTCTTTATTCATTCATCTATTGATGGACATCTAAGCTCTTTCCATAGTTTGGCTATTGTGGACATTGCTGCTATAAACATTCGGGGGCATGTGCCCCTTCGGATCCCATGCTGCCAATCTAATATTTTTACCATTTTATGTTACAGACCTCTTGTCCCAAGCTGCTTTCAGGATTTTCTCTTTGTCAGAGACTTTTAAGTTTTACTATTAGATGACATGGTGTGGACCCGTTTTTCTTGATTTTGAGGGGGGTTCTCTGTGCCTCCTAGATTCTTATGCTTCTTTCCTTTGCCAAATTAGGGAAATTCTCTGCTGTTATTTGCCCCAGTATACCATCTGCCCCCCTCTCTCTTTCTTCTTCTGGGATCCCAATTATTCTAATATTGTTTTGTCTTACGGTATCAGTTATCTTGATTCTCCCCTCATGTTCAAGTAGTTGTTTGCTCTCTTTTGCTCAGCTTCTTTATTCTCCATCATTTGGTCTTCTATATCACTAATTCTCTCTTCTGCCTCATTTATCCTGGCAGTAAGAGCCTCCATTTTTGATTGCACCCTCATTAATAGCTTTTTTGATTTCAACTTGGTTAGATTTTAGTTTTTTTATTTCTCTGGAAAGGGATTTTATTTTTCCCAAAAGGGATTCTCTAATATCTTCCATGCTTTTCTCGAGCCCCGCTAGTACTTTGATAATCGACATTCTGAACTTTACTTCTGACATATTACTAATGTCCATATTGATTAGGTCCCTAGCTGTTGGTACTGCCTCTTATTCTTTTTTTGTGTGTTTTTTCCGCCTTGTCATTTTATCCAGATAAGAATAGGTGATTGAGAGAATGAAATACTAAAAGTGTAGCAATGACCCCAGAAAAATATACACTAACCAAATCAGAAGAGACCTGAAACCAGCAGGAGAAGAAAGGGGGAAAAAAGAAAAGAAAAAAAATGTGTGTGTGTGAGACTGGTGAATAGAATAGAGCCACATACTTGATTTTGGGTGTATTTTGGTCTGATAGAAGAAACTACCTCCCAAAATTTTAAAGAAAGAAAAACTTATGTATATATAACAATAAGGGTGAACACAATGAAGGGATGGAATATGACTGTAAAGATGAAAATTAAAAAAGTTTCTAAAAAAGGAATTGATAAGAAGTAGGTTGAAAAAAATAAAAAAAAAGAGGAACGAATGTGATCAGGCTGGAGACTAGAACAAACCCATGTGCTAGATTTAGGGTATATTTTGATCTGTTAGAAGAAATTGTATCCCAAAATTTTAAAGAAAAAAAAATCTATATGTATACAAAAAATTAGTTTAAAGACAATGAAGGGAGAAAATATGGTTATACAATGAAAATTAAAAAAGGTTTTTAAAAGGGTATTGATAAGATAAAATAGTTAAATACATTAAAATAGGAAAGAGAAAAAAGTAAAAAGAAAGAATAAGAAACAATAAAATTTAAAAAGTTTAACTTTGAAAGATTAAAGGATCATGGGAAAAAGTAATGAATTCTATTTGTTGCTTTCCCCTAGCTCTGGAGTTCCGCAGTTCTTGTTGATTGGTGAACTTGGTCTTGGCCAGATGTTCTTGCTGATCTTCTGGGGGAAGGGGCTGTTGCAGTGATTCTCAAATGTCCTTGCCTGAGGCAGAATTGCACCACCCTTGCCAGGGGCCAGGCTAAGTAATCAGCTTGGGTTTGCTCGCTAGCTTTTATTCCCTGAAGTCTTTCCTTACAGCTTTGGAGGACAGGAATGAAAATGGAGGCCTCCCAATCTCCAGCCTAGAGAAGCAGAGAGCTCAGAGCCCCACTCCTCAGTGCGCCCTCAGAGAAAAGCAGTCAATCACTCTCATGTCCCTGGTCTCTGACCTCATTCTGTGCTCATCTGGCCCGTGATGGAGCATTTCTATCTCTGGTGCATGGCCCCGTTTGGAGTCTCCAAACCCAGCAGATTCCTGCAGGGTGCTCCTGCACCGCTCCTCCTGGAGGAGGGAGGGGTCTCTCTGGATCTGCTACTTGAGTGGTCCCTGCCTGAAGAGTAGTGGCCAGACTGTGCCTCAAATCACTGTTTAAGGTAACCCTGAGCTGAGAGCCCACTCCTTGGCTCTGTGTCTGCAACCGGTTTCCCATTCTGATACCTGGCAGCTGTGCCACTTTCAGACACCCCCGGTCTTCTTGTGACCTCATTGGTCCTGAGACCACAGTGTCCCTGTGAGGACTCCACCTCACCACTTAGCCTCTGAAGTGACGTCCCTCAGTGTAGCAGACTCCTAAAAGTTGTGATTTTGTGCTCCGCTGCTCTCTTACTTGCCAGGAGCCGGTTTTTTTATCTTCCTCTCATTTCGGATTCACTTCTCCACATGTCCTACCTTCTGGAAAGTGGTTGATTTCCTATTCCTAGAATTGCTGCTCTTCTTATCTTCTATCTCCTGTTGAATTTGTAGGTGTCCAGAATGGTTTGATAACTGTCTAGCTGAACTCCTGGGACCTGATGGTATTTCAGTCTCCTACTCCTCCTCTATCATGCTCCTTCCAAACATTAACATTGAGTAGAGTTGTTGAAATGAGCCTCAGACTTGCTTTATTAGGCTACTGTATAAACCATGTTTATTTCATCATTAAGCACTTTCTTAAAGGCTTTGCTGAAATCAAGATGTATTATCTGTGGCATTGTAGATTTACTAGTCTAGTAACCACAACTATAAAGGAAATGAGGTTAGCTTGGCATGACTTACTTTTAATAACCCCATAAGAGTTCCAAGTGGCAATTGCTTGCTTGCTTTCATTCCTTTTCTTTCTTTTTATATTTTTTTTAACCTTCATTTTTAAGTTACTCACAATCCACTTACTTTTGGTTGTAAATCACTTGTCTGCTGGGATCTCCTTGCCCTTAAGATCCAGATATAATTGCTTGAACCCTAATTCTGTGTCCTTTCAACTATAATATTCTCCCCAAGATTTCTCTGGGGTTCATATTCTCAGGATCATCTCTGGTTCCAAGCTTTTGCTTCCACTGAATTGCTTTAGTTTATGACTGGTCTTTCTGTCCCTATTTTATAGGATGGTAATCTATAATTGGAAATTGACCTTCCCCCCTTTTCGATTTTTGATTTTGACAGACACACACACACACACACAGTCCATTACCCCCAGACAAGGCATATTTATGTATATCGCAAACCTTACAGAAATTTGGGGAAGTAGAAGGGAGGGGGTTCTGTACTGTAACACTATATGCTAAGTGGCTCTAATCTGTATATTAGAAATCTTCAGAGTTCTTTAACAAGTTCATCTTACTATTTTTCCACATCCTTTTTCCCTACCTACTCTCCTTGTTCTCCCTCACACCCTTAAATTCCTGTTCACTTGAATGCAATAAATTTCTGTCTGCTGATTTGTGCCCTCATATATCATTTTCTTTCTTTTTAAAAAAAGATTAATTATTAATTTATTAGAGAGAGAAAGCGAGAGAGCTTGAACATAAGTGGGGTGAGAATCAGATTCCCCACTGAGCAGGGAGTCCAATGCAGGGCTTGATTTCAGGACTCCAGGATCATGACCTAAGCTGAAGGTAGACCCTTGGATGGCGGAGCCATCCAGGGACTCCTCTCATATATTACTTTATATCTTAATTACTCCTTAAGGTGTTTTCCTCAGTATAGATAATATTTCCCTAAGAAGAATTCTGTAGTCACCTATGTCTCTTCTCTTTCACATACATATACACATACATATACTACATAATTATTTATTATAGATTTTTTTAGGGGGAGAGCATCAGATTTACAGGTATAGATTTCTTCTTCTGGACACACTCTTCTTTCAAAAGCAATAGGCCTCATTTTTATTTCTTGCCTTTGTTTGGAATAGAACAGAAAAAGGCCTGCCTCTTCTCCTTTCTTCCAATTATATCTTACTATTTCATGCAATCTTCTGCTCATTTTGGGATTCCCCAACACTCCCCAACACAATGCCCTGCTACATTTTAAAATTTATTTTTATTACATAATACCAAGGAATTTCTCTGCTATCACAGTGTCTTCTTTTGTGGCCTTACTCTTTTCTTCCTTACAATAGTTTTTTCCTAAATTACAGTATTTTTCATACCTATTATGGTATATTTCCCTTTAGATGTCAGGTCAATGAGATATTACTCAATTCTTGATTGTCTGTAGCTATACATTTCTTGACTTCTTATACTTTCTTATCTTTATTAAATTATCTTCTTTCCACTGAGACTGCCCCCAGAAATGTCATTACGATCATTATGATCAAGCATTCATGAGGACATAGACTGAGATCACCAACCAGTGCAAACATGGTCCCCTGAGTAAATCTCAATGGAATTCTCTGTGTCAACCAACATAGATTTGATATATAATTAAATACATCAAAGACTCCCGATTTGACAGTTTTAAAGTCATCTAGTTCCTTAAGAAAATACATGTTTTCTTCTCTGTGTAATAGGTCTAAATCAAAGGTAACAGAGGATAGAAAAAAGAATGATGATCTTTCAATATTAAATTAATTATAGAAACTTGGAAAGGCAATTTGGCTTTATTACCACTGTTGCTCATAATTTTCCATAGGAATTTAAAAATTTCTTTTTTGGTACTGGTTACCTTTTTTTGAACTTTACTATTTATATTTCTCAAGATACCACACCTTATTTTACTGACATTTTGACTTTATAAGGGTTAATTTTATTTGAGTTGAAATTGGCTAGGATGTCTCTTACTTTCATTATGGGTCAAGACAATGTAGAGAAAAAAACATTGCTTTTGGCTGAAGAGAGACCTTGCTTGAATCCTGGCTTTGTTGATTAGCCGGGTGAATTTGGGAAAGTTAAAATCTGTGAGCCTTGGTTTCTTCCTCTGAGCTTTAAGGATAATAATACTCCAGGGGCACCTGGGTGGCTCAGTGGGTTAAGCCTCTGCCTTCAGCTCAGGTCATGATCTCGGGGTCCTGGGATCGAGCCCCGCATTGGGCTCTCTGCTTAGCGGGGAGCCTGCTTCCTCCTCTCTCTCTGCCTGCCTCTCTGCCTACTTGTGATCTCTCTCTGTCAAATAAATAAATAAAATCTTAAAAAAAAGGATAATAATACTCTGAATACTTTGAAAGGATCTTGTAAAGATTAAATGATATAATATGTAAATTATATGGTAAGAACTGGTGTTCTCTTTCATTTTCTTTCCTTTTCCTGTCCTACCTTTCACCAGCATGGTACCTTGCTCTTTTGACTCTTGCAGTACAATAGTGCCCTTATTCCTAAAAAATGAAGGGAAATAAATTTGAGTCCTGAATTGACTAAGTTTTCCAAATTTTTCCATTTGTCATACTTGGGTTTTACTTATTTTTTTAATGGAAAGGTGGGTACCTTTGGATTAGGAAGTAGACCAATGTCATTATAAGAAATGGGTCTAGTATTTAATAACTTCTTATGTGAACTACATCTTTAATATTTTCTACATAGATATATAGAGCATTTCTCTAATGAACAAATTATTCTGAACATGAAGAGTATTCATAATGTTGACAGAAAAATCACACATTACCATATTGGTAGCTGAGGTTTTCTGAAGCTACCTTCTATTATTAAAAGGTGGGTATGCCAGCAAAAAGTCTTTCTAAAACTTCTTCTTATTAAAAATATCAACAGTTCATAAGACAGAAATTACTGTATTATTAAGAGTTATTAGAAGCCAAGTATATTCTGTAGAAGATCCTAGGCACAATATATACAGAGATATTAAGGTTTAAAGAAAAACCTGATCATTAGACTGGTATTGAAGATAGAATGGGAGGAAGTAGAAAATGGAGACAAATAAGGTGGATATCATTGGATTTATGCTGAATTTCATAGTGAAAACTTTAAGGACAAAGGAAATTTGAACGATGTAAAGATTTAACTTCAAAAAGAACCAGCATCATTCCAGGTAGCTCCAATTTGATTAGTTAATTAATCCATTGAGCAAATGATTGGTTTTTGTGCCGATCACTACTGTGTGCTAGGGATTCAAATTTGGAAAAATAATACACAGTTCTTTTCTCCTGGAATTTAAGCCATAAATTCATGTAAGTTATATGTTAAAAGTTGGCGTAAGATGTTATGAAAGCATGATGGCTGTTCTTTATTTATTTATTTATTTATTTATTTATTTATTTATTTGACAGACAGAGATCACAAGTAGGCAGAGAGGCAGGCAGAGAGAGAGAGAGAGGAGGAAGCAGGCCCCCCGCCGAGCAGAGAGCCCGACGCGGGGCTCGATCCCAGGACCCTGAGATCATGACCCGAGCCGAAGGCAGAGGCCCCAACCCACTGAGCCACCCAGGTGCCCCGCATGATGGCTGTTCTATCAAGAGAAAGTGTTTTGACTGAGGAATGCATGGTCAAGTTTGGAGAGTTAACTAGACAAAGAAAGTGGTAGATATAAACACAACGAAGGGATGGAGTATGACTAAAGATGAAAATTAAAAAAGGTTTTAAAAAAGGAACTGATAATGGGGCACCTGGGTGGCTCAGTGGGTTAAAGCCTCTGCCTTTGGCTTGGGTCATGATCCTGGGGTTCTTGGATCGAGCCCCACATCGTGCTCTCTGCTCAGCAGGGAGCCTGATTCCTCCTCTCTCTCTCTGCCTGCCTCTGCTTACTTGTGATCTCTGTCTGTCAAATAAATAAATGAAATCTTAAAAAAAAAAAAGGAACTGATAAGAAGGTTGAAAAAAGAAAGAAAAAATTAAAAAAAAAAAAGAATGTGATCAGGCTGGAGAGTAGAACAAAGCCATATGCTAGAGTTAGGGTATATTTTGGTCTGTTAGAAGAAACTGTATCCCAAAATTTTAAAGCAAGAAAAAGTTATGTGTATACAAAAAATAAGGTTAAATACAATGAAGGGATTGTGTAAGACTGATAAATCACATACTTGTGCCCCTGAGACAAATAATACATTATGTGTTAATAAAAAAAAATTTTCTTCAGAAAGTATTGTTCTTAATTTTTGCCACCTGGCTGTATATAAAATGGTATCTCATTCTGGTCTCGATCTCCTGATTATTAATAAAGTTAAACATTTTTCATTAAAAAAAAAAAGAAAGTGGTGGAGGAAGAAAGCATTTTAGCTGCAGGAACAGTACATGCTTAAAGACCTGTAACTCTTCTTAGGCCTGAGATGAAGAATCACTGTTGTATACATTAAACGGATGTAATATTGTGTGCCACCTATACTCAGAGCAAGAGAGGGAGGGAGATGAAAAGACAAGCCACAGACTGGGAGACTATATAGGCAAACCACTTATATAATGAATGGCCTATACCCAGAACTTACTAAGAATTTTCAAAACTCAATAAAAAACAAAATGTTTAAAAATGAATAAGATTTGGAGATTGAGAGGTAGGTATAGACCTACTTGTGGAAGGCCTGTGTGCTAACTTAAAAAGTTAAACTATAGTCTGAAAGCTAAGGGGGAGCCATTAAAGAATATTAATAATAAATATGATATAAACAGATTTGCATGTTGGGACCAGTACACTGGCAGCAGTGAACAAAGCAGCCAGAGTGGAGGCAGAGGGGCTAGTTATTAGGCTGACACTGACATCTGGTTGTGAAATGGTGGGGTGGGATAGAGAATGAATGAGAGAGATGAAGGAAGAAGGAAGAAAAGTCTGCAGTTTGAAAAGTGATTAGAATCTGTTCAAATGGAAAGGAAAGCATCAAGTGGTCTTTCAGGAATCTGGTTGGGCACTCAGGATGTTGGTTTTCAGTTTTATATAGAGGAGAAGCAGTTGATGGGTTTCAGACATATTGGACTTGAGGCACATATAAGATAACAGATACTAAAAGATAGGTTTAGAGCTCATGAGAGCAAGTAAGACAAAAAATAGATTTGGAAAGCCTCAAGAAGTAAGTGTTAGGATTTAATTTGCATTTCCCTAATGATTAGTGATATTAGGCATCCATCCCTTCCTGTGTCTGTTGTATATATCTTCTTTGGAAAAATGTCTGTTCAGGTTCTCTGCCCATTTAAATCAGATTACTTGTTTTTTAGTGTTGAGTTGTTTTATAAGTTCTTTACATATTTTGGATATTAACTCCTTTTCAGATATATCATTTGCAAATACCTTGTCCCATTCAATAAGCTGCCTTTTTTGTTTTGTTGATTTTTTTTTTTCATGGTGCAAAAGCTTTTTATTTTGGTGTAGTCCCAGTAGTGTAATATTTTAAACTACTTTTGTTTAAAGTAAAAACTGCTTTTGTTTCCCTTGCTTATGAGTCATATCTAGAAAAATGCTTCTAGGGCAGATGTCAAACAAAACCACAATAAAATATCACCTTTCACATTTCAGAATAGCTAAAATCAGAACCATAGCAAATAACAAGTGTTGGTGAAGGTGTGGAGAAAATGAACCCTCATGCACTGTTACTGGAAATGAAAATTGTTTTGGCCACTGTAGAGGAAAAGTATGGAGGCTCTTCAAAAAATTAAAAATAGAAATACTGTATGATCCAGTAATTCCACCACTGGGTATTTACCCAAAGAAAACAAAAGTACTAATTAAAAAAGATATATGCACCCCTATGTTCATTGCAGCACTATTTATAATAACCAATATATGAAAGCAACCCAAGTGTCCACTGAAAGATGAATGGATAAAGAAGATGTAGTATGTGTATGTATGTGTGTACACACACATGAGAGAATATTAGTCAGGCATAAAAGATAATGAAATCTTTACATTTTCAATGATATGAATGGAGCTAGAGGGTATAATGCTAAGTGAAGTAAGTTAAAGACAAATATTGTATTATTTCACTCATATGCAGGATTTGAAAAACAAAACAAATGGACAAACAAGAGACAAACAAAAAAATCAGACTCTTAAATGTAGAGAACAAACTGTTCATTGCCAGAGGGGAGTAGGGTGGGGGAATGGGTGAAATAGGTGAAGGAGATTAAGAGTATATTTATCTTGATGAGCACTGAGAAATATATAGAATTACTGAATCATTGTATATCTGAAGCTAATATAATGCTGTATATTAATTATACTTCAGAAAAAAAGAAATAAGCATTAGAAGAATAGGTTTGTGTGATATCTCTTGGGGAAGATTTATAGTGTCAACTCAAACCTTTGATCTCAAATATTTGGGACCTTGTGATTCAGTTGAAAGCTCAACCAAATGAAGAATCCATAAGTTTGTATTCAGTTCTTTCTTCAGTAGGGAGATTTGGGACATCTCACTGGAGTCTCTGCCCCTGGCATAGCACCATACAATCAGGAAGAGACCTTAGCTCCAGGTTCTCCAAGTCGAGGGAAGGGGTTGGTTCATGGTTCAGCAACTTTTCTGAGGGAAATACTCTGAGGACTGGCTTCCATCTTGCTAGTCTTAGAGCTCTGCTGGGTCTAGCATAATATAGAAGAGAAAGTTTTAGACTGGTAGACACCACAGCCCATTCTATACTTCTCTGGCTTAGCACACAGCAGGCAGACAAGAACCATAGCAGCCTGCTTCTCCCTAGGGAAGGAGAGAGTTGGTAGAGGTCAGGTCTTCTCCTATATAAGCCCAGTCCATGAAGACTAGGAAACATGCCTAATTTTTGTAATACGTAGGCATCAACACAGAGAGTCTAGCAAAGTGAAGAATCCGGAATTGTTGTTCTAAACAAAGGATTAAGGTGAATATCTAGAAATCGATCCTAATGAAATAGAGTTATATGATTTACCTGATAGAGAATTCAAAATTAGCAGCCATAAAAATGGTCACTGAGGTCAAGAAAACAATGCATGAACAAAGTCAGGATTTCAGTAGAGATAGAAAATATTAAAAAGTACCAAACAGAAATCATGGAGCTAAAGAACACAATGATTAACTTGAAAATTTCACTAGAGAATTTTAATAGCAAACCATATAAGGCCAAAAAAAAAAAATCAGAAAAAAAAAAAAAAGGGATCAGTAAACTTGAAGACCAGTCATTGAAAATAATTCAGTCAGAGGAGCAAAAGAAACAGAAATGAACAAGACAGTTTAAAGGATTTATGGATACCATTAAACAGAATAGTGTATGCATTTATAGGAGTCCAGAGGGAGAAGAGATAAAAAGGACTAGAATGTTTATTCAAAGAAAACATGACTGAAATACCCCAAATAGGTGGAAACACCCCAAAAAAGAACCCAAAGAAATCTACATCAAGACACATTATAATCAAATTGTTGGAGGTCGAAGGCAAAGAGAAGTCTTGTTGAAAAAGAAGGGGAAGGGCGCCTGGGTGGCTCAGTAGGTTAAGCCTCTGCCTTTGGCTCAGGTCATGATCTCAGGGTCCTGGGATTGAATCCCAGGCTCTCTGCTTGATTGCATCGGGCTCTCTGCTCAGCAGGGAGCCTGCTTCCTCCTCTCTCTCTCTCTGCCTACTTGTGATCTCTGTCAAATAAATAAATAAAATCTTAAAAAAAAAAAGAAAAAGGGAATTCTTATAAGATCATTAGTGGATTTTTCAGCAGAAATCATGTAGGCCAGAAAGGAATGAGATGATATATTCAAAGTGCTGAAAGAAAAAAAAAAACCCTGCCAACCAGGAATAGTGTACCATCGTGTTCATTGCAACATTTATTTATAAAAGCCAAGATACAGAAACAACCTAAATGTCCATCAACCAATGACTGGACAAAGAAAGTTTGGTCTAAATATAAAACTGGATATTATTCAGCATAGAAAAGAAGGAAATTTTGTCATTTGTGATGACATGGATGGACCTCAAGGACATTGTGGTAAGTAAAATAAGTCAAAGAAAGAAAAATACCATCTAATCTCGCTTATCTATCACAATCTATAATTATCACAACCCCCAAAAAACCCAAACAACAACAAAAACAAAAACAGAAAAAAACCAAAAAGAAAAACCAAGCTCATAGATACAGAGAACAGACTGGTGGTTGCCAGAGGCAGGGGTAGGGGTGGGAGAAGTGGGTGGAGGGAATCAAAAGGTATAGACTTCCAGTTACAAAATAAGTCATGGAGATATAATGTATAGCATATTGTCTATAGTTAATAATATGCATTGCATATTTGAAAGTTGCTAAGAGAGTGGATCTTCAAAGCTCTCATCACAAGAATAAAATTCTGTGACTCTGTAAGGTGATAGATGTTAATAGGCTTATTGTGGTGATCATTTCAGTAAATGTACAAATATTGAATCATTATGTTATACACCTGAAACTAATACACTGTTATATATCAATTATACCTCAGTTAAAAATTGACAAATCCATGGGGTGTCTGACTGGCTCAGTCAGTAGAACATGTGACTTGATATCAGGGTGAGTTCAAGTCCCATGTTGGGTATAGCGATCACTTAAAAATAAAATCTTAAAAAATAATTGACAAATCCTTAGCTGGACTAAGAATAAAAGAGAGAAGTTTCAAATAAATAAAATCAGAAATGAAAGAGGGGACATTACAACTGATGCCATAAAGATAAAAAGGATCATAAGAGATTACTATGAATAATTATAAACCAACAAATTAGATAACCCAGAAGAAATATATAAATTCCTAGAAACATACACTAAATCATGAAATAAGAAGTCTAAACAGACTAATAACTAGTATGGAAATTGAATCATTATCAAAAATATTCTAAGAATTAGAAGCTCAGGACCAGATGGTTTCACTGTCAAACTCCACAAAACATTTAAAGAATTGATGACAGTCCTTTTCAAACTGGTCCAAAATACCAAGGAGTAAGGAACACTTCCAAACCCATTTTGTGGGGCCAGCAGAACTCTGATACCTAAGCCAGATATGGATACCATAAGAGAAACTTACAGGTAAATATCCCTGATGAATATAGATACAAAATCCTCAACAAAATGCTAACAAACTGAATTCAACAGTGTTATTAAAAGGATTGTTCGTTATGACCAACTAGGTTTTACCTGGGGTGAGAGGATGATTGAACACATGAAAATCAGTCAATGTGATATACCACATTAACAGATAAGGGATAAAAATCACATGCTCATTTTAACAGATGCACAAAAAAGCAGTTAAAAAATTTCTACATTATTTCATGATGAAAATTCTCAACAAACTAGAAGTAGAAGGAAAGTACCTCGACATGATAAAGGCCATATATGACAAGCACATAGCTAACATTGTACTTAACAGTGAGAAGTTGGAATATTTTTCTCTATGATCAGGAATAAGACAAGGATGCCAATTTTCAACAACTATGTTGGTCTAGTTAGTCAACATGGTATTGGAAGTCCTAGCTAGAACAGTTAGTCAAGAAAAAGAAATAAAAGGCATCCAAATTGTAAGGGAAGAAATAAAACTGTCTCTATTTGCAGATGACATGGTTTTATATATAGAATACCTGAGTCCACCAAAAAACCTGTTAGAACTAATGAATGAATTCAGTAAAGTTGTAGGACACAAAACCAGCATACGAAAATCAATTGCATTTCTTACAATTACAGTGAACTATCTGAAAAGGAAATTGAGAAAACAATCCCATTTATAGTGGCACCAGAAAGAGAAATACTTGGGAATAAACTAAGAAGATGAAAGGTTTATAATCTGAAAACTACAAAACACTGATGGAAGAAATTAAAGGAAGGGCATCTGGTGTTCGTGAACTGAAAGAAGTAATATTGGTAAAATGTCTGTAATACCCCATCTACAGGGCACAGGTCATGATCCCACGGTCCTGGGATTGAGCCCTGCATCAGGCTCTCTGCTCGGCGGGGAGCCTGCTTCCCCTTCTCTCTGCCTGTCTCTCTGCCTACTTGTGATCTCTTTCTGTCAGATAAATAAACAAAATCTTAAAAAAATAATAAAATCCCAATGAAATTTTTCAAAAACAAAAAAATAATTCTACAGTTTATATGGAAACACACATGGCTATGTATAGCCAAATGAATCCTGAGAATGAACAACAAAGCATTGCACTTCCTGATTTCAAAATATATCACAAACCTGTAGTATTCAAAACAGTATGGCACTGGGATTAAAAATAGACTTATAGACCAATGGAACCAAATAGAGAACCCAGAAATAAATCCATACATATATCATCAACTAATCTTTGACAAAGATGCCAAGAATTCACGATTGAGAAAGGATACTCCCTTCAACAAATGGTGCTGGGAAAATGGGATATCCACATGTAAATGAATGGACCGTTATTTTACACCATATGCAAAAATCAACTCAAAATAGAATAAAGACTTAAATGTAAGATCTAAAACTGTAAAATTCTTAGAAGAAAACATGGGGGAAGACTTCATAATATTGGTCTTAGCAGTAATTTCATGGATATGACATCAAAAAGCAACAATAAAAAATAAACAAATGGGACTACATCAAACTAAAAAGATTTGCATAACAAAGGAACAACATAGTGAAAAGGCAGTCTGTGGGATAGGAGGAAATATTTGTAAGCCATATATCCAATAACGGGTTAATATCTAAAAAATAAGAGGAACCCTACAACTCACTAGGAAAAAACTCTAATAACCCTATTAAGAAATGGACCAAGGATTTGAATAGATATTTCTCCAAAGACTTACAAATGGCCAACAGGTATATGAGAAAATGCTCAGTGTCAATATCATCAGATAATGAAAATCAAAATTACAATGGGATATTACTTCAAATCTGTCACAAAATTGTTATAAAAAATAAAAAGATAACAAGTGTTAGTGAAGATGTGAAGAAATTGGAAGAACTGTACACTGTTAGTGGGAATGCAAAATGGAATAGCCACTATGGAAAATAGTATGGAGGTTCCTAAAAAAATTAAAAATAGAACAATTTTATGATCCAGCAATCCATTTCCTACATATTTATCTAAAAGAATTGAGATCAGGATCTCAGAGGTATTAGCATTTCCATGTGCACTGCAGCACTCTTCACTATAGTCAAGATGTGGAAAAAATCTAAATATTCATTAACAAATGAATGGATAAAGAAAATGTGGTATATGTACAGTGAAATACTATTCAGTCTTAAAGAAGGAAATTCTGATATGCAACAAGGATGAAGACATTATGCTAAATAAAATAAGCCAGTAACAGGAAGACAAATACCATATTCTTCCACTTATATGAGGTGTCTGAAATAGTTAAAATCATAGATTCAAAGAGTGGATTGGTGGTTGCTAGGGGATATGGAGTGGAAATGGGGAATTAGTAATCAATAGACATAAAGTTTCAGTTAAGCGAGTTTTATTCAAACTGGAGATCTCATGTAGAATATTGTATGTATAGTCAACAATGATGTATACCTAAAAATTTTTAGGAGGGTTGATTTGTCACAATAAAAAAAATTTTAAAAAAGATAAAATAAATTTTGCAGCAGTATTAAAAAAGTCTAAATAACCTATTTCTTACAGGAAATGCCTTGCACTGAGGTGATGCTCAGTAAACAGTTTCTTTTTATTGAGGTATTGACATACAACATTGTATTAGTTTCAGGTGTACAACATAATGATTCAGTATTTGTACGTATTGTGAAATGATCACCACGAGTCTACTTAACATCTGTCACCATACATAGTTACAAATTTTTTTCTTATAATAGGACTTTAAAGTTCTTTTCTCTTAGCAACTTGGAAATATGCAATGCAGTATTATTAGCTGTAGTCACTGTGCTATACATTACCTTTCCATAATTGATTTATTTTATAGTTATAAAGTTTGCACCTTTTGACTCCCATCACCCACTTCACACCTGCATCTGGCAACCAACAATCTGTTCTATTTGTGAGCTCAGGTGTTTTTTAGTTTTAGGTATGACATGTAAGTGATATCATATAGTATTTGGTCTTTCTTTCAATAAATAATTGTTGAATGACTGTTTTTGTTCAGTCATTCACTGCCGAAAGATGTAATGAGTTTAATGACAGTGATCTTTTACAATTTGTGGAACTTTAAAATTTACAAAACAGTAATCTATAAAGGTGGATTATAAATGTTATTATGGCAAGAACTCTCCCTCTTTTATTTTTCTCCATTTCCTCTATGTCAGGCATACTGCCAGGCCCATGATAAATATTTGTCACTTGAATGTCCTATTTTTCCTTTGCTGATTTCACAACAACCTTATAAAAAGTGGGAAGTGAGGACAATTTCTCCCATTTTACAGATAATAATAAAAAATTGGAATAGTAGTGACTTGTCCAAAATTATGAAATTATTAAATGACATAGTAAGGATTTGAATCCAGATTTCAAGACCAATGTGCTTTCAACTCCATAGGAGTATTTCTAAATTAGACCTCAGGTCCAATTATGTTCTGTATTCTTTTTTTTAAAAACATTTTTAAAAGTTAAATTTAGTTAATTAACATAATGTATTATTGGTTTCAGAGGTACAGGCCTGTGATTCATCAGTCTTATATAATACCCAGTGCTCATTTCATCTCATACCCTCCTTAATGTCCATCACACATTTACCCCATCCCTCCACACCCCTCCCCTCCTGCAACCCTCACTTTGTTTCCTGTGATTAACGGTCTCTTATGGTTTGTCTCCTCCTCTGGTTTTGGCTTTTATTTTTTCTTCTCTTCTATGTTCCTTTTTTGTTTCTTAAATTCCACGTGTCAGTGAGATCATATGACAGTTGTCTTGTTCTGATTGATGTATTTTGCTTAGTATAATACCCTCCAGTTCTTTCCATGTTGTAGTAAGTGGCAAGATTTCACTTTTTTGATGGCTGGGTAGTATTCCATTGCATATACACATCACATCATCTTTATTCATTCATCTGTTGAGGGAAATCTGGGCTCTTTCCATAGTTTGGCTATTGTGGACATTGCTGCTATAAACATTGGGGTGCAGGTGCCCCTTTGGATCGCTACATTTGTATCTTTGGTGTAAATACCCAGCAATGCAATTGCTGGGTCATAGAGTAGCTCTATTTTAACTACTTGAGGAGACTCAATACTGTTTTCCAAAGTGGCTGCGCCATCGTGCATTCCTACCAACAGTGTAGGAGGGTTACCCCTTCTTCACATCCTTGCCAACATCTGTCATTACCTGACTTGTTAATTTTAGTGATTCTGACTGGTGTAGGGTAGTATCACATTGTAGTTTTGATTTGTATTTCCCTGATGCCCAGTGATGCTGAGCATTTTTTCATGTGTCTGTTGACCATTTGCATGTCTTCTTTGCAGAAATGTCTGTTTATGTCCTCTGCCCATTTCTTGATTAGATTGTTTGTTCTTTGGGTGGTGAGTTTGAAAAGTTCTTTATAGACACTGATATAGATATCTATATCTTTATAGATATAGATATCTGATATGTCATTTGCAAATATCTTTTCCCACTCTTTTGGTTATCTTTTGGTTTTGTTGACTGTTTCCTTTGCTGTGCAATTTTTTTTTATCTTGATGAAGTCCCAGTAGTTCATTTTTGCCTTAGTTTCCCTTGCCTTTGGATACATGTCTAGCAAGAAGTTGCTGTGGCTGAGGTCACAGAAGTTGGTTCCTGTGCTCTCCTCAAGGATTTTGGGGGATTCCTTTCTCACACTGAGGTCTTTGATCCATTTTGAGTCTGTTTTTGTGTATGTTATAAGAAAATGGCCCAGTTTCATTCTGCATGTGGCTGTCCAATTTTCCCAACACCATTTGTTGAACAGACTGTCTTTTTTCTATTGGATATTCTTTCCTGCTTTGTCAGAGATTGGTTGACCATAGAGTTGAGGGTCTATTTCTTCTTTCTATTCTGTTCCATAGATTTATGTGTCTGTTTTTGTGCCAGTACCGTACTATCTTGATGATGACAGCTTTGTAACAGAACTTGAAGTCCGGGATTGTGATGCCACCAGCTTTGGTTTTCTTTTTCAACATTCCTCTGGGGTCTTTTCTGGTTACATACAAATTGTAGGATTATTTGTTCCAACTCTGTGAAAAAAAGTTGATGGTATTTTGATAGGGATTGCATTGAGTGTATAGATTGCTGTAGGTAGCACAGACATTTTAATAATATTTATTCTTCCAATCCGTGGGCTTGGAACATTTTTCCATTTCTTTGTATCTTCCTGAATTTCTTTCATGAGTGTTCTATAGTTTTCTGAGTACCCATCCTTTGGATTTTTGGTTAGGTTTATGCCTAGGTATCTTATGGTTTTGTGTGCAATTATAAGTGGGATCAACTACGTAGTTTCTTTTTCTCATTGTTAGTGTATAGAAATGCAACTTATTTCTGTGCATTGATTTTATAACCTGCCATTTTGCTGAATTCCTGTATGAGTTCTAGCAATGTTAGGGTGGAGTTTTTTGTATTTTCCATATAGAGTATCATGTCATCTGCAAAGAGTATGAGTTTGACTTCTTCTTTGCTGATTTGGATGGTTTTGTTCTGTTTTCTTGATTTAAGGTTTGTTATCATTCCTTACAGTAAAAAATCATCTGAGATATGTGTGTTTTAATTTTCTGCTTCAGATTCAAAGTTCCTTCTAATGAGTGGTATTGTCAGGACACCTGGGTGGCTCAGTTGGTTAATTGGCTGCCTTTGACTCAGGTCATGATCTCAGGGACCTGGGATTGAGTCCTGCATCAAGGCTCCTTGCTTGGTGGGGAGCCTGCTTCTCTCTCTCCCTTCGCCTGCCACTCTGCCTGCTTGTGATTTCTCTCTCTCTCTCTCTGTGTCAAATAAATAAATAAAATCTTAAAAAAATAAGTGGCATTATCATATAAGTTCATTTGGAAAATATGTATGAAAGGCAATGGATTAACTTCAGAAAAATAAAAAAAATTCTCAGTAATACTTCATTTTGGTTCCTCTCTGGTTGCCATATTTGACTAAGGTAGATTAGCCATTTCTTATGTTTAAAAAATTTCTTCTTACTCTAAAGATTAACATTTATAGAACATTAATATATTATTCTTTTGACTATTCCTTTCTTCTGCTTTGGTTTCCAGAATCTTTTGATATTGTTTCAAACTGACATTTTAGGGACACTAGACCACACTTGGTGATTCAGTACCTTTAATCAGATGCTTATTGGATGCTCTTTTCTACACATAATATTGTGAGTATGGGATTTTCTTTTAATGTCATAGGTAACATCTAGCACATGGTACAGTTGCATGGAATGTTAAACAAGAAAAAATGATAACTATTGAGCCGACTGCTCTTTTGGAGCAATGCTACTTGATATTTTTTTACTATGGGAGTTGGTAGGCTGCTGGAGTTGTGGAGTTATTTGAATCTATTAATCTGACCACAAAAGGAAGCTGGGGCATTGGCAGTAAGGGCCAGGGAAGTTTCACTTTCCAGAGCCCT
This sequence comes from Martes martes, assembly GCF_963455335.1. Classification (NCBI taxonomy): domain Eukaryota; kingdom Metazoa; phylum Chordata; class Mammalia; order Carnivora; family Mustelidae; genus Martes; species Martes martes. The sequence goes on from NC_137902.1 coordinate 57,979,227, forward strand.
GGATGCATCTTTCCTTGCTGCTTCAGGTGGTTTTTCTTCTTGTCTTCTTTTTCAAATTACTCCATGAATCTACATAATTTTCATAAACTCATCGAATGTGTAGTTTGTATAGAACATTGGCTTAAATTTATTAAACAGTATGTTGTCAGAAAAAGGAATAAATATATTAGGAAGGAGAATGCTAAGCCCAGCTAGACATTTTCCTTGCTGCCCTATTCATGCTTCTCTTTTCTGCAAAACAGATTTTCAATTATTTTAATAGGAGATGAGTAATCATGGTCTCTGTTATTTTATTTGGTAGATTACTGTTACTATTTCTGAATGGAAAGGAATTTACTTTTATTTAGGTATAATTTATATACAACATCATATTAGTTTCAGGTGTTTAACATAATGATTCAATATTTGTATATATTGTGAGATGATTACCACAATAAATCTAGTTAACATCTCTCACCATATACAGTTAACAACTTTCAGTTATGTAATACACTATTTTTTAACTATAGTCACCACTCTGTGTATTACATCTCCATGACATATATTTTGTGACAGGAAGTGTATACCTTTTGATTCCCTTCACCCGTTTCTCCTACCCTTACCCCTGCCTCTGGCAACCACTAATCTGTTCTCTGTATTTATAAGCTTGGTTTTTCTTTTTTTTTTTTTATGTTTTTGTTTTTGTTGTTTTGTTTTGTTTTTAGATTGCACACGTAAGTGAGATTAGATGGTATTTGTCTTTCTCTGTCCGACTTATTTTACTTATCATAATGCCCTTGAAGTTCATCCATGTTGTCACAGATGACAAAATTTCCTTCTTCTTTATGGCTAAATAATATCCAGTTGCATATTTAGACCAAATTTTCTTTGTCCATTTATTGGTTGATGGACACTTAGGTTGTTTCAGCATCTTGGCTATTATTGATAATTTTATAACAAACATAGGGATGTATATATCTTTTCAAATTAATGTTTTCATTTTCTTTATTTTAAATACCCAGAAGTGGAATTGCTAGATCATATGGTAGCTCTATTTTAGTTTTTGGGGAGAATCTCCATACTCTTTTCCATAGTGGTTGTACCAATTTACATTCCCACCAACAGTGAAGAAGGATTCCCTTTTCTTCCTATCCTCCCTAAAATTTGTTATTTCTGGTCTTTTAGTAACAGTCATTCTAAGGAGATATCTCCTTGTGGCTCTGATTTGCATTTTTTGATGCTTAGTGATATTGAGCACCCTTTCATGTACCTCTGTGTCATATGTATGTCTTTGGAAAAATATCTACTTGGATCCTCTGCCCCTTTTAAAATCAGATTGTTTGCTGTGTTCTTTATATGTTTTGGATATTAACCCCTTATCAGATATATGATTTGCAACTATTTTATCCTATTCAGTAGGTTGTATTTGCATTTTGTTTATGGCTTCCTTTGCTGTGCAGAATCTTTTCAGTTTGATTTATTTTAGTTCCACTTTTTAATTTTTGCATTTGATGCCTTTATTTTTGGTTTCAAATTTAAAAAATTATCGCCAAAACTGATGTGAAGGAGGTTCCTGCTTATGTTTTCTTCTAGGAGTTATGTGGTTTCAGGTCTTACATTCAAGTCTTTAATCCTCTTTGAGTAATTTTTGTGAATGGTGTAAGATAGTTGTCCAGTTTCATTCTTTTGCAGGTGACTGTCTGGTTTTTCTGGATGCCCATTTATTAAAGAGATTGTCCTTTCCCCATTGTATATTCTAGGCTTCTTTGTCATAAATTAATTGACCATGTATATGTAGGTTTATTTCCGGGCTAACAATTTTGTTCCATTGATCTATGTGTTGGTTTTTATGCCAATATTATAATCTTTTGATTACTCTAGCTTTGTTGCTTGAAATCAGAGAGCATGATACCTTGAGCTTTGTTCTTTTTCAAGATTGGTTTGGCTATTCAGTGTCTTTTGTACATCCATACAGATTTTAGGATTATTTTTTCAATTTCTTAAAAAAATACCATTGGAATTTTGATAGGGATTGCATTGAACCTGTGAATTGCTTTGGGTAGTGTGGATATTTTAACAATAATAATTTTTGCAAACCATGAACTCAGACTATTTTTCCATTTATGTGTGTTGACCTCACCTTTTTTCATCAGTGTTTTACAGATTTCAATGTGTAGATCTTTCACCTCCTTGGTTAAATTTATTCCTAGGTATTTTACTCTTGTTGATATAATTGTAAATGGAATTTTTGTAATTTGTCTCCCTGATAGTTCATTATTAGTGTATAAAAACAACAGATTTTGTATCTTGCAACTTTACTAAATTCATTTATTCTAAGAGCTTTCTGGTGGAGTTTTTGGGATTTTCTTTTTTTTAATTTAAAAATGTATTTATAAAAATGTATTTATTTATTTGAGAGAGAGTGAGAACAGGAGAGAGAGAGAGGGAGGAGCAGAAGGAGAGGGAGAAGCAGGCTCTCCACTGAGCAGGGATCCTGATGGGTGACTTGATCCCAGGACTCTGAGATCATGACCTGAGCTGAAGGCAGACATTTAACAGACTGAGCCACTCAGGTGTCCCTAGGATCTTCTATATATAATACTTGGTCATCTGCAAATAATGACAGTTTTATTTTTTTCTTTCCAATTTGGATGCCTTTTATTTCCTTTTCTTGGCTAATTACTCTGTCTGGGACTTCTACTCCTGTACTATTTTTTTTTTTTTTAAGATTTTATTTATTTATTTGACAGACAGAGATCACAAGTAGGCAGAGAGGCAGGCAGAGAGAGAGGGGGGAGCAGACTCCCTGCTGAGCAGAGAGCCCAATGCGGGGCTCGATCCCAGGACCCTGGGATCATGACCTGAGCCGAAGACAGAGGCTTTAACCCATTGAGCCACCCAGGCGCCCCTGTACTATGTTTAATAAAAGTGAGAGTGGGCATCTTTGTCTTGTTCCCAATCTTAGAGGAAGAGCTTTCAGCTTCTCTTCGTTGATAATTATTTGAACTGTGTGCTTGTCATAAATGGTTTTTATTATGTTGAGGGATGTTTCTTTTGTACCCACTTTGTTGAGTGTTTTGATCATGAGTGATTGTTAAATTGTGTTAGGTGCTTTTTCTGCATCTATTGAGATCATCACATGATTTTTATCATTACAGTTTGTTAATGTGATGTATCGTATTGGTTGATTTTTTAATGTTGAGCCATCCTTACATTCTCAGAATAAATTCCACTTGATCATGGTGTATGATCCTTTTAATGCATTGTTGAATTCAATTTACTTACATTTCATTGAATATTTTTGTATCCATGTTCATCCAGAATATTGGCCTATAATTTTTTTGTGTGTGTGTGATGTCCTTGTCTGGTTTTGGTATCAGGATAATGCTGCCTTCTTAAAGTGAGTTTATAAATGTTTCCTCTACTATTTTTTGGAAAAGTTTGAGGATTGGCATTCAGTCTTCTTTGAATGTTTGATAGAATTCACTAGTAAAGCTATCTGGTCCTAGACTTTCATTTGTTGGGAGGTTTTTGATTACTGATTCAGTCTCCTTCCTAGTAACTGGTTTGTTACGACTCTATTTCTTCATGACTCAGTCTTAGAAGGTTGTAGATTTCTAAGAATTTGTCTATTTCTCCTAGGTTATTTAATTTTTTGGTGTGTAATTGTTCATGTTAGTTTCCTATGATTTTTTGTGTTTCTGTGGTGTCACTCTGGTGAGTCTAGCTAAAGGTGTGTCTTATTTGTTTTGTTTTATTTATCTTTTTGTTTATCTTTTCAAGGAACCAGCTCTTGGCCTTTATTGATCTTTTATATTATCTTTTTAGTCTCTATTTTATTTGTTTCTGCTCAGATCTTTGTTCTTTCCTTCCCTCAAATAACTTTAGTCTTTGATCTTTTTCTAGTATTTTGAAATATACAGTTCAAAAAAACTTTATAGAAAGTTCAAGGGTTTTTTGTTTTGTTTTGTTTGAATTTGAGTATAGTTGACACACATTGTTACATTAGTGTTAGGTTATTTTTTTGAGATATATCTTGTTCTTTGAGGTAGATGTTTATTGCTATGAACTTCCCTCTTTGAACTGCTTTCGCTAGATGCTATAAGTTTTGTCATGTATTTACATTTTCATTTTTCCAAGGTATTTTTTAATTTCTCTTTTGATTTTTTTTATTGATCAACTCATTGTTCATTAACATGCCATTGAATCTCCACATATTTGTGAGTTTTCTGGTTTTCTTCTTGTAAGTGATTTCTAGTTTTATACTGTTGTGTTCAGAAAAGATATTTAGTATAATGTCAAGCTTCTTAAATTTGTTAAGACTTGTTTTTTGGCCTAACATGATTTATTGTGGAGAAAATGACATGTGCACTTTTGAAGAATGTGTATTCTGATGGAATGTGCTGTATTTATTTGTTAAGTCCCTCTAGTCTAATGTGTTAAGGTTGATATTTCCTTTTTGATTTCCTATCTTGATGATCTATCCACTGATGTAAATGGACAATTGAAATACCCTACTATTACTATATTGCTCTTTATATCTATTTTTAGGTCTGTTAATATTTGCTTTATATATTTATTTAGGTGCAGCTGTGCTGAGTGCATAAATATTTACAAATGGTATATCATCTTGTTTAATTCACCTCTTTATTGTTATGTAATGCCGTTCTTTTTCACCTTTTATAATCTTTGTTTTAAAGTACATTTTGTCTGATGAAGAGAGTTAAGATGGCAGAGAAGTAAGGTGACCTTAACCTTGCCTCTTCCCTTGAACATAGCTAGATGAATATCAAATCATTCTGAATACCCGAGAAATCAGTCAAAAGAGACTGTAGACATGGAGCAAAGCTGCATATCTATAAACCCATGGGAGGTAGGAACTGCAGAGAGTTGGTCTGTGGTAGAAAAGAGTTGGGGGTGCTGCAGAGAGGAGGAAGGCATGATCACAGAGAAAGTAGTGAGACAATGAGATAGAAGGAAAAAATGACAAAAAAACAAAAAAAAGTGTGAAAATATGCAGAGGACTGTACAAGATAACTCTTCCCCAAAACCATTGATTGGGAAAAAGGAGAGTATTTCAATACCACCAGTTTTTAATAAACAGTGAAGCACAGAGTTTTGTTTGGAGGTCAGCACCATAGCAATGGTTGGGCCTGGTGGTGCTCCCATGAGGAAGCAGGACAGAGCCCCTGGTAGTTAGCAGCATAGTCTGAGTACATCCCTCTGGTCGCTTAGGGAGAAGGGGTTTTCCTGCTTGGAGTGCATTTGGTAGAGGTGATATGGCCTCTTGTGGGCAAAAGATGCTAGGGGCACCATTCAGCTGACCACTTCACCAGTATAGGAACAAAGATACTGGTGAGGTCAGCAAACCTTGGTGCTGGCTGTGTAGTGTGACTTACCATAAACTCCAAACCACTGCATGGTCTTGCAGTTGTTTCTGAGACAAGCTGACACTTGTCAAGCAATGCAAGAGCCTCCTCCAGAGAATCTGCATGGTCTGCGCTTCGGGGGCCTCTGAAGTGTGGAGTTTTGAAACACAGCCTCACCTGGCAGGCAAACAGCCTGAACACAGGGTGAAGGTGGGGATCTGACAGAAGCTGGGTACACAGGAGGGGCGATTGTGTGTCTGTGAGGGCTTCCTGGAGAGTGGTGGGTGTGAACTTTTGGCTTTGGAGAGAGCTGGTGAAGCCATTTTCACCTCCTTGCCCAACAGCGCTGATCAACCTCAGTGAGCTGAACAGTGCCATCAAGTGGAGAATGGAGGTGCTATACAAAGTGTTGACCCCCTGTGCCCTGCAGGTTCATCTCCACTAGGGCAAATTCATCTGAGAATCAGAGCAGCAGGCCTCTCCTCCAGAAGACCAGCACAAAACCTCACATGGACTAAGTCTCCTGATCATAGAGTGCTGCAAAGCTTCAGCTCTAAGGGAAACAGGATCTAGCTTCCTTTGGGTTTATTGTTTGTTTGGATACAGAAAGAGCAATTTTTTAAATTTTTAATTTTTTAAAAGATGTCATTTACTTATTTAAGAGAGAGAGAGAGCACAAATGGGGGGAAAGCCAGAGGGAGAGGGAGAAGCAGACTCTCCACGGATCAGGGAGCCAGGACTCTGAGATCATGACCTGAGCCAAAGGCTAACATTTAACCAACTGAGCCACGCAGGTGCCATAATTTTTAATCTTAAATTAAAATTTTTTTTCTTTTTTTCTGTTAACCTTTTAACAAGCAGACCAAAATACACCTAGAATCTAGCTTCTTTTATTTATTGATTTTTAAAAATTTTAAATTTTTATATTATTTAACTTTTTTTTTTAGCCTCCAAAAAGTTAAGATGGAGGAATTCATCCCAAAAGAAAGATCAGGAAGAAATAACCACCAGGTATTTAATCAATACAGATATAAGTAAGATATCCAAACTAGAATTTAAAACAATGATTATAAGGATACTAGCTAGGCTTGAAAAAAACATAGAAGACACTAGAGAATCTCTTACTGCAGAGAAAAAAGAGCCAAAATCCAGTCAGGCCAGAATTAAAAATGTTATAACTGAGATGCAAACCCAAATGGATGCCGTAACAATAAGGATGGATGAAACAGAGGAATGAATCAGAGATATAGGAGATAAAATTATGGAAAATAATGAAGCTGAAAGGAAGAGGGAAGCAAAGATAATGGATCATGAAAGTAGACTTAGGGAACTCAGCAACTTATTAAAACATAGTAACATTGTATCATAGGAGTCCCAGAAGATAAAATGAGAGAAAAGGGGACAGAAGGTTTATTTGAGCAAATATAGCTGAACACTTCTCTAATCTGGGGAAGAACAGAGTCATCAAAATTCAAGTAGAGAAACCTCATTAAATTCAACAAGAGCTGACTATTGCTAAGGCATATCATAGTCAAATTCATAAAACACACAGACCAGGAAAGAATCCTGAAAGCAGCAAGGGACAAATAAGTCCTTAACCTATAAAGGAAGACAAATCAGGTTCACAGCAGATCTGTGCACAGAAACTTGGCAGGCCAGAGGAGAGGGGCAGAATATATTCATCAAAGTGCTGAAACGGTAAAATATGCAGCCTGGAATACTTTATCCAGAAAGGCTATCATTCAGAACAGAAGCAGAGATAAAGAGTTTTCTAGATGAACAAAACTAAAGGAGTTAGTGACCACAAAACCAACCCTACAAGAAATATTAAGGGGAAAAAGACCAAAAGTAACAAAAACTAGAAAGGAGCAGAGAACATCACCAGAAACACCAACTTTACAGGTAAGACAATGACATTAAATTCTTATCTTTCATTAGTCACTCTGAATGTAAGTGGACAAAATGATTCAATCAAAAGATACAGAGTATCAGAATGGATTAAAAAAAAAAAACAAGATCCATCTATATGCTGCCTATGGGAGACTTATTTTAGACCTAAAGTCACCTGAAGATTGATAGTGAGGAGATGGAGAACCATCTATCATGCTAATAGACATGAAAAGAAAACTAGAGTAGCTATAAGTATATCAGACAAACAAGATTTTAAGCCAAAGACTTTAACAAGAGATGAAGAAGGCTATTATATTATAATTAAGGGGTCTGTCCATCAAGAAGATCTAATAGTTATGAATATTTATGCTCCCAACTTAGGAGCACCCAAATATATAAATCAATTAACAAATATAAAGATAATAATTCAGTAATAGTAGGAGACTTTAATACCCCACTTACAGCCATGGACAGATCATCTAAGCAGAAAATCAACAAGGAAACAGTGGCTTTGAATGACACACTGGACGGGATGGACTTAACAGATATTTTCAGAGTATTTCATCTTAAAGCAGCAGAATACACATTCTTTTTGAGTGCACACTGAGCATTTCCCAGAATAGATCACATACTGGGTCACAAATCAGGCCTCAACAATATAAAAAAGTTAAGATCATACCATGTGTATTTTCAGACCAAAACACCATGAAACTTGATGTCAACCACAAGAAAAAATTTGGAAAGACCACAATACATGGAGGTTAAAGAACATCCTATTAAAGAATTAATGGGTAAACTGGGAAATTAAAGTTGAAATTAAAAAAAAATACATGGAAGCAAATGAAAATGAAAATATGAGAGTACACTTTTGGGATGCCATAAAGTCCTAAGAGGGTCTCCCTCAAGACGCAAGAAAAATATCAAAAACAAAAACAAAAACAAAAACCTACCTAACTTTACATCTAAAGGAGCTAGGAAAGGAATCTCAAATGAAGCCTAAAGCCAGCAGAAGGGAAGTAAAGACTGGAGCAGAAATAAGTGCTATAGAAGTGAAAAAACAAAAACAAACCAAAAAACCGGTAGAAGAGATCAATGAAACCAGGAGCTGGTTCTTTGAAAGTATTAATAAAATTGATAACCCCCTAGCCAGATTTATCAAAAAGAGAAGAAAAAGGACCATAGTAAATAAAATAATGAATGAAAGGGGAGAGATCATGACTAACACTACAGAAATGCAAACAATTATAAGAGAATATTATGAAAATTTATATACCAACAAATTGGGCAATCTGGGAGAAATGGACAAATTCCTAGAAACCTATAAATTACCAAAACTGAAACAGGAAGAAATAGAAAATTTGAACAGACCCAAACCAGCAAAGACATTGAAACAGTAATCAACAATCTCCCAAAGCGGTGCCTGGGTGGCTCAGGCAGTTAAGCTTCTGCCTTTGACTCAGTTCATGATCTGAGCATCCTTGGACTGAGCCCCGTGTGGGTTCCCTAGTCAGTGGGGAGTCTTCTTCTCCCTCTCCCTCTACTCCTCCTTACCTCATGCTCTCTCTCTCTCTCTCTCTCAAATAAATAAATAAAATCCTTAAAAAGCTCTCCCAACAAACAAAAGTCCAGGACCAGATGGCTTCTCAAGGTAATTCTACCAGACAGTTAAGGAAGAGTTAATACCTATTTTTCTGAAACTGTTCCAAAAAATAGAATGGAAAGAAAACTTTTAAACTCATTCTATTAGGCCAGCATTACCCTGATTCTAAAACCAGACAAAGACTCCATTAAAAAGGGGAGTTACAGGCCAATATCCCTGATGAATATGGATGGAAAAATTCTCAACAAGATACTAGGAAATCGAATCCAACAGTACATTAAAAGAATTAATCAACATGATCAAGTGGGATTTATTCCTAGGCTGCAGGGGTGGTTCAATATCCACAAATCAATCAGTGTGATACACCACATTAATAAAAGAAAGGATAAGAACCATGTAATCCTGTCAATAGATGCAGAAAAAGCATTTAACAAAATACAGCATCAATTCTTGATAAAAAACCCTCAACAATGTAGGGATAGAGGGAACATACCTCAACATCACAAAGGCCATATACAAAAGATTCACAGCTAATACCCTCAATGGGGAAAAACTAAGAGCTTTTCCTCTGTGGTAAGGAACAAGACAGGGATGCCCACTCTCACCACTGTTCACCACTCTTAGTTAACGTAGTACTAGAAGTCCTAGTTGCAATGATTAGAGAACAGAAAGAAATAAAAGGCATTCAAATTGGCAAGGAAGAAGTCAAACTTTTAGTATTTGCAGACAACATGATACTCTATGTAGAAAACCCAAAAGACTCCACTAAAAATTTGCTAAAACTGATAACATGAATTCAGTAAAGTTGCAGGATACAAAATCTACAGAAATCTCTGTTGCATTTCTATATACCAATAATGAAGTAATAGAGAAATCAAGGAGTTAGTCTCATTTACAGTTGCACCAAAAACCTAGGAATAAACCTAACTAAAGAGGTAAAAGATCTGTGTGCTGGAAAGTATAGAACACTTATGTGAGAAATAGAAGAGGACACAGAGAAATGGAAAAACATTTTATGGTTGTGGATTGGAAGAGCAAGTATTGTTAAAATGTCTGTTACTGAAAGCAGTCCATAAATTTAATGCAATCCCTGTCGGAATAACACCAGCATATTTCACAGAGCTAGAAGGAAAAAAATCCTAAAGTTTATATAGAATTAGAGAAGACTCTGAATAGTCAAAGCAATTTTGAAAAAAGAAAAGCAACGTAGGAGGCATCACAATTCCAAATTTCAAGCTATATTACAAAGCTGTAGTCATCAAGACAGTATGGTACTGGCACAAAAACAGACACATAGGTCAATGGAACAGAATAGAAAACCCAGAAATTGACTCACAAGTATATGGTCAACTAAACTTCAATGAAGCAGGAGAGATTATCCAGTGGAGAAAAGATAGTCTCTTCAACAAATGACATTGAGAAAACTGGGCACCACATGCAGAAGAATGAAACTGGACCACTTCTTTACACCATCAAAAAATAAACTCAAAATGGGTGAAAGACCTAAATATGACACAGGAAACCATCAATGTCTTAGAGGTCAATACAGGTAGGAACCTCCTTGACCTCGGCAATAGCAACTTTCTTAGTAGACATATCACTGCAGACAAGGGAAACAAAAGGAATAATGAACTATTGGGACTTCATCAAGATAAAAAGCTTCTGTACAATTAAGGAAACATTCAACAAAACTAAAATGTAGTCTACAGAATGGGAGAAGATATTTTCAAATGACATAGCTGATAAAGGATTAGTATCCAAAATTGATAAAGAACTTACCAAACTTATCACTCAAAAAAGAAATAATCTGGTTTAGGAAATGGGCAGATGACATGAATAGACACTTTTCCAAAAAAGACATCCAGATGGCCAACAGGCATGAAAAGATGCTCAATATCACCATTATCAGGCAAATACAAATCAAAACTGTGATGAGATACCACCTCATACCTGTCAGAATGGTTAAAATCAACAACACAAGAAACAATACATATTGGCAAGGATTGGAGAAGGGGGAACCTTCTTGTACTCTTGGTGGGAATGCAAACTGGTGAAGCCACTCTGGAGAATTGTAGGGAGGTGCCTCAAAAAGTTAACAATAGAAGTATCCTACGATCCAGCACTACTAGGTATTTAACTAAAGGATATAAAAATATACATACAATATAACATGTATCCTGATGTTTATAGCAGCATTATCTACAATAGCCAAACTATGGAGAGAGCCCAAATGTCTTCAACTAATGAACAGATGAAGATATGGTATAAAGGTACAATGGAATATTACTTAGCCATCAAAAAGAATGAAATCTTGCCATTTGCAAAGATATGGATGGAGCTAGAGTATATTATGCTAAGTGAAATAAGTCAATCAGAGAAAGACATATACATGATTTCACTCGCATATGGAGTTTACTAAACAAAGAAACAGCAGGGGAGCAGAAAGGTGGCAGTGGAGTAGGAGGACCCCTAAGCTCACCTTGTCTTATGAATACAACTATATAACTACCAAATCATCCTAAATATCCCAGAAATCAACCTGAACACTGACAGAATAAACTCCACAACTAAACAGAGAGCAGAGGCCATATCTAAGAAGGTAGGAAGTGTAGGGACATGGTTTAGAGGAGAAATGTATTGTAGCTGCTCTGGACAGGAAAGAGCCTTGGTCATAGAGAAGAGCAAGAGAGGGAGTAGCATAAAGGGGAACACAAGGAGAACATTTCCCCAAAGCCACTGGCTTCGAAAACCAGTTGGGCTCTATTTTGTGAGTTCTTGCAACTAGTGGGGCTTAAAGCCTGGAGTTTTAAATGTCAGTGGCCTTGGCTAGGATAGAACCTGAAGGGCATTGTGCTACTCCTGGAGAGAAGGCAGACAAGCAACCCCAGAGGGCAGACAGCATGGAAACAGTGATCTGAGGAGTAAGTGTGGGACACACAGTGAGAACAGTATGTGCTCCTTTTGGAGCATGCCCCTGAGAGGCAGCATTCATGGCGACATTTCTTTGGGACGAAAGGAATTGGCTAGTGCCATTTCCCTCCCTGCCCCTCAGCATAAACATAGAACCACTTGTGTGAAGCAGTGCACTGTTAACACTCGCTGCCTAACTTGCTTATACCAAGCCCTGCCCCACCCTGCTGTGCTCTGATCAAACTGTCCTTTTTGGTCACACTTGCTTCAGTCCTAGCATGGTGAGCTCATTCCCCCAGAAGACCTGCCCCTGCCCACACCATGTCTCTCAACTAGAGAGATACAGGGCCTCATTTCTGGTAGTGACAGGTCTCATTTCACATACAGAACAGAGCACACCTAGTGAACACTCACCACATTCAGGCAAGGGACAAAACACTGCCCACAGCAGGCAGGGAGAGCCTCTGCAGATGACTGGCCTGGAGAGAGCAGTCAGAACACAACACGAGAGTGCACACAACATGTCCTAGAGACACTCCCTGAAGCTACAGACCCTGGGCACTACATGACCTCTTCTTCATAAAGCTGTTACTTTCAGGGCTAGGAGACATAACTGGCTTTTCTAACACAGAAAAGAAGGCAGAGACTTAGATATACTGTGAGAACAGAGGAATTTATCCCAAATGAAAGAACAAGTTAAGACCAAGGTCAGAGATCTCATGAAATGGAAACACGCTTGATGCAAAGAACTGCAAGCTGGAAGAAGCAGAATGAATTAATGATCTAGAAGACAAAGTAATAGAAAGCACTGAGGCTGAACAAAATAAAGAATTATGCAACAGAATAGATTTAGGGGACTCAGAGACTCCATCAAATGGAGTAATACTTGTTTTATAGGAATCCCAGAGGAAGAAGAGAGGAAAAGGGGGCAGAAAATGTATTTGAAGTAATAACTGTAAACTTCCCAGATTATGGGGAAGAAAACAGAAATGCAGATCCAGAGATCTCCCATCAAAATCAACAAAAACAGATCAACACCAAGGCATATTGTTTGCAAATTTGTAAAATATAGTGATAAAAGAAAAACCTTAAAAGCAGCAAGGTAAATGTCCTTGTCTTACAAGGGAAGACCCATACAGCTAACTGCAGATTTCTAAATAGAAATTGGCAAGTCACAAAGGAGTGGCATGCTATATTCAAAGTTCTGAATGGGAAAAGTCTAACCAAGAATACTCTATTCAGCAACAGAAGGAGTATTAAAGAGTTTCCTAAAGAAAAACTGAAGTAGTTCATGACCATCAAAACAGCCTTGCAAAAAGTATGAAAGGGGACTCTTCATGTGGAAAGGAGAGACTGAAAGTGATCGTATAAATTAGGCAGGAAACATAAAAGCAGTAAAAATAAGTATTTCTGTAAATATCAGTCAAGGAACTCACATAAAAAGAGGATATAAAATATAATAACATATACCTAAAACAGTGGAGGAGAGGAGAAAAGAACGAGTTCAAACTTGAACAATCAACTTAGTATAGTTTGATATTTATTTGTAGAAGAGGTTATATACAAACCTAATGGTAATGATGTGTCAAAAACTACTACTAAATAGGCAAGAATAAAGACAAAAAATCCAAATATATCACTAAAGAAAATCAGCAAAAATGAATGGGAGAAGGAAAAGAAAGGATCAGAGAAAATCTTCAGAAATAACTACAAAACAAGTAATAAAATGGCAATAAATACATACCTATCAATAGTTATGTTGAATGTGAATGTACTAAATGCTCTGATCAAAAGACATAGGGTATGGAAAGGATAAAAAAACAAGTCATTTGAGACCTAAAGATACCTGCAGATTGAAAGTAAGGGGGATGGAGAAATATTTATCATGCAGATAGATGTCAAAAGAAAGCTGGAGTAGCAATACTTATATTGGACAAACTGGACTTTAAAATAAAGACTATAACAAGAGACAAAGAAGGGCACTGTATAATATTAAAGGGGAGTCCAACAAGAAGATATAACAATTGTAAATATTTATGTACCCAGTATGGGAGCACTCAAATACAAAAAGCAGGTAATAACAATGCTAAAGGAACTCATTGATAATAATACAACAATACAATAATAGTAAAGGATGTTAACCACCCACTTACGTCACTGGAGAGATCATCTAAACAAAAAAATCAATAAGGAAACAATGGCTTTGAATGACGCACTGGACCAGATGGACTTAACGGATACATTCAGAACATTCCATCCTAAAACAGTAGAAAACACATTCTTTGCAAATACACATGGGACATTCTCCAGAATAGATCACATATCAGGCCACAAAACAGCCCTCAACTAATGCGACAAGATTGAATATCTGTGCATCTTTTCTGACCACATGTTATAAAACTAGAGATCAACCACAAGAAAAAAATCTAGAAGGAACACAAATACATGGAAGTTAAATAACATACTACTACATAATGAATGGATCCACCAGGAAATGAAAGAGGAAATAGTAAAATATGTGGACACAATGAAGATGAAGGCACAATAGTCTAAAACTTTAGGGATGCAGCTGAAGTGGTCCTAAGAGTTAGGAAGTATATAGTAATACAGGCCTACCTCAAGAAGCAAGAGAAGTCTCAAATACACGGCTTAACCTTACACTTGAAGGAACTAGAAAAAGAACAGCAATTGAAGCCTAAAGCCAGCAGAGGGAGGGAAACAATAAATATTACAGAAGACATAAGTGATATAGAAACTTAAAAAAACCCCCAGTAGAATAGACCAATGAAACCAGGAGCTGGCTTTGAAAAAAATAAATAAAACTGATCAACCTCTAGACAGACTTATCAAAAATTAAAGAGAAAGGACCCAAATAAATAAAATCACAATGAGAGAGGAGAAATAACAACCAACAACACAAAAATATAATTATTAAGAGATTATGAAAAACTATATGCCAACAAATTGGACAACCTAAAAGAAATGGATTAATTCCTAGAAATATAAACTATCAAAACTGAAACAGGAAAAACTAGAAAACTTGTAGAGTCTGATAACCAGGAAAGAAATTAGTAGTCAAAAAACTCCTAGCAGGGGCGCCTGGGTGGCTCAGTGGGTTAAAGCCTCTGCCTTTGGCTCAGGTCATGATCCCAGGGTCCTGGGATAGAGCCCCGCATCGGGTGCTCTGCACAGCAGGGAGCCTGCTTCCTGCCCTCTCTCTCTGCCTGCCTCTCTGCCTACTTGTGATCTCTGTCTGTCAAATAAATAAATAAAATCTTTAAAAAAACAAAAAACAAAAAACCAAAACTCCTAGCAAACAAAATTCCAGGACCAGATGGCTTCACAAGTGAATTCTACAAACATTTAAAGAAGAGTTAATACCTATTATCAAACATTCCAACAAATAGAAAAGGAAGGAAAACTCCCAAATTCATTCTATGAGGCCAACATTACTGAGATACCAAAATCAGATAAAGACACAACAAAAGAAAGAGAACTATAGGCCAGTATCTCTGATGAACACAAATGCACAAATTCTTAACAAAAAACTGGCAAACTGAATCCAACAATACGTTTAAAAATTCACTTACCATGATCAAGTGGGATTTGTTCTTGTGCTGCAAAGATCATTCAATGTTCTCAAATCAATCAATGTGATATATTACATTAGTAAAATAAAGGGTTAGAACCATATGATCATTTCAGTAGAAAAAGTATTTGACTAAGTACACCACCCATTCTTAAAAGAGCAAACAAACAAACAAAGCAAACAAACAAACAAAAAACCTCAACAAAGTAGGGATAGTAATAAAGGCCATATGTGAAAAACCCAGTTAATAACATCCTAAATGGGGAGAAACTGAGCTCTTTTCCTCTAAACCCGGAACAAGACAGGAATGTCCACTCTCACCACTTTTATTCAACATAACACTGGAAGTCTTAGCCACAGCAATTAGATGACAAAAAGAAATAAAAGGCATCCAAATTAGGAAGGAAGAAGTAAAACTTTAACTGCTTGCAGATTCTATATATAGAAAACCTCAAAGACTCTACCAAAACCCAGCTAAAATGGATAAATGAATTCAGTAAAGTCGCAGGATACAAAACTAACATACACAGATCTGTGGCATTTCTATACACCAATAGTAAAGCAGGCAAAACAGAAATTTAAGAATCATTGCATTTACACCTGCACAAAAACCAGTAAGATACCTAGGAATAAAGCTAACCGATGAAATAAGAGACCTGTACTCTGAAAACTACAAAACACTGATGAAAGAAATTGAAGATGACAAAAATAAATTAAAAGACATTCTATGCTCATGGATTGGAAGAACAAATATTGTTAAAATGTCTATAGTACCCAAAGCAGTCTACACCTTTTTAATGCAATCCTTATCAAAACACCAACAGCATTTTTCACAGATTTAGAATAAACAATCCTAAAATTTGTATAGAACCACAAAAACCTCCAAATAGCCAAAGCAACCTTGATAAAGAAATGCAAAGCTGAAAACATAACAATCCTGGACTTTAAGTTATATTACAAAGCTGTACTAATCAAAACTGGGATGGTACTGGCATAATAATAGACATGTAGAAGAATGGAACAGGATAGAAAACCCAGATATGAACCCACAATCATATGGTCAATTAGTTTTCAACAAAAACAAGAAAGAATATCCAATAGGCAAAAAGAATGTCTCTTCAACAAATGGTATTGGGAAAACTAGACAGCAACATGCGAAAGGATGTGACTGTATGACACTGTTACACCATACCCCAAAGTAATTCAAAATGGATTAAAGACCTAAATGTGAAGCCTGAAACCATAAAAATCCCGGAAGAGAACCAGGCAGTAATTTCTTCGATTACTGACCATAGCAACTTCTTTCTAGATGCCTCCTGAGCCAGTGGCAACAAAAACAAAAACAAACTATTGGGATTTCGTCAAAATAAAAAGCTTCTGCCAGGGGAAGGAAATAATGAACAAAACTAAAAGGCAGCCTGTGGAATGGGAGAAGATATTTATAAATGACGTATCTGATAAAAGATCCATATCCAAAATATATAAAGAACATGTAAAACTCAATACCCTAAGAAACAATCCAATTAAAAATGGGCAGAAGACATGAATAGACCTTTCTCTAAAGAAGACATACAGATGGCCAACAGACACATGAAAAGATGCTCAGCATCACTCATCATCAAGGAAATACAAATCCAAACTTCAGTGGGATGTTAACTTCCACTTATCAGAATAGCTAAAATCAATAACACAAGAAACAACAGGTGTTGGTGAAGCTGTGGGGAAAGGAGAGCTCTCCTGCACTGTTGTGGGAATGCAAACTGGTCCAGCTACTCTGGAAAACAGTGTGGACGTTTTTCAAAATGTTAAAAATAGAACTACCCTATGATCTAGCAATTGCACTAACTAGGTATTTACCCAAAGAATACAAAAATACTAATTCAGAGAGATACATGCACCCTGATGTTTATAGCAGCATTATCTACAATAACCAAACTATGGAAACAGCCCAGGTATTCATCAACTGACATATGGGTAAAGAAGAGGTGGCACACACATACAATGGAATATTACTCTGCCATAAAAATAGAAATCTTGTCTTTTGTAGTGACATGGTTGGAGCTAGAGAGCAGTATGCTAAGTGAAATAAGTAAGAGAAAGAGAAACCGTAGGATTTCACTCATATGTGGAATTGAAGAAACAAATAAGCAGAGGGAAAGAAAAAAAAAAGAGATAATCTAAGAAACAGACTCTTAAGTATAGAGAACAAACTGATGGTTACCAGTAGGGGCGGTCAGTTGGCAGGTGGGTGAAATAGGTGATGGGGATGAAGGAGTGCACTTGTGATGAGCACCGAGTGTTGTATGGAATTGTTGAATCACTATATTGTACATCTGAAGCTAATATTACCCTCCAGGTTAACTGGAATTGACAAAAAGCTTTAAAAAAATGCCAAAGGAAAAAAGAGACAAACCAAAAAACAGACTCTTAACTATAGAGAGCAAACTGATGGTTATGAGAGGGAGATGGGTGGGGGATGGGTGAAATAGGTGACGGAGATTAAGAGTACACTTATGATTATTTTTTTGAAGATTTATTTTGAGAGAGAGCAAGAACAAGCAAGAGAGAAGGAGTGAGTGGAGTGGGGAGGGGCAGAGAGAGAGGGAGAGAGAGAATCTTTAGCAGACTGTGCTGAGTGTGGAGCTGGTTTCGGAGCTCGATCCCACAACTGTGAGATCACAACCTGAGCTGAAACCGAATTGGATGCTCCACCTGACACTGCTACCCAGTTGCCCCGAGAACACTTAGTACTGAGTAATGTATAGAATATTTGAATCACTATATTGTATGCCTGAAATTAATATATCACCATATGTTAACCAAACTGGAATTAAAATTAAAATATAAAGTAAAATTGACAGATGAGTCTTTTCACGTAAAGTTGGAATGCTTTTCAAAGGGCAGCTGCTTCTGTCACTCTCTCAAATAAATAAATAAAATCTTTAAAAAAAGAGAGAGAAATGAAAACGGGATGCCTGAGTAGCTCAGTCAGTTAAGTGTCTGACTTTGGCCAGGTCATGATCTCGGGGTCCTGGGATGGAGCCCTGTGTTGGGGCTCCCTGCTCAGTGGGGAGTCTGCTTGTTCCTCTCCCTCTGTCCCTCTCTCTGTCTCTCCCTCTGTCCCTCCCCCTGCTCATGTTCTCTCGTTCTCTCAAATAAAATCTTCAAAGGGCTGCTTCTTGTGCTGGGTGAGCCTGCATGCAGGGCATTTTTTTTTTTAAGATTATTTATTTTGAGTGGGAGAGAAAGGATGGAGAGAATCTCAAGCAGAGTCCCCGCTGAGTGCTCAGCCCACAGTGGGGCTCAGTCTCATGACCCTGAGATCATGACCTGAGTTGAAATCAAGAGTCAGACGCTTGAATGACTGAGCCACCCAGGCACTCCTGCACACAGCTGTTGCAGAGCCATTTCTGTTTGACAAAACCCTGTCGATCTTGTGGGCATGAGCTCCATTTGTCTGCAAAGCCTCTTGTTTTAGGTTTCTCTTGGGTGCTGGTCTTAAAAGTTGGCATGCCTAATGTGGGGTACAAACCCTTCAATACTCAGGGACTAGCTGTGGGTTTTGAGTTTCCTCCCAAATGTGGGTTGCCATGCTGGGGATGGGGGATTTATGGTGAGTTTGTGTCTCAGCCTTTCCTACCTGCTTTGACGTTTACCTCTCATTTGCTTGATGTGAAGTGGTTGCTCAGCCAGTTTCTAGATTTTTTTCCCCAGAGGAAATTGTTCTATATACAGCTGTAATTTCAATGTGTCTATGGGAGGAGGCGAATGCCGGACCTTCCTACATTTGCCATCTTGAGTCAAAATCTGAACAGAAAAGAGTTTTATGAGAAAACACACTGGGAGTGTTTACAGTGCTTACTCTAGTGGCAAATTTTGGGCTTAGAGATAATGTTTGCTTCTTCTCATTTTTGTCTTTTCTGCCCTGTGATATTTGTTTGATAAGGTAATCAAATAGAACAGAATTTGCATTTGTTTCCTGGTTCAGAGACCATTTTGATACTCAGTTTTGGCAGTTTTAGAACGTTCCTAGGCTTGTTGGAGGTCAGATTTATTCATTGGGCTTTTTTATTTTACATTTGAATTTTGTAGTAAGGGAAAAATATTAACACAGGATAAATGTAGTGTTCAACAAATTATTGGGCCTTCTTTGCTTATTTTAAATTTCCACTCAAAAGTTTGAAGAGGTAAAATCTAGGAATGTTAAAATCTCTTCAATTAATTCTGCTTCCTTTCCCAACTTATCTTCAACTGAGAGATCATTTATTCTGAGACATAGTCAACATAATGAAATTGCAGTGCACTGAACTAATGAGAAAATCTTAAGAGGTCTATTTCAGTGATCAAGCACAGTGGCCTATTGGAATGAAAAATCCTCAAATAAAGTCAACATCTAATTTTTTAAAAGTAAAATCTAAACCTCTCTTTAATCACTGTCGTATTTTTATCTTTTTCATGTCAGCTTTATCTGCAAAGTAAAATTATTGCTTTTACTCTTTAACATCTTTAAATATATATATGGGCAGAGAGAGATGGGGTGTGTTTAATAAGGATCTAACCTAAAGTACACTACAGATAATTGTATGACCTCTCCTTGACAATTATTTGTTGTTATATGGGAAAAAATTTACTTAAATAAATGAATCATTGTAATTTGAGTACTTTGAGCTATTTAGTGTCAATAAATGGAGAGAGTAGGTCTTGATAATGAAAGGTCAAACTTTAAAGTCTCCAATTTACGCAGACTGATTTTTCATAGAAATATTTTGTGGTGATGTATTCTTCCTGGATTGTCTCCCTTTTTTCTTTGGGCCATGGAAATATTGCTTGGTTTTCATGGTTTTTTTTTTTTTCCTAAGATTTATAAATGTGTTTACCCTAAAATTCCTATTTGGATCTGTATAAAGTTCACAGAAGTAAATGTGAAGAAGAAGTATTTCAGAAGTAGAGCTCATATTTTTTAGGGAACATAAAATGCTTAGAATTAAACAGATTGGTTAGTTTATATTAATTGTTAGTAAAATTGCTTAAATTGTTTAGAATATTAAATTTAGTATTTTGATTTGAATGTAGTGAGAAGGGACCAAGAAATGGGCAAGACACAGAAATGATCATACAACATGATAAATAGTTAATATAAAAGTCATTATAATTATGTCAAAATAAATTTGTTAACTATGCTATAAAATAAGGAAACGAGCAGAGTTTGGCTATGTTGAAACTGATGGGTAGAATCTGTTCCCTTTTAAGGCCCTGAGAACTAGTCCTTCCATTTGAAGCCTAAATCAGATCTCTTCATGTCTTCTACATGGCTTGAGTTCCTCAGTTGGTATAACTAGTTTTTTATCTATTTTCCTACCTGTTGCTTTTATCTCTCTTTCTCTCTCTCTCTTTTTTTTTTTTTTTTTGGACTCTCTTTACCACTTTGCCTTGTGTTAGAGTTAGTGGTATGGTAGAAAGAGCACAAACACTGTAGTAAAAACCTGGTTTACTCTCTGAGTCCCGGTGTACTCACTTGTAGATTGGGGAGAGAAATAGGATTAAATTGGAAAAGCACAAAGTACCTGGCACTGAGCAGGCACTCAATAAATGTCAGGTCTTTCCCATTTCTGAGTTCCATGTGTAGTTCCTTCATAGTTTTTAAGCTCCTTTAGGGCAGGAAATATGTTTTATATTCATAGTACCTTGTGCATAGTAGGTTCTAAAAGATTATTTGTTGAATTTAATTCACTGTAGCGCTGTGGAAGCTTAGCACTGTTATTTTCCATTTCTTTTTCCTCTGTCACCTTGGATTGAGATAAACATGTTGCTTTCATGAAATTGAGCATTTAATTCAGTAGAATGCCATTATAATATGACTTATCCCACCGAGTTTGAATAGTAAGGTCAAATCATTTCCCTGGAAACTTAATAATATTCTATAAAATCTTATTAGCCTGTCTCATAGCATCATAGTCCGTGGATTCTGGTGTGTTTAAAATGGTGAAGTCTCTATCTGTAGAAATCTGTCTAAATGCACACAGTGAGAATATGGGAGGTAAATGACATGGAGAGAGAGCAAATGCAAATGTCATTGCAGGTGACATTACTTGACATTTTCAATCACTGATCTTCCAAAGTATGTTCTAATTTACTAAAATAAACCAAGAATTGAATATCTTGTGATCTCCCTTTGCTTAATTAATTATTAGCAGCAGAACAACATTCTGTGATCCACTGCAATTTGTCTCCTTTGTGTTTATCTAGTATCTGACTTAAAAATGAACAGAATCATTCTGATTCAGCAGAACTGATTTATAACTCATCTGTGTTATAGAGCAGAAATGAATAAACGTTTGCTGAACGTGCTACATATGCTTCGACCACAAAAATTTTAGTTTTCTTTCCTTCTCAAAATACAAGATCTGAGAGATCTTCCTGTCTGAAGTTTGTAGGGTGCTGATTTTGCATAGATATTTCTATAGAGGAAAACAGCTACCTTTATATGTATTTGTTTCTGTGATTGGAATGTGAGAGCTCTTTTAGTACTTCCTCATTATGATTTGAAATTATAATACATTCATCACAATTTTTTTCATTAGAAGTAACAGTATATGCTAAAACACAGTCTTTTTTAAAATGCAGTATGCTCTTTTGTTAGAATGAGGATTACACATGCTTCCCATTCATGCAGTAATGTTGGTTATACTTATGATAGTTTCTAATTCTTTACAATCATTTCATTGAAAGACAATTAGCATGTGTTCACTCTGGATTATGAATGAGAGAAACTGAGGCTCAGTCTGGACTATTTCTCTGTTTCAGCTAGTTAGGTATTTGAGAAAAATGTTGCTATCCTAATGATTTGCTTTTGTTTTCAATTTCAGTTTCAAAGAACGTTTGAGTCTCTAAAAAATGTTTCCAATAAATCTGACCTCCAGAAAACCTACCAGAAGCTTGGGAAGGAGCTGGAAAATCTGGATTATTTAGCCTTCAAACGTCAGCAGGTAGGAGTCAGAACTCTCCCCGGTGGAGGAGATGAACACTTTATGCGTCTTGCCATTCTGCCTGTCAGGTTTAAGTGGATCTAGGGAGACTTATCTTCTAATGTTTAGGGCAGAAATAGGTTGTGCTGTGCTGTGCTGACCTGCTGCGTTCATACGGCTTCCTGAAGCATTCATTGTGGTCCTTGCTCTTAGATGTGCAGTTTGGGGGTTTCCACATGTGTCCTCATACCTCCCTTAAAGAAAGCTCCTGCTGGCTTGTGAAGCTATAACTACTCTTCGACTAAGGATGCCTCGATGTCATAAAGGAAACCTCTGTGATGGCTTGGCCAGATGGCTTTTATATTTGACAGGGGGATACTTGAGGAGAAAAATCACCTGATGACCAGAAAAAGGATATAGATGTATGTACAAAATTAAGGGAAAGAATCATGAATTTGCCAAAGTATGAATCTACCTTTAGTTTTCTTGTTAGATCTCTGAAGATTAGTGGAATTTTGCTAAATGTGTAAGGGGGAAGGAAAATATACTTTACAAATGCAAAGCTTTTAGCCTCCTTGTATAGACCTCCAAATAAATACAGAACCAAAATAGATTTTTATAGAGTTGCTTTCAGAATTAGTATTAAAAAATATTAATAATCACTAAATTTGATGTATTTGTGAGATGCTGCCACAGTAACTAGCTAGCTAATTTTCCCAAGCCGATCCTCACCAATTTCCTTAGAGCCACTAGGTGTCAGGGTTGTCAAGCTTTTACTGATTGAATGTTTATTCCGATAACAGCCAGATAGACGTTTAAATTAGGTTGCATGAAATTCGGGAATGTGTTCAATGATGGATAGTGTCTAGAAAAATGACTAAGTGGCTGACTCGCATGGCCAGGCACCAAGTCCATTTTTTAAGTCTTTCGTGTTAGTATGGCAAAGGTGTGACTCTCTTGTGATTGCCTGATTCACAGATTTTGGATCTTTTGGATGAAGTTTTCAAAGCTGGGCTTCTTTTTTTTTAGTTCACTTTAGGAAATCACTGTGGTATGGTCTGGAAATAGTGACTTGAAAAGGGAATTGTGTTCTAGGTTCTGCTTTATCACCGACATTACATGGGCATTTAGCCTTCCCATTGCCCTATTTTCCTGAGAGTTACCTTTATTTTGTAGAATGTTGTGGGGTAAATGAAACATCTCTGCATATACTTTAATTTATATGAAAAAGGACACAATTTCCACTTAAGTTTTATTTACTGATTTTAAAATTAGTGATGGCTTACATATTAGCACATGTAAAGGAAGTGGGTCACAGTTACACAGAGCTACTACAGGAATCTCCCAGATGGTGCTGCTTTAAATTCACTGTAAGTCACTGCTCTGGCCTATGCAATTTTTAGTACAGTTTTGTTTCCAAGAGCCATATTTTATCACTGAGGGATATTTGAGTTGGCAGGCAATAGTCACTGTCCTCTTCTCTCATCCTTTCTTATTAGCACATTTTCATTGATTAGATTCTTGCATTAGCTAATTGTGAATTTGGAAAAATGTGAATGCTTCAAGGGCAGAAGGGCAAGACTCTGCCTGAATGAAGGACAGATAAGTAAATTGTATGTGTGTTTGAGGAAAAGATGGGCACATGGAGTGTAAATGTATGTACACTTATGTATATGTAAATCATATATATGTTTATTAAATGGCAACTGTATGCCACATATTGTGATTAGTAAATTTATGGATCAGATCATGAAATGTTTATAACAGTACAATGGGGATGGTTTTATGAGCACCATTGTAAGGTGAGAAAACTGTTAAGAGTTAAGTAACTTGTCTAAGGTCACTGGGCTAATAAGACATAAAGCTGGGCTTTAAATCTAAATCAGTCTGACTCTAGACCTGGGCGTTTCCCGGGTCTCATTCCCAGTACCTTGCAGGGAGGCAGGCCTGGAGGATAGGAAGGTGAGGAGGCCTAGGCGTGCAGTATGAAGACAATTTTAGGGATGCCAGACCCAGGGCTTAAAGCGATCTTTGAAAGTGGGTACCTGGTGAGAGGCAAAACAGGGTAGGTTCTCTCTCCACTTCTCTTTCTCTCATGCAGATTTTTAGTATATATGAAAACACAAAATGATTTTTGAAATGATGTCTTTAGACAGCTAAGAAAATGCATAAAACTTTATCTTCACAATCCTCTGAGTTTTATATCTAGTAACCATGGGTCTAGTGAAATTTATTCACACAAGGCAGTGTCTTAAACTCAAAGGGACGAATCCTTATGTAATGAACTTAACTGCACACATAACATACTGTCAATCCTTTTGTATTACACAACTCCAGCTCTCCTTATATCTAATGATCATTTTTTTCGATTTGGAAAAAATGGAAGGGGAATTGAGGAAAGTGGAAAGAGGATGATAGAGTAGAAAGTCAGGGACCA
The DNA here is from genome assembly GCF_963455335.1 of Martes martes. Lineage (NCBI taxonomy): Eukaryota > Metazoa > Chordata > Mammalia > Carnivora > Mustelidae > Martes > Martes martes. The sequence continues at coordinate 58,003,966 of NC_137902.1, forward strand.
AAGACTGATGGAAGAGAGGGAAAGGAACTTCTAGGGATATGATAAGAGGGATCAAATGAGGGAAATTAAACTGTACTTGGTTTTATACTGCATACCTAGAACTCTCCATTTTATTATCCCCCAGTCTGACTCCCTGAAGAGATATTAAGAATGAGGCCTGGGAAAATAGTATAGTAAAAGAAAACATTGATTTTTGAAGAATTAAAAAAATTTTCAAAATAGGAAAATAGGGAGGAAAAAAGGAATAAAAGAAGACATGGCAAATGAGGGAGATGGCAGAGAATAGCAAAGACAAATTTTGTTTACCTCCCATTTTGCTTCCAAATGTAGCAGAGCTTCCTAGGAATTTGTAGTATTAACCAAGTTCTGTACCAAAGCCACAGATGAATTGTTGGGAATTAGTTTGGGCAGGGTTCAGAGAGTCAAAACAACATCAACTCTTCTCTGACTTGACAGGATTTGCCTTTTCTCCAATCCTATGCCTTAAAAGGCCTCCAAACCTTTTAAACACACACAACTAAGTTTTTTCTCCTGGAAAAGATTCAGGTCTCTGTAAAATTGCAATTCAGCAAGAAAGATTCTGCCTTATAAGGCAGGATTCTTTGTACCAGAGGATTAGTCATGGTTTGTTCCCCGGTCTAACCATATTTATCATTCCTCCTTGTGACAGCACGTAGCTCCATAAGGACAGAGCCTCGTCTGTCACCTTCAATGCTGTATTCTCTGCAGTGTTCACAACAGTATCTGACCCATGGCGGATGCTCAATAAATACTTGTTGGTGCTCTTGTTACTAAGAGCAAGGAAGCATACCTGAAGTTTTGGTCTCAGATTACAGGCAATTAGTATTGATGTATTTTACTATACTTTTAAAATTCAGAAGGGCATTAACCCTTTGGCTTCCTGGATAGTCCTTTGTCTTAATTTATTATTTAGGTTTTCTCCTAACATTAATAATTTTCCGATCATTTCTTTAAATAAACACAAAATGTTAATGTTACCTTAACTGTGAATTATGGATGAGCAGTGGATTGATTATAGTTATTTTCTTGGATTCATTCATTAGATTTTATTTTCTGTCCCTCCCGATGACTTTTAAACATCATTTTCAGAGATTCTACCCCCCCCCCCCCCCCCGCGCCGCCCAACCCCCTACCCCCGGGCCAGAAAGATCCTGGGAGTACTTTGCTCTAGTCTTTTACCTTTCTTTTTTTAGAATTATTGTACTTCTTCTCCTAAGTGTGCATTTAGCTATTTCTTCCCCCCACCCCGCCTTTTATTTTTAAGAGTGAGTGCTTATACTTCAGTTGCTTGGGCTGTATTTTAAGTTGGGGCACAAGCATCTTTCCATTTTCCTACTGTCAAAAAGACTAATGTTGAAAATAGCTTTGGTTGGAAAAGGTGAGAGGAGGCCCTGATAGATGAAGTGATGGGTTTACCAGGATGAATCAGCTTGAAGTAACCAGATGACAAAGCAAGATTAGCCTGAGAATCTGGAGCCTTTTTCAGTTTTTACTATCTGGAGATGCATTCTTGGAGTTTATCTGCTTTGACTGGTTTTTATCTTCCTGGTTAATGTTACATAGGAATGGTAATAGTAAGCTTCAGTTATTATATAAAGCCCAGATTTATGTATTAATTTGAGAGGTTATAAATCAAGAAATTTTCTTGGGGCTTTGGTTTCATGGAATAAAATAAAATAAAGTTTGATTTTCTGTACTCAAATTTAATTCCCTCTTCTCTTTTCTACCCTTAATACTTATAATAGCATTATAAGACATATCCCCTTCCCAGAGGTTTCTGAAGTCCTTTGGTATAAATTAAAGTTGACATTATTGAGTTGAACATTATGAAGACTGAAGTACATTTACATAGTGATATGAAAATATGCAAAATTAAAATCCTGTACTTCAGATATACATCCATGTTGGAACACATTACATACCCCTGCTCTCCCTCTTGTCTCCCTAAATATGCCATGCTATTTTGGCCTTCTGCTCTTTTCACAAGGTTTATAAAACTTGGTATTCAGAGTATACAGACCTTTTCTATTTGCTTATTTAATTGCTAATCATTCTTTAAAGCAAAACTGAAGTCTAGCCTCCCTCGTGGCACTTTATCCTATGACCTTTAGTCAATATGTAAACTCTTCCTTCTTTGTCATTTTTAGCTTTTAACCATGTCATATAATTTAGCATCTTATTGATTATACACTTACTCTTCAATAAGCTCAAGTTAGAGTATGGCTTTGGAGTCAGCCAGATCTAGATAGACTGTTTGTACCACCTTGGGCACCATAGTTCTTTTTTTTAAATGTTAGAAAAATAACACCTAACAACTTATGGCCTGTATTAAGAAAACAGTATGTAAAATGTAAAGTACATAAATGCTTTAAATCCTTTAAAGTACATAGAGGAATCAGTATATAAAGGACTTAGCACCATGCCTGACATGTGGTTAGTATAAGTGACAGTTATTATGATGTTGTTTTATATTATTCTCATAAGTCATCTTCCATAATGGTAAGTTTCAGAAGAGTATACTCTCTATTCTGTACAGTTTTGTACTGCACATAATGTTCAGCACTGTTCTTAACATATCAGATGGGATGTTTCTGGACATAGATGATGTAGGGGTTGGAGATCTGTGTAACAAACAAACAAATAAAAACCCCAAAACTATAGATACCTTTTCAGAAAGGAGTTGCATTATTTGCTTCTAATCTGTTTTGTGGTCTCTTGATGGGCAGTAAAATTAGGGTCCTCAGTATTGTGCCATGGCAATCTGTGTTAGAAATAAGGTCTCAGACCCAGCGTTCTGCCAAATCCCAACTCATGTAATAATTACATCCTATGTTCCTAAACTTCCCTTGTGGTTCCAGTTGTTGTTTTTCAGCACATTATTGTTCTCTCTTTAGTGATGATATTCAGGAATGAACCATTGCTTTTTTCTTTCACTGAGTTGAGTGAGTTAATCCCTTCAGATAACTCCCAAACTGGAAGGGTACATAATACTGTGTAAATAAGAATTGCCTTTAAAATGATTCCTTATCAATGAGGAAAAATAGAAATAAATTAGAAAAAATTTATTTAGTAAGAATAACTATAGGTTAACAACCTTGCATTGAAAAATAAAATTCCAGATGGATAATGACTGACCACATAGAGAATAATCCTAGGCTCACCTTGGAATTCAAGAACTCTGAGGACACAAGACAACAATGTCGGGCTCTTCTGAAATCAGTGTTTAGCAAAACAGAACTGAATAATGTTAGGCTTCTTGTTGTCGTACTCTAGCACATAGAGAAGAGGAAGTTGATGAATTCTGGTAGTAGTCTTCATCAGTGTAAAGACTTATGGCAATAAAAATGTTATAGATCATATAGGATGAGGGGATATGTAATGATATTGCACTAGAAAATTGCTTATCTGTAAGGACAGTACAATGTAGAACTAACTTCCCATTACATTACCACGAAAATGGAAGTTGTAAATATGTTTTACTTAAACTTTAAAAAAGAAAGTACCTATGCAATTGGGATTATTCAGATGAAGTCTAAGAAAGAGTGTAATTGGGGGCTAAATGAGCATTAACAGGAAGTATTAAGCTTCTAGAACAATAGTTCTAGAAACAGTAGATTTACTTCAGTGGTTTTTGCTAGATGAAATATGTTAATAGCTCAATTGGGAGAGGATCCTTCTTCCTTTCCTTGTTCTGTAATTAATCCAACTCTCTTGAAAGAGTTCTGATTGAATTACTCCTTTTAAGAGTAAGTCAACCAAAGACTGCTACATTAAAATTTTCATGTCTACCTTAGATGGTATTCTATTTCTTACTTGGCCAATGAAGTAAAAAGAGTATTTATGCCATTTATAAAACTGTTTCTAAAGATCCCAAAGCATTTCAGATATTACTTAAAAATTTATTGCACAGGTATTAAAAATGTTGAATTATAAGACTGTGCTGCACCGAAGTTCAAATCAACCCCATGTTTTATTCTATCCACTACAGATGCAATTCCATTTTTATTCAATTGCACACAGTTTGTCTCAAAAAAAAAAACAACAAAAAACAAACAACGGCATTACATTTATTCTTGACTTTTCTGGTACAGAGAGAGAAGAAAGTTGGATACATCATTCAAGGTCATTCCAAGTCAGTAACAGAGTCAGAATTAATATTCACATTTCCTAATTTCTAGCTTATTGCAATAGCCATCTAATCATTTTCACTACTTCATAAACTGCAGATCTTTATGGGGTAATTTCTTTTTCTATAGTTACAGTCTGAAGTTACAAAACCTTATAGATTTTATGTAAGAACCTCATCCTTTATTTAAAACAAATAATCAAAATGATGCATATTATATATGGTTCTCCTTCTAAAATTTGATTTCTACATTGGACATAATTAATAGTCATGACAAGTAGGTATCTTCTAATTAATTAGTAAAGTACAAACATGGAGACATCTTTTAAATTCCAAGGTTTGCTATTCTGTTTCCATCTGTTGTCTCTGGGGTTCAGTTTATTGGTGGCACTTAGGTAGAAAGCTGTTGAATCAGGCATATACTAGCTGATTTTCATGCACCAGAGAAGATTTATTAATTTTTTACAAGGTTGTTTGCTATGATAGTTTGCCTCATGGGCAGCTTATAGTTACTTTATGGTGGAGAATGCTTATTGAAATAGTTAATGCTTTGTTATGGGTTGTTTTCAAAATTTACAATGCTGATAGGAATTTTAGGGTGCTAAAAAACTTCAATGTTTGCATCAATATGCACTTATTTGTGCCTCTCTTATAGTGATATACCTAAGTCCATAAGATTGTCAATAAAAGTTAGTTATTGATGAGGAATTAAAGTCCTAAAAGAGTTAACTCTGAAAAGATATTTTCTCTAGTCTGTTTTGTAGCTTGAAAATGATCTGTGTGTGCAAAGAGGACATATTTTCACTCTAAGGACACGAGCTGTGGTGGTGTATGATGCAGACTGAAAAAGGCATACAAGAATCAGAACCTTAAACTAAGGATTCTTTGGAATTCATCTAACCCAACTATTTTATTTTAGAGATGAGCAAAATGAGGCCCGTGGAGATAGCCTGTACACAGCTATACACTTGCTTAATAGCAGAACAGGGACAGTGACGGGGAGTGACATTTTCTTCGGTTCTTTTGTGAATCCTTCAGCTTAAGTCAGCATAATATGTGTATTGATTCTTCAGTATCTCTGGTTTGTATACTGAATATAGATATGGATACTTTCAACACCTAGATTTATATGTATACTGTTAGATATTGAGATGCCTGTAAATGGAGGTCATTCAGTAGCGCCATTTAAAAAAACAACAACAAAAGACAATGCAGTAATATTACAATATTTTAGAAGAGGTAGAAATTATAACCATCATTTAGTTCGATTACTCTAATACACAGATACACAAATAATACAGAAAACATCATTGTGTTCTTTTATTGCAGAAGACTTTTGATTTAATAATTTCTAGATCCTGTGTCCTCCAAGCCACTGCCCTCCAAACCAGTGCTTCCAAACTTTATTTTATTTTTAAAGATTTTATTTATTTATTTGTGAGAGAGAGTACAAGCAGGGGGAGCAGCAGACAGAGGGAGAAGCAAGCTTCTTGCTGAGCAAGGAGCCCGATGCACTGTTTGATCCCAGGACCTTGGGATCATGACCTGAGCTGAAGGCAAATGCTTACCCTACTGAGCCACCCAGGTGCCCCTCAAACTTTATTATGTATACAAATCACTTGGGAAATTTTGTTAAAATTGACATTTTAATTCAGTAAGTTTGGAGTAAGACAGGAGAGTCAAACAAGCTCCTCAGTGATGCTGATGCTGCTGATCTATGGACCACACTCTGAGTGTGAAGGGAGTTTAAATAATAAATTACAGGAGAGTATCATTTCCAGTTGTATTGCAGAAGCCTAATACAATCCCTGGACAATAGTAAGTACTTAGTAAATATTTTGGATTTGGGTGATGTTTCAGTAGTAAGCTTTGTGTCTACATATAGGACATAGAAGGTATTGCCATCCTTACTATGATATCCTTCATCACATATTTTATACATTACTTTGGTGCTTTTCTGTCATGTGAAAGGACATGCTTGTGTACATAAATATTGTGGTTTTGTAGATTATTTATTTCAGCAGTTGTAGAAGTTGTTCTTTGCACGTCTTTGCCCCAAGTGAAAGAATAGGTTGAATATGACAGCAATTGGGTCTAAGGTACAAGAAGCTGAAGAAGAGTTAAGAATGTAGTATATTAGTCCTGCAGCATCCACTGTGACTTGGCCAAACTGACCATGGGACCAGCTGGTATTCGCAGCATTTGTTCCAGAAGAGCAAGCTCAACTACTTACCATAGACCTGATGAAAATTATAATTCAAACAATTCTTGTTAAATTTGTGTATCAAAGTTGTAGCGCTCTACCTGTGCGCACAATTAGGAAATGACAACGACTGTTACTGCATCTTTGTCAGGTGAAAAGATTACTGCTATAGCTATAGCTCCTTGTGTTAATAGTGGAGCTGGGAGTGTGCCTAAAGTACGACTGGCTAAAATTCAAAGGAAGTGTTGATGTTGCTAAGAAGAGGCCAATGGTTTTGCTGACAGTAGAGCTTTAACATGCACACACCAATCATGAAGCCTTTTGTAGATGTTAAGTTGTTTGTTTGTGAGGGGCTGATTGCCTGAGGGCTAATTTAATATAAAATGAGAAATTCAGTTTATTCCTTTATTTTTTTTAAAAGCATACTCAATTTTTGCTCTCCAAAGTACTCTATTTGGACAGTTTCAAGTTGTCTATTTAGGAGGAAGCTAATCAGCTTTTATGTTTTTTTTCTCAAGCTGCAAATGTGAAAGCAGTAGAAACACATAGTGAAATACATCTAGGTAAGGGGAAGTACCACCAGAAGATGGAGCAACATGGCTGGTTTACTCTATATCTTGATGAGTGATTTACAAGGATATATGCATGCTTAGGTTTTCTTCCATATACCGTGGTTTGAAATGACGAAAAATATATATAAATTAATTTAATTAATATTCTTCAGAGTCATATTACAATTTAGATGGGTTGTCTTTGAATTTTTACATTGTAAATAGCTTTTCTTTCTTCTATGAGTAGCTGATATTTGTATTCATTGATTGAATTATTAACTATGTTTTGCTTAATATTTTTAGTATCACTTATGGGATTTTAGCAAGTTTCCACAATTAAGCTATAATATACATTGCATTCTTCTCCTTAACTATATTTTTATGAATCTAATTTTTTCTTTGTTGTAACACACAGCATTAATACATTCTAATATTTGCTAAATAAATGCTGTTTATGTTATTATAGCATCTGTTTGCACCATAGTTAAGTATTTATCATTTACTCCATTATAAAACCTTTGTTCCAAAAGCTGTATGAGCCTATTAGATATACACACAATTAGGTAGGTAATGATCTGTGGCTGCATCTATACAGCATCAGCAGCTGACCTGTGGCTGGTTTTCCAAGTGTGGTGTTGATTGTTGAGAGGAGGTACTTAGATTATGGGATGAAACTCTTTTGAATATTCTGAGGGCTTTGTGTGTGTGTGCTTATGTGCTCTGAATTAAGTTCTGTATTTTGTTTTAACTTTACTGTTTGCTATTTATTTCTTGACTCTGATTTAGATACTGGTATTTATCTCTTTTGTGCTAAGTTCTCCATTCACACACTGGGAATTACTGAACCCTTTCTTGGTACTTTCATTGGTACAGAAGAAGGAAATGGTTCACCATATGTTTCATTACTGATAGTTAGACATTTACTTCTTCATCCTAAATTTATATTTGTAAAATTAGAGGTAATTGAGTTTTGGTCTTTTTCCCAGCTTCAATGTTAGAGTCATTAAAAAAAAAAAAAGAGGGCTGTCATGGAAGCTGACAGTATGAAGGAAAAATTTGAAGGAAGAATTGAAAGAGGAAAAAAAATACATTAATGAAGGGAGCTATAAAAAAAGTGGGATACTTTTGACATTTTTAATCATCATGTGTAAATTTAGAGAAACTAAATGTGGTAACTTTGGTAAATTTTCCAAGTTTTGGGGCTTCTCTGTCAGCTTTTGAGTGTAAGCTCCAGAGGCTTGTCTTCTCAGGGTAGAGGCATCACTTCTCACTTTGGGTCAGAGAAGCAAGTCCTGGGGTGTGATATAATGTATCATATAAAAATAAAGAGAATTTTTGGTAAGCATAATGTACTGTATTGAGAAAATATTGGGCAGAAAGTTTTAGCTTGCCTCTTGCTCCCTCTAACAAAACATGTCTATACCATATAATAAGAGCATACTTAAGGTTAAACTCATTTAACAATTGAGGAACTATGTTTATTTTACTTAGAACATGGGTAACATTAAACCTAGACTAAGCTGAAGTAAGTGGATTAAGTGTTCCTGAACTTTGTTTTAAATTTAGAAGAAATAAACTAGTTGGAAGCTCTGAAATCTGTCAGGAAACAGGAGGTATGTAAATTCTGGCTTAAGATACTTAAGGTATTTGACCACTAAAGTAATGGGTTAGAATGGGATCCATGAACCTACCAGTGGCAGGATATTTATGAAGGGAAGGAAGCTTAAATTAGATTCTGCATTAAGTAATGTATGCTAAGTAAGTTAGCACTTGTGAGCATGTGGCGTTCATGACTGACTTATATCAATGGCTATGTATTTTCTTCTGCTCCAAACATCTGGCCCTGCAGATATAGAGAATATCTTGGTATCTTTGTTACTCTGTATTTTTAAGAAGTTTTGGAAGGTTTATTTCTTACCCTTGGTAATAACCGTTTGTGTACATTGCTTTTATTGAAAGTTAGTAATTTCATATTGTCATTAGGATATCAATATAAAAAAATGAAAATGACAATTTTTAAGAATGTTGGTGTAAGTGGAATAGATGTTATTGTTCTACATTGTGCATTTTTTATGTACATACTTTTTGTGTATGGTTCTATATGAGACCTGAGATCAATGAACACACTCTAAAATCAAGCTCTTAGACTAAAAACTATTGGTGATACTGAGGAACACGAGTAATTCTGAGTAGTTTTAGGATAAATAGAGTGGTAGCATTTTTATGAAATATGGCATTAAAACATACTTGTTTTGAAGACCAATAAACTGGAAAGACCAGTCACACTTCCAAATAATAAAAGAGGGGCGCCTGGGTGGCTCAGTTGGTTAAGCATCCGACTCTTGATTTCAGCTCAAGTCATGATCTCAGGGTCATGAGAGCAAGCCCCATGTCTGGTTCCACTCTGGGCTTGGAGACTATGTAAGATCTCTCTCTCTCTCCCCCTTTGTTTGTCCCTCGGCACCTCTGCATCTGGGTGGCTCAGCCATTAAGTGTCTGCCTTTGTCTCAGGTCATGGTCCTAGGGTCCTGGTATTGAATCCCATGTCAGACTCTCTGCTCAGCGGGAAGCCTGCTTCTCCTCCTCACATTCCCCCTGCTTGTGTTCCCTCTCTTGTTGTCTCTCTCTCTCTGTCAAATAAATACATAAATAATCTTAGATAAATTAAAAAAAGAAAAAAGAACAATAATTTTAAAAATGTAGTTAAGATTGATGTATAGCATGTTAAAATGAAGTGCATATTCCCTAGGAGTCCTCTGAAAATGATGTGTGTATCAGAGGAATTATAGGCACCAGAAATAATGTATATAGCTTATGATTATTTCTTTTTCTTTTTTCTTTTCTTTTCTTTTCTTTCTTTCTTCCTTTCTTTTTTTTTTTTTTTGAGAGAGAGCAGGGTGGGGAAGGGCAAAGGGAGAGGGAGAGAGAAAGAATCTTAAGCAGGCTCTATGCCCCAATGTAGGGCTTGATCTCACCACCCTGAGATCATGACTTGAGCTGATATCAAGAGTCAGATGCTTAATCGACTGAGCCACGCAGGTGCCTCTATATAGTTTATGATTGTTAATGAAAAATGTGATACACATTTCTTATATGCTACATCTTCTTGTGAACTATGTTCTAAAATGGATGGCATTAGGATGATGCTAAAAATTCATTTCATTGTGTTATTATAAGCAATTAAAAATTTATTTGTAACAGGTAACCATGTTCTCAGAGCAATAGTTCATTTCATATTTAGCCATCTGTATGAATACTCTCCTTAACTTGACCATACTTTAAAGACTGGCATTACCAAAGCTTCTATTGAGTTGGGGCTAGGGTAAATAACGGGGTGAGAAATTCCTGTTAAAAAGGAAACTCAAAATTATTATGCAGTAGTTTGGGAAGTTTGGATTTTTTTTTTTTTTTGACCCAGTGGAGTTGGGCAGAATCCAAATAATGACTCATAAAAGATTTCACAGCCATATTTAACTCAATTCAGACAAGTAAAAATATAGAATGTTTTACTTGCCCATGATGCCCCCTTTTAAAAAATAAAGTTAGTAATTGGAGTATAGTTGACATACAATGTTACATTAGTTTTAGGTATACAATATAGTAACTTGACAATTCTGTGTATTACTCAGTGCTCACCATGATAAGTATAGTCACTATATTATTGCCACAGTATTATTGACTATATTCCCTATGCTGTACTTTCCAACGCCGTGAGAAAATTTATTTATTTATTTAATAACTGGAAGTTTGTACCTCTTAATCCCCTCCATCTATTTCATCCAGCCTCCACCCCCCTTCCCTCTGACAACCACCAGTTTATTCTCTGTATTTAAGAGTCTTTTTTTATTTGTTTGTTCATTTTTTAACATTTCGCGTATAAGTGAAATCTTATGATATTTGTCTTAATTTAAGGCAAATACATTAAAAGATAATGAGATAGTGTATTAAATTTATATATAAAAACCCAGAACTTGGCTTCAGTAAAGGCAGAGACTACTTTATTATTTTTTAAAACTTATCTTCCTCCTAAGCACTAACACAAGTCATATATACATGAATAAATCCCCACCACTGTGTGAGCCTAGTCTGCTGAAAATAAAAAGGCATATATAATTCTGTCACACAGCAAGATAAAAGCTGTGTTCTTTATGCATGGAAACCATTTTCTACTAGAATGAGTTGTAAAAAAAATAATAGAATATAAAGAAAGTGAGTTTATGGAAAGAAGATTGACTCTTCTTAGCATTATGTAAATACTTTGTACAAGGGTGCTCTGATGTAAGAAATATACTATGTAATAATTCACTTTAATAAGCAATAGGTGATGATTATTCATGTAATAGGGATTTTTAGTGTACATAAATGTTCATTTGCAGATTATTGACAGAGAGGTTAGAATGTTAGGAGACAGTGTCTATTGGACATTCTATATGAGTAATGAGTATTTCCTGTCTCTGAAGCTGTGGGAACACCTACTATACAGGGTGGATTTTTAACTTGTATAACTTCTGCAATAATCATGGAATGGAATGTTATAGGGTGATGACCCGAGCCTTGAAATGAAAGTGAAAGCAGGTTATATTTTGATAATGTCCCATAAGATTGAGCATATTGGTCTCTACCCCTACCAACATTTTCCTAATTTCCCATGACAGGGCCTAAAATAGAATGCCTAATGCTTCATGTGCAGATAGTGGGATTGTCTGAAGGGAGTGCCAAGAGCACACTGTTTAATAAGGAGAATGGATGAGCACATCGTAATCATAAGGGATAAGTGAGTCCTCGGTAGAGGAACCAATCTAGAGAACACATGGTAGTTGCTAAAGGAATATTAAGAAGGGAGACAATATGGAAGAGTTTAGCATCCAGGGTAATGTGGAATCCAAGGTACTTTCTTAGAAGCAAAGTGTGCAATTATATAGCATAATTTTACTTTGACACATTATGTTCTCTTTTCCATTTTCTTCCTGCACTGCCCATGCTGGAAGGAAGTTTAGGCCTAGATAATAATTAAAAAAAAAAAAAAAGAAAGAAAAAAAGACAATTCTTGGTATCTTGCAAGGAGAGGCAAGTAGACATAACCAGGTTTTCTTCCCCCCATTCCTTGCCACCCCAGGAACTACCACCAGGCTGGGGAGAAGAGGAGAAGGAAAAACAAGTTTAGTCGTAGTCTGTTTTGTGCATGTCCTCCACCACTGTCTGCCACTACTGCCCCCTTTCTTCAGGCTGGGAGACATGATAGAACTTATTCCATTGCAGTTTGGGGGATCTGGGATAAATAATGAAATCTAGGTCCAATCTGTCCTTCTGAGAGTAGAAAGTTTTCTGGGGATCTTAGTGTCAGAATGGGTATTTTTGTTTTTGTTTTACCATATTTTCAAGTCAGAATTTTTTTTTTTTCATTTCTGAAATAGTGTGGAAGGCATCAGAGAATTCCCTTGGGACCAGAGTGAGCTACAGAAGCCATCTGAGAGAAGGAATCAGGGAGCTTGGTCCCATGGAAAAGACAAGGGCAGCAGATTAAAGAGGGATGGGTGAGGGAAGTTAGAGATGGAGATGACCTCAGGGATCACCAGTGCCCAGGGATCACCAGTTTGCAGTGGGAAATGAGAGCGCTGCAGATTATTCCAATTGTCGTTTGAGCGAGTGTTCTCCAGTGCTAAAGACTGGATGGGAGGAGTTGCATGAGGAACAGGAGGCCAGTGAAGGACCAAGGCAGATCCAGGTGGATGTGAAGATGGTTGTCTTCCAAACTGTCCTATATTGGCAGCTTTATGATCTCTCCTATGGTTTAGGCTTATCCCCAGGGAGAGGGAATCAGGAGAAAAATCTGAAAGAGGGATTTAAACCTGAATGTGACTGAATAATGAAACTAAACAGATTTCTATCACTGAATTGGGCTGAGTTTACTAAAACAATTAAATTAAACTTCTGCCCTGAGCAAAATGGGTCTTGGAGTAAAAAAAAAAAATTAATTTTATTCAGAAAAAATAAGTTATTTATTAATTACACCTTCATAAGGCTGAAAAATAAGTTATATTTTTACACATCAGTGTTTATGGTTGTGAAATTTATATATGCTATAAAGTTCTAAATCCAGGACTGAATGGAGGAGCATTATAATATTTGGAAATATAGCAGATATTTTGATGATGATGATGTTGATGACGATGATGGTGTGTGTGTGTGTAGCACCTGAATCTTTATCATTTACTTTGGCTTTTGTATTCCACTTCTGCAATAGCCAGCTGGGAGATGAAGTATCATTTGGTTAGGGTTGCTGGATAAATATAGTATGCTGAATGAAATTTGAATTTCAGATAAACAACAAATAATTTTCTTAATATTAAGTACGTCCCAAATATTGTACAGGGTATACTAAAAAAGTATTCATTATTTGTTGGAAATTGAAATTTAACTGGGAATGTTTGATTTTTATTTGCTAAATCTGGCAAGCCTTACTCTTTGATACATATAGCCAGTGAAAAAATAAAACTAGCCTGCATTATACTCTGTAAAGTTTGACAAAAAATGGGTGCCATGCAAGTGTTAATATTACATTTCATAGAAGAGGTAATTCTTTTTTTTCTTTCAAGATTTTATGTATTTATTTATTTTAGAGAAAATGTGAGTGGGGTGGGGGGAGGGGCAGAGAGTGAGGGAGAGAGAGAGGCTTAAGCAAGGCTCCAAGCCCAGTGCAGAGCCAGATGTGAGGCTTGATGTCAAGGCTCTGAGATCATGACCTGAGTCAAAATCAAGAGTTGGTCGTTTAACCGATTAAGCCACCCAGGCATTCTTGGAAGAGGCAATTCTTGGTTCATCTTCATGGATTGGGCTGACTCTCTGAGATAGCCAAATTAGGCCACACAGACTGGAACAGTTTAAGAAAATTGCAAGAATATAACCTATTTGGTGACTTCTATTCTGTTCTAGAACACACAAATAGTAAGTGGCAGAATAAGGTTTTTCCAGGTCCAAATGGCCTCCATAATGCAAATACAGTTTTTAAAGAACTTCTTAGGAACATATTTATTGTATAAAGAAAAGTACTCTTAAAATCTGGGTGGTTTGGTAGCTGTTGCTGTCTTCTCTAATGTACTCTTCCGTTATGGTCAAGCCTATAAAAGGAAACTTACAAATCTTTTCCAGGAAGCATGTCTTTGAAATTAGTCGAATAATTTTGAAGAAATCATGAGATGCTCCTTCTTTTTAACTTGGCATTTTATTCAAAGGGTGTTTCTGAAATTAAACCAGTGGGAGTTTAGCCAAAATAGTGCTGTGACACAATGATGTCATTTAGAGAAATGTTGTGCTGAGTTAAATAGCTCTAATTATTAGCAACTTTAAAATCATAAAGCAATTAAAAAAAAAAACACCTTCACTTCTCTACTTCAGTGGAATACAGTTTCATTATGTGAAACATTTCACCTGGTTTGGATAGTTGGCTGTCAGTGACTGTTTGAGATCCCAAATCTTTCCTTATACTCAGTTTACTCTTGTGTCCCAGAATAATCCTGTGTTCTGGACCCCATTTCCCTCTGTCCTCTGAGGACCTCGCTCCAATTGGAATGCCTATTTTCTTACTACTTTCAACTTTTCTTACTCGTATTTCCTCCCTAGCCTATTATTAACCCGCTAAAGTTTGGCCCAAACACACATCAACCTTCATTTAAAGCTGTGTCTGTCTGGGGGCACCTCCGTGGCTCAGTTGGTTAAGTGTCTGCTTTGGCTCAGGTCATGATCCCAGGGTTATGGGATTGAGCCCTGCATCGGGTTTTGTACTTGGTAGGGAGTCTGCTTTTCTTTCTCTCTCTCCCTCTGCCCTCCCCCCCCCCCGCCACTGCTCTTTTTCCCTCTTTCTCTCTCTCAAATAAATAAGATCTTAAAAAAAAAAAAAAAGAAAGAAAAGCTGTTATCTGCTCCAATAACAGTCCTATCTCTTTTCTATTCCTCATTGCAAAGTTTCTGAAATATTCTAGGTGAGTTAACCTGCTTACTTAACTATATCAGTTCTTGGACAGAAGTAGGAAAATTGAATATTTCCTGTAGCTAATTATTATTAACTGGCATTCTGTTCCCATTAAGAATCAGATACCATAAAAATTTCAAAATTGGCCATGAAAATAAATGAAAACAAAATTAATATATCTTTTCTCAAATATGTTTTAAGCATATGAAAACAAACTCTACATAAAAGCTATGCAATAAAAATACTCCTTTTGTGAATTTTTTTTCATGGATTGGCCTAGGTGAGGCTTCTGAAAATAGGAGACCAAAGAAGTAAAGGCTCTTTCATGGTAAAGCTACCTTCAGAAAGCACAAGCATTTTTATTGTTTTAAGGATCTTCAAACTGCATTCAAATTTAGGTCAATCTGTTATTAACATTTTTGTTCATTCATTGGATGTGAATATTTCATTGGTCTTTGAATTGTTAGATATAGGTGAGGGAAGTTTTATGATTTTTTTTTTTTATGATTCCTTACATTTTCGCTTTAATATGAGTCAGCTGATTTGCTCTGTCTAGACCAGCTCAGCAGCAACACCAATGGACTAAGTAAAGAGATGATTTTATTAACAGTTGTAGGACAGATGTAAATCTGTATCAGTTTTAGTAATTTTTTTGAAAAGTTTTAATTATGTCCTTGCTGTCTTCTCCTTAGCATTGGTTGTTCCTCTTCTTGGAATGCTTTTCCATCAGAACTTCGCAGCATGGTTCCTTCTTATATTTCAGTTTTCAGTTTAAATACTACTTGCTTAGGGGGACTTCTCTAATCCATCTAAGGAAGGAAGAATCATCTCCCCTACCCCTGGCCTCTTCATAACCTTTATCAATGTATGAAATTATCTCGTACATTTAATTTTTTGTTGTTTATTGCCCAACTTTCTCCATTAGAATATAAACACCTTTTCTTTCTTCATATTGAATTGTGCTCAATAAATATTTATTGAAGAAATGAATGATATGAAAGGTTAGTGATATCAGTGTATCAAAAGTCAAACATTTCCTAGTAAGGGTTTGTATGTAATTGTTTTTTAAACTTCTAACTTAGGGGGCACCTGGGTGGCTCAGTCAGTTAAGCATCTGCCTTTGGCTCAGGTCACGGTCCCATGGTCCTGGGATTGAGCCCCGCATGGAGAACTGCATTGAGCTCCCTGCCCAGCAGGAAGTCTGCTTCTCCTTCTCCCTCTGCACCTCTCCTCTCGTGCTCACTTGGTCTCTCTTTTTCTCTCTCAAATAAATTAATAGATAATCTTTAAAAAAAGAAAAAACTTCTAACTTAGTTTTTACTTCTCAGTAATCTGGTTTCTGTCCTCTAGATGCACCAACACTGTTGTTGTTTATGATCACAGATGCAGTTGACATTTTTCGGAACTTTTAACTTCTGTAAGGCATTTAACACTGTCAGCTGGCCTTCCTTCTTGTATATCTTAATTTCCTTTCTTTTTTTTTTTTTCCTTTAAATTTTCTTCCTACTTGTCTGAATACTTGGCAGTTTCTCTCAGGGTAAGTGTCGGTATTTCCCGGAACATGACTGCTTTTCCTTTTCCTTCCTCTTCATTTTTCTTTTTCTGTTTTTTTTTTTAAAGCCTTCTATGTACACTATAAAGTTATCTCCTATTTACCTATAGACTCAATAAGTGCCTCTAATTGATAGTTAGATGATTCCCATATCTTCCTTTTACTCTGGATATTTCTTTTTAATTACAGAATTTATCTGGTTAGTTAATGGGCTTTTCAAGCTCAGTATATCCCAAGTTTACTATTATCTCCTCTTGCCCTCCATTCCTAATCCTTCTTTCCATTTGTAGTCCCTGTTTTAGCAAATGCCTCCTACTAACTGATTTTCTTGCATTCAGTTTCACTCCTCTTAAATTCAGCCTTAAATATTGTTGCTGGAAAGGTTTTTTTTAAAAAGCACATCTGAGCATGTCATCATGTAAAATCCTTCACTGGTTTTCCATTGCCTTTAGAATAAAATCCAAATTTTATAAGGCATTTAAGACCCTTCCTTTTCCAATAAGAGCTTTGTTTTCAACCATATCAGAATATTTGTAGTCTTTTGAACATATCACATTTCCTCTGGCTTCTTATGCCTTGGCATATACTGTTATTTCTGTATAATTATTTTCTTCTCAGAGTCTCATGGCCTGGCTCTTACTTGTACTTCAAGTTGCAGATTTGACTGCTCCTAATTTGGGGTAGATGTCACGTTGCAGTGTTTTGAAACCATTCCATGCATATTTTTATCACATCACTTGTCAAACTGTATGTACTTTATTTTCCTGTCCCCTTTAACTATATTATAAGCTCCTTGAAGTCATGAAGAAAATTCTTTCCTCTCTATTCCTCAACACCTCAAATCATGCCAGGGACAAAGTTGGTTTTAATGTTTTAATGACTGGTTGTCATGTGAACAAGTAATTACATAGCTCTGTGAGTATCTCTGTCTCCGTCTCTCTCTCTCTCTCTTTTTGGTGTGAAAAGCCTTCATAATCTTTTGAGGGTTACTTGATTGGATATTGTGTCACCATTTTCTTTTGTCTAACTGTTATTTTGGGGGAGGGGATAGTATTTTCATGAACTGAATTGTTTTGGTTCTTATTTCTTCTTGTTATATTAGTTTTTATACTTGTAGATTGGTTGAGCCTTTGTATTTCTGTGATGGTCTGGAGGGGTTTACAAGATTCCTAGTTCAAGCTCTTCTGTCAAGGTTGCAAAATACAGTTTATTTCCTGGATGGCTTTTTCTGGGTGGGATGGTGGGGGAAGGGGGAGGAATCCTTCGGTTTTTTAAAACATTCTTTTGTTTTGCAGGATCCTGAATTTCCCTTTCTTATTCCTTTTTATGTTCACTATGCAGTTTCCAGAGAGTGTTTCTCCATTTCTTCTTGCCCTTTTCTCCCCCAAAGCCTTTCTAAGACTAGATCTTAGAGTCTTGTGCTCTAGTCTCTCTCTCTCTAGTTTGCTCTGATCTACTAGGACTTTTTCCCAGCATTTGCGAAATTTCTTTTGCTAGCTGAGATTTTAGATCAGTTGTAAATGTTGATGCTGGGTTCCCTCTTCTATTTTCAGTGTAGTTTTCTTCCCTAGACTGTTCATGTTCTCCAGGAAGGCTTGCACCAGGATTGTGAAGGGTTAGCATGGTGTTAGCATGGGATTTGGTGTTAATTTTCCATTTACATGTAATTTGGAATATAGGTTGTTCTCTTTTCTTTATTTATGTTGATGACATAGGTTTTGTGTAGTTTTATTTGTTTTTTAATTTTTTTTTTTTTTGAGAATGTGCTTGGAGATTTGGAGTTATACAGGTAGAATGACCTTGGCTATCCAGATTTTGATCATAAATGTTTAAGAGGATTGCAAAAACAATTACCATTTATCCCCTGGTAATGTAATTTATTTCTTTGAAAAAATAATTTGAGAGATCCTTCAGTAAGTGTTATGAGATTTTTGTTGGAATACCTAAATTGTCTAATAGCCTTAATTTAAAAAAACAAATAAAATGCTTAATGTTAAGAAAGGTAGAGAAAAGATGAGATTTAGCACCAGTTTCACCCTTGCACAAATTCAGATTAGGATATAGGAGATAGGAAGCAAATTAGGGTCTTCAGAGTTTATGGCCAGTAGAAAAATTCAGGAGAATGAAATTATAGTAAGATAAGTACTTTGAGCTAAAGACATTTGTGGTGAGTTTTCTCTTCAAGAAAAGTAGCTAAGTACTAGGTGCAATAGTGAGAAGTAAGCAGTTTTAAAACAATTTGGCATTTCATTTCCATGATATTGATTTTTCCAGATACTTATCTAAGCCCCTGAGAAGGTGGGCCAACGGGCTCTTCTTGGCCTCTTTCCATGCTTAAGTGTTTGGCTCCTGTCAGAAGAACAAAGATCACCTGCCACATAGGCTTCCAGTGAATAAATGTCAAATGGAAAATGACAAGTTGCAGCTTGGTTTAGAAGTAATGGTTCATTTTTTCTCAACCAAAACAATTAATTTGTTTATATGGATGGTGATTGCAGAGGTGGCCTGGGTAAGGAGTGGGAGAAATTATTCAATTGTAATCAGCATTGGACCTTATAAAATGTATTTTAGTAATTAAACTAAAACACTTCATTTTGAATTGAGTTTGAATAATTTGCTGCAAGTCAAAGTTGAATTTTGGTTATATAAAAAACACTCCAAGGAAATCTATAAAAGATATACTAATGGAGATATAGAGATAATTGTTTCATAAAGGAAATTTAGTTTGGTTTACTGCACATATAATACTTGCTGTACTGATTCATGTTAGAGAAGAAGAAGAAACAACTACAAAAAGAAAGCCAGTTCAAGGAATCTCTGGCCCAAAAAGCCTCTATGAGAGCCATTTATTTCAATACCTTCATTTCTTACTTTTAAAAGTTAATGTTACCTTAAATTTTTTGAATACCATCCTTGTACTATTTTAGCTCAGTTTTTACTTATTTATTTCCCATCTTTCCCTTCTTCTACCAACATGCTGTGTCCCCATGCTGTCTCTAGTTGCCTAGGAACTTCCAATTTAGAAACTTGACGAAGTTCTGTATTTCTAATATCCTCTAACTTCTACCTCCCTAACAAACATACTGTTGCCCTGATCCCTGTTAAATTTTAGTGTGAGCAAGATGCCCTCCTTCTTCTGTTCCAAATTTGGGGTTCATAGAAGTACCCTCATGTTTATCTTCAGAGTTTAGAGGCCCCCTCATCCACAGATCTCTAATGGTTGCAAGTCTGAACACTCATGCCTTATCATTAGACCTTCTGTGATACCTAGGGACTGTAGATGGCCAGGAGTAAGGCTGGGATCACCACTACCTTGGCCAGATGTGTGGGGTTGCTTGTACTGTCTCCTCCCACAGGAATGGGACTTGGTATTCCGCTCCTCCCATGGGAGTGAGGTTGCCTGCTGGACTCTGTTAGTTATGTACATAGCTCTTCCCATTGGCTTTAGCCATGTTCCCAGAGATCTGGGTTACAACTCCAGCTCTTCCAAGTGCATCCTCTTTTCTTCCATGGGGAACCACCCAGAGTGTGAGATGGTTTATAAATACAATGGCCCATTTTCCTTTAATATAGTCCTTGACTGGCTAGGACGATTCTTACATTCCTTTCTCCTCTCACCACCTAACTTACGTGAAGGGAGCCACCCTTATGTTTCAGTGACTGTGACTTGGTCAGAAGCCGAGAGAAGGGACACACATACACACTCTTTCAAGGGTTTCCTATTCTACAGGCTGGCTGAGTCTCAGCAGCAAAGACTTAGTGAAGGTACAGGCGGTAGTGTTGGGATGATTAGGAAATGTGGCAGCTGGTGGAGGAGACATTTTTGCCAAGCAGGATGTCTTACTGTCAAATCAGAATGGTCTTAGGATGGTCAGCTTTAT
Organism: Martes martes; assembly: GCF_963455335.1. NCBI lineage: Eukaryota > Metazoa > Chordata > Mammalia > Carnivora > Mustelidae > Martes > Martes martes. The sequence continues at coordinate 58,024,269 of NC_137902.1, forward strand.
CTAGCTCTTAAAGGAACTACCTACAGAAAACTGACTCTGCTGGCATCCTGCTGCTGCTCTGTCCTCTTGCATCCAGGTGCTAGAGCAGCTCTTCAGAGCTCTTCTGGGCACTCAGTAGTATTTTATTTCTCTGAAGCTTGTCCAGAATGAGGTGTACTCCCTAGCACCCACATTATGATTAGGGGCCCCAGGTAATCATTTGGGAGGACCGGTTTTATTAAGTGCTTTTTGGATTTGGTATCATAACTGGAAATTTATATTCTTTTTCCCCAACTACCATAAGATTGCAAAACTTAAATGGAAGAAAGTAGTAAAAATGACTAAAGGTGAAGAAACATGACTCACTGGAAAGAAATTAAATTTACTTGATCTTCAGAGGAGAAGGGTAAGAAGGGACCCCTTAATTCTACCGTATGGTAGAAAATGGCTATTATTTACCATGAACGCAGAAAAAAAATCAGAAGATAAAACTTTGTTATCCGGGTACAGAGATGCTTGGCTACAGTGAGCAATTTTTTAGCAGCTTTCTCTGTCTCAGGTTGTGCTAATCACTTTACTTACTATTTCATTTGATTCTTGAACTAACTTTACCATATTGTTATTATTTTCCTCATGAGTCTCACCAATGAGAAACTGAGGCCCATGGAAATTAAAGTTGGGGGAATACAAGGACCTATTAAAGTATGGGGGGGTGGAAGCAGAAACTGAATGTATATTCAAATACTAGCTGTTGAAGTTAAGTCATGGGTCAGAAATCAAGCACAAATACAGAAATCAGGAATACATAATAAAGCAAGAATTGTGATTAAGTATTTAGCTGACTGTCAGGAACCAGAAAATCTATTGCAGTTGAGGACTAGGGAAGGGTGGGGGCTCATAACCCATACAGTGAAGGAAGGGATTAAGGATCAGTAACTAGATAAGCAGTGTTTTTATCTGATATGAGATGACATCCACAAAAAGACTGATTATGGAGGCAAACTTCAGCTGCATCCAAAGAATCTATGTATATTTCTGGTTAAAAGAGACTTTTGTTCCCTGGGCATGGGCAGTCCCACAAATAGAACAGGTGAATGAATCTGGAGAAGAGTGCCTTTGATAATGCATCCAGCTGTGTAGCTGCCACATAAATCAGCACCTATGACTTTGCAACTTAAATTGTGACACCTGTGTCACAAATGACTTACATTTTAAAATTCCCTAGGTTTGAGTTGCTTTTAAGCAGCTTTATTAGATAATAGCTTCTAATTTGGAATTTTTAACTAACAGAAGGTATGGCATTATTGATATCTCTATAGGGGAAAATACTAATTTGCCTGAAACAAAAGAAAACCAGCAACAGAAGTGTTTTTTATCAGGCGATCACAGTTAGCCTTCAAAGGAAGAGACCCTTAGTTGCTCTTCTTTTCAAGTGCACATGGAACATTCTCCAGAATAGATCACATATGAAGTCACAAAACAGGCCTTAATAAATACAAAAGATTGAAATCATACCATGCACCTTTTTGGGTCACAGTACTGTGAAACTAGAAGTCAACCACAGGAAAAAATTTAGAAAGACCACAAATAGGGTCACCTGGGTCACTCAGTCAGTTAAGCATCTGCCTTTGGCTCAGGTCATGATCCTAGGGTCCTGGGATCGAGTCCTGCATCTGGCTCCCTCTCTCTCTCTCTCTCTGACAAATAAATAAATAAATAAATAAATAAATAAAATATTAAAAAAGAAAAGACCACAAATAAACATGGGGATTAAACAACATGCTACTAAACAATAATGGGAGGGTCAATAATGAATGTTTGTTTATTTGTTTTATAAACAAATAAAACAGTGCAAAGTGCAAAACCTTTAGGATGCACAAATGCATCCTATATACTTCCCCTGAGAGGGAAGTATATAGCAATACAGGCCTACCTCAAGAAGGAAGAAAAATCTCAAACAACTTAAACTTATACCTAAAGGAGCTAGAAAAAGAACAACAAATGAAGACTTGAGCCAGCAGAAGGAAGGGAATAATAAAGATTAGAGAAGAAATAAATTATGTGGAAACTAAAAAAACAATGGACTGATCAATGAAACTGAGATGTGGTTCTATGAAAAAATTAAAAAAAATTGATAAACATCTATCTAGAATTATCAAAAAGAAAAAAGAAAGGACCCAAATAAATAAAATCACAAATGAGAGAGGAGAAATAAGAAATAGCACCACAGAAACACAAACAATTATAAAAGAACATTATGAAAACCTATACGCTAACAAACTGGACAACCTGGAAGAAATGGATAAATTCCTAGAAACATATAAACTACCAAAAATTGAAAAGGGAAGGAATAGAAAACTTGAATAGGCTGATAACCAGCAAAGAAATTAAATCAGTAATCAAAAAACGTCCCAACATACCAAAGTCCAGGACCACATGGCTTCACAGGCAAATTCTACCAAACATTTAAAGAAGAGTTATTACCTATTCTCAAACTATTCCAAAAAATAGAAGAGGAAGGAAAACTTCCAAATTCACTCTATGTGGTCAGCATTACCCTGATACCAAAACCAGATAAAGACTGTACTAAAAAAGAGAACTACAGGCCAATATCTCTGATAAACATGGATGTAAAAATTCTCACACCAAATCCAGGAATATTTTTTAAGAAATCATTTACTGTGGTCGGTTGGGATTTATCCTTGGCTGCAAGGGTGGTTCAATATTCACAAATCAATCAGCGTGATACTCCACATTAATAAAAGAAAGGATAAGAACCATATGATCAATTCAATAGATGCAGAAAAAGCATTAGACAAAGTATTACATATATTCATGATAAAATTTCTTCACAAAGTAGGTTTGGAGGGATCATACTTCAACATAATAAAGGCCATATATGAAAATACACAGCTAATACCATCCTCGTGGGGAACAACTGAGAGCTTTTCCTCCACAGTCAGGAACAAGACAGGGGTGTCCACTCTCACCACCATTGTTTAACACAGTACTGGAAGCTCTAGCCATAGCAGTCAGATGACAAGAGAAATAAAAGGCATCCAAATCAGAAAGGAAGAAGTCAAACTTTCACTATTTGAAGATGACATGATACTATATATAGAAAACCTGAAAGACCAACAAAAGACTGTTAGAACTGATAAATGAATTCAGTAAAGTTGCAGGATACAAAATCATTGTACAGAAATCTGTTATATTTTTGTACACCAAAAATGAAGCAGCAGAAAGGAAAATTAAGGAATCTGTGCCATTTACAATTGCACCAAAACCTATAAGATACTTAGGCATAAAGCTAACCAAAGAGGTAAAAGACCTATACTCTGATAAAAACACTTATGAAAGAAATTGAAGATGACACAAGGAAATGGAAAAATATTCCATGCTCATGGATTGGGAGAACAAACATTGTTTATATCACTCGAAGCAATCTACACATTTAATGCAGTCCTTATCAAAATACCACTGGCAGTTTTCACAGGGCTAGAGCAAAAACAATCCTAAAATTTCTGTGGAACCACGGAAGACCCCAAATAGCTAAAACAACCTGAAAAAAGAAAAGTAAAGCTGGAGACATCACAATTCCAAACTTCAAGTTATCTTACAAAGCCATAGTGATCAAAGCAGTGTGATACTGGCAGAGGAATAGACACATAAATCAATAGAACAGAATAGAAAATCCAGAAATGAACCCACAACTATATGGTCAGTTAATCTTTTTTTTTTTTTTTTTTTTTTTTTGGTCAGTTAATCTTTGACAAAGAATATCCAGTGAGTAAAAGGATGTTTCTTCAACAAATGGTGTTGGGAAAACTGGACAGCTACATGGGAAAGAATGAAACTGGACCACTTTCTTACACCATACACAAAAAATAAATTCAAAATGCATTTAAGACCTAAATGTGAGACAGGAAACCATCAAAATCTGAGGGGAGAACACAGGCAGTACCCTCTTTGACATTGGCCTTAGCAACTTCCTTCTAGATATGTCTCCTGAGGCAAAAGGAAACAAAAGCAAAAATAAACTATTGGGACCTCATTAAAATAAAAAGCTTCCACACAGTGAAGGAAACTATCAACAAAATTAAAAGTTGGCCTATGGAATTGGAGAAGATATTTGCAAGTGCCATATCTGAGAAATAGTATCTAAAATCTATAAAGAACTTATGAAACTGAATACCCAAAAAAATAATTTAATTAAAAAATGGGCTAAAGACACGAGTAGTTATTTTTCCAAATAGGACATATGGATGGCCAACAGACACATGAAAAGATGCTCAATATCATTGATCATCAGGGAAAAACAAACCAGAACCAGAATGAGATATGACCTTCCACCTGTCAGAATGGCTAAGAGAAGAGGTGGTATGTACACACACACACACACACACACACACACACACACACACACACACACGAATATTACTCGGCCATCAAAAAGAATGAAATCTTGTCATTTGCAATGACATGGATGGAGCTATAGTGTATTATGAATTTTTTGGTAATATTAATTATCCATATTTACTTTGAGATTTGGAAAAATATTTAAAATATTTTTACAGTGTATTATGCTAAATGAAATGTCAGTCTCTGAAAGATAAATACCGTATGATTTCACTCATATGTTGAATTTTTTTTTTAAAGCTTGTATTTATTTATTTGACAGAGAGAGAGCACAAGTAGGCAGAGAGGCAGGCAGAGAGAGAGAGGGGGAAGCAGGCTCCCTGCTGAGCAGAGAGCCGGATTCGGGGCTCGATCCCAGGACCCTGAGATCATGACCTGAGCAGAGGCTTTAACACATTGAGCCACCCAGGTGCCCTCATATGTGGAATTTAAGAAAGAAAACAAATGAGCATAGGGAATGAGAGAGAGAGAGAGAGAGGCAAATTGAGAAACAGACTCTTAGGTATTGAGAATAAAACTGATGGTCACCAGACGGGAGGTGAGTGGGGGCATGGGTGAAATATGTGATGGGGATTAAGAAGCACATTTATAGTGAGTACCAGGTGTTGTATGGAAGTGTTGAATCACTCTATCGTACACCTGAAATGAATATTATACTGTATATTAACTAACTGGAAAGGAAATATAGACTTAAAAAAGAGAGTTTTTCAGAGTGGATTTAGATCACAGTTAAGGCTTTTTATGTTGATTGTGGGCTTGGCTTGGTCTGCTATCTGCCTCTGACTGGAAATGCTGCAGTGAAGCCATATGTTCCTGTTCCAAGGAGAGATTAACACTTGATAGTAGTAGAAAACAAAAAGACAATGATGAGAAAATTAAATTCGAATTAACTTTTATCATAACCAGGTTTGACTTCCACCATGCCACTGCCGCCTGACTTGAGAGCTCTTCCTTTGACCTTACATGAGTCAATGGTCACTAGAGAGCTTTAATTTGTAGGCCAAACTTAATCTTAAAAAAATAAAATAAAATAAAAGATCGATCTCCTTTACTATTGCCTCCATTTGCATTGTCTGAACTTCTGTGTTAAACTCATGATAATCAATAATAAATTGCAGAAGTCTTTGAGATTAAGAATTTCACATAAGTGACTATTCCCAATACTGGGAATTACTTAAAATTTTTTGTTGTTTTTGATAGAAATCTTAAAAATGATCTCTTTCCCTCTGCATATTCCTGGCTATTAAATTTAAAAAGTATTTATAATTACTGAAATATTACAGGGATATATAGTCTTATTATAACTCTTTTAAACCTTTCTTACCTTTTTTTCTGGGAAAACTCTGGATTTTGGAGGAAGAAGCCTTCCTTAGGAATTTTAAGTTGGTTTTTTTTAAATTAGGTGATGTCTTTTTTTTTTTTTTTCTTTATTAAGGTTCTATTTATTTGAGAGAGAGTAAGTGAGAGAGTGAGAGAGATAGAGAAAGTGAGCATGAGCTGGGAAGAGGGGCAAAGGAAGAGGGAGAAGCAGACTCCCCACTGATAAGGGAGCCTGATCTCAATCTCAGGACTCTGGGATCATGACCTGAGTGGAAGGCAGATGCTTAACTGATTGAGCCACTCAAAATCCCCATTAAGTCAAGCTTTTTAAAGTATAATTTGCATACAACAAAATTTAGTCTTTATAGTGCACATTTCTATGAATGTTGAAGATGCATGTAGTTGTGTATCTGTCACTACAATAAAAATATAGAACGGTTCTGCCACTCTGAAAATACCCCTTGCTCTTTGCGGCTTACCCCTCCCTGGACCCTAGGCCCCTGGCAACCATTCCTTTTTTTGTTGTCTCTGTAGTTTTGCCTTTTCCGGAATTTCGTGTACATGGAATCATACCATATGTAGCTGTGACTTCTTTCATTTAGCATAATGCATGTGTGATTCACCCAGTTGTTGTGTATATCGATAGTTTATTTTTGTTGCTTATTAATATTCTACAATTTGTTCATTCATTCACCAGTTGAAGGACATTTGAGGTATTTCCAGTTTTGGGCTATGATGAAAAAGATTGCTATAAATATTTGTGTGCAGGTTTTTGTGAATGTAAGCTTTCATTTTACTTGGGTAAATATTCAGGAGTAGGATTTCTTGGTCATATGGTAGCATATGATTAAGTTTATAAGAAACTGTTTCAAGATGACTCTACTGTCTTCCATTCCTAGCAGTAATGTATGAGTTTCAGTTTCTCTATATCCTTAGGAGCACTCTGGAATAAGAATTTTTTAAAAAAAAGTTTTCAGTTTTAGCTATTCTAATAGGAATTTGGTGCTACCTCATTGTGGTTTTAATTTGTCTTCTTCTAATGATGAGTTATTTTGAATGTCTTTTCATATGCTTATTTCCCATCCATATATCTTTTATTGGTGCAGTGTCTATTAAAATCTTTTGCCCATTTTTTGCTGGGAAATGTATTAGTTTGCTAGGGTACCACAACATAATACCCAAGACTGGGTGGCTTAAACAGAAATTTATTTTCTCATACTTCTGGAGACTTGAAGTCCAAGATCAAGGTGTTGGCAGGTTTGGTTTCTTCTGAAGCTTCTCTCCTTGGGTTGCAGATGGCTTCCTTCTTGTTGTGTCCTCACAAGGTTTTTCCTTCATTTGTACATACTTTTGGTGACTCTCTGTGTCCAGATTTTTTCTTTTTTTTTTTAAATATTTTTTATTTCTTTTCAGCGTAACAGTATTCATTGTTTTTGCACCACACCCAGTGCTCCATGCAATCCGTGCCCTCCCTAATACCCACCACCTGGTTCCCCCAACCTCCCATCCCCCGCCCCTTCAAAACCCTCAGGTTGTTTTTCAGAGTCCATAGTCTCTCATGGTTCACCTCCCCTTCCAATTTCCCTCAACTCCCTTCTCCTCTCCATCTCCCCATGTCCTCCATGTTATTTGTTATGCTCCACTAATAAGTGAAACCATATGACAATTGACTCTCTCTGCTTGACTTATTTCACTCAGCATAATCTCTTCCAGTCAGATTTTTTCTTATAAGGACACTCATCATATTGGATTAGGGCCCACTCTGGTGGCCTCATTTTTTTGTTTTTTTTGGTATATGTTTGTTTACTTATTTAAGTTTTAGGTAGTTAACATACCATGCAATATTGATTTCTGGAGTAGAATTCAATGATTCATCACTTACATACAACACCCAGTGCTCATCAAAACAAGTGCCTTCTTTAATACCCATCACCCATCTAGTCCATCCCACACCCACCTCCCTCTGTCAACCCTCACCTTGTTCTTTATAATTAAGAGTCTGGTATGACTTGTTTCCCTCTGTCCTTTTTTTCTCTCCCCCTCTTCCCATGTGTTCATCTGTTTTCTTTCTTAAATTCCACAGATGAGTGAGATCAAATGGTATTTGTCTTTTACTGACTGACTTATTTCACTTAGTGTAATATACTATAGCTCCATCCATGTCATTGCAAGTGGCAAGATTTCATTCTTTTTAGTGGCTGAGTAATATTCCTATATGTGTGTGTATATGTGTGTATATATATATATACACACACACACACAAATATACATGTACACACACCCCCCCCACCTCTTCTTTATCCATTCATCAGTCGATGGAAATTTGGGCTTTTTCCATAGTTTGGCTATTGTTAATAATGCCCAGTAAACACTGGGGTGCATATATCCCTTTGAATTAATATTTTTGTATTATTTGGGTAAATACCTAGTAGTGCAATTGCTGGATCATCGGGTAGCTCTATTTTTAATTTTTTGAGGAACCTCCATACTGTTTTCCACTGTGGCTGTACTAGTTTGTATTCCCACCAGCAGTGTAAGAGGGTTCCCCTTTCCGCATAATCTCACCAACACCTGTTGTTTCTTGTGTTGTTAATTTTAGCTATCCTGATAGGTGTGCAATAGTAGCTCATTGTGGTTTTGGTTTGTATTTCCCTGATGAGGGAATATGATTTTTTTTTTAACGTTCAAGTATAATTAACATATAGTGTTATAGTACTTTCAGATATACAGTATAGTGATTCAAAAATTCTTTTTTTAAAAAAAGATTTTATTTATTTATTTGACAGCGCAAGTAGGCAAGAGCAGCAGGCAGAGGGAGAGGGAGAAGCAGGCTCTCTGCTGAGCAGGGAGCCCAACGTGGGTCTTGATCCCAGGACTCTGGGATCATGGCCTGAGCCAAAGGCAGCCGCTTAATCAACTGAGCCACCCAGGCACCCCAATGATTAAACAATTCTATAGATTTCTGAAGCAGGTAGGCTGAGTCTGAGGACTAGGGGTGGGCGTACCCATGGGACCTGTTAAGAGGGTCCTTGCCTTCCTATGGACAGAAATAAAATGTGAGCTGGAGAAAGTGAAAACAGAGTTTATTGAATAGTGTAAGCAACAGGTAGAAAATAACAGATGGAGTGTCTGGGAAACAGAAAGGAAAGGAGAATTAGTCTTCTCATTGCTTGGAGTTAGGGATTTATATTGGGTAGGGATCTAGGATACATAGACCCCTAAGGAATCCAGAGTAGGGTTCAATGAAAGGCAAGTGGCAGGTGAACAATAGGTGTTATTCCATAAATCACCAGCAGTAGGGGGTGTTGATGCCATTGTCAGCTGAGGTTTGTTTGAAGGTAAATATGCTGGAACATGTTTGGGATTTGGCTCTTCTTGGATGTTATCAGATGTTTCCGGGCCTAGGACAAAACTCAGAGAATGATTAACTTTCTTGCTTCCCCCTTGAAGTGGGAACATTGCTTTTTGGCTTATTCAGAAATGGGGCCTAGCAGAAGACAGCAGAGATGGGGGCTTTCTAAAAGGTTTCCCTTCAGTTTCCTTACCTCATTTCTCAGTGCTCATCGACATAAATATACTCTTAATCCTTTTTATCTATTTCACCCTCCTGCTCCCCACCCCTCCCACCAAGCTCCCTTCTGGCAACCACCAGTTTTTCCTCTGTTTATGAGTCTCTTTTTTTCTTTTTCTTTTGGTTTATTTCTTAAATCTCACATATGCTTGAAATCATATGGTGTTTTTCTCTGTTTGACTTATTTTAAACCTCTAGGTCCATCTATGTTGTTTCAGATAGCAAAAAAAAAGATTCTTTTTTTTTAATGACTGAGTAATATTTTATTGTATTTATATGCCACACCTTCTTTATACACTCATCTATAGGTGGACACATGGGTTTCTTCCATATCTTGACTATTGTAAATAATGCTGCTGTAAACATAAGGCTTCATGTATCTTTTTGAATTAGTGTTTTCATTTGAGTAAATACCCAGTAGTGGAATTACTGGGATATATGATAATTCTATTTTTAATTTCTTTTAAGGAAACTCCATACTATTTTCTGCAGTGGCTGTACCAGCTTGCATTCTCACCAAGAGTAGAAGGGGTTCCTTTTTCTCTAGATTCTCACCTACACTTGTTATCTCATGGCCTCATTTTAACTTAATTACCCTTTTAATGGTCCTTTCTCCAAATACAGTCATAATCTGAGGTATTAGGGTTAGGGCTTCAATAAAAGAAATCTGAGGGAAGATAGTTTAGTCTATAATGGGGAGGTAATTTGCTTTCTTATTTTTGAGAATTTTGAGAATTTCTTATATATTCTAGATATAGGTTCTTTATCAGGTATCTATTTTACATATATTTCCCCCATCTGTGGCATGTCTTTTTACTTTATTAACAATGTCTTTTGAAGAGCAGAAGTTTTAATTTTGATGAAGTCTAACTTATCATTTTTTCTTTAATGTATTGTGCTTTTGTATCATATCTGAGAAGTTACTATCTAATCCAGAGCCTCTGAAATTTTCTCATGTGTTTTCTTTTAAGTTTTACAAAATTGCTCTCATTTGCATTATCTGAGTGTGAACTATGTTAAAACTTTTAGGTCTGTGATCCATTTCAATTTAATTTTTACATATGATATATGTTGTGGTTCTTTTTTGGGGGAGGGTATATAGTATACTGTTGTTCCAGCATTATTTCTTGAAAAGACTATCCTTTCTCTACTGAATTGCCTTTACACCTTTGAAAATAATTGGTTGTATATATACAAGGCCTTTTATAGACTCTCTTCTGTTCCATTGATCTGTATGTCTGCCCTTAAGCCAAAACCACATTGTCTTGATTACTGTGGCTTTCTCATAAGTCTTTTACAAAATCGTTTTGGCCTATCCATATAAAATTTAAAAGCATCTTGTTGATTTATATAAAGTGAGTATGGAGGTGGGGGGAGAGAAAGAAGAAGGGAAGAGAAGAGAGAGAGAAGGGGCAAGTGGAGGTGGCGGGGTGGGGGGGAGGGAGGGAGAGTGTATTCTGGTGTTTAGAATGTCTTATAAGGATACCAATCCTACTAATATTCCAGCCTTCTAAACTCATTTAACCTTAATTGTCTCTGTAAGGACCTATCTCCAAATATAGTCACAGTGGAGATTAGTTTGGGCTTCAACATATGAATGGGGGTGGGTGGGTGAGGGAGATACAATTAATTCCATAACAGAGGGGTAGTTTTTTTTTTATATATATAATTAGTATAATTTAAAAAAACTTATTTATTTGAGCAAGAGAGAATATGAGCAGGGGAGGGACGGAGGGAGACTGGGAGAGAGAATACTCAAGCAGACCTCTTCTTACTGAGTGCAGAGCCTGAGGTGGGGCTTGATCCCAGGACTCTGAAATCATGACCTGGGCCAAAATCAGGAGTTGGCCACTTAACCAACTTGAGCCACTCACGTGCCCTGGTTAGCAGTATAATTTAATGAGCCTCCTAAGTTATGCAAATGTATACCTAATACTTAGTCTTGGATGGAAAGTGACAGCTTTTTCTGTGTAATACAGTAATTGGCAGAGCATGAATATCTAGTATTAAATATTGGGTAGTTTCATATTCTTTGGTATGCTGTACCTTTCTCTCTTGTCACTAATGTTTAGTAAAAGTTTGTTACAGATTTTCATTATTGGGGTTTGAAGGATAGTAGAGGAGGGACGGTGGCCACACTTATGGTGAGTGTGTTTGAAAAGCACAGTACCTATAGAAAGTAAGACAGTGAGTGGGAACTGAGAATTCCATGAAAAGTGTCCAGGGAGTGTCAAGCTCCTAGAAATCCTTGAAAATTCCCAAAGCATATGTGATGAGGCTTAAGCCATTTTATCTGTCGATGAAGGTAAAAGATAACTCCAGGTGGCTTATAGGTTTAGGTTTACCTAGATTATATTAGTTAAACATTTTATCATATTATAACAGTCTTCACTACATGTATTGTTTATTCATTTGTCATGCGTCCAACATTTGTTTAGTTTGTTAAACTGTTTACAGGGATATGACATTGAGAGGTAGTATCCAAGTCTTCAAGGAACTGACAGGTTAGGAGGAGTGAGAAACATATGAGCAAGTGATTGTAATATATTGTGATAACTAAATAAACATACATACAACTATAGAGGCCAGAAAAAGAAGGACCTCATCAGTTTGTGAATAGGAAGGAATTACTGAATCCAGAGAGTTAAAGCTATAGACTGTAGTCTGGCATCATTGCTTCAGCAGGTTTAAGGCACTGAAATTCAGATTTAGCTTCATAATGGATGCTTGCTTTGGGAACCTAGTACACTCTTACTATGTTCTGATCTTCTAAGAGGAATGAAATCTTTTTGTAGGGTTTTCAACCATGGGCAGTTTTGCCTCCAGTGGATATTTGGCAACGTTTACACACATTTTTGGTTGGAGGAAGCAGAGGAGTGTGACTGGCATCTAGTGGGTAGAGAGCAGAGATGCTGAAAATATCCTGAAATGCAAAGATACCCCACAACAACAAAGAATTATTTGCCCCCAAATGTCAAGAATCCTGGGGTTGAAAGTAACAGATGTTTGGTTTGGTCTACTACTAGTCTACTGAACTGTATTGCTATTAGCTCCAGGAAGGACCAGATGATGGGGCCAGTTAGGTTACAGTTATGTCTCATTGCCTTTCCCCAAATGGAATTGGTTGGGTCCTCGTGTGTGTGTGTGTGTTGGCTAGATAACAGAAGTTTTAGTCTGTTGGATAAGGAAACATCATTTTTTAAAAGCCATGTGTCTAGACAAGCTCCAAGTGATGTGTCAGGTATATAAAGTGAATTGTGCCTTTTAAAAATCAACTGAGCTATGTGTTATCTGAAAGGCTGGAGTGACTTTAAGATGTTGATTAAAAAAAATCTCTTAAACATATGTATGTTTCTCAGAGAGTAAATGCAGTGGGTTCAAAAAAGATTAAATTGATTTGAACCTTAGGGGGACTAATATGTTCTTCATGAAAAATCTTTGAATTTCTCTTATTTTATTTTATATTCTTGAGAGAATATTAAGTAGAAATAAACTTGAAAGTAGGGAGAAAAATCAGGAAATCAGAATGATTTCAGGATATAATGACTAGTGCTAGGCAACTTCTTTTAGCAACTTTTATTCTCATGCACATTTTTTAATGCAGTGCTTTTTAAAGTTTAAATTGAGTAACCAGAAAAAATTTCTTTTTGTTGGTGTTGCTAAGAGTTTCTAGTCATAATGTTCAGAAAATTAGCATTGGTCCCAGGCACATTCTTCCAACCCTTCCTATTCCCCAGCTGCCTCTGACAGTATTCAGAAGATACAAGCATCTGCCTAAAGCAGTAAACTTAAGCTTTCTTATACCAACACAAATTTTCATAAAAGAAAAGGAAAAGAGGAGAAATGGGTTGTTTTAGTTGAGATATTTGCCACTGTGACAAATAAGCCCCTCATTTTAAGGATAGATTTTTTTTTCCTTTTTTTTTTTTTTAAGGATAGATTTTTAATGATAGATGGTTTTTCCTTGCTCATTTATCAGTCTTCTCTGCTCCTTTATTGTTCCTCATTGAATTTAGAGAGCACTCATTGATTATTAGCTTTTATTGTTGATTTTCATTATAATATGACTAAGATGATATAAAATGTTTATAGATTTGAATTAGATATTTAAATTATGCTAAGAAACCAGTGGGGAAGGAATAGAGATCTAGGAAGACAAGAAACTATTTGTCCAACTTCAGAAACAATTTTATATACATGCATTGGCTACCAACAGGCAGTATTTAGATTTTCAAACACTGGTTTACACCTCAAAATTTGTGTGATATTTCTCTACCCTCCTTTCTCTTAATCTAATTTTGTCCCTCTTTGGAGATAGACGAACTCAACTTTTACTCTTGCCATCTTCTTTGGCTTTGTTCACACACAAATGTACTGCCAAATTTGAAGTTTTTCCTAGTGAGAAAGATATATCCTAGTTTTTGGCTCTGCATATCTGATTATCTTAAAAGCAGTGGCAGCACCAAAACTTTTCCAGAATGGAACAATTATAGTTAAGTAGTAAATGGAGAAGACCACTGGTTATACTATAATATTTGTGCTTCACAATTAACATTTGATTAATTTGCTGAATGTACAAAGCTATTTTTGGATTAATCTCTCCCCCTCCAATTTTTTTTGTGTTGTTTTCTAACTGTGTTTCAATATTCTGTGACACAACTTTAAGCTTATTTAGATTGCTTACATTTTAAAAAGGAATCTGGGTATATTTCCCCTATGAGATACCACTAATAAGGCATCACATATAATTAGAAAAAATAGCATTGCACAGATGAGAAGAGAAAACATGTTTTGGCAGAAACAAATTGTGGTACATATTAGTATGTCTTTAGATCCAAAGAACATTTGATAATTGAGTGCAATTAACTTCAAAATAAATCTTGATTCTTTTTTGGAAGCATATACAAAAATTTAGGTGCAAACTAAAATGATAATGTGAAAAGTAACCTGACAAGTAGATATCAAACCTGCAGAAATTCTATAGAGATAAAACCATACAGGTGAAAATAATATCTAAATTGAAATAAAAATATGACTTTGGGAGGAGAGGAATTGTTCTCAGTTGACAGGATAAATGGCAGTATCTTTTGATGTAGGGAAAAAAATAAATGCTTGATTTTCATGTGGTTATTACTAATTTTTGTGTATGTGTAGTAGAGAGGCTGTTTTTCTCTTTCTCCAAATAAAAAGAACATTCCATAGACTCCTATGTGTTTAATTTTCCTTTTGTTTATTTTACTGATAGGCAATAGCTCTCTCCCCAGGGTGCTGAGTTGACCTTAATGTGAGTTACATCTAAACGCAGGAACGAGGACATTCAATGAAATCAAGGATAATTGTTGTATGAAGGCTACAGAACCTTTCTGAAATATGCTATTTGCTTAAACCTCTATTATTGGTTTGTTTTAGATTTTTTTCATTTTAACAACAGGCATCATAAATAGATGTATAAGCTAAGGAGAGGCTGGGCTTATAGATAGTTATATTTTAGCAAAGAAACTTTACTAGAAAAACTGATTGTAATCTCATTCTTTCCCCCTCCTTTTCCCATCTATAATCTAGAGTACAAACTCTCTTACTGTGAAATACTTGGGGAAGACAGCGTTGAAACCATCATTCTATTGCATGAAAGTATTAGAGCTGGCACTCTTGTGTTGGGTAATTAGGGGTGAAAAGTAGCTATATTTTTAGACTGGAGAGTGAGAATAATATGGCTATTTAAAAAAATAAAATTTTATGTAAGAAAGTATTCTTTTCTAAATAGAATGCAATCCTTTTAAAATATCAAAAGTTGTTATAATAACACCACATACATAAGACATTATTATTTAAAATGATGCAAAATGTCACTGAATCTTTCTAGCTTGGAACTAACTGCTTCCATGGCACCTGACAGAAACAATGCTAACTCTCAATTATCAACCTATGGTTATGAGAGACAGCAAAAACACAGGCAGTTGCATTCACAAACATTAAAAATCTTTTAGGCATTTGTTACAGTTTCTTCCCCATCAAACTTTTCCCCCCTGAAGCTTCTAAGAAGGAACAATTCTGAATGATCTGTACTTTCTTTTTCTTTTCTTACATGCACTTTTGATGGGGATGATGGAAATGGTCTATGAAGAGGACTTTGGGTAAAAGGGAAACAAAAGTCCACAGTTCTATGTATCCTGAATAATTACTCCCTGGAGTTTTCTCTTTGGTACAACTGTCTTTCCTTTTCTTCACAGGATCATTTCAAACCCCTTTCTGTTAAAAGAGCCACAGATTGCTGAAAGGCACTTACTGCAAATAGTATTACATAGATGTCTTCATAGCTTTTAGCCTTAACAAACTGTGTAGTCAGTGTATGTGCAAAGTGCGCTGTAAGGTCTGCTGGGCAGCTTGGTCTGAGATTCAGCCCTACTTTCAGGAAATATGCAGTGTGTCTGCTGCTCCAATCAAACAGCAGCAGTAGCAGCAGTGGCAACACAAGTTGTATGAGTGATAAAAAAAAGGTAAAGTGATAAAGGCTGTAGGAATGATAGAAACAAGATCTTTTATTTTCAGAGTCACTCGAGAGATAATTACTGCAGGCTAGAGAGATCAAGGAACTTCTCATTCATTTGAGAGTTAAGTTAACTTTTTTGTTCTCTGGACTTCAAACAATGTAGAGAATATAAGTTTATGCAGAAGATGGAGAAGAAAAGGCTACTGTAGTGGAGAAAAGATGAGGAAAAGAGAAAAAGAATAAAGAGAAATATTCAAGTGCAAGAAAGAGTACAGCAGTTTATGGAATGATTTCTATAAGAGATAAAAGATATAAAATGGGAAAGTCAGAAGGAGCCAGATTATAGAATGTTTTAAATGACAAAATAGTGTTTCAACATTTTGTTATAGGTAATGGAAAGCACTTGAAGAATTTTGAGTGGAAAAGTGGAAAGATGCTTCTAATAATATGGAGGATGAACTGAAGTAGAGGGGATTGGAGGAAGCTTGTTTCAGAATAGACCTGTAGAATCCTAGAAGCATAAGAAGCACAAAGGGCAGAAAGATAGAGGAAGGGTGGGTAGGACAGGGGAAGGCTTCATGTTTGAGATGGTTTCGAAATTGATAAGCCACATGTACTATAATTTTTAGAGAAAAATTTATTGCTTTAACTGCTTGTATTAGAAAAATTATCAAATCAGCAGTTAATGGTGTATTGCTAGAAGATCCTTAAGACATTAAAAGTTGAGAGGCTATTATAAACAGACTTATGAGAATAAATATTTAAATGACATAAAAAAAGTTTTAGAAATGCAACTCCCTTGAAAGTTGAATCCTTGAAATTTGAACCACTATTTTCTGCTATAGATCACTTATATACATTTACAAACAAATACACACACACACACACACACACACATCCCACATGTACTTTTATATAGAGAGCAGGAATTGGCAATCCGTGGGCCAAATGTAGACTGTTGCCTGTTTTTGTAAACACAATTTTAATGGAACACAGTCATGCTCAATTTTTAATGTGTCATCTATGGCTGCTTTTTTGTTTTAATGCAAAGTTGAGTATTTATAAGAGAAATGTATGGCCCACAAAGCCTCACACATTTACTGTCTTTTCTTCTGCAGAAAAAGTTGGCTGACCCTTGGTCTGTTAATATTAGGTAATTGCAGCTAAGTCAACTAAGTCAACCTTATTTCTGGTTGCACATGCTGGTTTGTAGCAACAAATTTCAGGAAAACCAGATCTTACATATATTAAATTAAATTGAATGCATATCTTGAAATGAATGCACATTGGTCTCTTACCCAGAGCATGTTACTATAATCCTTTTATCTTACCATTGTATCATTTAAATTTGTCTAGAAAAGTGATGTCTTTTTTGTATTAATGACCTGATGGGAGTTTGTGTGGTGAGTTTTCTTAGCCGGCTTCCCAGTGTAGGGTATAGACTTTTGTAATCAAGGGTAAATTTTGTAAATCAAGGGTAAATCAAGCAGATTGATAGTACTCCCAGTCAGCTGAAGCATTATGACAATGATTAAAAAACCCCCAAGTTTTATTGGGCACTTATGTTATATTGAGGGGTGTTGTGATTGTTTTGTTTACATTATATAATGTAATCATAAGAATTGTATGATCTAAGTAAAGTTTTAAAATAATCTTCTTTTGGGGCGCCTGGGTGGCTCAGTGGGTTAAAGCCTCTGCCTTCGGCTCAGGTCATGATGTCAGGGTCCTGGGATCGAGCCCCGCGTCAGGCTCTCTGCTCAGCAGGGAGCCTGCCTTCCCTTCCTCTCTCTCTCTGCCTGACTCTCTGCCTACTTGTGATCTCTGTCAAATAAATAAAATCTTTAAAAAAAAAATAATCTTCTTTTGATAGGAAAGTAAACTGTATATTAGGGATATTACATAAGAAGCCCAAAGCCTGAAGCTGGTAAATGGGAGAGCTAGGATTTGAATGCAGATGTAGTGAAAAATCTATCCATCTCACCTTCTCAGGGCATCAGCCCTTCCCTCTGCCATTGCCATAGAGCTGGTTTCTAGCAGCCATCTTTTTATTGTATTAGCTTGTTCAGCCACAAGAGACCAATCCAAAGTTGCATACTGGGAGCCAGATCCAAGTTGAGCTGATCAGAGTTGTGTCCTGAGATTTTGTATGAGGCTAAAAATTTTGCTTCATTCTAGCTTTTCTTGAAGAGAGGAAGTATGGAAATTTGGGTGCCATTTTTCTTCCATTCCTATTGAGTAATGTGCCCTTTAATAATATGAAAAAATACTGATGAATATGAAAAACACTTAAGAATATTCACAGATCACTGTGAGTGTGTTTGATATAAGTAAGAGTTTGGGGGTGTGTGTTAGTTAACCAAGGATATTAATTACCTGCATGATGGACAGTAACACTGATTTTACAGCACCTCCTGCTGAAAAAGGAGAACTGGAGAGAGCATCTATCAGGGTTTAGTGCAAGGGATGATAACCACTCTAGTATTTTCAGTAGCAATCAAGAGGACAGAGAGAATTAGGCAGTTGCAATATCTGCCAGAAGGGGTGGGGAAGTGGAAACCAGAGGGGCTACCTCTAGACTACATATAACACGAAACTGAGATCCAGAGCTGAGAACAAGAGATCATGAAGCTGCCGCCACCACTATGCTACAAGAGCTTCCTTTCACATCAACAAAACTGGTGACTAGAAATATAACAAGACACTTGGCTGCTGGAAACATGACCTGCCAATTTTCCTTGCCAGTTATCAAAACAGTGAGAAGATGACCTCTATCTCCCTTCTTGTTTTCTGCATCTCTCAGGAAAGCATCTCATTGGCAGATCCTATTTGCGTATAGGATATTCTAGTTGACTGGTATTTGGGGAGTGTAGTTTTTAGCCTTGTAGTGCCTATGAAAAGGGAGGATAAGGAACTTTGCAGTTCTTGGGGTAAGAGATAGAAGACAGTAGCAGTGGATGCTAAGTCTCAAAAGAATATATCCATCATAGGATCAGGCTGTAGCAGTGGTCAAAACAATCTGGGTATATTCAGTGTACTCTCCAAGTCTGTATCACAGCATGTTTTGACCTTATTGCTCTTTGCTATTGTACCCCTGGGGACCTGGTGCCTTGAACTTGGGCTAAATTTGAGCTTCTCTTGATTTACCAAGGAAATCATATAATTAATGCACTATTGTTTGGAAAGCTGTGATTGAAAACAGGGTCATGTCTTTTCTGGAGGCTGGTTGATGGCACACTCAGGCTTCTCCTTCTGTGAACTCATATTTCTTCTGTGAGAAAATAATGGAAGGTTAGCAAGATCTTCTCTTTCTAGAACTAGCCATCTTCTAACTCATTATATTGCTTGTATTGGTGGATGTCTAGAGGAGTATATATGATGTTTTGAGACAAAATATCTGATGATATGAATAGTAGATTAATAACATATTACCTAGAGGTTTATTTATTCAGCAAGACTTATTTATTTATTCAGCACTAAATAGAGCTCAAAGAGGAATAGAGAATTGGAAACAAATTATTTAATGATTTTTTTTTTTACTCTGTTGAAATTCTGAAGTAATCTTCAGTGCCACTTTTGTGGTCATTCTGTAATCAGTTTTGCTGTACTTCTTTTTTGGTGATTCAGAAAACTGCAAATAGTAAGGCTGTCTTAAGTGGTCGTATAAGTAAATGTCAAAATTAAAAATATAGATTATACACTACATTGATGCTCTTCTATTTTTCTTTACTCTCCTGTTGGTCTTTTTCATAGACTACATGGTAAGTAGGTCAGGAACAGTAGGTTTGGGCAGCATTACTTATGGGGAACATAAGGCAGATACTTGGAATCTCCTTCAAAGATCTTGGAATACAATTTTTACGGTCAGTGCTTCTCTGAATGTCCTACTCTGAAGACTCACTGAAAAAGAGAGATGAACTAATACATCAGTGTTCTTGCAATATCCTCCTGGGATATTTCTCTCTATAGTATGTTAACTCTATACTACCAAGCCAAATGTTCAGAAAAAGTACTTGTTCCTAGACCATAGCTAAGAATTGCTGTTCTAGGAAGAACTTGCCTCTTTCCCAAGTAACTTTCAGTGAGACAGAATGCCTGACAATTTTTTGTATCCAAGTTGTATAAATTCTGTAAATTCAGCACGTTTAATCAAAATTACTCACTGATCTTGCTTTCAATGCCAGCTTTACACACCACCAACTCACAAATCATACAAAGTACAGTATAAATGGATATTCACATGGCAGAACATTATTACCTTAGTAATTTACTATATAGGATTGGGAGATTTTGAGTTATCTTTTCTCAGAGATCTTTTAACCTGGAAACAATATATTTTCATTTCTCTTTGTTCTATTTTTCAGTTAGTATCTTCTGCTATGATTAATATCACCTCCATAATGAAATTTGTATTGGAAATATAAATGAACTTTTATTTTTTTTTAAAGCATTTCTTTTCTATCCCCTGATCAAAAGGGATGCCAAAAGAAGTCTTAAGACCCTTAGCTGCAAAAATAAAAGAAAAAAAAGTCTAAAAACACATTAATGCCTTAGAAAGAAAAGTATCAAAAATGAAAAAAAATCTATATATGTCTTTTCCCTTTGCATTAATAATCTATACATCTTGAAAACCTCCCAAATCATTTTCTTTAATTGCAGTAGGTCCTTTTTTAAGGTAGAAAAGGAGGGTTATCAACTACCCAAAAGCTCTTGGGCAAATTTAAATAATGTACTGTCATTATAAACTTGATATTTGACTATTATCAGTTAATTATACAACTGTGTGTGGTGTGAGTTTATGTGTATGTTTGTGTGTGTGTGTGTGTGTTTCTTTCATAGACTATGTCCTGGGAACAACATCAACTTATTTGAGTTCAGGTCCAGCCAGTGGCCTTAGGGCCGGAAGTTAAAGTTTAAGCTTACTTCTACTTTATCAGTCAGAATGGAAGCAAAACTATATGGAAGTGCTGTCTTCATTCTTTGCCCTTCTTCTAGGCTGTGTTAAGTATCTAAACAAATGTTGAATACATATTTAAAGAATATTGTGTGAAGGAACACTACATCATTAAGAGTCCTAAAATACTTATGCTTTAATCTGGTTCATGGGACAAGATCAGGGAATTATGAAAATGTCTGCAAAGAAGAAGAAAGAATTTATGAGACATAGTAAGAATGTGAGGATAGGTAAGGAGGGTCATAAAAGTGAAAGTTGATATATAGGATTTCAGGAGAGAGAAGGAATAAATGAGGCTTTTTGACTTTGAAGCATGCTTGGTTGGGATGTAGAATCTTCAGATTCAAAGATGGAGGTACATGAAGTAGAGTTAAATCTTTGTAAGGCAAGGAAAAGTTAAGGCATTTTATCTTTGCCAACAGTAAAAAGATAATCTTAAGGCATATGTCAAAAGAGTAATTTACTTACATAGTAATTTTAAAAAGTGATGAAGACATTTTGCTTTTGCTCCATGACCATGAGACATGTACAGTTTATGATATGGGGTAGTGAGACTAGTTTTAGGACATGTCATAGCCAGTTATGAATTCTAAATCTTACTCATTTCCAACTGAAGCGTTACTGTGCAGGAGAGAAAATAGAGAAGACTTATAAAACATTCATCAAAGAAAAAATGCAGCGCTTTGGCTTGAAAAGATGAAAACAGCTTTTTTGAAAAAGAAGCTCAAATTGGTTTTCATGTATTTACTTTTCTGCAAAAGCTGCTAATGGTGGCTGACCACATGGCCAGAAATAAGACAGTGATATTATCCTACCCCCAGCCCCTTTACCAATGCAAACCTTGAGATTCAAAGACAGTGTAAATGTATCAGTCTTAGATCTGCATGCTTTTGCCAGTTCCTGATTACATGGAAAGTTGCACTGTAGATTATTAGCATTTCCTCCAGATTCCTATTAACTGGAGTTAGTAGGAGTGAAAATATTTGGGTGAAATGTTTGGTGAAGATGGGTGAAAATAATGAGTGTGCTTCAGCAAGGATAGTGACTTTCTAGTGATAGCACAGTTGTAGATATATATCAAACATTGAATATGTGGTTAAAATAGCATAGTGTGCAATTTTCACATATTTAGCTGTGGTGTACTTTTGTCACAAATTTATTCTGTTTTAGGCATCATCTCTAAAACTGGTGTTTGATGCTATTGCCATGGTGTGTAATTCCCTTCTTATACTATCACTTCCAAGGAGTTGGAGAAAAAGTTTTGTTAGAGGAATAAGAAGGAATCCATGTTATTGGATGTGGAGAAGGACCCTGGTCTAGAATATAAACAGTGGTTGGTGTTACCAGGAGCCTGAATTTCTAAATGGAGCTCTGCACACATTTTCCCCTAGAAATGTGCCCCTGGGAATATTTCCCCTCTACCTCCTACACTTAGGAACAGATAAACGTGATGGCTGATGCTACTTCTGCAGTTCCTACTGGAGCTTGCACAGGAACATACCATCAAATAGTTGTAACTCCCTAACCATCCACTTCACCAGAGGACCCCGTTTCTCTACTCTTTTGGGAGTGAGTATTATTAAAGCCTTCTTTTTTATTCCCAGAATTGCAAATTGAAGCCCCAGTTCCTGTGGCCAGAAAAGAGCTTGCACCTGCCCCAGAATCTCATAGGCAGCACAAAACAATACAAAGGGTACTACAGGTGTTACTGCACTAGCTATGCTTCTTACTGACTAAAAACCTTGGAGAAGCTTCCTTCATTCTTGTCTTGTAATACAAAGTGACTGGAGTAGAGATTTCTTAAGTGTCTCCCAGTTCTAACATTGTGATATTTGGCAGTATGGATGCTCTGCTGGAGTTGATGCAGCTGGTTAATCAGGCTGTCCTAAGAAGCAGGTGTCAAGCGAATACAAGTAGTATGTTAGAGGAAAAGCTTTGATGCTTAATGGGAAGGGAGAATGGAGAAGCTGGAAGGGCCATTGTTTTTACTTATATACCAATCACTTTGTATATTATTGCATCTAATTTTCATAAATACTCCATGTGATGGTATAGTAGCAGAAGAGTGGTCCCCCAAACATGTGTGTGTCCTAATCCCTGGAACCTCTGAATATGTTGTGTCATCTGGCAAGGGGGAATTAAAGTTGCTAATTAGATGACCTTAAAATACATAGATTATTCTGGATTATCTAGGTGAACTTAGTGTAGTCACAAGAGTCCTTAAAAGTGGAAAAGGAAGGCAGAAGAGAAAGAACCAGAGAAATGGGAGCATAAGAAGGGCTTGGCCTGATATTGCTGGCTTTGAAGATAGAAGAATGAGGTCATGAACCAAATGACAAATGTGGGTAACCTCTAAAAGCTGAAAAAAGCAAGAGAAGAGATTTTTCCATAAAGCCTTGAAACCTTGCTATCATCTTGGTTTTAGCCTGATGAGACCCATTTTGAATTTCTTACCTCTAGAATTGTAAGATAATTAATTTGTATTGTTTTAAGCTTCCAAGTTTGTGCTAATTTGTGATAGCACCAGTATAAAACTAATATAGTTGTGTATTCTAGTTTTATAAGTAAGAGAATGCTGGGGCATCTGGGTGGCTCAGTTGGTTAAGCATCTGCCTTTGACTCAGGTCATGATCCTGGGGTCCTCAGATTGAGCCCCACTTTGGGGTCTCTGCATGACGGGGAGCCTGCATCTCCCTCTCCCTCTGGCACTCTACCTGCTTTTTTTTTTTCTCTCTTTCTATATATAACGTATCACATAAATAAAATCATTTTAGAAAATAAGAGAATGAGACTTAGAGCGGTTAAATAAGAGTCTCATGAGCACAGGGCTAATAAGACAGAGGATTCAAATTCAAATCTGCTTATTTCCAAAGCCTACACTCTGTTTGGTATGTTGTCTTCAAGTGTTACCTGGAATCCCTCAGATGTCCTTGGCAGGTCTGTGGCTCAGGGCCTTCTTGGCTTGTCTTAGTGGGCCACTCTGGTATCTTTTCTGGGCTGTCCTTTTCCTTGTTGTTGCTCAAAGCATCTTCAGTTCTTCCTGACCACACTTTGACTTTGGAAGGGGACTACTTTCCATACCTTTCCATCCAGTCTTGGAGACATACCCTTTATAGTTCTTGAAACCCCCCAGTGCTGCTGGAACCGGGAAAAAAGGAATCATGTTCCCAGGGTGTTTCTTACATTAGCAGCCCTTCCTTTTTATTCAGTGCACATCCCATACTCGACCTCTTCCCATCTCCTGAAACTGCCTTGCCCTGGATGCTTACTTTCCATTCTTAGAAAACATGACATGGATTCTAAATAGGAACTAGCTCAGGTTATACACACTTTTTTCCCCCCCCCTTTCTGCCTTACAGTTTGCTTGCTATCTATTTTTCAGGGCATGAGAAGTAGAATCCCCAGTTCAGTAATCACTCTTGTTATAGTTCTTTTAACATCTTTAATTTACTTTATAGGTTAAAAAGTTTTTCTGAGCTGGACTTACAATATGACTTACAAATTTAATAATTCTTAGAGGAGTGTTGTCATTGGGAACATGTTATAAATTACATATAACGGATATGACAGCACTTTAAAACACAATTTGATCATAAGCTGGGGCCTGATGGTTTTTATAATCTGTTAGTGAATTAGACTACAGAGCAATTGTTGACTACACTGTTGACTTTCATACAGAGAAAGCATATTACTATTTGAACCCTAAGGAGTGGTTTTGGCCTTGTCTCTTGAGCAAAAAATGGGATGGCTCAAATAAATCAGTTTAGTTCTATTTGTTTTATGAGCTGTACAGCAGTTGAAGCCCAAGTTTAATGACTTATTTCACACATTTTCCCATAAGTCTTTCCTGGAAACCCAAGACATCCAGAGTTATGATGGGTTATCAGAAAAAGGGAGGACAAGGTTCATTATTCCTGAAATATTACTACCCATAGGAATGAACAGTAGTTGAGGAATTAACTATTTTGATGGTTACTTTGTGTTAAATGAGCTAACGTATGCTTTAGGTCTTATCACAAAAGAAAAATTATACCCTCAGTAAGAATTGAGATAAGAGCCTCTTAATTTTTGGTGCATTTTAATTTCCTACTTTATTACACATAATAATTATTGTTTTTCTAAAGCCTGGAATTGTTTAGGTTCAAATATTTTTGATCCAGAGGGTTAATTTATTGCAGAATGTGTGTATGAAATTATGCATGGCTTGATTTTTTTAAAAAGATTTTATTTATTTATTTGACAGACATAGATCACAAGTAGGCAGAGAGGCAGGCAGAGAGAGAGGAGGAAGCAGGCTCCCTGCTGAGCAGAGAGCCCGATGCGGGGCTCAATCCCAGGACCCTGAGATCATGACCTGAGCCTAAGGTAGAGGCTCAACCCACTGAGCCACCCAGGTGCCCTGCATGGCTTGATTTTTTAAAATCAAGTTTTAATTTTAGAATAGTTTTACATTTACAGAGAATTTGTAAAAGATAGTACAGAGAGTTCTCATATACTTTTCTTCCAGTTTCTCCTGTTGGGACAACTTATTTTACTATGATATATTTGCTACAACTAAGAAACCAACATTCATACATTATTATTAACTCCACACTTTATCCAGATTTCCTTAATTTTTCCTTTAATGCCACTTTTTAGTTTGAGGATCCAGTCCAGGATACCACATTACATTTAGTCATCATGTTTCTTTAGTCTCCTCTGTTCTATGATAGTCTTTTAGACATTGCTTGGTTTTCATGACCCTGAGAGTTTTCAGGGGTTCTGGTCAGGTATTTTGTAGAATGTTTCTTAATTGGGATTTGTCTAATGTTTTTTTCATGGTTAGACTGGGGTTATAGGTTTTGGAGAGGAAGACCACAGAGGTGAAGTTTTCTCATCATATCATGTCAAGGGTACATGCTATCATCATGTCTAGTCACTGATGATGTTAATCTTGATCACTGGTCAAGGTGGTGTTTGCCTGGTTTTTCTACTGTAAAGTTACTTTCCCGCTTTTCACTCCCCCTTCCTATACTGTACTCTTTGGAAGCAAGTCACTACTAGTAGTGACTTCGATTCATAGTATAGCTCAGAATTATGGAGCTGAGCTCCTTCTCTTGGAGGGAAAGTGTCTATGTAAATTAGTTGAAATTGTTCTGTAAGGAAGATGGGCTGTTTCCCCCTATTTGTTTATCATGGCTTGATTTTGGTTTCTTTCATTTTTCTCTTTCCCTTCTCAAATACAATCTGATAGAGAAGGCATGCATGCAAAAACCTATTGTATTTCATTATATTTAAAATATCATTTGGAAGACATATCATTTCTGAGAATTGGAAAAATGTGAAAAAAAGTATGAATTAAAATTGATGTCATGTAATATGTGAAGCATAATATGGTTGTCTGGAGGGCAGTTTCACAAATTCCTTCAGGAACACTTTTTACTAACTGTATAGTGAAGAAATTCTTTCTTAACTTCTGGATGCAGTAATTTAAGGTGATTTTGTCCTGTTTCACAAGAGTGAAACATCATCCCAAATTAAATTGCTTCAAAATTCCTTATTTGTATAATAGAATGTTTAGAGTTTTGGTGTTATCCTTATTTTGTAATTCTATAGATTGTGTTTTGCACAAGATTGGATTATGTTTTATTTATAAGATTATAATGATACAGAAGGTTTTGTCTTTTCAATATACATTATGCACAGTTCTCTGTTAGTTATTCCATTTTTCTTAATACCTTTCTACTTTCTTTTGTTTGGCTCATTTTCTTGTACATTGATTCGATTTGTAGAGATTCATAGAATCATAAAATGTTAGAGTTGAACATCTTTAGAAATGATCTAATTCATTCCTTATTTAATAAGACACATAAGAGACTTGGCACAGGTTATCCGCTAGCAAGAACAAAGTGAGATTGGAATGTAGGACTTTTGATTGTGAGTCCAGGTTTCTCCCACGTACAACAATGCTTCATTTTTATTTGACTCAGAAATTTCACTGTGAATCAGTATCACATTGTTTTGAAATAGAGATTTTCTATGTATGAAAACTTTGCTTTAGTTCTTCATTTCTCTTTGACTTTGGTCTAAAAATTTCCAATAGATCCAGGGAAATTTTCCTCTTATAACTTGTTTCTAGCATTATTATCATTATGGAGGAAACATAGGCTCAGTTGTGAATTGAACTCACATATATAAGTATTTCTTAAATAGCCAAGAGAATCCTGATCCATCTCCTGTCTATTGGATGCATCAGTACTTTATTTTTAAAATTTCTTGGATCAAGTCTAAAAAATACTGTATTATTAATGCACCTGAAAATTGAAGGAGAGGCAATCTGAAAGTGTTTGAAAAAGTCTTGAGAGAATCCTCTCATGTTTAACACAGTGATTCTGCCTGATAAAGAAGTAGAAACATTTTTCTCTCTGTAGATTTCGCATATTATTGCATAAGCAATTTATATTTTATTTATATTGTTCACATGGAGAGGAAATTCTTATTCTGTATGTATATCATTTCAGAGAAATAGAAAAATAGCAAATGAAAACAACAGTGTCTATTGTTTTAGAGCATGCACATGGCTGTGATGGTTTTTATATATATTGCCAAGACACAGTATCATTGTTTTAGAATGGATTACTTTTGGACTTAGGAAATTGGACTTAAAATATTCAGATTCCAAATGAACAAAAAGGAACATAACATCACATAATTTGGTTTATAAGCTTGTTTTGACAGTATTGGTATATTCATCACAATAAGGCTTTGGAAACTTGCAGTTTTTTTTCCATCCCTCCCTTTTGCACACTTTTGCTGACAACAACTGTTCTGCATCTTAATGAAGTTTCACTCTGTAGTAGTTGCCTTGTTTTCTTTTCTTTTCCAAATAGGTGGATCACTTATTTGACAAAATTGGAATCTAGGAAAGTGAAGTTTATTTTCCATGCTGGAAATACCTTGCATGATCTAAATCTTGCAATCTAGTTGCAAGTCCTTGTTGATCTAAATCTGACTAACATTTTACTATGAGTTTGCAACAACAATCCTCGCAAGGACGAAAGCAGAAGATAAGCCTTGGAAAGTTTCCCACTAACTGAGTACCTTATTCTTTCAGAAATAACATGGCAAAGTTGGCTGTTTGACTCTCAGCATTGATTCTCTAATGTATTTTCTAATTCTCTTAATTTTCTCTCATGTATTCTCTAAATTCTCTCATTTATTCTCTAATGTATACTCAAGGATTTTTGTGTGTCTAGTGAGTAGAATTTCTTTTATAATCCCTGTTTCTCTATGCTCCACAAAGAACATAATGGAGCCGTCATCATCATCATCATCATCCTGACAATGTGTTTGTATGACTATTCCAGAATAGTGGGACTTTCACGTGTTTTTCACATGTGTTTGTGAGTTTAGCACTTGCCACACAGTCGTTCTTTTCTCTCCAGCTTGTAGTTGGCTGCATGGCCTCAGCATCCAGGGTGATGAGCAGCGGAAGCAGCTGGCTTAGTGTCCAGACTGCAGTGCTCCTATATCACTGGCTGCCTCCTGTATGATCTGGTAACGCGGCCCCCCTAGTTCTCTACCAGGTAAGTATCAAAGTAATATTCTGACAGCGGCATGTTGAAGTGTGGCCAGTGCTCTCCACTGGTACTTGTGCCAACTTGTGTTCATGGTTCCTTTTAGAGATTTTTGCTGAGATACATATGTAAAAGTGGTAAAAAATTTGCCACTTTGGTACAGTCTTTGGCCACCCCCAGGCTTTAGCTGAGTCTGAGGGCAAACTTAACAGCATATTACTGTGATTATTTCAAAATCACTCTTCAACTGCAACCTATTATCTGTAGATCAGACTTGTATACCTGACTATCCCTTTCTTCATGGTGAGTTCCATTAAACAAATTGAACCCTTGTCTTTTCCTGAACATGTCTGAATTTCCAATGCATGCACTAGGACCACTGAAGACCTTTGCAGCCTTAAGCAGTCTTATTTTTTGAGGCATCAGTGATCTCATGGCAAATATATTATAGGTACCCACAATCTAACATTAAATAAAATTTTTGATTTAGAAAAATTTGGATTTTTATTTGTAAATGTGTTTTGAAATTATGTTCTTATGAATAACTCATTTATGTATGGTTGTGATTTATTTGCCATCATTAGGCACCTTTTGGAATTCTTTTATAATAGGGTCATTTAATGTATAAACTTTTAAAATACAATTAATTGTTTATAATACTATAATTTAAAGTTAATTGAGCTACCATAATAATTTGTGGACAATTAATAATTTTTATTTTATAATTTCTTTTTTATGTTTTGATATCAGTAATAGCTTTTCATAGAGTCTTGAAAAGATTCTAAGTCCCCAAAACTCTATTCTACAGTGCCTAGTAGAAGAACAACACCCCGCAGTTCCCAGCTGCTTTGGATTCTTTAAGTTGAAGTGTTAGATGGAGAGACATCCTTTTCTTCCTTCCTTCCCTCCTTCCCTTTCCTCCTCCTTCCCTCCCTCTTTCCCTCCCTCCCTTCCTCCCTTCCTTCCTAAATACTAACTGAGCCCCAACTGTGTGCTTGCAGCATTATAACATGGATCATTTTGCATTGTGTATGTGATTTCTTCACCTGTTTGGATATTGTATATAAAAGTAAAAGTGCTAAAGAGTCAAACATGGCCTTTATATAGCAGTACTATGTCAGTAAATTGTAGAACAAAGTAAGGAAGAGTAGAGATTGCCTATACTTTTCTTGCTCCTCTGTAAGGCAGGGCATAGATAACAAGGCTGAGACTTGGGATTGTATGGGGGGTCAGAACAGAGGAAGCAGCAATGAAACATCAAATTCTGTTTGAAAAGCAAGGGCAAAGTTGAAGAGCAAAGCCGAGGGAGGCCAATTATTGGCTGTCAGGAAGTGTGAAACCAAGAGCTCAATGAACTGGATTACCAGAAGCAGAATTTAGGGTAAAAGCCAGAACCTGCTCAATGTCTTTTTGCTAGATGTATTTCCTTTTTTATGAATTGTCTATTTTTGACCTTTGCTCATTTATCTTTTGAGATTTTAGTGTTTTTCTTATCTGCTTGTTTGATCTCTTTATATAGTCAACATACTAAACTAGATCTGTCATATTTACTGCAAAAACTTTTTCTCAGAATTGCTTTTTACATTGGATTTTTAATGTCATGCCATTCTATTTCTTTTAATTTATTTTTATAGCTTCTAAGCCTAGAAAGTCCAACCCCTCTATCTTGGTAATAAATCGTCATTTATTTTCCCCAAGTTTTAGGATTCAGTCTTTAACTCAGATGGAATTTCCTTTAGTATGAAATGTAAATCAAGCACTCATATTATTTTTTCTCTAAATGTATAATTTGTGATTACAATACCATTTATTAACTAATCACTTTTCTTGGGGCACCTGGGTGGCTCAGTCTTTAAGCATCTGTTTTTGGCTCCTGTTGTGATCTCAGGGTCCTGGGATCCAGCCCTATGCTGGGCTCCCTTCTTAGCTGGGAGCCTGCTTCTTCTTCTTTCTCTATCACTTCCCCTGTTTGTGATCTCTCTCTCTCTCTCTTTCTGTCAAATAAATAAATAAATAAAAGCTTTAAAAAAATCAGTTTTCTTATTCATTCTTCAATGACTAGGTATGTCTTCTTAATTATGAATTCAATTCTATTATAGGCTAGCTATCCTGTTTTATTAACCCATTTTTACATCCTTACTGCTTTCTTTTATAATTATAGTTTTAGGATGCTTAATGTCTTGTATAATTGTTATTATAAATGTATAATTTGTGATTAGAAAACCATTTATTAAATAATTTTTCTCATTCATTCTTCAATGAATAGGAATGTCTTTTTAATTATTAATTAAATTCTATTTTAGGCTAGCTATCCTGTTTTATTAACCCACTTTTATATTCATACTGCATTCTTGTATTATTATAGTTTTAGGATGCTTAATGTCTTTTTTTTTTTTAAGAATGATCTTACCTGCTTAATTTTAAATGAATTATTTTGTCAAGTTTTGAACAAGTTTATGTTGAGATTTTGATTGAAATTATGTGAGTCTATAAATGACAAAATTTCTCATCTTTGTCTTCATGCCCAGGGACTCTTTTTTTTTTTTTTTCCATAAAAGGACGTTGATTTATATATTCTAAAATTGCACTTTTTATTATTAAAGATTTATCTCCCCCTGATTATTTGATAGTGAGATAAGACCATATGTACTGATATTGGTATATGGGGATGACACTCTTTGCCACAAATTACGAGTTTGTGGATATTTTTAAAGCACGGGTGACAAGAGGCCCTGAGCTATAATAAATTCTTACTCAGGTGTTTTGGTAGCTGAAACCTTAGCTCTTTTGTAGCTGTAACTATACAGAGTTGCATTTTCCGCATACTTAAGTGGCTCATTTTAATACCACTTTATTTGAACTTCTTTTACTCTGTGTAATTAATAATGATCATTTATTCATGGAACTAATATTGTTTGTGCCAGGCTTTGTTCTAGACTCTGGGGATAGAAGAAGTGAATGAAACAGGAAGAGTCCCTGCTCTTCTGGAGATTTTATCCTAGTCAAGGAGACAGATAATGAACAAATAAATACTTATATACCAGGCATTGATAATGTGCTATGAGGATGAATAAAACCAGGTAAGAAGAGGAGTGATGACTGAGGGCTGTTAATTGAGACGGAGTGGTCAGGGAGGACCTTTTTGATAAGGTGACATTTGAGCACAGACATTTTGGGAGGGGGTGGGCCATGCAGGTATGGGAGTAGTGGTGAAGAATGTTCTAGACAGAGGGGATGGGCAGTGCCAAGGTGGAGGCTGTTCTTTGAAGGAGGAAGGAGCAAGGGGAAGAGTGGTAAGTATTGGAGAAATATAATTAAAATCAAAAGTCTCCCAACCTAGGGATCTTCTC
The DNA here is from genome assembly GCF_963455335.1 of Martes martes. Classification (NCBI taxonomy): domain Eukaryota; kingdom Metazoa; phylum Chordata; class Mammalia; order Carnivora; family Mustelidae; genus Martes; species Martes martes. The sequence continues at coordinate 58,055,905 of NC_137902.1, forward strand.
CACAAAGATAGTAGAGAAAGGAAAGTTTTGTTATTGAATATGTATTAAATCAGAACGTGATATGTATTCATCATAGGCAATTTACTAAGAGGTTACAAAGACAGAAAGAAATCTCACTTTTTTTTATATATCCAAGCACATGCAACCTACTGCCTACATTTTTCCAGTTTTGAAATTTATTATTAATTTTCATTAAGGTATAATTGACATACATTATATTAGTTTCTGCTGTATAACATAATGATTTGATATTTGTGTATATCGTAAAATGATCACCACAAAAATTCTAGTTCACATCCATCATCATACATAGTTACAGAATTTTTTTTCTTGTGATGAGAACTTTTAAGATCTACTCCCTTAGAACAAGCTGAGGGTTACCAGAGGCGAGGTAAGTGGGGTGATGATGGGTGAAGGGGTTTAAGAGGACACTACGATGAGTACTGAGTAATGACTCACTATTTTGCACACCTGAAACTAGTATAACACTATATGTTAACTATATTGGAACAAAAATATAAATAAATAAAAATTTTTTAAAAAAAGTTCTGCTCTCTTAGCAACTTTGAATATACAATACAATACTACTAGCTCTTGTCAGTCTGCTGTACATTACATCCCATGACTTGTTTATGTCATATGTTATATGTTATGTTATAACTGAAAGTTTATACCTTTTGACTCCCTTCATCCATTCTTTCCACCCCCACTTTCATCTTCTGACAGTCACCAGAAGTGGTATATTTATGAGTTTTTCTATATTTTTTCTGTATTTATGAGCTTGTCTTTTGTCTTTTGTTTATTTTTAACTTCACATGTAAATGAGATCATGTGGTATTTGTCTTGTCTGACTTATTTCACTTAGGGGTGATGCCCTCACTGTCCACCCATGTTGTCACAAAGGGCAAAATTTCATTCAGAGGAAAAACAGACTCCTCATACCTTGATGACAGGAGGTAGTTTTGCAACTTGGAGAGAGGCACACAACTAAGTAAAGCTCCCACCCTCCTGCAGGAACTGGGAGATAGGTGTGCTATCTCATCGTCCTTGATGTTTACATTTCAAAGAGATGGCTCTCAGGTCTTTCAGAAAGACATTCCTAGGCCATAAAACTCAAAGGAGGCTTATCTGATTTTCAAAAGGAATTATATGCATTTCAAAGAGAGTAGAAAGTCCTGCAATTATAAGTTTTCTAAAGTAAATGCTCTATGTAAAGGACGAGGGGGATCTTTTCCTTTATTTTCAACAGGGGAGAATTAAACTGCTCATTTTAAATTTTTATTTGTCCTTAAATAGACAATGAGTCAGAGAGGGAATCCAGCAATATGAAAATGGCCAGAACTTTAGATTTTTCTTCAACTGAGACGGGGGCCCTGGGAAGTTTTGAGCAGACGAATGACATATTCCTTCAAGATTTTAGAAGGCAACCCTGTCTGCTTCGTGGAGAGTTGGCGAGGGTACTATAGGAGAACATAGGAGGAGGTCTCCATCCTTGAGAGTGTGGCAGGAAGAGGGCAAGAGAGCACTTTTTCTATTTGTGACACAAAGAATTTAGGGCGCACAGTGGAAGGGTTGAGAGGTTAGGAGGGTAGAGGCTTCTGTCAGATGAGTGTGTGTACAGAGCTCACAAGTGACTGATGCCATTTAAAATCCAGATTTTGGGGCACCTGGGTGGCTCAGTGGGTTAAAGCCTCTGCCTTTGGCTCAGGTCATGATCTCAGGGTCCTCCGATAGAGCCCTGCATCGGGCTCTCTGCTCGGCAGGGAGCCTGCTTCCTCCTCTCTCTCCCTGCCTCTCTGCCTACTTGTGATCTCTGTCTGTCAAATAAATAAATAAAATATTTAAAAAAAAATAAAAAAATAAAATAAAATCCAGATTTCTTGGGTGCCTAGTTGCCTCAGTTGGTTAAGTGTCTGCCTTTGGCTCAGTGGTGGTCCTGGGGTTTTGGGGTGGAACCCCACATCCAGCTCCCTGCTCAGCGGGGCACTTGCTTCTTCCTCTCCTCCCTGCTAGTGTTCTCTCTTGCTATCTCTGTCTCTTTCAAATAAATAAGTAAAATCTTAAAGAAAAAAATCTAGATGTTTTTCTGCACATTTGTTTTCTCTTCCATTCTGTTCTATAAGGTGCTTGAGGGCAGAGACTATACTACTGTATCTAATGTTTATTAAATGAAAGAGTAACCTCCAAACTGTGTTTCGGTATCATCTGAGGGAATAAATCAGTGTCAACTGGTTTGTCCCTTTTTCCTTTTTCTCAGGTATTTACTGAGCATCTGCCATGTATCAGATACTGGGATAAAATGAAGGAGAAGCTTTCTCTGCCTTCAAGAAGCTTACTGTGTACATTAGGAGATGGTTGAGTGTATGGACAATTTCAGTGAAAGGTGATACATTCTATGACAGCTATAGGTGCTAACTTGCTCAGATAAAATGTATATGTAATTACATACTTGTGTATCACATATAAAGGTTCTATTGGTGATGCTATTTTCCAAAGAATGTCTGCTGATACTTGGGCTACGTTTGGCTTTGCCTCAATATACTGGTATTGCTTTAAGAACTAAAACCTTTTTCTTCCCTCTTTCTCATCTTTTTCTTTTTTTCCTGTATGGGGCTTACTGTCTGACTCTATTAGACAAAAATCTTGTTAAGTTGGACTTAATTTTAGATGCCTAGTGATGTTGTGGAAGAATTACACTCTCAGGATCTGAGCTAAGGCAGGCAAAATCTGTACTTCATTCAGCAGTGTTAGAGAGCCTACAGCATGACAGCTACTGTTTCAGGAGATTCAGCAGTGAATAAAACTAAAAAATTCCTGCCATCAAGAAACGTATGTTCCAGTGATAGTTTTGGGAGCCTGGCCTCACCTATGGTGACATACAGTTTTTCTCCTTTAAGGTGGGGCAGTAGCAGTAGTAGTTAGAAACACCCTGCCTGTAACCAAATTGCCAAGTGGCTAATAAGCAGAAATGACACCTTTACCTTAAACCAACAGTGCTTCCCTGCTTTCTTTTTTTATTCATTTACTGGGCCTCAGCTTATTGTTTACTGCCCTTTGGAAATCAGTCCTTCAATAAGATGTGAAAGAGAATGAATGGCTGTATGCCCAGTTTGTCTCTGTTGTAGAGCAGAATGAGTGTAGGTTTTATTTCAGAGCTGTTGCCAGAAAGGAGCAGTAATTACATTTGAAATTACAATAGGAATTGGGTTTAAAACTTAACAGAAAGAAACCCTCATGTCTGAGCAATAATTACAAACAAAAGTTAAGTACGGTGAAAAAGGGAGAGGAGTCCTTCAAAAAGCTAGGTATGTTTGCATATGTAACAAAGAGAAATGCTTTATTGGCAGTTTGTGGAAAGTGGAGCCAATTCCTATAGCAATACATCAGAACAATAGTCATAATGTCACGCCGCTCCGGAAGTAATCTGTATACCCATCTACTCCTCTGTTACTGTTAAGATTGCTTTCTGATTTGACAGGTACTCAGGAGATTGAAGATGCAGGGATTCGAGTTTAGATAGAAAACAGTAATAATTTTAAATCTGGGAGGCAGCTGTGAGGGTCTGTCCTACATTAACTGTATGGATTTTGTAAGTCATGATCTTTCTCTACCTCAGGTTCCTTATCATGTTTCCTAACAAAGGGGTGAACCAGATGCTTTATAGAATCCCTTGTAAGTTTCAGCTTTAAAATTTCCATGGCTTCATTTGGATTTTTGGCGTGATTGTAGTTGAGCTGTTGGGGCTATGTATATTAGGATTATTTCTTTATTAGGATGGACTTAGACACACACACACACACACACACACATACACAAACACATATAGACATATAGCACCCCTTAAGTTTTTTGGTCAATGCATTTAATTCAGCAAATAATATGGAATGTTTTCCAGACTTAAAATAGATTTAATTTGGACATGGTTAAAATGTGTATCTTATCAAAGCTTCCAGTTTTACTGAAGGAAAAGTAACCCTGCTATTTATTAAGCACCATTTATGGCATTTTTAATATATGTTAGAAACTGTGATGGGTATTAATGGACCATATCTTATTTATTACAGCTTTGCAAGGTAGATACTATTATTGCCAGGTTACAAATGAGGGAATTGAGATGGAGTTAAGGTAACTTACCCAAAGCTTACTTAGCTTTTAGGTAATAAATACTTAGGATTCAAATTTAGGTCTGACTTATTCCAAAGTTGTGGCTCTTTTATTCTTTTAGGTCCTAGAAACATATTAAAAAACATTCAAATGCCTATCTTGAAGGAATTTCATATTAATAGGGGAGACAAGAAAGGCTAATATATGGTTCAATAGGAAAATGTCACTGAAATGTCAAAATTATAAAAGTGTGTTGAGGAGATTGTTCTCAGGCTAGGCAAAACCCTCAGAACTAAGCGTGTGTTGGAGAGGGAGGTACAAGAAATCCAGGTCATTCTGACTGCCTAATTCTTAGTAGATGTAGGAGTCTAAACTTGGGGAAAATAATTTTGGGGGAAACTCCATTTTTCAGAGAGGTGGTATGGCTAGGGGTGATTCAGATCTGTCCACTTCAAACTGTTGTGGGAAATGATGTCTAAAGTGTGTCATGATGACACAAAGAAAAACTTCCAATGTTTATTCATTTGTTCATTCATCCATTCAGTATCTTCTTATTACATATCCAATGTGTTACATATTTCAATATATATATTCATTCAATACATTGACTGCTTATTATAAGTGTTTAATACAGACAGTACAATAAAATATAAGATTTAATTCCTGTCCTCATCTTAGATTAATGGGAAAGGCAGAAAAAGAAACAATTATTATACAATATGATAATTGCAACAACAGCAGATAACTATGACAAGAACATAAATTTTGATCCTGTTTACTGAATAGATCCAAGGAACCCAACATTATATTTAGCTGTTACATACATTACCTTATTTCATCTTGGCAATAGCTCTGCAATGCAAGTATTGGTATCCTCACTTTATATATTTAGAAGCTGACACTTGGAGAAGATAAGTGACCTGACACTTGGAGAAGATGAATGAGTGACCTGCTCAAGGTCATAGGGATACTATAGGTAAACAGGGTGCCCTGGGGACATATAAGAGGGGCAACTAACTAGCGAGAAGACCTCCTGGAATTATGGTTATCTTCCTTGGGACCTGAAGAACAAGGACTAGTAAACATTGTTCTAGAGAAGAAAATAAATAGAGGTGGGGTGATGAAGATAGTGGAGGAGGGGGTGGAATTGGAGCTGCGTTGACTTGGAGGCAGAGGAGGACTTGACTCATTTAAGAACCTAAAATGCAAGTGACGCAGTGTGGCTGGAGGATGAGGGACACACAGATCAGCAAGAGATGAGCCTGGAGAGAGAAGTGGGTAACTACACATGAAGGACCTGCTAAGCCATGTGAAGTAGGTGGAGTTGTGAGGGGTCTCAAATTACCCAACACCCTGGAATCCTTCTTGATATGGATTTGAGGATGATTCTTGATCACCACCGGTTCCCCATGGGTAGCTCCATTGGACTGCTTGCTATCTGTCTTTTAGGTTGTTTTATTTCTTGTGGGATTTTGCCCTTTTGGGTATTTTGTTATTGTTGTTGTTGCTCTTACAGAACTCCACATAACATGACAATTGATAGGAACTAAACTGCCTTTGCCTTGCCTCCCACCAAGAGGATTCCAGTTTGCCAGCTTTAGCCTGTGCCATCTTGGTCTTGGTCTCTGTCCTGGAAACATCTTCACTTCAGCAACTTTGAGCAGAGAATGTAATTCTAGATCTTTCATAATTACCCAGACTTTAGGTGACCCAGAAAGCCTGGAGATTTCCTATCCATCAGAGACAAGGACACACTCAGAAAGGCTATCAGTCAAGGCTTCTGGTGATGCCATAGAATGTCTGCTCATTCACCATGGTTCTGTTTACGCTCATTTTCTAGGAAATTTTCTAGCCAGCTAAACCCATCATGTCTCAGGTTGATGGTTTCCTGTCTCATATTTAGACTTGCCATCCATTTTGAATTTATTTTTGTATGTGGTATAAGAAAGTGGTCTGGTTTCATTTTTTCTGCGTGTTGCTGTCCAATTTTCCCACCACCATTTGTTGAAGAGACTGTCTTTTTTCCATTGGATATTCTTTCCTGCTTTGTTGAAGATTAGTTGACCACAGAGTTGTGGCTCCATTTCTGGGTTCTCTATTCTTTTTTTGTTTTTTTTTTTAAAGATTTTATTTATTTATTTATTTGACAGACAGAGATCACAAGCAGGCAGAGAGGCAGGCAGAGAGAGAGGAGGCTCTGCTCCACGGAGCAGAGAGCCTGATGCGGGGCTCTATCGCAGGACCCCGGGATCATGACCTGAGCCGAAGGCAGAGGCTTTAACCCACTGAGCCACCCAGGCGCCCCTCTGGGTTCTCTATTCTGTTCCATTGATCTACATGTCTGCTTCTGCACCAGCACCATAATGTCTTGATGATTACAGCTTTGTAATAGAGCTTGAAGCCTGGAATTGTGATGACTCCAACTTTAGTTTTCTTTTTCAACATTACTTTGGCTATTTGGCATCTTTTCTGGTTCCATACAAATTTCATTTTATTTTTTAGATTTTATTTAGATTCAAGTTAATTAACATATAGTGCATTATTAGTTTCAGGAGTAGAATTTAGTGATTCATCACTTATATATGACACCCAGTGCTCAATACAAGTACCCTCTGTAATGTCCATCACCCATTTATCCCAGCCTCCCCAGCAGTCTCCCCTCCAGCAACCCTCAGTCTTTTTTAAAAAAATTTTATTTATTTATTTATTTATTTATTTATTTATTTTTCAGCATAACAATATTCATTGTTTTTGCACCACACCCAGTGCTCCATGCAATATGTGCTCTCCCTAATACCCACCACCTGGCTGCTCCCCCAACCTCCCACCCCCACCCCTTCAAAACCCTCAGGTTGTTTTTCAGAGTCCATAGTCTCTCATGGTTTACCTCCCCTTCCAATTTCCCTCAACTCCCTTCTCCTCTCCATCTCCCCATGTCCTCCATGTTATTTGTTATGCTCCACAAATAAGTGAAACCATATGATACTGGGACTTCCAGTCCCGTCCATGTTGCTACAAAAGTTGGGTATTCATCCTTTCTGATGGAGGCATAATACTCCATAGTGTATATGGACCACATTTTCCTTATCCATTTGTCCGTTGAAAGGCATCTTGGTTCTTTCCACAGTTTGGCAACCATGGCCATTGCTGCTATAAACATTGGCAACCCTCAGTCTTAACCCTCATAGTTAAGAGTCTCTTACGGTTTTCCTCCCTCTCTGTTTTTCTCTTGTTTTACTTTTCCTTTCCTTCCCCTTCCCCTGTTTAAATTCTACATATGAATGAAATCATGTGCTTTGTCTTTGTCTGACTGATTTATTTCACTTAGCATAATATACTCTTTCCATTCATAATCATTGCAAATGGCAAGATTTCATTCTTTTTGATGGCTGAGTAATACTCCATTGTGTGTATATATACCACATCTTTATCCGTTCATCAATCAGTAGACATTTGGGCTCTTTCCATACAAATCTCAGAATTGTTCTAGCTCTGTGAAAAATAACTGGTGTTATTTTAATAGGAATTGCATTGCATATATAGATCACTTTCAGTAATTAATTAATTAATTAATTAATTTTTTAGTTTCTTTTTTTTATTGTGTTGTTAGTCATCATAAAAGACATCTTTAGTTTTTGATGCAGTATTCCAAGATTCATTGTTTATGTACAACACCCAGTGCTCCATGCAGTATGTGCCCTCCTTCATACCCACCAGCAGGCTCACCCATCTTCCCACCCCACTCCCCTCTAAAACCCTCAGTTTGTTTCTCAGAGTCTACAGTAAGATTTATTTATTTGAGAGAGGGTGAGCATGTGCATGATCTGTGGATGAGGGGCAGAGGGAGAGTGAAAACAAAATCCCCACTGAGAGGGGAGCCCAACACAGGTCTCGATCCCAGGACCCTGAGACCATGACCTGAGCTGAAACCAAGAGTTGGGCTCTCAACTGGCTGAGACACCCAGGTGCCCCAGTATAGATATTTTAACAATATTTTTTCTTCCAATCCTTGATATTGAAATGTTTTTCCATTTCTTTGTGTCTTCTTCAATTTCTTTCATAAATGTTCTATAGTTTTCAGAGTATAGGTCTTTTACTGCTTTGGTTGAGTTTATTCCTAGGTATCATGGTTTTTGGTATACTTCTAAATGGGATCAATTCCTTGATTTTTCTTTCTGCTGCTTCATTATTGGTGTATAGAAATGCAACAGAAAGTAGGGATAGAAGAAACATACCTCAACATCAAAAAGGCCATATAGGAAAGACCATCCTCAATGGGGAAAAACTGGGAGCTTTTCCTCTAAGGTCAGGAACAGGACAGGAATGCCCGCTCTCACCACTGTTTTGTTTCTTCTTTCATAAATGTTCTATAGTTTTCAGAGTATAGGTCTTTTACTGATTTGGTTGGGTTTATTCCTAGGTATCATGGTTTTTGGTATACTTCTAAATGGGATCAATTCCTTGATTTTTCTTTCTGCTGCTTCATTATTGGTGTATAGAAATACAACAGATTTCTGTCATTGATTTTATATCCTTTGACTTTGCTGAATTCATGTATCAGTTCTAGCATATTTTGGTGGAGTCATTCAGGTTTTGTACATAGAGTATTGTATTATCTGCAGAGGGTAAAAGTTTGACTTCTTCTTTGCTGTTTTGAATGGCTTTTATTTCTTTTTGTTATCTGATTGCTGAGACTAGGACTTCTAGTACTATGTTGAATAGAAGTGGTGATAATGCACATCCCTGCCGTGTTCCTGACCTTAGCGGAAAAGCTCTCAGTTTTTCTCCATTGAGAATGATATTGAACTACCCCTGCAAGCTCAGGAATAAATCCCACTTGATTGTGGTGAATAATCCTTTTAATGTGCTGTCGGATTCGATTTGCTAGTATCTTGTTGAGAATTTTTGCCTCTGTGTTCATCAGGGTTATTGGCCTACAATTCTCTTTTTTAGTGGGGTGTTTGTCTGGTTTTGGAAGCAAGGTATTGCTGGCCTCATAGGAGGAGTCTTAAAGTTTTTCATCCATTGCTACTTTTGGGAACATTTTTAGAAGAATAGGTATTAATTCTTCAGTGTTCAGTGAATTCCCCTGGGAAGTCATCTGGCCCTGGACTTTTGTTTGTTGGGAGATTTTTGATTGTGGATTCAATTTCTTTGCTGGCTATGGGTCTGTTTCAGTTTTCTATTTCTTCCTATTTTAGTTTTGGTAGTTATATGTTTCTAGGAATTTATCCATTTCTTCCAGATTGCCCCATTCATTTGCATATCATTTTTCATAATAATCTCATAATTGCTTATATTTCTAGGTATCAGTTGTTATTTCTCTTCTCTCATTTATCATTTTATTTATTTGGGTCCTTTCTCTTTTTGTTAAGTCTGGCTAGGGGCCTATCAATTTTATTAATTTTTTCAAAGAATCAGCTCCTAGTTTCATTGATCTGTTCAACTGCTTTTTTTGGTCTATATCATTTATTTCTGCTCTAATCATGACATTATTTCCCTACTTCAGCTAGCTTTAGGCTTAATTTGCTTTTCTTTTTCTAGCTCCTTTAGGTGTAAGATCCAGTCGTGTATTTGAGACTTCTTGCTTCTTGTGGTAGGCCTGTATTACTATATACTTCCCTCTTAGGACAGCTTTTGCTGCATCCTGAAGGTTTTGGAATATCGTGTTTTCATTTTTGTTTGCTTCCATATGTTTTTTTATTTCTTTTTAAACTTGGTTAACTCACTCATTCTTTAATAGGATGTTCATTAATCCCTATATATTTGTAGTCTTTCTAAATTTTTTCTTGTAGTTGACTTTAAGTTTCATAGTGTTGTGATCTGAAAATATGAATAGTATGATTTCAATCTTTTTGTACTTGTTGAGGGCTGATTTTTGACCTAGTATCTGATCTATTCTGGAGAATGTCCTGTGTGCACTCAAAACATACAAGAAACTCGAGTTTCTATAAATTTGTTATTAATTGATTTATATATTTGTGTGCTGCCAAGTTAGGGGGGCATAAATATTTATAACTGTTAGATCTTCTTGTTGGATAGATCCCTTTGTTATGATATACTGTCCTTCTTCGACTGTTGTTACAGTCCTTAGTTTAAAATATTTTTTTGTCTTATATAAGTATGGCTGCTGTGGCTTGCTTTTGATGTCCTTTAGCATAGTAAATGGTTCTCCATTCTCTCACTTCCAATCTGCAGATGTCTTTAGGTCTGAAACGAGTCTCTTGTATGCAGCATATAGGCAGATCTTGTTTCTTTATCCCTTCTGATACCCTATATCTTTTGATAGAGCATTTAATCCATTTAAATTCAGTGTGATTATTGATAGATATGGATGTAGTACTATTGTATTACCTGTGAAGTTGGTGTTTCTGGAGATTTTCTCTGTTCCTTTCTAGTCTTTATTGCTTTTGGTCTTTCTTTGCCACTCAAAGAGTACCCTTTACTATTTCTTGTAGGGCTGGTTTAGTGGTCATGAGCTCCTTTAGTTTTTGTTTGTCTGGGAAGCTCTGTAACTCTCTTTGTCTTCTGAATGACAGCCTTGCTGGATAAAGTATTGTTGGTTGCATATTTTTCCCATTCGGCACATTGAATATATATCATGCTACTCTCTTCTGGCCTGCCAAGTTTCTGTGGACTATCTGCTGCTAACCCAATTTGTCTTTCTTTGTAGGTTAGGGATTTCTTTTCCCTTGCTGCTTTCAGCATTCTTTATATCTGTGTTTTACAAATTATACTATGATATGTCCTGGTGTTGGACTGCTTTTGTTGATTTTGATTTTGATTTTTTTGATTTTGTTGGGCATTCTCTGCGCCTCCTGGATTTGGATGTCTGTTTCCTTCCCCAGATTAGGGAAGTTTTTAGCTATAATTTGCTCAGATAAACTTTCTGCCCCCTTTTCCCTCTCTTCTTCTTCTTGGATGCCTATGCTATAAATATTATTATGCTTTATGGAGTCACTGAGTTCCCTGAGTCAACATAGGTGATGCAACATTTTCTTTCCCTCTTATTTCAACTTCATTTTTTCCCATAATTTTACCTTCTGTATCTCTTATTTGTTCCTCTGCTTCTTCCATCCTTGTGATCATTATATTCAGTCATTTTTACATCTTAGTTATAGCATGTTTATTTCATTCTGACTAATTTTTAGGTCTTTTATCTCTGTTTCTTCTATGCTTTTCTCAAGCCCAGCTAGTATCCTTATGATTGTTGTTTTAAATTCTGGTTCAGGCATATTATTTATGTCTGTTTTGATTAGATTCCTGGCCATGAGCTCTTCTTGTTCCTTCTTTTGAGGTGAATGTCTCCATCTTGGCATTTGTCTAAGTCTCTGTCTTCTCTGTGTTAGGGAAGCCTGTTAATTTCCTGCTCCTGAAAGTAATGGCTATATTAAGAACAGGTCGTATACTGTCCAGAGTCTGGCACTTCAGGAAGTGTTTCTGGTGTGTGCTGTGTGCACTCTGCTATAGTGTTTTGGTTCATCTTTCCTTTATGTCAGTCCTCTGCAGAGTTTCTCCTTGGCTGCAGGGGGGAGTGTTTGGACCTTGTCCACTGTGTGGTGGGTTTTAACTAAGTATGTTTTAGTCTGCTTGCTAAAAGAGGCTAGATCCTATTTCCCCTTGAGCTGAAGCTTTGTAGCCCTCTATTGTCTGTAGCCTTGGTGAGTGTGGGTGGTTTGTACTGGTCTTCTGGGGGAGGGTCCCACTGCTGCTCTGTCTCTCAGGTACACTTGTCCTAGTGAAAAAGTACCTGGAGAGTGTAGGGTGTTAAGGTTTGGTGTCAGCAGATCAGACCTCCACTATGCGCATTGACCTGTTCACTGAAGTCTATCTGTGCTGATAGGCAGGGGTAAAAATGACATCAGCTGGTTCTCTCATTCTTGGAGAGGTGGATTCTTGCCTGCATTGTTCAGGAAGCCCTCACAGAAGAGCAAATCCCCTTGAATGTCCCAGGCTTCCCTCTGATCTCTGCCTTTACCCTATCTGTGTCTGAACTATCTGCCCACCTGGTGGCTCAGTGTTCCTGTGCTTTATCTTACTTGCTGTTTGGGTTTCAAAACTTCAAATTTTAGGGACTTGGTGTGGCACTGCACTGATCCTCTGGGAGAGGTTTTTGCTACATTATGACTGGTGCCAGTTTTTCCCAGAGAGGCTGTCACACAAATGTGCAGGGGAATGGAGTTTATGGTAAAATGCAGCAAAAAAAACGGTATTCAGGTTAGGGGCCCTCAGCAGCCACCTCTTCTTCTTCTATAGATAGCTACCTCTACCTTCTTCTTCACTGAGCTAATCAATGGGACAGCTCAGTGGCAACTGCTGGGTCTTTTGTCTCTAGAGAGACAGTGCTACTCTCCCAAATAGGGGAACTATCTCTCCCAGTGCAACCCAGGAGATCTTCAGACCACGTTGCCTGCTCCTAGGCCTCTGTCTTCCTTCTCTGCAGGAGCACCTCTATGCCTACCAGGCCCCACCCCAGTGATGGCACGGACTTCTTTTTTTTTTTTTTTTTAATTTATTTGACAGACAGAGATCACAAGTAGGCAGAGAGGCAGGCAGAGAGAGAGGAGAAAGCAGGCTCTCCACGGAGCAGAGAGCCCGATGCGGGGCTTGATCCCAGGACCCCGGGATCATGACCTGAGCCGAAGGCAGAGGCTTTAACCCACCGAGCCACCCAGGTGCCCCTGGCACGGACTTCTAAAACTTCAGACTTTGAGCTCTGCTGCTTGTAAAAGCTTGCAATTATTAGCCCTCTCATTTTGCCTGCCAGTGGTTTTGGGCAAGCGTTTTTCTGATGCAATACCCTGCATCCTGCTCTTTTGCTCTCTCTCTCCCTTCCTCCTTCCCTTTCTCTCCACTCTCTGTGATCAGGGCTCTCTCCCCTCTGCTGCAGCACAGATGATTCTTTTCTCCCCCAAATCATGTCTCTGTACCTCCTACCTTCCACAATGTGGCTTTTTTTCTCCCTCTAATTGTGCATTTTGTTCTGTCAGTCCCCAGATCAATTTCCTGGTTTTCAGAATGATTTGAAATTTATCTAGTTGTGTTTGAGGAATGAGGCAAGCTTAAGGTCCTCCTACTATTCCACCATCTTAACTCCAGGCTGGTCCCACATGTTGTAAGCCCCACAATACCTTATAATTGTTCCTTTTTTGTTTTGAATAGTCAATTGTTTTTATAGTCATTTGAAAATTGTGAAAAATGAATTATATTTACATACATATTTACTATTTCATTCCTTTCTTGGTATCTGGGTTTCCGTCTTGTATTACTTTCCATTTTCAAGAAGCGCTCCCTTTAACACCATTTTTAGTAAAAAAGATCCATCAACGTTGAATTCTTTTCACCCTTGTATGTCTAAAAACATGTGTTTTGCTTTTTTTTTTTTTTTTCAACATCTTGAAGAAGTTACTCCACTGTCTTCTTTAACTTCAGATACCATTTCTTCCACTTCAACCACTCACCCCCAGGACCGCACCTTGAACTTTGTCATTTATTTGTGCATTTGTCAAATTTTATTAAGCGTTCTTTATTTGTTAGACACCTTCCTATATTCTGAGGATATGGCAGTAAGTAAGACACACAGGTCTCTGCTCTCATGGAACTTATAGCATAATATAGACATAAAACAGTAAATGTTAGTATAATGAGGTCTACCAAAGGTGAAATATAGCATATTATTGTATTGCATGATGGAAGATTCTGATGGCTCTGGGTATTGTCTTAAGGATGTAACCTCTAATATGAGACCTAAAAAATGAGGAGTTATCAAAGTGAAGTGAATAAGGAGTGAGAAGCCAGTGCATATGGTGAAGAATCAGCTTGTTTAAAGGCCCAGAGGCAAAAGAAATATAATGTATTCAAGAATGAGGATGGGAGTAAGGATGGGAGAGGTGGTAGGGAGAGAGAGTGTGTCGTGGAGGGAGTAAGAGAATGGAGGGGTGAGGGAGAGGAAATGGCAAAGTAAGGGTGTAAGATCATACAGATCAAGCTGTCAGGACATGCTAAGAATTTTGGACTTTTTTTGGACATTTTATTATTTATTTGACAGAGAGAGACACAGCAAGAGAGGGAACACAAGCAGGGAAAGTGTGAGAGGGAGAAGCAGGCTTCCCACTGAGCAGGGAGCCTGATGGGGGCTTGATTCCAGGACCCTAGGATCATGACCTGAGCCAAAGGCAGATGCTTAATGCCTGAGCCACCCAGGTGCCCCTGGACTTCTTTTTAAAAGAGTAACCAGAAGGCATTACAGGGGTTTAAGCAAGAGAGTGGCATGACCAGATTTGCATTTTAAAGCTGTCTCTGGCTGTGGAGAATGGATTTGGTTTGGAGTTGATTGGGTTGAAGAGGCAGGATAGATAATGTTAAGAGACTAATTAGGAAACCACTGTGTTGGTCCAGGAACAGGGCCATGGTGGTTTGGGTTGCACTAACAACTGGATTATAGAGCTCTTTAGGAGTAAAACCTAAGGAAATTTAGGTTGAATCTGTGGGCCAGGGGAGGGTAGAGTCCAGGTGTTGCCCAGGTTTCTAGTTAAGTGAGCAGTGCCATTTACTAGAGTAGTAGCACTGGAGGAGGAACCTATTTGGGGGAAAGATTTAGTTTGGATTATGGGATTGAATGGTCTAGGAGACACTGTTTCCGTTTTTGGTAAAACTCCTATTTGATCAACTCTTTTCCAAACCATGCAGGTTCACTTTCATTCTTACTCATGTTTTCTAGAGGAAAGTAACAATTTTAATTCTGTGTCTCTTAAAACAGAGATTTAGTGATCTTAATTGAATGGGTGTTTAATATGGCAAGAATACTGTACATGTTATCCAGGAGAGTTGCAGTTATTTCATATGCTCAGTATGCCCCTTATGTTGTATTTTCTTGCCATTTGCTCCTGGTTGTGTCCATATCTAAATGATTCAAAGTGTGGAATCCGGAGCCTAGGTTGAATTCTGTCTCTGCCATGCAAGCTGGTAAACCTCATTTTGCTCATCTGTAAAATGAGGGTAACTCTGGTACCTACTTTAGGGGGATTGTTAATGATAACTAGATAAATCATTTCACATAAAGCACTTAGAAGCATTTGTGACACACAACCAAGAGGAGTGGTTTATAAGTTGGTACTCTGATGCTAAATGATGTAGAAGTCTGAAGCCACAGACTTGATAATTCCAGAGGGAACCAACCAACCTTCCTTCTTCCCTCTCCGCATCTCCCTCCCTCCCTCCTTTCCTTCCTCCCTTCATGTTTTTTTAAATTTTTTTTTGCCATCAGTTGTATTTTTTTAGGTTTTTATTTTATTTATTTATTTATTTTTAAGATTTTATTTATTTATTTGACAGAGATCTCAAGTAGGCAGAGAGGCAGGCAGAGAGAGAGGAAGGGAAGCAGGCTCCCTGATGAGCAGAGAGCCGGATGTGGGGCTCGATCCCAGGACCCCGGGATCATGACCTGAGCTGAAGGCAGAGGCTTTAACCCACTGAGCCACCCAGGTGCCTCTTAAGTTTTTATTTTAATTCTAGTTAACATACACTATTATATTAGTTTCAGGTGTACAATATAGTAATTCAATATAGTAATTCAATATATGCACTCATCACAACTGTACTCCTTAATCCTATCACCTATGTAACCCATCCCCTCTCCTCCACCTCCTCTCTGGTAACCATCAGTTTGTTCTTTATATTAAAGATTCTGTTTCTTTATTTTATTATTATTTTTTTAATTTTTAATTTTTTTTTAAGTAGAGTCCATGCCAAGCATGGAGCCCAATGAAGGGCTTGAACTCGCAGTCCTGAGATCAAGTCCTGAGTTGAGATCAAGAGTTGAATGCTCAACTCACTGATCCACCCAGGTGCTCCAAAACTCTTTCTTGATTTGCCTCTCTCTTTTTACCTTTGCTTGTTTGTTTTATTTTTTAGATTCCACATATTAGTGAAATCATATGGTATTTGTCTTTCTCTGGCTGACTTATTTCACTAAGCATTTTACTCTCAAGCTCTATCCATCTCATTGCAAATGACAAGATTTCATTCTTTTCTATGGCTGAATGATATTCCACTATATATATAATTATTATTATTCCACTATATTTCAGTATTCCAAAATTATATATATATCACATCTTCTTTAGCCATTCACCAATCTATGGACTCTTGGGCTGCTTCCATATCTTGGCTATTGCAAATAATGCTACTGTAAACACTGGGGTGCATATATCCCTTTGAATTAGTGTTCTTGTGTTCTTTGGGTCAGTACTTAGTAGAGTGATTCCTGGATTATAAGGTAGTTCTATTATTTTAACTTTTTGAGGCACCTCCATACTGTTTTTCACTGTGGTTGCACCAGTTTGCATTCCCCAAAAAAGTGAAAGAAGGTTTCTTTTTCTCTATATCTTCACCAACACCTGTTGATTTTAGCCATTCTAACAGGTTGGAGGTGATATCTCATTATAGTTTTGATTTGTGTTTCCCTGATGAGGGATGATGAACATCTTTTCATTTGTCTGTTTGTCATTTGGATGTTTTCTTTGGAAAATGTCTATTCATGTTTTTTTGCCCATTTTTAAATTAGATTATTCATTTTTTGGGGTTTGAGTTTGATAAATTTTTTATTTATTTTAGATACTCATCCTTTCTCATATATGGTATTTACAAATATCTTCTTCCATTCCAGAGGCTGCCTTTTAATTTTGTTGATAGTTTCCTACACTGTGCAGAAGCTTTTGATTTTGAAGAGGTCCCAATAGTTTATTTTTGCTTTTGCTTTCTTTGCCTCAGGAGACATATCTAGAAGGAAGTTGCTAAGGACAATGCCAGAGAGGTTATTGCCTGTGTTCTCCCCTAGGATTTTGATGGTATCTTGTCTCACATTTATATCTTTAATGCATTTTGAATTTATTTTTGTGTATGGTATAAGAAAGTGGTCCAGTTTTATTCTTTTGCATGTTCCAATCTAATTTTTCTAACACCATTTGTTAAAAAGACATTCTTTTACTCATTGGATATTCTTTCCTACTTTGTTGAAGATTAATTGACCACATGGATTTGGGTTTATTTCTGGATTTTCTATTCTGTTCTATTGATATATGTGTCTCTTTTTCTGCTGGTACCACACCATTTTGATCACTATAGCTTTGTAATATAACTTGAAGTCCAGAATTGTGATATCTCCAGATCTGATTTTCAGAAGTAGCAGTTCTTTTTTTTAACCAACGAATCTCCCTCCATCCCTCCTTCCCTCCCTTCCTCCCTCTCTCCCTCGCTTCTTTCCTTCTTCCCTCCCTCCCTCCCTTCTTCCCTCCCTTCCTTCCACTCTAACCCAGTGTGGGGCTTGAAATCATAACCCTGAGATCAAGAGTTGAATGCTCTACCAACTGAGGTAGCCAGGCACATTCAGAAGTAGTAATTCTTAATCATAATAAGATCCCATATTTGTATTTAGCTGGAAGAAATCTTGAGAAGTCTAGTCCACTTCAATCCTCATTATTTACAGATAGGAAAACAGAGAGTAGGAGAGTTGAAATGATGCCACCTTGATTACATGGCTAGTAAGTTTATATTTAAGACTGTAGTTCAATGCTTCTGATTACTAGTCCAGTACCTTTTTAGGAAAAAAGCTGTTCCTTGCAGTTAATTGGGTAATTGAAAATTGTATAATTACATGGCTAAAGCCACAGATAAAGGACAATGGATTTTTGGTCGTGTTTTTAATATTTCAGAATAGGAGGATCATGGAGCAGGGAACTAAGTAGCATTGCAGTATGCGAATGAAATATGAAGGATTTGGGCAAGGGATATGGCAGTGTAAACCAAGAGAAAATAATATACCCCTCTCATCTAAAATAATTTTCATGGAGAGATATCAGTGTGACACTTTATCATTTAAGTGTTGGTAATTCTTTTAGTTGATAATTCTTTGGCTTGTAACAAGTGAGAGAGAGAGGGAGAGAGAGATGTCTTTTTCTCAGTATAGTTATGTTTTTTCTCTTTTCAGTACTAAACAAACAAAAAAGTGCTTCCAAATTGCTAGGCTTATTTACGTTGAGAGGACATGTGCAATTGTTTTTCTGAGGACAGTTGTAGACTATTCTCTTACCAGTTAGAGAGGAGGGGAGGGAAATTCTAGATTGTATAGACTACTCTCAGTTCATCAGAAAGGCTGTGACGTGTAGAAAAAAACCCACACATTTGATCAGGACCTGGGTGTTTTTAACTTTTTCTTAATGTTGTTTAGATTTCTCTGTTTCTAACTAATATGAATGGGAATAAATAATGATCAGACCATTTTGGAAGGTTGATGAGTTCTACTAGTTAGTAATAAGACCTTTTTAGCTAACTATATACAACACAAATAAATGCCTGCTATTTCTTACACTGGGGAATTGTTAATCTGTTCTCATTCTCCTCCTTAAGGTTATTAAGAAAATAGAACTTCTGGGATTCAAACATTTTTATAGAGGGAATACCATTTATTGGTCGAAAACATTGCCCCGCCACTATTATATTCAAATAATAATTTCAGTTATTAATTTTGAGGTTTTTACAATAAAGAGTTTTAAATATATGAGGATATGGAAGTAAGATGGATACAAGTCAGATCATTTTATTCTTACTCTATTTTAATAAAAGCAAATGAGAGAAACTTAAGGGGTTAATGTTTATACTCAGGGTTTTTTTCTGTAAGGAGGTGCTAAAGTTTTAATTATAATTTAATAAACACTTGAAAGACACAAAGCAAAACCCAATTCATTGGGTTAATATGTGATCCTTATATGCCTACAAAAATAAAAACAAATATTATCATAATCAAGTTCTCAAAGGAGACTGTTATTTGAGATTTGCAGGAATGAAGAAAGTATAGCCAATTATTCTGTTTGAATGAACCTACTTTAGTAATTAATTCATTTCCCCAGATATTTGTCCATTTATTGTGCTATATTACAATGTTAATATTTTTCTTTATGACTACAATTATTATAGTTGTGCTCTGGGGAAAAAACTATTAAAATATGTTCTTAATTAATTTGCATGTTCATAATTCTGTTACAAGGCCCATTTAAAAAATAGTTCATTTATATATTTTCAATTCATTAATGATATAGAAATGATTTCCCTTTTATTGTTTGTTAGTTAATAGAAAAATATTTTAAATAGTGAAAATACCCCAAAATTATAAAGGTAAACTTTTGGAATTAGGTAAGACCATATGAACCCAGGGCACCATTTGTTAATTTCTGAACTGCTACATTTATGTGTTCTGATCATCAGTCAAGAGATATTTGATATCTTTATTCAAATAAATACTGTTTGTGAATGTTTATGCTAATTGATTTTTTATTCTTATTTAGATATAATATAATTAGTGATTGGCTTCTGTTTCCCTCCCAGCCCTTGTTTCTGAGGGAGATGTCAGGGAGTGGGGAGGTTTGGTGGGGAAACTCTCCCGTAGGAACAGGGAGATGAAAGGTGGACCCAGAGACCAGTCTCTCAGGAACAGGATAATAATAAGAACTAGAGCCAACTAACTGAGGTTTTCTGTGACCATCATTGCTTTTCTGCAAGTCTATCCAGCCCCAGGACTCAATCATTCTCATCTGTACTGAAAATCTGGAGAGGACAGCTATCAGTAGGTGGTGTCCAACTGCAGCCAGGTATGAGTGGATTTGAATCCCTCAGACCCACAATTCAGTGGCAAGTTTTGCCCTTCTCTTTTGATTAATTTAGAAATAAGGAGACCTTGTACCTAACAGGGTTGCATATTTTGGATCCTACTTATTTTGTTTACTTTGTGTAAAAACAATATTTATATGAGAAAAATATCTACAAGCACTGTAAAAATTGAGAGGAAAGAGAATTGAGAAAGCAGTGGGATTTCTCAGCAGTTATATGAGTTTTTTGAATTTTCATAAAGTAGAGGAGGCAAAACTTAATAAATTTGTTTAAGTAAGGCTGGGATACTATCCAGTGGTATCGAACAATATGATATATTTAATCACAACCCTGTAGTTTTTAATACTTCTGCCTTGGCATATTATTACCTCCAGGAATATTCTGGAATATAGAAACTTTTGGGGGGCTTGGACTCAGAGTGGATTTCTAGAGCAGTTGTGTAGTAAACAGATTTCCTCACTCTTGGGAGTGGGGACTCCTGGAGGAATTGTGTATCTATACTGTGTGCCTAATTACTCCTATTTCATTGAGGCTTTTGCTTGCGGTAAAATTAATGGATCTTTTACGCATCCTCCAAAAGATGACTAGTACCTACAAAGAGTTAAGTAGGCTAGGACTCAGCTGTGACCATTAGTGATATACAATAATTTTCTTAAAGCTTATGAAGTAAAACCATCTGGTTTCTATGCATTATCCTGGATAAATGAAAAATTATTTACCCTGCACTAAGTGAAAGTGATAAGAAATGAATACTCTATTTCAAAATCAAATTGCCAGTCTTAATAACTTAGAGAATCTAGAAAAAAATGCAGTTTTTTCCTATATAGTGAACATTTTTCAGCCTGGTATATCATGAATGTGCTAACTGGTTAGCTAATAAAATTGCATCTTTGTTTCAAGACTTTCTTGTAACTTTCTACTGTTATAAAGTCACACTTTAATTCCTGCTTTAATTATATGTATTTCCTATATAGTTCATGAGGAATTGTTAACAAATTACATTTGGAAGTCAGAGACTGATTTTCCTAGGTGAACTTGTATACTTTTCTTACACATGGAGGTGATTTTAAGGAGACATCATGAACCTTGCTAATTCACATATGATTTGTGGGCCAGCAGCATTGATATCACTTGGGAGCTTGTTAGAAATGCAGAATCTCAAGTTCCATCCCAGCCCTACTGAATGAGACACTGGGGATGTAGCTTGGCAATATGTGCTTTATCCAGCCCTCCAGATGATTCTAATGCATGTGAAAATGTGAGAAACACTGGTTTAAGGGAGAGGTATCTTTCCTTGCAACCGTCCACCTGCCAACACTGACATTCTTCTGAGGAATATTGCTTCTGTGACTGGCAAACCTTAATCCTTAGTTACAAAGTGTAGTATTCTTTTTCTTTATATGTGTGTCTGTAACAATTCCCCAGTGTTATCAGAATAGTAAAATATAGAAATTTGCATTAAGTTGGGACTCTTGCAATGAGAAAAAAAAAGAGAGAGCACATTAAAGTGATAGCTGATGATTATGGTGATTTCCAGCACCCCCTCCCACCCCCGCCCCGAGTAATTCACATTTTACCCTGTGCCTGATGAGGAAGTTTGACTGTAGCCACAACTGCTTTTAGCTAATTTTACAACAAGTGGTTTTTTTTTTTTTTTAAAGATTTTATTTATTTATTTGACAGAGAGAGATGACAAGTAGGCAGAGAGGCAGGCAGAGAGAGAGGAAGGGAAGCAGGCTCCCTGCTGAGCAGAGAGCCCGATGTGGGGCTCGATCCCAGGACCCTGAGACCATGACCCAAGCTGAAGGCAGAGGCCTAACCCACTGAGCCACCCAGGTGCCCCAACAGGTGGTTTTTTTATTGAAAAAAAAAAAAAAAAAAGAAAATTCCAATAACTGTTAGAATAAAAATAATAAAAAGTTTTCTTTTGGACAACTGGAGTCATGTTTCACATGTTCAGGTGGGAGGAAATCAGGGGAGAAGAGGAGATAGAGAAAACCATTCAGTGAAAGTGCTTTTACTTACTTATGGCAAAAATGACAGCAGTATGCACACTTTTGGCTTTTTATTTATTTTTAAAACTTTTTAAAATTTAAATTTTAGTTAACATACAGTGCAGTATTGGTTTCTGGGGTAGAATTCATTGACTCATCACTTTATACAACACCCAGTGCTCATTACAACAGTGCCATCCTTAATGCTCATCAGCCATCTAGACCATCCCTTACCCACCTCCCTCCATCAACCCTCAGTTTGTTCTTTAAGAGTCTCTTATGGATTGTTTCCCTCTCTCCTTTTTTTCTTTTTCCCTTTCCAATATATTCATCTGTTTTCTTTCTTAAATTCCACTTATGAGTGAGATATTGTGGTATTTGTCTTTCTCTGACTGATTTTGCTTAGCATAATATACTCTAACTCCATCCATGTCATTGCAAATGGCAAGAGTCCATTCTTTTTGGTGGATAAGTAGTATTCCATTACACACACACACACACACACACAAATACACAGACACATATGTATATATGTGTATATATATGTGTATATATATATAAATGTATATATATATGTATGTATGTGTATATATAAATACACATATGTATATATAAATACACACACAACATTTTCTTTATCCATATCAGTCAATGGACACTTGGGTATCTCCATAGTTTGGCTATTGATAATGCTGTTATAAACATTGGGGTGCACCTACCCTTTCAAATCTATATTTTTGTATCCTTTGGGTTAAATACCTAGTGGTGCAATTCCTGGGTTGCAGGGTAGTTCTATTTTTAATTTTTGAGGAACCTCCATACTATTCTCCATAGTGGCTGCAATGGTTTGCTTTCCCATCAACAGTGCATCACTCTTGGACTTTTAATATCCATATTATAAAACAAAAACTCTGTTAGGTACCCCAGTTATTTTCTCTTATTCATTACCTGCACAGTGGTAATTTCTTTAAACATCTATTAGATTATAAAGGAATTAATCATTACAGTCCAGAGTAGGAAGTCTTCCAATTCCTAAAATCTACTTTTCATTTTGTAAATGGGGTTTTCTTCTTTTTTTTTTTAATTTTTTTATTTTAATAAACATATAATGTATTTTTATCCCCAGGGGTACAGGTCTGTGAATCACCAGGTTTACACATTTCACAGCACTCATCATAGCCCATACCCTCCCCAATGTCCATTTCCCCACCACCCTCTCCCGTCCCCCCTCCCCCCCGCAACCCTCAGTCTGTTTCTTGAGATTGAGTCTTTTATGGTTTGTCTCCCTCCCAATCCCATCTTTTCATTTTTTCTTTTCTTACCTCCCCCCAACCCCCCCGCCTTGCATCTCCACTTCCTCATATCAAAGAGATCATATGATAGTTGTCTTTCTCCGATTGACTTATTTCACTAAGCATGATACCCTCTAGTTCCATCCACGTCGTCGCAAATGGCAAGATTTCATGTCTTTTGATGGCTGCATAGTATTCCATTGTGTATATATACCACTTCTTCTTTATCCATTCATCTGTTGATGGACATCTAGGCTCTTTCCACAGTTTGGCTATTGTGGACATTGCTGCTATAAATTCGGGTGCACGTGCCCCTTCGGAGCACCACGTTTGTATCTTTAGGATATATACCCAGGAGTGCAATCGCTGGGTTGTAGGGTAGCTCTATTTTCAGTTTTTTGAGGAACCTCCACATTGTTTTCCAGAGTGGTTGCACCAGCTTGCATTCCCACCAGCAGTGTAGGAGGGTTCCCCTCACTCCGCATCCTCGCCAGCATCTGTCATTTCTTGACTTGTTAATTTTAGCCATTCTGACTGGTGTGAGGTGGTATCTCATTGTGGTTTTGATTTGTATTTCCCTGATGCCGAGTGATGTGGAGCATTTTTTCATGTGTCTGTTGGCCATCTGTATGTCTTCTTTGCAGAAATGTCTGTTCATGTCCTCTGCCCATTTCTTGACTGGATTATTTGTTCTTTGGGTATTGAGTTTGATAAGCTCTTTATAGATTTTGGATACTAGCCCTTTATTTGATATGTCGTTTGCAAATATCTTCTCCCATTCTGTCAGTTGTCTTTTGGTTTTGTTCACTGATTCCTTTGCTGTGCAAAAGCTTTTGATCTTGATGAAATCCCAATAGTTCATGTTTGCCCTTGCTTCTGTTGCCTTTGGCGATGTTCCTAGGAAGAAGTTGCTGCGGTTGAGGTCAAAGAGGTTGCTGCCTGCATTCTCCTCAAGGATTTTGATAGATTCCTTTCGCACATTGAGGTCCTTCATCCATTTTGAGTCTATTTTCCTGTGTGGTGTAAGGAAATAGTCCAATTTCATTTTTCTGCATGTGGCTGTCCAATTTTCCCAGCACCATTTGTTGAAGAGGCTGTCTTTTTTCCATTGGATATTCTTTCCTGCTTTGTCAAAGATTAGTTGACCATAGAGTTGAGGGTCTATTTCTGGGCTCTCTATTCTGTTCCATTGGTCTATATGTCTGTTTTTGTGCCAGTACCATACTGTCTTGATGATGACAGCTTTGTAATAGAGCTTGAAGTCTGGAATTGTGATGCCACCGACTTTGGCTTTCTTTTTCAATATTCCTTTGGCTATTCGAGGTCTTTTCTGGTTCCATATAAATTTTAGGATTATTTGTTCTATTTCTTTAAAAAAAATGGATGGGATTTTGATAGGGATTGCATTAAATGTGTAGATTGCTTTAGGTAGAATAGACATTTTCACAATATTTGTTCTTCCAATCCATGAGCATGGAATATTTTTCCATTTCTTTGTGTCTTCCTCAATTTCTTTCATGAGTACTTTATAGTTTTCTGAGTATAGATTCTTTGCCTCTTTGGTTAGATTTATTCTTAGGTATCTTATGGTTTTGGGTACGATTGTAAATGGGACTGACTCCTCAATTTCTCTTTCTTCTGTCTTGTTGTTAGTGTAAAGAAATGCAACTGATTTCTGTGCATTGACTTTATATCCTGAAACTTTACTGAATTCCTGTATAAGTTCTAGCAGTTTTGGAGTGGAGCCTTTTGGGTTTTCCACATATAGTATCATATCATCTGCAAAGAGTGATAGTTTGACTTCTTCTTTGCCGCTTTGGATGCCTTTAATTTCTTTTTGTTGTCTGATTGCTGAGGCTAGGACTTCTAGTACTATACTGAACAGTAGTGGTGATAACGGACATCCTTGCCGTGTTCCTGACCTTAGCGGAAAAGCTTTCAGTTTTTCTCCATTGAGAATGATATTTGCGGTGGGTTTTTCATAGATGGCTTTGATAATATTGAGGTATGTGCCTTCTATCCCTACACTTTGAAGAGTTTTAATCAGGAAGGGATGCTGCACTTTGTCAAATGCTTTTTCAGCATCTATTGAGAGTATCATATGGTTCTTACTCTTTCTTTTATTAATGTATTGTATCACATTGATGGATTTGCGGATGTTGAACCAACCTTGCAGCCCTGGAATAAATCCCACTTGGTCGTGGTGAATAATCCTTTTAATGTACTGTTGGATCCTATTGGCCAGTATTTTGGTGAGAATTTTCGCATCTGTGTTCATCAAAGATATTGGTCTGTAATTCTCTTTTTTGGTGGGATCCGTATCTGGTTTTGGGATCAAAGTGATGCTGGCCTCATAGAATGAGTTTGGAAGTTTTCCTTCCATTTCTATTTTTTGGAACAGTTTCAGGAGAATAGGAATTAATTCTTCTTTAAATGTTTGGTAGAATTCCCCTGGGAAGCCGTCTGGTCCTGGAATTTGTTTGTTTGGAGATTTTTGATGACTGTTTCAATCTCCTTACTGGTTATGGGTCTGTTCAGGTTATCTATTTCTTCCTGGTTCAGTTGTGGTAGTTTATACATCTCTAGAAATGTATCCATTTCTTCCAGATTGTCAAATTTGTTGCCATAGAGTTGCTCGTAGTATGTTCTTATAATTGTTTGTGTTTCTTTGGTGTTGGTTGTGATCTCTCCTCTTTCATTCATGATTTTATTTATTTGCGTCCTTTCTCTTTTCTTTTTGATAAGTCTGGCCAGGGGCTTATCAATCTTATGAATTCTTTCAAAGAACCAGCTCCTAGTTTTGTTGATTTGTTCTATTGTTTTTTTAGTTTCTATTTCATTGATTTCTGCTCTGATCTTTATGATTTCTCTTCTCCTGCTGGGTTTAGGCTTTCTTTGTTGTTCTCTCTCCAGCTCCTTTAGGTGTAGGGTTAGGTTGTGTATTTGAGACCTTTCTTGTTTCTTGAGAAAGGCTTGCACCGCTATATATTTTCCTCTCAGGACTGCCTTTGTTGTGTCCCACAGATTTTGAACTGTTGTGTTTTCATTATCATTTGTTTCCATGATTTTTTTCAATTCTTCTTTTATTTCCTGGTTGACCCATTCATTCTTTAGAAGGATGCTGTTTAGTCTCCATGTATTTGGGTTCTTTCCAAATTTCCTCTTGTGATTGAGTTCTAGCTTCAGAGCATTGTGGTCTGAAAATATGCAGGGAATGATCTTGATCTTTTGGTACCGATTGAGACCTGATTTATGACGCAGGATGTGGTCTATTCTGGAGAATGTTCCATGTGCACTAGAGAAGAATGTATATTCTGTTTCTTTGGGATGGAATGTTCTGAATATATCTGTGATGTCCATCTGGTCCAGTGTGTCATTTAAGGCCTTTATTTCCTTGTTGATCTTTTGCTTAGATGATCTGTCCATTTCAGTGAGGGGGGTGTTAAAGTCCCCTGCTATTATTGTATTACTGTCGATGTATTTCTTTGATTTTGTTATTAATTGGTTTATATAGTTGGCTGCTCCCATGTTAGGGGCATAGATATTTAAGATTGTTAGATCTTCTTCTTGGACAGACCCTTTGAGTATAATATAGTGTCCTTCCTCATCTCTTATTATAGTCTTTGGCTTAAAATCTAATTGATCTGATATAAGGATTGCCACCCCAGCTTTCTTCTGATGTCCATTAGCATGGTACATTGTTTTCCACGAGGTGTCTTCGGGTCTAAAATGAGTTTCTTGTAGGCAGCATATGGATGGGTTTTGTTTTTTTATCCATTCTGATACCCTGTGTCTTTTGATTGGGGCATTTAGCCCATTCACATTCAGGGTAACTATTGAGAGATATGAATTTAGTGCCATTGTATTGCCTGTAAGGTGACTGTTACTGTATATTGTCTCTGTTTCTTTCTGATCTACTTCTTTTAGGGTCTGTCTTTGCTTAGAGGACTCCTTTCAATATTTCCTGTAGAGCTGGTTTGGTGTTTGCAAATTCTTTCAGCTTTTGTTTGTCCTGGAAGCTCTTTATCTCTCCTTCTATTTTCAAT
Source organism: Martes martes (assembly GCF_963455335.1). Classification (NCBI taxonomy): domain Eukaryota; kingdom Metazoa; phylum Chordata; class Mammalia; order Carnivora; family Mustelidae; genus Martes; species Martes martes. The sequence continues at coordinate 58,083,004 of NC_137902.1, forward strand.
GATAGCCTAGCCGGATATAGTATTCTTGGCTGCATGTTTTTCTCGTTTAATGCTCTGAATATATCATGCCAGTTCTTTCTGGCCTGCCAGGTCTCTGTGGGTAGGTCCGCTGCCAATCTAATGTTTTTACCCTTGTATGTTACAGACTTCTTTTCCCGGGCTGCTTTCAGGATTTTCTCTTTGTCGCTCAGACTTGTAAATTTTACTATCAGGTGACGAGGTGTGGACCTATTTTTATTGATTTTGAGGGGCGTTCTTAGCATTTCCTGGATTTTGATGTTTGTTCCCTTTGCCGTATTAGGGAAATTCTCTCCAATAATTGTCTCCAGTATACCTTCTGCTCTCCTCTCTCTTTCTTCTTCTTCTGGAATCCCAATTATTCTAATGTTGTGTCATCTTATGGTGTCACTTATTTCTCGAATTCTCTCCTCGTGGTCCAGTATTTGTTTGTCTCTCTTTTGCTCAGCGTCTTTATTCTCTATCATTTGGTCTTCTATGTCACTAATTCTTTCTTCTGCCTCATTTATCCTAGCAGTGAGAGCTTCCATTTTTGATTGCACCTCATGAATAGCTTTTTTGATTTCAACTTGGTTAGATTTTAGTTCTTTTATTTCTCCAGAAAGGGCTTTTATCTCTCTGGAGAGGGTTTCTCTAATATCTTCTATGCCTTTTTCGAGCCCGGCTAGAACCTTGAGAATTGTCATTCTGAACTCTAGATCTGTCATGTTACCTATGTCCGTATTGATTAGGTCTCCAGCCTTCGGTACGGCCTCTTCTTTTTTTTGAGGTGAGTTTTTCCGCCTTGCCATTTTGTCCAGATAAGATTTGCTTTCTCCTGCTGTGGAATTCCGCTGTTCTTGGTGAGCGAAGTTGGTTTTGGATGGGTTTCTTGTTGATCTTCCGGGGGAGGGGCCTGTTGTTGTGATTCTCAAGTGTCTTTGCCGCAGGCGGAATTGCACTACCCTTGCCAGGGGCCGGGCTAAGTAATCCGCTCGGGTTTGCTTTCGGGAGCTTTTGTTCCCTAAGCGCTTTCCGTAGAGTTCCGGAGGACGGGAATGAAGATGGCGGCCTCCCAGTCTCCGGCCCGGAGGAGCCGAGAGCTTGGGGTTCCGCTCCTCAGTGCGCTCTCAGAGCAAACCGCCTACCACCTCGCCTCCCTGGCCTGCGGTCGCGCCTTGAGGAAAGCAGTCAATTGCTGGAGCTGGAGAAAAGCGCCGGGTCACTTTCATCTCCGTGGCCTCCAGCCGCGCTCCGAGCCCACCCAGCCTGCGACCGGCACAAGGTAACCCTGGGCTTAGAGCTCACTCCTTGGCTTTGTCGCTGTAGCCGGCTTCCCCGCTCTAATACCTGCGAGCACTGCGGCACTCAGACACCCCCAGTCCTTCTGTGACCCCGCAGGACCTGGGGTTACGCTGACCCCGCCTGGGTTTCCCCCAGTTTAGCCTCTGGAGCGATGTCTCCCAGTGGAGCCAACTTTTAAAAGTCCCGATTTTGTGCTCCATCGCTCCGCCGCTTGCCGGGTGCCGGCCCCTCCCCCCGGGGTCTATCTTCCCGTCGCTTTGGATTCACTTCTCCGCAGGTCCTACCTTTCAGAAAGTGATCGATTTTCTGTTTCTGGAACTGTTGCTCTTCTTCTCTTCGATTTCCCGTTGGATTTGTAGGTGTTCACAATGGTTAGATAAGCTATCTAGCTGATCTCCTGCTACCCGATGTCGTCTTAGCCTGCTACTTCTCCGCCATCTTGACTCCTTCTCTTGGGGTTTTCTTCTTTTAAAAAGATTTCTTCCTTTTCTAAATTCTAGCCCTTATGCCAGATGAATGGCTGGAATAAACTTTTGCCTTCTTCTTTAGTCTCCCTCCCCACAAAACTAGTTACATATTGCTTCCTTATAAATAAATTTTGAAGTGTATTATTATTTCCATTTTTAAAAGCTTAAAAATGCAAGATTTTATTACTTATAATGAATCTAAACTTCCTAATGTGCTTCATTTACTTTTGAGATATTTTCACACCTACTCTATCTAGAAAAAGCAAGTTTTAGGCAATGCTTATAATTTAAGGGAACAAACAAATACCTAAACAAATTTCCAAATAGATTCAACTACTCTCCCAAGTTATCACTTTCTTGACACATTCTTTGTGAGATAAGACAAAGTGTTTCTCAAGTAGTTCAGATAACAGAATTGTTGCAAGTTGCTATTGCCATAACAGCAGTCTTAGAATGGTCTTTCTGTGGCCTTGACAGCTCAATGAAATAACAGAGGCTTGACAGCCTTCACTGATATTGGAAAACAATAAAACCAATATATCCTGGAGCTGGAACATTAAATTAAATTCCCATCATGTTATCTTTGGGGGCTGTTCATTTGCTGGTTAAGAATTTCTTGGCATTTCTTTGAAACAGTATCTGATAACTCTGCTCTCTAGACATTAATTTTCCTTTTCTAACTAATTTTCTTTTCTTATTTTTTTAAATAGCCAAACTTATGGCACAGTACTTTTAGTAAATTTCCCTACTTGGTCACCTGTAGATGTTTTTCAATTTCTGAAATAAGGAAAGTGCTTTTTAGGAAAAATATGCAGTACTTAGATTTTACATCTTTTAAAAAAAGATTTTATTTATTTGAAAGGGAGAGAGAGCACCTGCAGGCAAGCACATGAATGGGGGAAGGGACAAAAGGGGAGGGAGAAGCAGACTCCCCACTGAGCAGGGAGCTCAACACAGGGCTTGATCCCAGGACCCACAGATCACGACCTGAGGTAAAGGCAGATTCTTAACCAACTGAAGCCCCTCAGGTGCCTCAAGAGATTTTACATCTTAATCAGTGAGTAGACAGATCCAAGAAATGTATAAGTACTATTAGATTATGCATTTTCAAATTGGTCTAAATAAAATCAGGCTAGAATATTCTGTTTTATAAACAGAAATCCCACAGCTGGGTCTACCATGTTAACTCACTCCTTTAGGTTGAGTAAGCTTCTTCAGTTAAATCATCTCCTTTGCTCCCAGGGTCTTCTGTTTTTCAATCAGTTTTCCTTGCTGCCACCATGATTATCATCCAAGCATATTGTTTCATTTCTGTGCTTTGAAGTGTTGTTGGTTCTCCATTGCAAGCAGGATAAAGTCATAATAATCTGGTTATCATAGGATGCAAATCTCTTCACAAGTTAGTTCTAATCTTACAATATCATTTTCTACTTCTACTCATTTCTTCTCTGTTCTAGCCACATGCAAGTTCTCTGTGGTCTCTGAACAGTTCTTGTCCTGGAACATCCATGTGTTTGTTTCATGCTTTATGGCTTTTGACTAAACTCTATTCCTTAGGGGCCTGTGACACTCCCATAATGACATGTAATTAACAGAGGTTGATCCTAGTTCTTACTTAAGCCAATGTCTCTAGTCTTAAAGGCCAATTCTAGAAACATGATGTCTCTTGGCAACATGGGAGAATGCATAGTGTCCATAAATCTCCTGCCTAAGGTTCTTTTATTCAGAAATTATGTTTGCTGTGCTTTGTATAAACAAGTAGGCAACAACTTTCTCCTCAGAATTGAACATGAAGTAATGGAGTTGTGATTTGAAAGCTCTGTGGACCAATAATTTTTATTCTGCTAAAAACAATAAGAATGCTTATAGTACCTCTCTCTGTCTTCCTTCACCTCAGAATGGTGACTCCTGGCCACATTGACCCAGCTGTGAGTAGCGCAATACCTCTCTGTTTGTTGTAGAATGAGTGATACCAGCTTTAGTGCTTTACTCTATTTGGGCACTTTAAGAATCTTACCTTCAGACAGAGGACAGAAACAATGCAAGCAATAGATGGATATTGCTTACTGCCATATTTGATGGAAAGTTCAGGAAGACTGAGTCCCTAATAGCTAGATCCTGCTCTGTTTTCTTCTCATCAAAAATAATAATAGAAAAACATTGGCTAAAGGAAGCATTCCAGTTTTGAAGAGCCAAGAATATACTCTGTTCCCTTTGTATGAAATTAATAATTCTGTTTTCTGCCTGATCATTGAAACCCTTTGAAGTTCCTGATTTCTCCTCCCTACCAGGTAGAGAGAGTACTTCTCTACTGAATTGTGCTCCAGCAGCTATTTTGTATAATGCCTCTATTTTTAAAAAAGATTTATTTATTTATTTTAGAGAGAGAGAGAGAGAGAGAGAGAGCATGAGTGCAGGAGAGAGAGAGGGAGAGAATCTCAAGCAGATTCCAAGGGACTATGCAGCCCCGAACCTTGAGATTATGACCTGAGCTGAATCAAGAGTTAGATGCTTAAATGACTGAGCCACCCTGACGCCCCTTGTATAATGCTTCTATTACAGAGGTTTTATGTTATGTATGTCATTGTTATTTTTTAACACCTCCCTCACTAACCTGTATCTCATTGTTTTGGTATTTCCAGTACTTAGTATGGTGCTTGGCCTATTGAAAGTAGATAAGTAATATTGAGTGAATGAATGACATGGCACAAATGAAGGACATGGCACAAAAAGAAATCAGAACGTCTCTAAATTCTGGTATGTTGTTAAATTTTCCTTACGTATTTTATATGTAAAACAAAGTGACTTTTATTACATGTGATTTATACACTAAGTGCTTTAAGTGACATACAGCTATCTAAGTTCCCAGTTAAATTGGGAGCACTTCTAATATATACTTCTAAAAAGTAGTGGTAGGGACTAAATGAATTTGGGTTGAATGAAATGTTTCTTGAATATTTTCGTAAGAACAGGGCAAATTGTGAAGCCCATTTATTCATTTAATAAGCATTTTTTGAGCACCAACTATAGGCCAGTCTTGGTACTTGGATAATGAAGATTAACAACAGTTTTTGTTGATGAAACTTATAATTTAGAGTAATTATCAAATAAATGCAGAAGTAATTGTTTAGAGAATTGTATTAAGTGCTGGGAAGAAAATTATCAAATATAATGATTATATTTTTTCAGTCTGGGAAAGAAATAGTATTTAGAAATTGGTTGCCTCAATATAGAAATAAAGGTTTTTGGAAATTGAGTCAGGATACCTTAAAATCTCAACAAATGCTATATAACCAGAATTCTTTTGTTATCCTTAAAGGTATTAATAAATGAAACATTGTTATAGGAACCATTTTGATAAGGGGAATGACTTATTTTCTATTGAAATTTTTTATTTCATTGCTTGTACAATTTTTTATTTTATTGCTTGTACAAATACAAGCAAAAATTTGTATATATAAGCTCATATATATAACATCATCAAGGAGAGAATAGCCGTACATTCTCAGCTCGTCACCAGCTTCCCTGTCATATATGGTTTTCATTTCATCTTTAATGCTGTTTTCTTACAAATGATAAGAGTATTGAATTGGAAGCCTATTGAAGAACTTTATTATCTTTTAAAATCTATTGTTGATGAGAATTGGGGCTGAATGCTTGCTGATAAATGTTAACAGTAATGTGAAGTGTCTACAGGAAGGCATCTATTTGTCTCTTCGTCTAAACATCCTCATCAGTCATGCACTGAGGGAAAATGGGTGAAGACGGGAGAGAGTAACAGAACACTCATTAGGGCTGATTGTGTTAATAGCCATTTGACCTAGATTTCATAGACCTACTAATTTTTTGAGTATTTACTGATTTTCCTAATTGAACCAGCATTTATGCTCTCTTAATTAGGAGATCCAGAGAAATCCAGAGAGATCTGTCTGAAATTCAGAATGTATTTCAAAGGGAAGATGAGATGTGCATTCTCCATCAGTTATTATTCCTAAGCAATTCCAAGTTTTTAAAAAAGATTTTATTTATTTATTTGATGCAGAGAGAGAGATCACAAGTAGGCAGAGCAGTAGGCAGAGAGGGCGGGTGGGGGGGGAAGCAGGCTCCTTGCTGAGCAGAGATCCTGATGTGGGGCTTGATCCCGGGACCCTGAGATCACTACCTGAGCTGAAGGCAGAGGGTTAACCCACTGAGCCACCCAGGCGCCCCGGCAATTCCAATTTTTCATAAAGTAGTAGTTTTTGAGAGCTGAGTGTCACCAGCTTTCATTCATTTGGCAAATATTGATTGAGGACTCATTACATGCCAAGTCCTGTTCTTAGCATTGCATGTACATAGTAAGTATTCCATGGATCTGAGGGAATAATACACACCATTATCAATCATCATGGTAATGTTAATTTTTTTCTCATGTACTGCCATTGTGTTGGCTCATTTATTTATGTGGTATGTTTAGGGAGAAGTTTGCATTAAGGCAATAAAATGAATATTAAAGTTCTCATTCTGAATTTGATTTAAAACTAAAGAAAATTTTAATGTATTTTTGAATTAAATAAAACTGTATCCCGGGAATGCAACACAAACTAGCCTTTGCTTTTCTCTGGGTTACCTCTATTCTGACTTTCTCCCTGAGGTAAGAAAGAGAGCTCCCAGCAAACCCAGGCTTGTATTGTTCTTGTTTTTTATCAGCTGATGATTACCTTCTTTCCTCTATGTGTAAGTCTCCCCAAACACAATGATGGACTCTGCCTTGGTTAAAATGTTCGGATTGATTGGTCAATCTATGCCTTATGCCCACCCCTAAGGAGAGGAAGATAGAGTGAAAATATTGATAGCCCTTATAGAATCACATGAAGTGAGAGAAGGGTAGCATGCTAATGGGGAAAAAAAAGGTTCCTGTGTCTATCAGATGTCTATCACAAATATAAGTAAAACTTAATTGTTTCGGTATCTTATCTGAAAAAAACGTTCTAAATATATTAAAATTAAAAATCAGGAAATTCTAACTTATATTAGAAATTACCTCTATTTAAAATATCGAGTATCTTCTTTTTTATTGAATAGGCATTTTAGAAAGAATACTTCTCTTTTTCTCTTTACAAATGCATTTTTGGATTTTAATTTTGGTATAATTTCAAGATTATAAAAATTCACAGGAATAGTACAAGGAA